>NW_027412088.1:6554583-7171666 GCF_047663935.1 Musca autumnalis | reverse complement strand
CATTTATGTTTCCCAGTGGTCACAAAACATCTCCAACAAAAATTGTCAACATAGGTCACTGTTTTGGTATAACCCAATAAAACGGTAGCACCGATTTCAGTTTTTGTTATATTTTTGTATATACATTTTCTGGCAAGATTGGATGCCCTATGGCATTTATGGTTCCCAGTGCTTTAACCCTCAATATAACGATGCAGCTTGTTTTAGCTGACCGAATTAGCTAAAATTAGGTATTTGATGTTTCCAGTGCCCAGTTCCAGGTTCACAGCTAGAATGTTGTATCGTTCCTCTCTTCTCTTGTTTAGAAAAGTTTGCTACTTGGACTAATTTAATTACGACAATTGGAATTTTCATTGCTATCTTACTTACTTAGCTGGCCCATTACAGAACATTTGTTCCATAGGCCGAACTAAGAAAAGATCTCCATTCCTCTCTATTTGTTGCTTCGCACTCTGGAATACCGCGCCTTTTCATCTCATCATCCACTTGTTTGCGCCATCTATTCCTTGGCCTGCCAATTCTGCGTTTACCGCCAAGCGGTCCGTATTTATACGCCTTTTTTGCGGGTTCATCATCGCTCATTCTTATGATATGGCCTAGCCAACGCAATCGCTGCATCTCGCTTCGTTTAACTATATTGATGTCATTGTATAGCAGATACAGCTCGTGGTTTATGCGACGTCGATATTCACCGTCAACGCAGATTGGTCCGTAGATCTTTCGAAGAATTTTTCTCTCAAACACACCAAGCACTGCCATGTCTGCTTGCGCAAGTACCCAGGCTTCGGTGCCATACATCAGCACGGGTAGTATCAGTGTTTTGTAGAGCGTTATTTTTGTTTGACGAGATGTGGCTTTGTTTTTAAACTGCTTACTTAAACCAAAGTAGCATCTGTTGGCCAATGCAATTCTTCTTTTTATTTCACACATGATGTCGTTTGTTGTGTTTACGGAGGTGTCGAGGTAGACGAAGTCTTTTACTACCTTAATATTATAGGAACCAACTTCCACAGTCGGTCCGAGCTCAATGGACGCATTGCGCGTCGACACCATCAACTTGATCTTCTCACCGTTTACCGCCAGACCCACTTTAGCAGATTCTCCTTCGACCTTTATAAAGGTATCAGTTACTTCTTTTACTGATCGGCCCATGATGTCTATATCATCAGCATAAGCAAGTAACTTGTGACTATTAGTGTAGATTGTGCCACTTCTTTTGACGTTTGCCTCTCGTATAACCTTTTCCAGCAGGATGTTGAAGAGATCACACGAAAGGCTGTCTCCTTGTCTGAAACCTCGTTTGGTACCAAACTCTTCGGAGAGGTTCTTTCCTATTTTAACTGAGGACCTCGTGTCAGTTAAAGTCATTTTACAAAACCGGATGAGCTTTGCGGGGATACCAAATTCAGACATGGCTTGGAATACCTTTGAACGCAGCGGGCTGTCGAAGGTTGCTTTATAATCGACAAAAAGGTGGTAGGTGTCGACCTGCATCTCTTGGGTCTTCTCCAGGATTTGCCACAGGGTAAATATCTGGTCAATGGTGGACTTGCCAGGTCTAAAGCCGCATTGGTATGGTCCAATTATCTCGTTGACCATAGGCTTTAGTCGTTCGCACAATATCCCTGACACGATCTTGTAGGCAATAGGGAGTAGACTTATGCCCCTATAGTTAGAGCATACAGTCTTATTTCCCTTCTTGTGGACGGGGCACAAGATACTCAGGTTCCAATCGTCGGGTACGCGTTCTTCCTGCCAGATGGTGTGAACTAGCTGATGCATACACCTTATTATTCTTCAGCTGGTTGATTGCTGTTTTTACCTCATCTTGGCCGGGCGGTATACATTCTATACCATCTTCTGGGTTTGGATCTGTGGTATCATCGTCTTCGCTGCTATTGGATACCAACAGTTTTGAAAAATGTTCTTTCCATATCCTGAGTACACTATCGGTATCAGTTACCAAATTACCTTGCTGGTCTCTACAGGAGGATGTGCCTGTACCAAAGCCGTCAGTTTGATGCTTGACTCTTTGGTAGAATTTTCGGATTTCATTCTGACTCGATTTTTTCACACTCCCGCTTTTCCATCTCTCTCTTTTTCCTGCGGAAAAGACGTTTCTCCTCTCTTCTTTTCTCCCTGTATCTCTCTCGTGCGCTACGCGTTGCTACGGATTGTAAAGTAGCCCTATATGCCGCATTTTTCTCTTCGGTGGCAGCACGACACTCCTGATCATACCATGGATTCCTTGGTGGAGGTCTCTGGTATCCAAGTATGGATTTTGCGGCTGTTTGCATGGAGTGGGCAATGCTTTGCCATTGCGCTGATATGTTATCGGGATGAGGAGTGCTTTGATTAAGCAATTGGGCTAGTTGAGTGGAATATGCTGTGGCTATATGTTGTGATTGCAACTTACCGATGTCTAACTTTCGTGTTGTGTCTGTTCGTACTTTGTTTGCTACGTTTAAGCTGGTGCGTACCTTTGCTGCAACAAGGTAGTGGTCCGAATCAATGTTTGCGCCTCGGAACGATCGTACATCCAACACGCTCGATGAATGTCTTCCATCTATCACAACATGATCAATTTGATTTCTTGGTTTCTGATCTGGAGACAGGCAGGTGCCCTTATGAATATCGAGATGATTAAATCTGGTATTGCTAACTACCATGTTTTTTGCAGCTGCAAAGCCTATCAGCCTCATACCATTGTCAGATGTTTCACTGTGGAGACCGAATTTCCCGACTGTTGGGCCAAAGATATTCTCCTTTCCAATTTTGGCATTAAAATCGCCTAGAATGATTTTAATGTCATGGGCAGGGCAACGGTCATATGTTTCTTCTAAGCGCTCGTAAAATATATCTTTGGTCTGTTCGTCCTTTTCTTCAGTGGGAGCATGAGCGCAAATAAAGCTGATGTTGAAGAATTTAGCTTTTATTCGAATTGCAGCAAGGTGCGCAAAGATCGTTCACTTGAGGATAAAAGAGTGTCAATTGGTTCCCTTCGCATTACTTTGGGGTAAATTATGTACTAGTACTGCATGGAACTAGTTCCGGACTAATAAAATGTCGACATTTGCAATTTTCATTGCCAGCTGGGAATAACAGCTCTGGGTTACTCATGAGTCCCATGTGCAACATTTTACATGTTGAATTATGTGGAAGTCCATAATAATGTAATTTTATTAAAAAAAGTAACATAAAAGCAAAGTAAAACACGGTGCGCCTTAACTAATTTTAAATGGAAGGTGCTTACACCTGGGAAGTTTTTCCGGATTCTGAAACTACAATATTCATAGATGAGGAAAATCAAGAAACAAAAAAAATCGCCGGAGGGATTTTAAAATAAATAGCTATTCAAGTTCACATTTTTAGGGGTTTTTAAGGTTTTCACGATTTTGCTTGGAAACCGCAAGTCCTATGGAAATTGGACTAAAGAAAATGTTGTACCAGTGAAAATTCCCTACCTTTCTCATATATTCGTAAGGTTTACCATTTTTGAAATAGAGAAGTTCAAATTGGGACAATGTACTAACTGCATCGCCTCCTTATAAACAGTGTCATGTACGGTGCACCTTAAATAACTTTAAATGAAACCCGCTTACACCTTGAAAGTTTTTGCGGATTCTGAAACAGCAATGTTAATAGATGAGAAAAATCCAAAAACAAGAAAAAATAGCTTGAGGGATTATAAATAAATCGAGGCCAAAGTTCACATCAGAAAACTTCCCAGGTGTAAGCACCTTCCATTTAAAATTAGTTAAGGCGCACCGTGAAAATTAAATTAAAATCGTACGTTTCGCATAATTTCAGTACGTTTCCTTTATAAAACTACTGATTTGTGGACTTCGAACCACACTCATGATGCCTTTTTGTCTCCTTTTCCTAAAAATATCTCAAAAAAATTCAAAAACTTTTGGATCATTTCCTTTCAAAAATTATTATCCATACCATGTTTTCGACAAAACTCTGTTTCTACCCTCAACGCCTTTCTCTGCGATGCTTATCGCAACAAAGCAATTAAACTATCACTCATTCTAGCATTTCGCTTATCAGTTCATGACTTTTTGGGAATAACTGGGTGGCTGGTATATTTCATCGTCTTTCAGTAAAATCACTCGGATCACAAATGATTACAACAAAATTTAAAAAAAGGAAAATAAATATTCTATTCGACAAGATAATTTTTTATTTCGCCACACTCGCAAATAAAGAAAGGCAAAGTGTTTATATTTGATGGCTGTGTTACAAGTTTAATTTCGCGAATATTAGGAATAAATTTCACAATTATACGAATTGGAATTGTCAACATTTCTTCGTGATTAGATAAAAATTATATTGCCCATTGTTTTTCTATCTACCATTTTTTGTGTCATTTCTTTATTGGGGTAGGTGCATTTTTGTTGTGCTTGTTGTCAAACAAAATTATGATAAGTTAAAAATGTTTGAACGCTTTTGTTAATCAGGAAAAAGGCTTTGAACCTATGTTAAAATCTTTAGCTAATATGTACATCAGTTATGTCAATGGAATCGTGGGAAGAGCACTCTCTATGATTTGTTGACAGAAAACCACCAGACATTTCAAATAGAGTTTAATGTGACACTAAGACATTTTATTATTGTATTTAGTTTTTTTGTTGACCCCATTCTAGTTGAAAAATGATTGTATGAATCATTATAATTTTGTGGTTTGTTTAAGCATGTCCTTTTTAAAACGCTATACATGAAATTTATGATCATATCGGTTTGAGCATTAAATTTAGGAAACAATGGGGTCATGTTAAATTTTAGGAACAAAAATACCCGATAACACCCTCTTTTAAATATGTTATATTCTGAAAACTGATGACCTCGTCCACTGTTTTCAATACATTAAGCTGATCCTAATTTCATGAAATTTTCAGGAACGGCCAGTGGTGAAAGTATGCTATATGTTTGTTGATTAATTTCGGAGTGTCCTATTATTTTATAATCACTATATAACGATAGTTGTTCCAGCGATCAAGTGTTCTTAGTTGGGGTCAGAAGCCCCGACCATGGCCACTTTTTAAATACGTTATATCTCGAAAACTAACGAACCGATTATCATGACATTTTCTGGAATGTGCCGTGGTATATGCAGGCACACATTTCGGTTGTGGTACGATAATTTCCCTATTAAGAAAAAATTGCCTTATTTGGTGAGTTCCAATGGTTGCAGTTATTTATTTAAAAAATAAGAAAATAAAATTAAAATAAATGTGAAAATACATAACACACCCCAATATTTAATGGCCAAATCGTCAATATTTTGTAAAATATAATTTTTTTACTTCTTATTTGTAATAATTTTTTATATTGTGACGACGTACATATTTTCACTTTGAAGCTGGGGTAGGTTCAGCGGGGCCAGGGCAAACAGTTAATTTTTCTTTAAAACGTTATAAACTATATTTTATTTATTAGTAAAAAATTACACAACACTGTATTGATCATTATTATCACGATAAATAGTTGGCAGCGGTTTGGCACGGTAGCGGCCCGATGAATGTTGATGGCAGAATAGTTGGCAGCGGCTTTGCACAACAGAAGCCAAAGAACGCTGACCTGTAACCAGAGGTGTGTATATGTCGGCAATCCCCCACTTAACTTCGTACACACATTACACAAATATGTCTTAGGTCAGAGACATGGCAATCCCCCTCCTGACTCTAAGCGCACGGTCCACAAATATGTCTAAAGCCAAGGGCATGGTAATCCCCCACTTGACTCCAAACACACACAAACACTCCACAAATAATATGTCTAAAGCCAAGGGCACGGCAAACCCCTCCTGACTATAAACACACAACACAACTAATTTCTTTTTCGCTGAGGGCACGGCAATCCCCCATTCAACAGACTAATGCTACACTACTTCTACTTTCGTCACGGGTACGGCAATCCCCCACATGACCTAACAGCCATCAAGAGACGACTGTCCCGAATGTCTGCTTGCAACCTCCTTTTATACCCGTTGCTTGGCTGGCCATGAGACCGACACCGC
Source organism: Musca autumnalis (assembly GCF_047663935.1). NCBI lineage: Eukaryota > Metazoa > Arthropoda > Insecta > Diptera > Muscidae > Musca > Musca autumnalis. The sequence continues at coordinate 7,165,644 of NW_027412088.1, read as the reverse complement.
TAAACCACGCTAAACCAGCTGATTGCATGGTGACGTCGTTTATCCAGCTGTATGGTATGGTGTCGTCGTTTAGTTATACTATTGCCCGCCAGGGTACATCTCGTTGTCATTCTGTTGCTTACATTCGCCCTATTCCTCTTGGGCGTCCGTTAATTTAAATTAATACTTATAAATTAATTTATTTCAAAACAAAATAAGGGTCATTATTATATGTGTTCTTTTACTATTGGAAGGATTTTAAAACGCAAAATAAACCAATTTGAAGGGATTAAAAATAAAATTTTAACGTTAAAAGTTAATGCCAAGAAGGTCCTCCATGAAATTAAATGATCACTTTTAACTTTAAGTTAGCCGGAACGTTATAAATCTGTTCGGTAAATCCAAACTTTAACAAAAGAAGACTTATAATAATGGGGGTAAGACTTTGTAACCAAAAACGAGGCAACGACTTTTGATCGTTAGAATATGATTCAAATAATTTATTTTTGTTTTGGAAAGTTTAAAAGTGAGTAAAATTTTTGGGAGTAGATTATTACTTTTTAAACAAACGATTGCAATTATATTGTTGTTATTGGCCATACGGCTTAAAATTGTTTTGAAATAAAAAAATACAATTTTAAAACTGACATCAGTCACACGTACTTCATCGATGGAGCGGCGGGTCATAGGGGAGAAGCATTAACATGAGTGCAGGAGTCAGAAACTTGGGATATAATGGGAATTTATTCGCATTTCAGTTTTTGATTTAATAAAATTTAGAGTCCAGAGTACAGTTATATCGTTTATTAGCAAAAGACAGAAGTCCGGGTCTCGAAAAACATATGAGCGTAGGGATTTGACTCTTATCAGGGTCGTTATAACGGACGGTATTATTGGAAATTCGTTATTCTATAAACTTTACAAGTGTTAGAAAGCTCATAAGATGATAATTTATTTTCATATTTTTCATAATTGTTGTTGTATATCGAGTTAAAAGCGTTTCATTTTCTTATTTTTGAAGCATTAACCAAAAAATAATTTCAAAAAATACCTAATTTTACTTAATAGAATATTTCAAAGAAAATTTTCTAAAACCTGCAATTTTGTTGCAAATGTAAATGTAATAAACAATTTAAAATGCTTTTGTGCGTGATTTTTTTTTATCGAATCACATTATAAATAAAATTGTATCTAATCTTAGGTAAAAACTCAATAAAATGCGATACAGGGATACGAGGTTGTAAAAAAGTCATAACCCTAATATATATGTTATCTTAAACAAGGTTTGCTCATCTTGGCCAAGAAAGTTACCCACTACCAATCAGTTGTCAATATGATACATTTCAAATGAAATATGAACATTGTCGACCGTTTATCTCTCTTTTTGCATACATTAATATTGCAGATTATAAACACTGCAATCAAGTTGTAAAATTTACGATTTAAAATAAATATTTTTATCACGTCTTTGGTGAATGATTACGTACATATCGCTCATTTACTCAAAGAGTGATATAACTCAAAAAACGGGTTTTTTGAGTTGGAATTTTCTATTTTTTCTACGACTTCTTTTTATCTTGTGTCAAATTTCCATGTTGATATCTCCAAAACTCAACGAGTTACAGCTTGTTGTTTAAATCAACAAAAAATTGTTTGAGGTTATGAATCACTAAAACAATTCGTATCATGCTTGATCTTGCACAGAAATTTAGCACGGATATCTGGCAAGATCTTTTCAAAAGTTGATTCCAATAGTTGTTTTATTTTTTGTGTAATAACCTTGGAAAGTCAAATTTCATTCTGTAACTTAAAATGCGTTTTTTCTCGAAACTTGATTTTTTGAAATGTGTCACTCTTTGAGTAAATGAGCGATATGTGCATTAGAGAGAAGACTCTTCTAATTACACTGTGCAACAAAATGGAGGTGAAAGTCCGGGGCACGGAAAATTCCTCTTGGGGAGGAAAGGCCTTGGTGAGTATATTAAGAACCCCGAAGGACAGATTCACCGTGAGTCGAACTTCCGCGTTATGGCGTGATGAAGGTTTTGCTAGAGACCCTGTAAGCCCTCAGGAATTAGCGTTACATCTTTGTTCACTGTTGTTATACCCTCCACCATATGGAGGGTATAATTAAATTTGTCATTCCGTTTGTAACACATCGAAATATTCGTCGGAGACCCTATAAAGTATATATATTATTGATCAGCGTAAAATTCTATGTCGATTTGACCATGTCCGTCTGTCCGTCCGTCCGTCAGTCCGTCCGTCTGTCTGTTGAAATCAAGATACAGTTCGCAATTTTAAAGATAGAGAGTCAAAATTTGGTATAGAAGTTGTTATTACTTGCAGGATGGTTGGTATTGAAAATGGGATATATCGGTCCACGTTTTGATATAGCCCCCATAGAACGGTACCTCCCGATTTTCGGTATTTTTAAGGTTTTAGCTTCATTATCACACCGAAATGGCTGAAATTTGGTACGTAGTCTTCTTTAGGGGTATAAAACTTTCCCCAAGATATTTGTCGGTATCGGTCCACACCTTTATATAGCCCCCATAGAACGGTACCTCCCGATTTTCGGTATTTTGAAGGTTTTAGCTTCATTATCCTACCAAAATGGCTGAAATTTGGTACGTAGTCTTCTTTAGGGGTACAAAACTTTCTCCCAGAATTTTGTCGGTGTCGGTCCATACCTTTATATAGCCCCCATAGAACGGTACCTCCCGTTTTTCGGTATTTTGAAGGTTTTCGCTTCATTATCACTCCGAAATGGCTGAAATTTAGTACGTAGTCTTCTTTCGGGGTATAAAACTTTCTTCTAGGATTTTGTCGGTATCGGTCCACACCTTCATATAGCCCCCATAGAACGGTACCTCCCGATTTTCGGTATTTTGAAGGTTTTAGCTTCATTATCCTACCAAAATGGCTGAAATTTGGTACGTAATCTTCTTTAGGGGTACAAAACTTTCTCCCAGAATTTTGTCGGTGTCGGTCCATGTCTTCATATTGCCCCCATAGGACGGTACCTCCCGATTTTCGGTATTTTGAACGTTGTGGCCTCAATATTCCACCGAAATGGCTGAAATTTGGTATTTAGACTTCGTTGGGGGTACTCAAACTTCCCCTTTAAATTTGTCGGTATAGGTTCACGCCTTTATATAGCTCCCATGGAAAGGTACCTCCCGATGTTTCGTGTTTTGAAGGTTGTGTCTTCAATATTCCACCAAAATGGCTGATATTTGGTATATGGTCTTCAATGTGTTATAAAACTGTTCGCTAGAAATATGTCTGTACATGTCCACGCTTTCATATTGCCCCATTTCTGACTAAAATTCGTCGGTATAGGTCCACGTTTCGATATAGCCCCCATAGAACGGTACCTCCCGATTTTCGTAATACTGAAGATTGCGACGTCAATATCCACCGAAAAGGCTGAAATTCGTTATTTCGTCTTCCATGAGTAATAAGTTTTAAGTTTTAGCCACATTATCTTACCGAAATATATGAAATTTGGTATTTAGTCTTCTTTGAGCCTAAAAACTTTCCGTAAGAAATTTGTCGGTATAGATCGACGTTTTGAAATAGCCCTCATAGAATGGTGCCTCACATTGTTTTACCGAAATTGCTGAAATTTAGTATTAAGTCTTCTTTATACCCGAAAGGAAACAAATTATTCCATTTTACTTCAATACAACTTGTGGTGGAGGGTATAACAAGTTCGGCCCGGCCGAACTTAACTCCGTTCTTACTTGTTTTAGCTTATTTTTGAGATGACATGTCTGCAGTCAAATCGAATGAGGATTATTTTCGTAGAGCACTTCGATCTTCTAACTCGATTGCTTCAATGTCCTTTTCGTCCTTTATTTTAAGAGCCGCTATAAAAGTACCACAAGATGACGTTTCTCAGCTTCGAAATGTTCTGTTTTGTCGCTCAGAAAATGTTAGGTACGGCTCTCATTGACAACTAATCGATTTTGTCGCGTTTTCATGGTCGTTTTGTGCATTTACCCTGTTTTTGTTCAGAAAAAGACTGACCCCCTGTTTATGTATTTCGAAACGAAAATGTGTGCGCATGAAACACACCCAAACTTTAGTTTTGGAATTTTTTTTCCTTTGCTTTTGCTTCAAAACAAAAAACAAATTTGAAAAACACACGTCATCTTGTGGTACTTTTATAGCGGTCTCATCGAAATAATGGACCCCAAGAATGTTTGTACGAAATTCGTTTTAGACACTTTGGAGTTGATTAAGACATGTCCGTCCGTCTATTTGTCTGGCTGGAGCGCACGATAACTCTCGAACGGATCAACCGATTCGGTCCAAAATTTGGCTTTTGTTATAAAAAGTAATTTAGTTTAAGTTCGAAGATGGGTTATATCGGTCCACTCCTTCCAAAACATCGTGATATTTCCACGAGACATAGATCAGGTTATAATATGCACTATATATGTCAACTCCACACAAAATTTCGAAAGCTGTAAAAAAAGAAAAGAAAGTGAAGTAGCTAAACTCTCGAACTGATTACAGCGTTACTCCAGACTTAGCATATCGTAATATTTCTTAGAATATTAGATACAAATCAAAGGTGGTGTTTATAGGTCCACTTCCTCCGGTACTTTCCGACAAAAGTTCGAAAATATTCACTAAAATGGTACGCCCAATATCTCATAAATGGAGCAACCGATTTGGTCCAAACTTTGCATCTCGAAATACTCTGTTCAAACTTATTTTATGTTCAAAAGTATGCCCTATAGGTCCACTCCTTGGGGTACCACCCACACAAATGATCAACATTTTTGAATTATTTCTCTTTCGAGTTGAGCTGTTATGTTCAACATTTTTGTTTAAGTGTTCGAGGATCATTTGGAAAGTTTTACCGAACGTACCACTAGAGTCGCTGTTTACTGCGACAACATGTTTTTCGTAGGACTTCGCCTGATATAATGTTTAAAAGGTCTAAATTTTATGGTGACCAACTGAAATAATTGGTGGGCGCAATATATATCGAGACGAATGACACCCAAAATAAGACCCACTTCCATTCCATTAAGTACCTCCCCCTAACAACTTTTGAGCTTTAATCAAAATCCATAGTTTTCTTGGCAAGCACATACTCCCAACAATTCTGAAAACCCCCTAAATACATACGTTATTTTGGTAAAGAAGTGTTTCAATTCACACAGGCTGAGTGTATGTTTGTGGCGGCAAAGCCGACTGATACTTTTTTACTTGTTTTAATTAGTTTCTCGTTGGAGTCGATCTTAATGGCCGATGATATTTGCAAGTGAAAAAGGAAAGTCGAAGATTCGAACCCACACAACCACCACTATGTGACTTGTTTCGCCTTTGGTAGAGGCTCTTCAGACTTATCTGTTGTGGAGCGGCTACGCTATCGTCTAACTATTCCTCTTTCAAATGCAATTTTCTTTTTTACAACAATGAATATTTGACCATTCATTGGGCATGACATTCCATGACAAACGCTTAGCGTAGTCTTTGGAAGTTATAAGTTTGGCTCTGAATGCTAATCAGCCGTGACAACACGTTTTTCATGTGTTTTTCAAGGACGTGGGTAATTATTTGAAAAGTTTGTCTATTAGTTCGAAGATCATGCTGGGAATGATTTTTTTAACAAACCTCATTTATGACCGTCCATTATTTATATGGAGTAAAACATTGAACTTGCTACATATATATACATACATACATACATAAGTATATGATCAACCAATTTGTGCAAAACTAACAGAACTTCTGGAATAATTCAAACGGTGCAGAAAAAACAAGACGTTAATTCATTTAAGAAGCTGTTTGACATCACCTAGGCAAAAGCCGTACATAGGTAGTATTCTTCTTATTGAACATATATATGTTCTTATATCGATCGATCTATATTAAAGTTGTTTATCTAGATACGATTTGTAGGAAGTCTTATATAGTGCATCTTTTTTATCTATAGAAGTCTTAAATGCGGCATTTTATCCAGAGAAATGCAAATGTTTAGAAAGTTTTCTGATTAACAGCAACTTCGAATTTAGTAATTATTGCTTCTCCATATTATCAGCAGTCTGCTTTGGCTATAGGAAGCTACTTGTCAAATTCATGGTAGATCTATAAAATATGTAAAGTATTTATTTAATTTCTATAAATAGTATCTCTACTCACCCGCATTATAAGCATGTGTTCATAATCCACATCCTCAACTCCCACTTGCATATATTTCTATATAATTTATTATATAGTTTTTTATTATCTAATAAACATATTTACAATAATATACATCAACTATATTTATGGTCATTGTAAATCGCCTCTTTAATAAACCACTCCATGGCCTTCTAAATGCGTTTCTAATAATGTCAATATTTCGAATTGGTGAATATTGCTCTGTCCCAGAAAAGAATATATTTTTTTGAAATTTATAAGGATTCAAGTAAAAAAGCATCATGTGTGAATTGACAATATCGAATTTAATACCAGCTACGCAGATTTTGTCGCCCCCTTTTTGGAAGTATGAACTTGCCCACAAAAAATACATTTGTTTTGAAGCTCAAAAGTGTTACGGAGGATGTACTTGAAGGAATGAATCGACATAGTCAATTTCGAAAGTGGATCTTATTTTGGGAGTCATTCCTTTAGATAGATATTTTGTCCACCAGTCATTTTTATGGCCACCGTGTAACTTAGAGGTATTGGACCACTATGTCAGGAAGCATGGACTTGCCTACGAAAGACATAATATCGCTTAAACAGGTCTAATAGAAGAAGCATCTGTATAATTTTCCAAAGGATCTTCGAACAGACCCTAAACTGCACTTAAACAAAAACTAAACTAAGTTCGGACTAAATATTGCGATGGCTAAATTTTGGACCGAATTAACAGACCCGTTCGAGAGTTTTCGTGCGCTCCAACTACCACACATAGTGTCATAGGGGATTTTTTTCTCAGGAACTGTAGACTTACCCCTGATAATACTTGTACCGTTGTAATGGGGCAGCGAATACAAGTTTTTACAACAAGAATCAAAGCGATTCGAGCGGGACCTAAACGGAACTTTTCCGAAATTTTGTGTGGGATGTACCTGAAGAAGTGGACCGATATGACACATCTTCGAACTTAAACTAAGTTTGGACAATATATACGAAGGCCAAATTTAGGGGTCTAAAACCATTATTTCGATGAAGCCCATTTTGCCCGTATGAAAGTGTATATACCCAGCAAATAGTTTGCCTCCAAGGAGGCAGTTAAATCATATGTACAAGTGATTTGGAAGTGCATCAAATTATGCATTTTCACTCATGTTTTTTACAAGAGCGTGACTACTGAAAGATGCACTCCATTGCTCTGCATTTAACTGACCCTTTGGCACTGCATTTTTACTGACCCTTTGGCATTGCATTTTAACTGACCCTTTGGGGGTAGAATAGGATGCAGTCCAAAGCACGTGTTTTGATACATTCTGCGGAATGTGTGCAAGCCATTACAAAATATCCCAGAACAAATAAAATGCATTTATTATTTGTGTAAAACAAAATATTAAGAACTGTATTACATAAAAAAAATTATGAAAATTTTCCATTGAATTCAATCGCAACCATGCGTGTTTCTTAAAGGGAGAGCTTTAATCCAAGCTGAACTGTTCTTGCTCCATCTGCTAAATGAGTATGATACTGTCTTCCCATCACCATTTAAGATTTCGACATGTACTCCAATAGCACTCCATTGCACTGTGGTTCCGGCTGTGGACAAAAATCGAAAATTTTATGGCGACAAATTTGATTACGATTGACAGAAAATTCTATAAACACATTAAATTTTTAATATCCAATACTATTTTTGCCAATTAACAGTGGTAATATGTCAAGTTAAGTCGAAGAAATTGAGAATTGTACGCGGTGCATTAAAAACGAAAAATAGATCGGCAAAGCATCCGTAGTTTATGAGTGAAATTAAAAAAAAAATGAAAAGGTAAATGTACAATTTCCAAAATGAAACTTATAGTTGATGGCATTGCCTAGGTAATAAATTCGTTTTCTAACTTCCTTAAAAATAAATTCTTTGTAAATGGCTTTTTGTGCTATTTTTAATATCATTACTCACGGTGCTCTTGAAACAATTTTAAATGGAAGGTGCTTACACCTCGGAAGTTTTTGCGGATTCTGAAACTACAATGTTCATAGATGAGAACAATCAAAAAACAAAAAAAATCGCCGGAGAACTTTTTAAATAAATCGCGATTTAAGTTGACATTTTTAGGGGTTGTTTAGGTTTTCGCGATTTTGCTTAGAAACCGCATTTCCTATCAAAATGGGACTAAAGCAAATATTGTAGCTATGAAAATTCTCTACAAGATCGACCTTTATGCTATTTTTGTAGTTTTTACCATTTTTGAGATATAGAAGTTCAACTTGGGACAATGCAAGTTAAGTTATTCCCCTTATAACACGCCTGTAAAATCGCCAAAATTCCGAAAATCGGGATCTACGTTTATATGGGAGCTATGCCTAAACGTGGACCTATATTGACCATTTTTTGCAAGAAGGTATGTTGTTCCCTAGAACACAAATGCTAAATCGGTAGGAAAATTTGTCTAAAATCGTCGAAATACCGAATATCGGGAGGTACGTTTATATGGGAGCTATACCTAAACGTGGACCTATATTGAACATTTTTTGCACGGAGGTATGGTGTTCCCTTCGAAGTCAAAATACAAAATTACAGCCTTGGTTAGAAAATTTGGCTAAAATCGTCAAAATACCGAATATGGGGAGGTACGTTTATATGGGACCTATATCTAAACTTGGACTTATAATGAACATTTGTTGCAAGGAGGTATATTGTTCCCTCAGAACACAAAATACAAAATTACAGCCAAATCGATTGGAAAATTTGGCTAAAATCGTCAAAATACCGAATATCGGGAGGTACGTTTATATGGGAGCTATACCTAAATGTGGACCTACATTCATTAAAATGGTTTTTCTCTCTTTTGGGCTCATTATAAAAGTATGTTTAAAATTTCGAGGCGGTAGCTCGATTATAACTATTTTTGGCACTCCTTTTCATACAAGTGGGACCACTGTGCATTGGGAAATTTTCTTACCGAAAAATGTTCGCAAATAAATATTTTTTATTTTATATTAACAAATGTTTGGAATTGTTAACACGCTTATCTTTTTTGGAAAATGTATGCCGCTGCCTGTAGAGACTGACTTATGTACTTGTAGGGATCTCTAATAACTGCCAATAAAATGTAGCGAACCGAGTGCCTTTTTCACGACTGACTGCATCCGGATGCTGTTAAATTATGAGAAATTGGAGTGCCTTTTTCACGACTCCGTTGAACTGCATCCGGATGTTGTTAAAATGTGACAAGTGGATGTGATTCGTTGGATTGCATCCAAATACAGTTAAAATGTGAGGAATGGAGTGCCTTTTTCACGACTCCGTTTGAACTGCATCAAAACATGCCGTGAAATAAATAGCTGGGTTTAATCTATTTATTAAAATTAGAAATACAGTATAGTCTCGAAAACCCGGACACTAGACTCTGTAATCCGGACATCACATATTTTTTTACCTAATAATCCGGACATCAACATTTTTTCTCTCGTGAGCATTAGATTCCTAGTTATTTGAGTAAGGATTTCGCTCTAAGCAATAACAAGTAGAGTTGGGCAATCTAGTTCCTGAGCGGATCGATCTTTCTAGCTCCTTTTCCCAAAAGGAACTAGTAAATTAATATAGTTCCATAGTTCCGAATGCGATAAAGTTCAATGAATCTCTTTTATCGTTCTTTTTATTTCCTTCGTTCCAAATAGTTCCGAGAGTTAAGTAGTTTAACGAATCTTTTTTTTTTCTTTGTTTCATCTTTTGGTGGATGAATAGACATACAAATAAATAAATTGAGGCGATGTAACGAGGATGTGATTTACATTTATTTAACAATGTGGCCGCGTCTGAATGTTTAAGGAAACGAGCGTGAAAGATCGAAGTGAGTGTGGAATTAAATGAAGAAAATGAATTATGCAAATGAAAGGACATATATGCACGGCTGGAACTATATGAACTAAAGAAACTATATAAATACAAGAGCCTGGATATGGTTTCAATAGTTCCTTGTCCGGAATAGTTCCTTGGTACTAGTTCAAACCGGAACTACACAACACTAATAACAAGTGGAGTATAAATAAGCAAAATTAAGTTTTTTTTTTAAAGTTTTTGGTCCAAATCTCTACTTTCTTGACTCAATTATACAGTCTATATGGAATTAATTATCTGAAGCTGTCGAATTATTTTTTACCGTTCAACCATTGCCGGCTGTCTATGATAAACAACAGTATTTAAAATCTAGTGTTGGGTAGCCTACCTACCTCAAAATCGATGTGCAGTGGTCCGAAAGGAATTAGTTCATTAGCACTCCGAGCATGTAATCCTAGAATATTTTACCTAGCAATTTTTAAAACATTTAAAGCTTTGGGATCAATAGCATGGTTATTATTGGGATTTAAAACTGAACGAGGAAACGATTAGAAACCTTGTATAGAATTTCAATAAATTACACTGTGACACAAAATGGAACTCCAAGTCTGGGGGGTGGAAAATTTCATTTGGAGATGAAAGCCCTTAATGAGTATACTAAGAACCCAAAAGAAATTTTCGCCATAGGTCAAGTTTCTGAGATATCGCGCTATGAAGTTTTTTTTCCTACAGTGCCTGACATAATTATTTTGTCGAGTTTTAAAAAATTGTGTGTTCGGTTTTTTACAGGATTAGTCTTCTACAAAAATATGAAAAAAAAACATTCTGGCTAATCCTTTACTAGAGTACTTAAAATCAGGCGTGCTAAGTTGGTGGTTTTCCCGCTACTTGTGGTGATTTTTGACATACAAAAACCACTGTTTTAGAAGGAATGTCAACTTTTTTAAGGTAAAAATCGCTACGGACCTATGGTGCGTATGTGGCTGTAGCGATTTTTACCTCGGAACAGTTGGCATCCCTGCTTAAAATTAGTAATAAATTTTATCAATTCAAATGTACGCTTGCACTTTTGTAATGGAAATAAAATTTCACTGCTTGGCATAAGTATTTTGACAAAATTGTTCTATTGATTTTTAGACCTCAACAATTCAAAATGCCTCATTTATATTTTTGATTATTATCAGTTAGGGTAAAAATAATATATTTCTCACACATCTGTAAAATTATGGACCCATTTACGGATCGATATTTTAAGGATATAAGGATATTCAAGAGATTTATCATTAAACAAAATTTTCGATGATTTTCTCCCATTATCTCGGAATATTTTGCGGATTTCGACTTTTTTATGAGAGCAAGAACATTTCTTCTTTAACAGATTTGATAACACTGTGAACCGAAATTTTGGGGGTGGAAAATTTTTTTTGGGGAATAAGCTAAAACAACAGCGGACAAAGATATAACGCTAATATCTGAGGGCTTATAGGGTCTCCAGCAAAATATCCATATCTCAAAAGATCGACTCACGGCGGATCTTTCCTTCTGGGTGCTGTATATACTCACCAAGAGCTTTCATCCCCAAAAGGAATTTTCCACCCCACAGACTTTGAGCTCCATTTTGTTGCACAGTGTAATTGAAGGAAATAACATTAAGTTTAAACCCGAAATGCGCTCCAAACGTGCTCAAAAAAATTCAGCCTTACCATAGTAGCAGTGTTCTGCAAATGAATACATAACACTTCGATCAGTTTACTACCATGTTGTTATGAAATATCGTTCAAAGTGCCAAATATTTATTACAGTCCACAGCATTAACGATAAAAATCAAAAATCCCAGTATTTTGAATGGTGGACACGAGGATTCTGAAGTCTGGGAGCATTAAAGCATGGAGATGAGGATCTGTGTGTATAAGTAAGATTAGATTTTTAATTCTGCTCTATTTACGGGAGAGCAACGTCTGTAATTTCACATTTTCTGCCTAGATCGTGCATATTTACGGCGTTTTCAGTATATTGATATTTATTCATTACAAAATAAACAGATAACTACAGCAATAACTGATCATTAGCTACTTTTATCACCGAAACTGTAATTTTAAATTTTGTTACATGTTTTGACACCAACTTTCCTCTTTTTTAATATAAAATCTACGACTGTCAAGTATATTTTTACTAAACGTTAATAATTTAGCTAAAGCGAAATAATTTTTGTACCAAAAGGTACGATTAACTACCAAAAGTAACATAATTATGACGTGTCAAAATACTTATGCCGTTTTGCTTTTGCCTCCCTATTTAAACATCCACCTACCTGATCAGAAATTAAGCTGGAATTTTTTTGATCCATTAATTTTAATTTAGCTGAGAGGTCAAAGAAAACCCCTATGCTGTTAATATCCAGTTTTATGATTCATCGACATTCAAATGTAATGTTGACCCACCAGCATTTCATAGTTAGTTTTATGGATTTCTTGACCCTGATACGAAACATAGGCTGACGAGCGACCAGGTACTGCTTTACCGGGAATAAAATCGCCATTATGGAAGGCACGACAAAAATAAATGGTGGACATGTCGGAATCTTGACCAGCATGTACAGCATCTCCTGGTGTGTAACCAGGCACCAAACTGGTGCCCCTAGCTCTGGATATGGGCACAGTTTCTCTGGTGGTGTCATGGGTGGTGGTGGAGGTAAGGGATCAGTAGACACCAGTTCTACCTTCCAGCCTGCGGACTGTTTTTCTTCAACCAAAATTTCATAAGTTTCCAAACGGCGTTCAACTCCCTTAAAAGGAATGAATAAAGCCTTGTGGACCTTTGAAACACGACCCACTGTTAAACTGCCCTCATAATGACCTCTGCCTATGTATACGGGTTGCTCCAAAGATGTGGTGCCACAAACGACGGCATTATCGGGAATCATGTGATTATAGCAATGGCGCCACACCAAATTGCGGCCACACAAAATTTCAAAGTGATCCTTGGGTATTTCTTCTCCCCTCCAGGAACCAAAGGCCAATTGTTTGGCGGGAACTACTTTCAACACCAATGCTGGTAATTCCAGTTTTATGATTCCTCATAATAATTATGTGCCTTTTAAGACAAATGTAAATTTTGTCAAAATAATTATGCCGGGGACTGTATAATACTTGGGAAAATAGCTCCATATCTCTGTTTGGCGTTGTTGTAGCTTCATTATGAGGTGACATGTCTTCAGTCAAATCGATTGGCGAATCTTTTTGTAGAACATTTCATTCGTCTAACTCAATGCCTTTTATGTCCTTTTCGTCCTTTATTTCTTGAACCGTAGTGAAAGTACCACAAGATGAGATTTTTCAGCATCCAAATATTCTACAAAAATTTTGCTTAGAAGATTTTAGGTAAGGTTCTCTTCTACGACTAATCGATTTTGTCCCGTTTTCATGGTAATTTTTTGGCATTTATTCGGACTTGGTTCAGAATTAAACTATGTTTTGTTTTTCTGTATATTTGTTATTGGTTATGTATAGGTATGTAGACATAACAATTGGTTCCCAGCCAGCATTTTTTTAAAATTTTAATCAAATTCGAGTCTTTTTTGATCCGACTGCACGATTAAAAAGCTGGAATATGAGCTCATTTTCTGATCATAAATGACTCCTTTGTCGGTAGGAAAACATAACCTCAGGCGACTCGTCTAAGCAAATCACAAATGAGTCTTCCTCTGCATTAGTTTCGAGTCATTTTTGCCCATTTTCTGATGGTATAAAAATTTTTTTTCGAGTCGTATTTCAATAATTTATTGGTGATTTGTTGATTCCTTTGGGACTCTTTTTCGAGTCTTTTTTGGTTCATGTTTATAATCGTTTATGAGTCTTTAGGAAATCATTTATTAGACGAAATAAATTAAAAGAAATTTCTCTTTATTATTTTTTGTTTCTTTCCTTTGTTTTGTTGTCTTTTCTGCTTTGTTATGTCTTTTAATTATTCTCTATGTTGCGCGGTGAGTATACTGCTTCTTCATTTCACTTGGCAAAACCTGAACATGTGTTGTGTTTCTCTATGCTCTTAATATTATACGTTACATTTATATCAACGTTTTTTAGAAAGTGTATATGAGAATTATTTACAACCAAACAAAAATAAAACAAAACAATGAGTTTTTAATCACCTAATTGTTCAAAATATGATCAAAATATACATAACTATAATCACTTTTCAAACACCTGCATGACCCTTTTTTGATTAAGCATTTTTCAATCTTCCAGATGATCAAAATGTGACAATAAATAACAAAAAATTGTCACATTTTAAACACCTCAATGATTTATTTGTGATTGCTACACATTTGTTCTTGTATTTTAAATTGAACTCTTTTTAATCATTACAGAGAGTCATTTTCGAGTCCCTTTCTGATCACACAAGCGACTTAATCAATTTTTGATCACCAAAAGGACTCTAAAAAGACTCCTCAACGTGATGTTTGACAAAACAGTCTTCTAAATGCTATCTGGGTTATTGCTTATGCAGACATCTGGGGTGCTTCTGAAATATTTACCAAATCAAAGGCTAGGGGGTGAAAATTCTTTTTGGCGATGAATGTCGATGAAGATAATGTGATGAACCCGGAAGAACAGTTCTGCCATAGTTCAAACTTCTGAGTTATGGCGTGATCACATTTCGTTAGGTTTTTTGTCATGTTGGTATGTATAGTTTGTCAAGAAAGAATTAATTTCGCTATAATTCAGAAGTTTGAAGAAGGGTTACCAAGCAAATTTATCGCCTGAAATATTCAAAATCGGATTTGGAATGAACATTGAAAAATAGGGTTTGATGGTAACCGGACTTTAGGAAGTTATGGTTTAAATAACTATCTTTAAGTCGTATATAAATTTATCGTAGATTATTTGATTATTACCCAACTCGAAAGATAACACTGTGCTACACCAAAAATTTGCACGGGTGCTGATGCATAAATTCGGTAATTAATTAGTAATTATTAAGAAGAAAAATTCAAGTTAAAGTCATACGCTCTACCGGTCCAATCTTTTATAAACGAAAATATATATATAAAAAAAAAACAAAAAGTTAAAACACAGAATATGTCATAACTCATCTATTTGTCAACCAATTTTATTGGTTTTTCTCATTTTAGAAAGCTAACTAAATTTTCTTCTTGCTAAAGGTAAATAATTCCACTGTTTGATATCTTCTAGACAGCCTAGAGCACAAGGAAAAACATTTTCCTGTTTTTAATACGATTTTGTCACACTCTAACCACTACAACCTACACATTTGTTAATCGATCCTATGGCTTGTTCGAAGGAAAATATTCTCCCCTTCCAAAGAAAAAAGAAGCTGTAGAAATCTGTTGTGGAAAAAATAAGTTATGCCCGTTTAAAGTTGAAAATCCAAGGAACCCCATTTTTCACAACATTTGCCGTTATAAAATCAAAAAACGAAGTGACCCAAAGAAACCAAAGATATTTTCGTCTTCCATGGACTTCCACAAAACCGAATTTATGCATTAGAACCCCTGCAAAAATTGTTTGTCCACTTTTGTATCACAGTGTAACCAATGAAACGGAAAAACAGTTGTAATTAATAACACTGTGCTACAGTGAAAATTTGCAGGGGTTCTAATGCATAAATTCGGTTTTGTGGGAGTCCACAGAAGACGAAAATGCCTTTGGTTTCTTTGAGTCACTTCGGGTTTTCATTTTATAACGGTAAATGTAGTGAAAAATGGGCTTTCTTGGATTTTCAACTTTAAACGGACATTACTTCTTTTTTCCACAACCGATTTGCACACACTGTTTTTCGTTATAAAGGGGAGAGTAATGCCTTTCGAACAAGCCATAGATTTTTAAAATCGGTTAACAAATGGCTAAGTAATAGTGGTTTAAGTGTGACAAAAACGCATTAAAAAACAGTAAAATGTTTTTCCTTGTGCTCTAGGCTGCGTAAATGACACCTAACTGTACAATTATTTACTGTTAACAAGTAGGAAATTTAGTTGGCTTTCCAAAATGGGAAAAACCAACAAAATCCGTTGAAAAATGAATGCGTTATGGTATTTTTTGGGTTTCAACTTTTTGGTTTTTTTTTCATATTTTCCTTTATAAAACATTGATACCTTGTGCGTAATTGTTAAGCAGGATAATCATAATTAGAATCATACATGCTAAGATACCCATCTTTTATAAAGGAAGATATGAAAAAAACCAAAAAGTTGAAATACAAAAGATGCCGTAACGCATTCATTTTTCAACCGATTTCGTTGGTTTTTCCCATTTTGGAAAGCCAACTAAATTTCCTACTTGTTAACAGTAAATAATTGTACAGTTAGGTGTCATTTACGCAGCCTAGAGCACAAGGAAAAACATTTTACTGTTTTTTAATGCGTTTTTGTCACACTTAAACCACTATTACTTAGCCATTTGTTAACCGATTTTAAAAACCTATGGCTTGTTCGAATGGCATTACTCTCCCCTTTATAATGAAATACAGTGTGTGCAAATCGGTTGTGGAAAAAAGAAGTAATGTCCGTTTAAATTTGAAAATCCAAGAAAGCCCATTTTTCACTACATTTACCGTTATAAAATCAAAACCCGAAGTGACCCAAAGAAACCAAAGGTATTTTCGTCTTCTGTGGACTCCCACAAACCCGAATTTGTGCCTCAGAAATGCTGCAAAAAAATTTTGTCTCCATTTGTATCACAGTGTAATTGGATTTTAATTAAGAATTGGCAAGTACAGTTAAATTTCTATAAACAGTATCTCTACTTACCCGTATTATTAATATATTTTCATAATCTACATCCTGAATTCCCTCTTGCATGTAATTTTTTTATAATTATATAGTTTTTTATTAACAAATACACATATTTACAATAATTTACAATTACTATATTTATGGTCATGGATTTCGCTCATATTCTAAAAACACATATTGTATTATTGTGCCTCTTTAATAAACCATACCCTGGCAACGATAGTATTCATCACGATGTACCAGAATTTCATAACCACCATCAATGCGAATTTCCCGACCACCGTAAGGGATATAAAGACATCCATGTGAGCGATGAATTTTACCACAGGTCAAGGAGCCATGATAAGGAGCGCGACCAATATATAGTATTTCTCCGTTTCTGGTACGTCCTCCTTCAACTGCTCCGGGAGCATAACCATTTATGGCGGGGACCCAAATGTAATGTTGACCCACCAGCATTTCATAGTTAGTTTTATGGATTTCTTGACCCTGATACGAAACATAGGCTGATGAGCGACCAGGTACTGCTTTACCGGGAATAAAATCTCCATTATGGAAGGCACGACAAACATAAATGGTGGACATGTCGGAATCTTGACCAGCATGTACAGCATCTCCTGGTGTGTAACCAGGCGAGGCTGGAATCCATCTGTCAAAGCGATCGGATGGCTGATAAGTTGTAGCTGTAACAACAATTGTGGCAGGAGGTGGAGGATAACTCGAGGGATTGTATGTGGATGCAGGCGTCATAGTTGGTGGTGGCGGTTGATATGCACCACCTGGAGGCGTGTATGTGACAGCTTCGATGAATCCCGGTTTGGGTGGTAAGTAACTAGGCCCAGGGTTGGGCATTGGCATGGGATTTGGCGTATATGGCGGTGGTGGTCCAGTAGGTGTTGGCATTGGCATGGGTGGCTTTATTTCTGGATAGGGACAAACTGGAGCCCCTAGCTCTGGATATGGGCACAGTTTCTCTGGTGGTGTCATGGGTGGTGGTGGAGGTAAGGGATCAGTAGACACCAGTTCTACCTTCCAGCCTGCGGACTGTTTTTCTTCAACCAAAATTTCATAAGTTTCCAAACGGCGTTCAACTCCTCTGAAGGGAATGAACAGAGCCTTGTGGACCTTAGAAACACGTCCCACCGTTAAACTGCCCTCATAATGACCTCTGCCTATGTATACGGGCTGCTCCAAAGATGTGGTGCCACAAACAACGGCATTATCGGGAATCATGTGATTATAGCAATGACGCCACACCAAATTGCGGCCACACAAAATTTCAAAGTGATCCTTGGGTATTTCTTCTCCCCTCCAGGAACCAAAGGCCAATTGTTTGGCGGGAACTACTTTCAGCACCAACATGTCACCGTTGTGGAAAGCTCTGCCCACATACATCATATCACCATCAAAATCATTACCACCCACCACAGCATTGGGTGGTAGATTGGAGTAGGAAGAGGAATTGACCCATTTGTAATCTGAAATTCAAGTAAAAATGATAAATAATAATTTTCTTCACTAAAATTTGACAAAAGTTTACCTTCAAAATCAATTAGAGGAGCAGATTCCGGAGCTCCACCAGCAGCCACACCACCTCCACCATAGACCAAAACTTCATATTTTTCCAATTTAATTTCGCCTCCCTGGTAAGGGATGTACAAACATCCATGTGAGGGTTGAACTTTTCCCACTGTCAAACTATTGGCATAATGACCACGTCCAATATACAACGGTTCTCCGCTACTGGTTTTACCCGAGCTTATTGCATTTGGTGGTATATTTGGACCGAAACAGGGTTGCCATGTATAATTGTCGCCCAATAACAATTCATAATGGGATTTGGAATGTTCACCACCAGCCCATGAAACAAATGCCAATCTTTTGCTGGGTATTACTTTTGTCGGCAGGCAATCCCCCTCATGAAATGAGCGGCCAACGTAAATGGGGGTGCCATCACTGTCATAACCACCGACCACAGCTTTGGGTGGCAGCGGTGCATACGGAGATGAATGTAACCAATTTTGGGCTAAAATAAAATCGAAAAAAAGTTTTAATAATTGGATTTCGATTCAGAATGGTTAGATATATAGGGAGAAGGCAAAATAAAGCAGACAAAATGTTGATGTTTTGTGAGTAAGCTATACAAATATTTCTAAAAAATATATATTTCTTCCAGACATAGATCAGGTTCGAATATGGACTATATCGGTCCACTCCATTGGGTATCTCCCCCACAAAATTTCAAAACTTTTGCCAAAAGTGCAGTTTAGGAACACTTTTCGGATCGTCATGAAATTTTTTGCAGCACTTTTTTTAGAGGCAAGTCCACATTTTCTAAATAGCTTTAGCTGTGTCGGGATCAATTCAAATGACTGATGAGCACAAAAATGTATTAATTGTGCATCCGATTTGGCCGAAACCTACAAAAGTTCACCATATTTGCTTAAGTGCAGTTTAAGGGCTGTTAGAACATAGTTAGCAAATTTTTAAACGATAGTTAAAAAACTCGCGAAAAATATTCTTTAAAAAATCCACGTTTGGGGAAAAAATATTCGTTGAAAACTCCATGTTTTGGGAAAAGATATTTAAAAAAAAATCCGCTTTTTGGGGAAAATATTTGTTAACATTTCCACATTTTTGGAAAAGCATTCGTTAAAAATCCCCGTTTTTGGAAATATATTCGTTAACAATTTTCACATTTTGAGAAAAACTTTCGTTAAAAAATCCAAGTTTGGGAAATTTATTCGTTAAGAAATCCACGTTTTGGGAAAAAATTCGTTAAAAAATTCACGTTTTGGGAAAATATTCGTTAAAAATTCCACATTTTGGGACAAAATATTCGTTAAAAAATCCACGTTTTGGGAAAAATATTCGTTAAAAAATCCATGTTTTGGTAAAAAATATTCGTTAAGAAATCCACGTTTTGGGAAAAAATATTCGTTAAGAAATCCACGTTTTGGGAAAAAAATATTCGTTAAAAAATTCACGTTTTGCGAAAAATATTCTTTAAAAAATCCACGTTTTGTGAAAAAATATTCGTTAAAAATCCATGTTTTGGGGAAAAATATTCGTTAAAAAGTTCAAGTTTTGGGAAAAAATATTCGTTAAAAAATTCACGTTTTGCGAAAAATATTCTTTAAAAAATCCACGTTTTGTGAAAAAATATTCGTTAAAAAATCCATGTTTTGGGGAAAATATTCGTTAAAAAGTTAAAAGTTTTGGGAAAAAATATTCGTTAAAAATCCACGTTTTTGGAAATATATTCGTTAACAATTTTCACATTTTGAGAAAAACTTTCGTTAAAAAATCCAAGTTTAAAAAAAAAATAATCGTTAAAAAATCCACATTTTGGGGGAAAAAGTATTCGTCAAAAAATCCATGTTTTGGGAAAAAATATTCGTTAAAAATCCATGTTTTTTTAAATATTCTCTAAAAAATCCACGTTTTGTGGAAAAAATATTCGTTAAAAATTCATGTTTTTGTGGAAAAATATTCGTTAAAAAATCCACTTTTTGGGAAAAATATTCGTTAAAAATACCACGTTGTGGGACAAAATATTCGTTAAAAAATCCACATTTTGGGGAAAAAATATTCGTTAAAAATTCATGTTTTGGGAAAAAATATTCGTCAAAAAAAATCATGTTTTGGGAAAAATATTCGTAAAAAATCCACGTTTTTTAAGTATTCGTTAAAAAAATCCACTTTTTGTGAAAAACATATGCGTTAAAAATTCATGTTTTTTGGAAACATATTCGTTAGAAATCTACGTTTTTGGAAAAATATTCGTTAAAAATCCACGTTTTTGGGGAAAACATTTGTTAAAAAATCGACGTATTGGGAAACATATTCGTTAAAAAATCCACGTTTTGTGAAACATATTCGCTAAAAAATCCACGTTTTGGGAAAAAAATTCGTTAAAAAATCCACGTTTTGGGAAAAATTATTCTTTAAGGAATCCAATTTTGAGAAAAAATATTCGTTAAAAAAACAAGTTTTGGGAAAAAATATTCGTTAAAAATTCCACGTTTTGGGGGAAATTTTTGTTAAAAAATCCATGTTTTGGGGGAAATATTCGTTAAAAACCCACGTTTTGGGAAAAATATTCGTTAAAAATCCGCGTTTTAGGAAAAATATTCGTTAAAAATCCACGTTTTGGGAAAATATTCGTTTAAAAATCCCAGTTTTGGGAAAAATATTCTTTAAAGAATCCACTTTTTGGGAAAAATATTCGTTAAAAAATCCACGTTGTCGAAAAAAATTAAAAAAAAATATTCTTTATAAGAGCAACGATGTTAAAAAATATTTCTTTAAAAATCCACGTTTTGAGACATGATTGGTTCATTGCTGTAATAGGCAAACAGTGGAGAAGGTTGCCGAAGATGAAATTTCGGTGGAGTATATCCGCAAACAACAAACAACAAATAAGGGAACTGATGAGAACCAGTGGCGAGGTTCGAAACTATAGTCTTCATTGTCCTTGGCGAACATTAATAACAAACAACAACAACATTAATAACAAACAAAATCGACTATTTAAACTAAAATTCAACTTACCCATTTTCTCTTGAAGTTTCCTTCAATTTCCAAAATATTCGCAAATAGCAATTGTCCGTTCCAAATTAGTTTTTTTCTTTACCACAGTAGAACTAGTTGTTTTCTTGGGACTGATTCATGTGAATCTAAAATAGCAACAAAACCATTTATCAATTTGAAATGGCTTTATTTTGAAAATACCAACTTCCAGTGGAAAAGGTTTACCCAGATAAGAATGTTTTTTGCTTCGTTTACAGTATAAGAACGCAGGAGATACGATAAGAAAGGAGGTACGATAACTGATTTGCCAAATACTTTCCAATGTATGACTCAGTTGTGGTAGTAGAAGAGAGAGTATAAGAGGAATGTTTGGTTAAGTGAATCCCCTTGTACACCTGGCCAGTGAAGAAAAATGCCATATCACATACATATTTACTGATTAGTAAGTATTGACTAACTGCTACAAATTATTGATATATGTATAATTTTTGGTAAAATGATAAGATAATGATGGTTTTAATAAAAATACAGAGTGCCGCAACGAAGTGGAAAAAGAAAGTGTGCTAAAAGAAAGAATGTAAAAGGATGTAATTATGTGAATACCTCCTGCCCATCCCTTTTCATGTTCTGGATTGCATCGGTTAAATTACAACGCATTTGTAAAATTACAGCATACACAAAGATCATTGTAAAACAGTTGAATTCACCTAAGCTTAGCATACTTTTAGGCGTTTTAATTAAAATCGTTTTCCCAAAGAATATTAATATTTTTTGTTGTTAAATAAAATTGATTTAAAGGATTTAAGAAAACCATCGGACACTTTCTTTAATAAAATAGACTGTTTCTCAGTTTTTAATGCCTCATATCAGAATTGTTTCAACAATTTTTGTAATCTAACCAATAAATAACTCCCCTACTTCCTGTTACATTATTTTGTGCGAGTATTTCGCAATTCAGTGTGTAATGTTTTTTTTTTTTTTGTTTAACACGACAAAATATTTTCTCGCCCATATCATATCATAACCGATAATAGTTCACGCACCCTGTGTTCCGTCAACTTTTTGTTTTACTCACCTGTAATATTGTTTTATCAGGTGTTGGCAGAAGAAGACTTATCAGCGACTAAAGGTGCTGATAAAGTGCATGTTTAAATGTTTTCCGACAGTTTTAGTAAAACGTTTAAAGAATCAAGAACCCTTTTTTAGTTAGTACGGATAGTTAGAACATACTAGACACATCAATAAATATGGGTAAGTAATGAAAGTGTTATTTTGAAGACGAAAAATATTGATTGGCAAAAGGAAACTTGGAATTTGTAACAAAAATACATGTGTGGAGTGCTATAATTGAAGATTGATCATTGTAAAATTCAAATGCTGATCATTTTACTTAAAAGAAAACCCAAAACCTTTAGAAAAGTCGTATTCATTCATATGATAGCAGCATGTTCGGTTTCGGTAATTATTGTGTTACAAAAAATATATATGAAACTAGAGCATCGACGGAACTCATTGGATCTATAAATACAAGTAACAGGTGTTTTCATTATTTAAATATAAATTAAAAAGTTCAAAAGTATTGGGAAGTATATGTACATACAAAGATCTTGATTACACTGAACGAATAAAATTTAAAGACATTAACATAACATAACATTTTTTCATTAAATGAAGTTAAACTCTCTTGTTACGATATCATAACATTGCTGTGATTTGTGATACCTAATTTAATAAAAACTGCTGTGGTATACAACTATGTGTTCAAATATTTCCTTTTGAATGTTTTGTTCTTCATGTTGTCCTTTTATTGTATTATGCATTTCTTCAAGTCGTTATAGTTTAATGCCTTGCCTTTAATTTGAAATTGTCACATTTTTCTATATTTTTACAAAAAAAAAAAAAAATATATATACGACGAAAAGTACTTCTGGAAAATATATTCCTTTTATACTTCAGATAAGCCATTGGTTGATAAAGAAAATTTGACACTCAAACCAACAACAATGTTTATACGTGGCGTTCAATACCAGAACTTTTTCACCTCCAGTTTTATTGCATTAATATAATCGCCATACCTTGCCAATGAGTTTATTAATCATATTTCATTTTTTTTTTAATTTATACCAGCAACTCAATACAACAACAAATTATTGGACTACAATTTTGTTCCGCTCTGTTAAAAAAATGTATAGAATAAAGTCTGTTTTGTAAAATAACACACACATTACAGGTGTGAATCATCATCATTGTCATAATCAGTCAATATAAAAAGGCCAATTGAAATTGTAACGTGCGACGGTTACTTCTTATCTCTTATCTACATTAACATGAGTGTAGATAAGGTTGTATGTACTCGAAAAATAACTAACAACTCTTTGTGTGCCCTACATTTTTTGTTATAAATTACAAAATGTTATATTTTAAAGCCTCCACAGATTTAAAATTCGTTACAAAAGTTAACTTGTTTACAAATTTAAAATTAAAATTTAGGAGTCTTACGGTACTATTTTAAATTACCTATAAATACTCCTAACGACCATTTTTGTTATGTCTATGCAGACGTTTTTGTCTCTATTTAAGACGTTACACCAATTTGTGCACTCCAAAACACCACATTTTCATGAATTTTTCCAAGAAAACTACCAATCTTTTTTATAGAGTTGTGGCAATTGAACTAGATGGAACGATCTAGTTCCAATTGTCTACATCGTTTGTATGAAAAACACTGCGTATACGTAATTTTACACGCTAGTTTGTATGACGTTGCTCATTCGTTTTGGAACTAGGAATTCGGTTACACGGCTTTAGTTTTTTGTACACCATTTTTCATCTGAAGAGGCACATCTAGAGCTAAGTTCGGTAATGTTGTCCTGCCGTTTTTAAGCGATTTGCGGTACCCACTCTAGCTCTAAAACGAATAGTCCTGTTAATCTATTTATTTATATTTCGACTTTCATGAGTAGACATTATAATAATATAATTGTTCCACAAACAACCCAGAATGGACAAGAATACTGCTCTCATATGAATTGGTGTTAGCTTAATGATATGGGATCTACTTATTATAGCCTAGCACTTGCTGCGAAGTTTTTCGTTGCTGAAATACTCAGGAAATGTCGCCAACATTACACTGAGTGATATTTTGCCTCTGGAATTTGATGTTGCCTGGCCTGCAGTGTACATACTATTGCCCAAATAGGCATTACCCATCAATAAATTCCATTACCAAATAATCCCAGCAAAATTTTATGAAACTGATTCCATGAGATGCCATGATTTCACTTCATATTTTGCATTGGTTCAAATGAAGTCGTGAAGGATCCAATATTTCCATCGGTATTAGAACCAGCGTTGCCGACAGTTTTTGGTCGGAAATCGTCAAAAAAATCGTCAAATCGTCAACAAAATTTGCAAAATCGTCAAAAAATCGTCATCATGATCCAAAACTAGGTTTGGTTACCGTTTAATGCAATTTTTAGCCGATAGGTTTGTCAATGAGACCAACAACATAAAATATACAACCCACAGCAATAAATAAATATAACCCAATCTCACTTAAAGGGTTGTCCCTAGTTGGCCAGACCACAAAAACTCATTTTCTTGAATTGTTTTCAAAGAAACTACCATTTTTTTTTAATTCGTTCATCAAGAAGGAAAGTGCTCTTTCCTTCTTATACTACTTTTGGTATTTTTGTTGTTGAAAAATATTGCAAAGTCTTGCGGTAAATGACTATCTGCGAAACCCTTTTTTATAAAAGCGTTTTGCGATGCCAACGATGAGTCGAAAACGAATGCGTCGATTATCGCACATGTGTGTAAGCATTTTAAGAACCTATTAATATTACCTTAAGGCGAAACAGAATTTTAAACAAACTTTTTTATAAAAAAAATTAACTGTCAAAGTCAAAATTTTGATTTTAACAAAAAAATTTACTGTTTTTTTGTCAAAAAATCTGGCAATTTTTTTTTAAACTGTCTCGCTTAAGGGCAGCCTTTTATTTATTTAATAAGCTCACCAAATCATGTGAAGATCGGTTTCGGTTCGAGCTATCGTTGGCACCGACTTCAAAAATGCCATTTCGAAAAAAACGCGTTCAAAGTATCAAGAAATTGTTCCCTCAAACTTCGCTTGCTTGACAGTGTGACCGTCCATGTTTGTCGGTCCACGTACATTTGGTTGATGGGCAGAAAATCGACAAAAACTCTCATTAAAGAGGACATGGGTCGGAAGTATTATATCTCGAAAAATGTTAAAGGAAGATTTTCATTCATTAACAATCCTACATGAAAATGTTCAGCTGATGTAAATCCAAGTTGAGGCAAAAACTATGAAAATACCTCTATTCCAGATATGTATGTGCCTAAATAAAGCCATTCCGTCTCGAAATTGTTTAAAAACATTAAAATAGCTCATGAAACCGAGTTTGGAATATTGCTTTCCTTAAAGACTTTCGTGAAATTCTGGCCAAAATATAGTTATCATGTTTTATTTCATGCAATTCGGGATTACGTGAAAAATCGTCATTTTGGACCATAAAATCGTCAAATCGTCAATTTTCAATTTTAGGCCAAAAAATCGTCAAAATGACGATAAATCGTCAAATTCGGCAACACTGATTAGAACCCATTCGAAGGAAGTCGTCAAAGATCCGATATTTTCATCAGCATTTTAACCCATTCCATCGATCTAATAAAAAGGTTTTTATGGAACACATATGTATATACATTAGGGCGGGGCGATTTGTACGGAAGGAAAAAAACCTTAATGGGCCCTTCGCGTTTCTGATTCCTGGGATTGAACTGAGCAAAAAAGTCCACTAGACCATAGTTCTACCGCGAAAAATCGAGGCTGCCGATTCTGACTTTAAGTTTTTTATCCACGTTTTTTGGACATTTTAGCATATAACGGTCAAACCAAGACAAAAATTTTAGCCAAGACAGTGATTAAGAACTCTCTAATACATCGCAAAAGCATTGGAATGCTCCATCAGACAGTTTTGGCCTTGAGAAGGTGCAAACTTTTCGGAAAATGTCGATAAATGGCACTGTGCTATAAAAGTTGACCATAAAAATATTCAAGCGTTCTGATGCAAAATTCTATCGTGTTGGGGTCCATGGACAACGACAATGCCTTTAGTTCGGTTGGGTCACTTCGTTTTATTTTTTATAACGGTAAAATTAGTGAAAATCTGGGTTTCTTACATTTTCAAATTTCAACGGGCATATCATCTTTTTTCACAGCGGATTTCTAGTGATCCTTCTTCCTATTATGAGAAATTCCGTTATAGTTGTTATGAGGGGGTTTTCAGACTTAAACCACTATAACTTAGCCATTTGTTAACCGATTTAAACAAATAATAACTTGTTCTAAAGAAATTATTCACCACTTTAAAAGGAAGAAGGATCACTAGAAATCCGTTGTGAAAAAAGAAGATATGTCCGTTTAAATTTGAAAATGTAAGAAACCCAGGTTTTCATTACTTTTACCGTTATAAAAAAATAATACGAAGTGACCCAACCGAACTAAAGGCATTGTCGTTGTCCATGGATTCCAACACGATATAATTTTGCATCAGAATACTTGAATATTTTTCTGGTCAACTTTTGTAGCACAGTGTCATTTATCGACATTTTTCGAAAAGTTTGCTCCTTCTCAAGGCCAAAAACTGCCTGAAGGAGCGTTCCAATGCTTTCGCGATGTATTAGAGAGTTCTTAACTACTGTCTTGGCAACGATTTTTGTACTTGTGTTGGATCGAAAATTTCAATGGTTTGGCTGTTATATGCCAAAATATCCAAAAAACGTCAATAAAAAACTTCAAGTAAAAATCGGGAGGCTCGATTTTCATCGTAGTGGACTTTTTTGCTCAGTTCAATCCCAGGAATAAGAAACGCGAAAAGCCCATGAAGGTTTTCAAATCGTCCGGCCTAATATACATGTATCTATTATTTATTTTTAAAGCTATATATAAGGTTTATTATTTAGAATAGGATAGGAAGTTCCCAATCTTCGAACTAAAATTAGAATGGGACTCCACTCTTTTTACCCTCACATGAGTACATGTATTGATTGTCAAAAACGCAAAACTAGCCTGTGTGACGTAGGCGTCCAGACAACTTCAAAAACGGTTGTAAAATTATGAATGAAAATAGTCGATTTTTTCATGCCAGTCCAGGGGCTCAATTCTGGTTATATGAACATTTGAAATGAAAACTTTTATAAAGGGAATAAATGTCAAATGAAAAATTTTAGTCCATATTTACATTAAGCAATTTTCCTAGCGGCAATTGTCAATTTGTCGATGAGGGAGGGTGTTGAGAGGCAAATGGTTACCATATGCTTCACCTCTCTCTCCATCAAACTGACAGTTGCCGCAAGGAAATTTGCCTAATATAAATATGGACTTATAAAGCATTTTTTTTAATTTCCAATTTTCATAGAACAAGAATCCAGGGGCTGTTGCCTTGTTTGTTATTTGAAATAGTTTTGTTTTCATTTATTCAAAAATGTCCATGTTTACTGTCTACGAAAATTACCAGAAAGTGCCGAGGCAACTAGCCAAATGTTTGTATGTATTAGTAAATCAGAGTTGTATTTGCAGACAGTCTGTCTTTGTAAACGCCAAGTTAGGCAAGAAAGGGTATATACGATAAATATGTGCGACAAAAATGTGCCTCATCGAAATAACGGTTTTAGACCTCATGTATGTTTGGACGAAATTAGTTTCAGACAATTTGGATCCGATCAACTGATACGAACGGATCAACTGATTCAAACCAAATTTTGGGTATCGTAATATTTTGTTCAAACTTGGTTTAGGTTCAAAGATGGGCCATATCGGTCCACTCCTTCCGGTACCTCCTCCACAAAAGTTCGGAAAATTTTTACGTACGATAACTCTTGATGGAAGTAACCGATTTGATCCATGCTTTGCACATCTTAAAATTTCTACCAAACTTAGATGAGGTTCCAATATGGACTCAGTCGGTCCACTCCTTCGGGTACATCCCACACAAAATTTCGGATAAGTTCAGATTAGGACCTGCTCTCGAATCGCTTTGATTTTTGTTGCAACAACTTGTATTCACTGCCCCCTATACGACGTTATAAGTTTCATCAGGGGCAAGTCCATACAAAGGTCCATAAAAAGCCCATCAAAAGGTGCAAAAAGCCCTTATGACACCGTGTGTAGTTGTTGGAGCGCAAGATAACTCTCGAACGGATCTGCCGATTCGGTCCAAAATTTGGCCTTCGTATTATTTTGTCCAAACATAGTTTAGATTCGATGATAAACCATATCGGTCCACTCCTTCAGGTACCTCCCCCACAAAAGTTCAAAAATTTTCGGAAAAATTGTGCGCACGATAACTCTTGAAGGGAGTGACCGATGTAATCCATACTTTACACATCCTAATATATCTACCAGATATAGATCAGGTTCGAATATGGACTATATTTGTCTACTCCTTCTGGTACCTCTCACACAAAATTTCGTATAAGTTCACTTTAAGACCTGCTCTCGAATCACTTTGATTTTTGTTGAAGCTATTTGCATTCGCTACCTCCATTACGACGGTAAAAGTTTTTTCAGGGGCTAGTCCATATTTCTTGGGAAAACAGCCCGAAAGGTGTAAAAACCCCTGTGTCACCATATGTGCCGGTCGGAGAGCACGATAACTCTCGAACTGTTCAACCGATTTGGTCCAACATTTGGTCTTCGTCATATTATATCCAAATTTAGTTTCATGGGACAATACCGGTCTACAACTTCTGGTACTTCTCCACAATATTTAAAAAATTTCACTAAAATGCTAGGACAATATCACTTGAATGGGGCAAATAATTTGGTCCAAACTTTGGATCTGTTAATAGTTTGTTAATATTTAGTTTAACTTCTAAAATGGCCCATATCGATCCTCTCTAAGGGTACCTCCCCCACAAAAGTGCAACATTTGTATCTTAGGGAAGTTAATTCCTAATCCACATTTTTGTCGGCAAGTTCAAATGTCCAAAAAGGGCCACAAAATTCTGAAGAGACCTTAAATAAATTCGATCTGTCCGTAGGTGAAAGTTTCACTTCACATTGGCTGAGGGTATATATCTGTCAGCAAAGCCGACTGACACTTTTTTACTTGTTTTTCTAAAGATCCCTAAAACAAGTCCGTTTGTAGATCCCTATAAGTAGCAAGCGACATAATTTCTTTCCAAAACAAAATAGTATACATTTCCAAAATTTTGTTATAAAATAACAGCATTACAAACTAAAAGTAAATCACAAAATAAAAATTCTTAATGGAGTGCAGTTAGAATCCGTGCCGAAATCTGAACTGGTGATGGGAAGAAAATATATACCAAAAAACCTTTTGAAAGATTAAACATACCTGGATGCGGTGAGTGGAGTGTTGCGGTGCAGCGGCGATAAAACTGCAATTTTCGATGTAAACTTTTTGATTATAATTAAATTGTAGTTATATCATGAATTCCTTTGTATTAATACAGAGTTTTTGGTCATGAAAATCATATTTCAATACAGCATTTTCAAAACAAGACGTGAAAATGTCATGCCAAAGTGTTGGTTAAGATGTGTTAAAGATTTTTTTCTTTGATAACACTGTGCAACATTTTTAAGGTGATCTTGTGCAAACAATTCGAACTGCGGATTTTTTGAAAGTACAGACCCAAACGACAAGAAACCCTAGTTGGGTTTTGTTGTGTCAGATCCAGCTCGGATTTTATGGCCCCATCTAAACATGGTTAAATATTGAGTTTTTAAAGAAATTCGGGGCTATATCTCTGAAACCAATGCGAATCTTCTTCTGACCTCTGAAGCAAATTTGTAGATAAGGACAAGAATACAATATTTGAAGAAATAATGAACTCGAAAAATTACATTTATTGCCTAAAATTTCAAAATATATGCAAAAATACCACAATTTTTATACATTTCGCACCGTATATCCAAAACTGTTAATATTTTCTTTTGGAAAAATATTCCCTGGAATGTAATACACAACTCTTCAGAACATGTCATTGTTGTAAAATGCCTCTATACCGTTGTTTTCAGTACATTTCTCAACGACGATTTAATAAAAATGTCAATAATGTAGTGAAATCCGAAATGCGAGAATAAACTGTTAGTGTGAACTGTGTTTGAAATACGTGTTGTTAAAAGATATGATTCAAAATACCGCTGAAACAATATGAAGTAAGCATTTTAGAGATTCAGGATGTTCTAAAGAATTGTTGAGAACTTTATTTGGAAGATTTTTGCAAAAGGTTACTTGGTTCAACTCCCAATAGTTTAGCCGACAAAGACCAGAATTGCAGCAATTATGTAAAATTTTCTATATTTTATAGATTTTGATGCCCTAGATGGAGTTTTTCTTATGTGGTTTGTTCAAAAGATAAGTTCTACTAGTTTAGGGCTACAATATTGCTAAAGACAGCAAGGCCATATTCCTATTCGTTTCTGAGATAAAGGCCTGATAAATTCAAAAAAGTGTAGATTTAGCCCGGTTTATATGAGGCCATAAAATCCGAACTGGATCTGACAGGACAAAACCCAACAAGGGTTTTTGTAGTCTAAATATGTACTTTCAAAAAATCCATACTAGAAGTTGTTTGCATTTTCAGTGTTGCATAGTGTAACCCATGCAATTTAAGGGAGAACATGTATGTATGTCCGACGAATGTTAAACAAATTTAATGTACTTTAAACATTCTACACATTTTTGCAAATGGAAAAAATTCCTTTTTTGTTGGCTCACCCCAATGTACATACATACTTACATTTTCATAATATTTTTCCTAGACATTTTCTCTTTCATCATCCAGAAACAATTCATTTTGCACTTGTGTAAATAATTTAAAGCAAAATGTGAAAACTTAAGGCCCTATTTCGAATGTCAATTATTCATATTTGTAATTTTAAAGCTTCATAACGTCCCTCATGCTGTTTCAGTCATAAGTACCGTTTTTCATTTATGACAGTTAAGGTTCCTTGTAATACCACCTAATCTTGAGTCATTAACTAAAAACAGAACACAAAATGGTGTTGTGTATTTTGTTTTCTCTTTTGATTGGCAAACTCAATTAATAATCCTTAAATGATTTTGACTGATAACTTGTTTACTTTTGAAATTTTGTTGGATTTTTGATAAGCCCCAATAAATAATATTCCTAAATACAACACCGTCATAATAATTGAGTCCACAGTATTGAATGATAATAACAGCGAACTTTAATGAGCTTTGTTCTAAGAATTCTTAACATTGCAAGGTGATTTTTTTGTTCATTTTGCTGTAAACTATAAAAAACAAAACCTGAAGAAGCTAGCAACAAGTATTTCTTATCTTCACTTCTCTCCCTGCTCCAAAATATTTTGATATTTTTTTTTATAAAATTTGCTTCCAAACAAACACTCATACGTAAATGAAATGTTTATTTGTTTGTCTGTCTGTCAAAGTTAGGTTCCGTTTAATTATGACTCAAAATAGGTGTAGTATCCAAGTACATTTCTTGCGACACTTGACTTGCTGGTATTATCTTGTTATACTTGAGAGTTAGTGTTGTTGTTAATGTTGCCATTTTGCTATAATAAACCGGTTCTTTTAATAATAGTTTCATCAAATGTAATTCGTTCAAAGAAAATTGCATAAAAAGTCTTCTTCTGTGCCAATTTTTCAAATTCCAGAGTTACCTTACAATGTTACCAATTTAATTTTTGTTTTGCAAATCTATAATCCCGCAAACTTAAACTTGTACAGATCACACTTGGGTAACAACAAATGTCTATGAGGATTTGCCTCCATTTGCCATTCATGCTGGTAATGATACCGATGGTGATGACATCTATGTTGGACGTGCCTATCACAATGGTGATTTGTTGCCATGCAAGGTAATTCCCAACAAGAAACAAGCCTACGTTGCCTGGGGTGGCGAAGAACACAACAAACATGATGTTGAAATTCTAACAGGTCATCATTATGGTAAGTCCAAGCAACTGAGTCACATGTACGAACTTAGTCATTAATTACTAATAATTTATTCAATTTCAGTTTGGATGCCCGCAAGTCATGGCTCCGTTCCTCCTCATGCCTTGCGTGTAGGAAACACCAGTGATGGTGAACCCTTGTATGTGGGCCGTGGCCATCACCATGGCAGTTTGACCCCTGGCAAAGTTCATCCTTCCCATGGCTGCTTGTACATTCCCTATGGTGGTGCTGAAGTCAAATTGGAACACTACGAAGTTTTGGTACAACCTGAAACCTGGATTTCCTCATCGGGTACCGCTATTTTGCCCGGTACCGTTCATGGTGGTACTGACTGTGATGGTCAGGACATCTATGTTGGCCGTGCTTATCACAATGGTGATCTTTTGCCCGCTAAAGTTATTCCCGGCAAGGGCTGTGCCTATGTTGCCTATGGTGGTGGTGAACATGTGAAGCAGGACTTTGAATTGTTGGTCGGTTATGGTTACGGATGGGTACCAGACTCCAATGGCAGCGTTCCCCCCGGTGCTGTTGTCTGTGGTCGCACTTCCGATGGTGAACCTTTGTACATTGGTCGTGGTCATTGGAGCGGTAGTTTGACACCCGGAAAAGTACATCCCTCTCATGGTTGTTTGTACATTCCATTCGGTGGTCAAGAAGTACGTCTTGACAACTATGAAGTGTTAGTCAGATCTTAAGTAATTCATGTCCTGTTTCATTTCATTCCATTTCCATTGTTGAATTATTACTTTTTACACAAAAAATGTTGTTTTAATCTATTGTGATTAATTTATGTTCTATTTAAAAATAAAATACAGTATACAAATACATACTTATTTAGCTAATTCCTAGCCAGCATTTGGAAGATTGTGTTTTCAAAAATTACGTGGCGTAGTCTTTTTAGAGTCTTTTTGGTGATCAAAAACTGATTAACTCACTTGTATGATCAAAAAGGGACTCGAATGTGGCTCCCTCTAACGATTTAAAAGATTTCAATTTAAAATACAATAACAAAATGTATCGCAATCGAAAATAAGTCATAAGGAGCGTTTAAAATGTGACTTTTATTTTCGTTATTTATCAAGAGATCGTCTGAAGATTGAAAACTGCCTTATCAAAACATTTTTTAAATATTTTTATACCCTCAACATTTAGACTAGAAAAGGTATATACAATTTCATACGGGCAAAATATGCCTCATCGAAATAATGGTTTTAGACCCCAAGTATGTTTGGACGAAATTAGTTTCAGACAATTTGGAGTCGATTTAGCAATGTCCATCTGTCTGTCTGTCTGGCTGGAGCGCACGATAACTCTCGAACGGATCAACCGATTATGTCCAAAATTTGGCTTACGTAATATTTTGTCCAAACTTAGTTTAAGATCGAAGATCGGTCCACTTCTTCCGGTACCTCCCCCACAAAAGTTCGAAAATGTTCGGAAGATTTGTGCGCACGATAACTCTTGAAGGGAGTAACCGATTTGGTCCATACTTTGCAAATCGTGAAATGTCGACCAGACTTAGATGAGGTTTCAATTTGGACTCAATCGGTCCACTCCATCGGGTACCTCCCACACAAAATTTCGGAAAAGCGCAGTTTAGAACCTGCTCTCGAATCGATTTGATTTTTGCTGTGGCAACTTGTATTCACTGCCCCCCAAACGACGGAACAAATTTAATCAGGGGCAAGTCCATATTTCCTGAGAAAATAGCCTGAAAGGTGCAAAAAACGCCCATGAGACCATGTGTAGTTGTTGGAGCGCAAGAGAACTCTCGAACGGATCTGCCGATTCGGTCCAAAATTTGGGCTTCGTAATGTTTTGTCCAAACTTAATTGAAGTTCGATGATAAGCTATATCGGTCCACTCCTTCAGGTACCTGCCCCACAAAAGTTCAAAAATGTTGGGAAAAATTGTGCACACGATAACTCTTGAATGGAGTGACCGATTTGGTCCATACTTTACACATCCTAATATGTCTACCAGATATAGATCAGGTTTGAATATGAACTATATTTGTCCACTCCTTCGGGTACCTCCCACACAAAAATTTAGATAAATTCACTTTAAAGCCCGCTCTCGAATCACTTTGATTTCTGTTGAAGCAACTTGCGTACGCTGCCTCCTTTACGTCGGCAAGAGATTTTTCAGAGGCAAGTCCATACCTCTTGAGAAAATAGCCTGAAAGGTGCAAAAACCTCTATGATACCGTGTGTAGTGGTTGGAGCGCAAGATAACTCTCGAACAGATCAAACTATTTGGTCCAAAAATTGGTCTTCGTCATATTTTGTCCAAACTTTATTTAACAAGTAAAAAAAGTATCAGTCGACATTGCCGACAGAGATATACGCTCAGCCTGTGTGTATTGAAATACTTTTTTTTTTTTTAAACTTACGTATTTAGGGGGTTTTCAAAACAATATGGATAGGATTAAAGCGCAAAAATTTGCGGGGATATCGACAGATAGGGTTTTTTTTTTTTAAACTGAGTTTCGACAATATTTAGAGTACCATTTTAGCGAATATTTTCCAATATTTGTGGGGGAGGTATCGGAACGTTCACTCTTTCCACCTTCGAATTTCATCTAATATTCGAAGAAATATTACGATATCCAAAGTGTGGACGAACGCAGTATTCGGTTCGAGCTCTCCAGTCACTACGAGGGCAGTTCGGAAACTTCTTAGCCTAGCACAAAAAGCGCGGTATAAACAGAAAAATGTTAAGTGTTTTGGAAACTTCCATCTCTGTTATGAACACATGTTAAATTTTGTTTCAATCTGGCAACTCCTTCATATAGAAACAGGTGTTCAAAAAAGACCCACCCGCAATTTTTTTACAATGGAAAAATTAGAAATGCTTGCTGTCATTAAATATTTATATAACAAGTAAAAAAGTATCAGTCGGCTTTGCCGACAGAGATATACCCTCAGCCTGTGTATATTGAAACAATTTTTTCCCAAAATACGTATGTATTTAGGGGGTTTTAAAAATTTTGGGCATTTGAACCGACAAAAATGTTGATTAGGATTAAAGAACAAAAGTTTTGCTGAGGAGATACTACAAGGAATGAATCGACATTGACCGTTATGGAAGTGAATCTCCAGCCACAACATATGGTGCCATAGGGGGTTTTTACACTCTTCGGGCTGTTTGCGCAAGAAGTATGGACTTGCCCCTAAAAAAACTTTTACCATCGTAATTGAGACAGCGAATGCAAGTTGCTTTAACAAAAATCAAAGTGATTCGATATTAGGTCTTAAAGTGAACTTATCCGCAATTTTGTGTGGGAGGTACCGGATGTATTGGACAAATATAGTCCATATTGGAACCTGATCTATATCTGGTAGATATATTAGGATGTGTAAAGAATAGACCAATTCGGCCACTCCCTTCAAGAATTACCGTACGAACAATTTTTCCGAACATTTTTGAACTTTTTTACTGTCGTAATTGAGGCAGGGAATGCAAGTTGTTTCAACAAAAATCAAAGTGATCCGAGAGCAGGTCTTAAAGTGAATTTATACAAAATTTTGTGCGGGATGGTACCCGAAGGAGTGGACAAATATAGTCCATATTCGAACCTGACCTATACCTGGTAGATATATTAGGATGTGTAAAGTATGTACCAAATCTGTCACTCCCATCAAGAGTTATTGTGCGCACAATTTTTCCGAACATTTTCTAACTTTTGTGGGAGAGGTACCGGAAGAAGTGGACCGATTAACCCATCTTCGAACTTAAACTATGTTTGCACAAAATATTACGAAGACCACATTTTGAATACAAGTTGCTACAACAAAACTCAAAGCGATTCGAGTGCAGATCCTAAACTGAACTTTTCCGAAATTTTGTGTGGGAGGTACCCGAAGGAGTGGACCGATTGAGTCAATATTGAAACCTTATCTAAGTCTAGTACACATTTCACTATGTGCAAAGTATGGACCAAATCGGTTTCTCTTTTTAAGAGTTCGAAATTAAACTAAGTAAAATCGGCTCATCCGTTTGAGAGTTGTCATGCGCACCAGCCAGACAGACAGACGGACGGACATTGCTAAATCGACTCCAAATTGTCTGAAATACATTTCGTCCAAAGATACTTGGGGTCTAAAACCATTATTTCGATGTGGCACATTTTGCCCGTATGAATGTGTATATACCCTCGTTAGCATAAATGCTCAGTGTATAAAAAGTATCAGTCGGCTTTGCCGACAGAGATATACCCTCAGTCTATATGAATCGAAACTTTCAATTTGGAGTTGATTTAGCCATGTCCGTCCGTCTGTCTGTCTGTCTGGCTGGAGCGCACGATAACTCTCGAACGGATTAACCGATCCGCTCCAAAATTTGGCTATCGTAATATTTTGTCCAAACTTAGTTTAAGTTCGAAGATAGGTTATATCGGCCTTTTTGTAGAAAATTTACTTCTGTTGAAACTGAGGTATGGGGTATTGTATCTCGCGAATTGTTGTAATATACCATAACTTTTGAACGCATTTAGGTAAAATAAACTGTTTTAGCACGATTCACCGATGGATTTCTTAAAATTATAATTTGAGCGGAAGCTGTGGTCATATTAATGTAAAAAAAATAGAAAAAAAATCGTTGAAGGAAACGAGTTTTTTTAAGTCAATTTTCAATTAGTGGCTTTACAATACAATGTTGAGTATAATGTTCAAAGAAGAAGTTAAAGAATACACTTCAGAGATGAAGTTTCTAATGTATGATTTTTTAATATAACCACCGCATCAATCTCAAACGGATGCTGACATTTTGAAGACTGAAAAATTGGGTTTTTTGAATTTTTGCTCTAATCGGAACGCGCAACTGTACTCGTTTAAAAACTGTTTATGAGATTGTAGTACTCGTGATTACGCATTTTTTGATGTATAACTCGGGCGTGTAGCCTTCAAAGGTTAACAACAATCTCAGTTTAAAGTCGAAATTTTTGTGCGTATTTTTTTTTTAAAAACCAGTTTTTTGGATTCAAAACTTACAAATGCTTTTCGATTTCAGTGGAAACCCGCGTGAATTTAGTTTTTTTACGTTCTGAATCTAACAAGCCTTTGCGCGTCTAAATCCATCCACTAGATCGGCGGATATGATACCCCTCAAATTTCGAAAATATGCAAAAAATATTTTTGAAAATATCGCGTATTTAGACGCGTTTTAGATGTGTTATACCTACTTAGATAAATAGAGCGAAACGCATATTTAAAATGTGCGAAAACAGATATTGAAAAACGTTCGCGAATCCGGAGATATAATAGATTTTTTCTAAAAACTGAGTGCGATGCTACATCCACGGTTCTTGATGGATCGCATTGAAATGACATAGGATGATGTATTTTTTAATGGTGATCATTGAAATCGGATGCGCATAAAATGCAAATGTACTTCGTGGAAATTATGGTCATTTTACTGTTTTTTGCACCCTAACATGCAACTGATGCTACATCGTGTTCGTCAAATGGAATTTCACAAAGTGTATATCAAATAAGAGGGATTGACTCGCTGTTTTGGAAAATCGGATGCGCATCTTGTGATTTCCACTATTACGCGGTTTCTATGCGTTTCAAATGTTGTAATATTCAATATAACATTATTTTAATGTTATGCCACAATTGGAATTCCTTGTGATTTAATATAATGTTCTAAAAATATTCGCCAATAGGAAAACTATAAGTGAAAAAGTTGTTGCAACGGAATATCTTCATTATTGCGTGAAATTTGGACGAAAATGACGAAGAACTCAATCATTTTTTCTTCAACATTTTCTATAAAACCATAAACAAATAAAATTAGAATAACATATATCAAGAAAAATGTCTAAAATTGTCTTTTCCATTTCAAAAAAATCAAAAAAATTTTTTGATACTACATCAATGATTTTTGGTACATAGATTAAGAAAAATATCAGCATCCCAAATCTGTTTTCGTTACTAATTTTGATCGTTGCGCGCAAAAGATATGACCGTTTTAATTATGATAATTAGAAAAAATTCTAAAAAAAATTGCGGCTTAAAATAATTAGCTGTTATATCCTATTATCGTTAACTGAATTCGTACCCTTTGCGATGATGCAAAAAATAATCGCAAAGTCTCAATGGATTCGCGAAAAATCAAATTTGTTAAATAATTTCACGTATTTACAAACATATTTTTGAAACAATAGCGCTCATAGTTACGAAAAATATATAAAAAAAATTATAACAGCATCCAGACATTTTGAGGAATAAAATGAAACCTAAGTCGTGAAGGTTGGAGCTATAGTATTCATGTTATTTGCAAAAATACGAAGAAAATAAATTAAAATCATATTATTCTAATTTTATTTTTTTATGGTTTTATAGGAAAATTTGGAGAAAAAATTTTTGAGTTCCTCGGCATTTTCGTCAAATTTTCACGCAATAATGATGATATTCCGTTGTAACAAATTTTTCGCTTATAGTTTTCCTATTGGATAATATTATTAGAACCTTATATTAAATCACAAGGAATTCCAATTGTGGCATAACGTTAAAATAATGTTATATTGCATATTACAACATTTGAGACGCATATAAACCGCGTAATTATGAAAATGACATGATGCGCATCCGATTTTCCAACACAGCGAATCAATCCCTTTTATTGGATGTACAGTTTGTCAAATTCTATTTGGCGGCCATGATGTAGCATCTGCTGCATATTAGGGTGCAAAATACAGTAAAATGGTCATAATTTCCGCGAAGTTCATTTACATTTTATGCGCATCCGATTTCAATAATCACCATTAAAAAATACATCATTCTATGCCGTTTCAATGCGATCCATCAAGAACCGTGGATGTAGCATCGAACTCAATTTTTAGAAAAAATCTAGTATATCTGTGGATTTACGAGAGTTTTTAAATATCTGTTTTCGCGCAGTTTAAACACGCGTATCGATCTATTTATTTAAGTAGAACTGACACATCCAAAACGCGTTTTAATATGCGATATTTTCAAAATAATTTTTTGCAAATTTTCGAAATTTGAGGCGTATCATATCCGCCGATCTAGTGGGTGGATTTTTACGCGTCGTGGCTTGTTAGATTCAGAACGTAAAAAAACTAAATTTACGCGGGTTTCCACGGAAATCGAAAGACGTTTGTAAATTTTAAACCAAAAAAATAGGTTTTTGAAAAAAATTTACGCACAAAAATTTCGTGTTTGGGCGCAGATTACTGTGATCCTGTGAGGGCTACACCCTCATGTTATACATTAAAAAATGCGAAATCGCGAGTACTACAATCGAATAGTAAGCTTTTAGGGAAATCCAGCTGCGCGTCCCGATTAGAGCAAAAATTCAAAAAACCCCATTTTTCAGGTTTCAAAATGTCAGCATCCGTTTGAGGCAGATACAGTGGATATATTAAAAAATCAAACATTAGAAACTTCAACTCTGAAGTGTGCTCTTTAACTTCTCCTTTGAGCATTAAGCTCTACATTGTGTTGTAAAACCACTAATTGGAAAATAACATAATGAAACTCGTTTATTTCAACGATTTTTTCCGATTTTTTTACATTAGTACGACCACAGCTTCCGCTCAAATTATTATTTTAAAAAACCCCTCGGTGAATCGAGCTAAAACAGTTTATTTTACCGAAATGCGGTCAAAAGTTATGGTATAGTAAAACTGATCGCGAGTTACAATACCCGATACCTCAGTTTCAACATAAGTTAATTTTCTACAAAAAGCTTGATATATGATTTTATTTTTTTCGTCACATTTTCATTGTATTTTTGCAAATAACACGAATACTAAAGCTCCAAACTTCACGACTTAGGTTTCATTTTATTCCTCACAATGTCTGGATGCTGCTATAATTTTTTTATATATTTTTTTGTAAGTATAAGCGCTATTGTTTCAAAAATATGTTTGTAAATACGTGAAATTATTTAACAAATTTAATTTTTCGCGAATCCATTGAAACTTTTTGAATTATTTTTTGCATATTCTCAAAGGGTGCGAATTCAGTTAACGACAATTGGATATAACAGCTTACTATATTAAGCCGCGATTTTTTTAGAATTTTTTTCTAATTATCATAATTAAAACGGTCATATCTTTTGCGCGCAACAATCAAAGTTGGTAACGAAAACAGATATGGAATGACGATTTTTTTCTTAATCTATGTACCAAAAATCATAGATGTAACATCAAAATTTTTTTTTGATTTTTTTGAAATGGAAAAGACGATTTTAGACATTTTTGCTGATATCGGTCCACTCCTTCCGGTACCTCTCCCACAAAAGTTCAAAAATGTTCGTAAAATTTGTGCGCACGATAACTATTGAATGGAGTAACGGATTGGGTCCATACCTTGCACATCGTGAATCTACCAGATTTAGATGAGGTTTCAATATGGACTCAATCGGTCCAATCCTTCGGGTGCACCCCACACAAAATTTCGGAAAGGTTCAGTTTAGGAGCTGCTCTCGAATCGATTTGTTTTTGTTGTAACAAATTGTATTCACTGCCCCCTATACCACGGTACACGTCTCATCAGGGGCCACTTCATGCTTCCTGAGAAAATAGCCTGAATGGTGAAAAAACCCTGTGACAGACGTGTGTAGTAGTTTGATCGCAAGATAACACTTGAATGGATTTACCGATTCCGTCCTAAGTG
Organism: Musca autumnalis; assembly: GCF_047663935.1. NCBI lineage: Eukaryota > Metazoa > Arthropoda > Insecta > Diptera > Muscidae > Musca > Musca autumnalis. The sequence continues at coordinate 7,124,754 of NW_027412088.1, read as the reverse complement.
AGGCCTTCGTATTATTTTGTGCAAACTTAGTTAAGTTCGAAGATAAGACATATCGGTCCACACCTTCAGGTACCTCCCCCACAAAAGTTCAAAAATGTTCAGAAAAATTTTTCCTACGGTAACTCTTGAAGGGAGTGGTCGAATTGGTCCATATTTTACACATCCTAATATATCTACCAGATATGAATCAGGTTCAAATATGGACTATATTTGCCTACTTCATCCGGTACCTCCCACACAAAATTTTGGATAAATTCACTTTAACGTTTTTTTTTTCAGGGGCAAGTCCATGCTTCTTGAGAAAACAGCCCGAAAGTTGTAAAACCCCATTTCCCCATATGCAGTGGCTGGAGAGCTTGAACCGAATACTGCGTTCGTCCACACTTTGGATATCGTAATATTTCTTTGAATGTTAGATGAAATGCGAAGGTGATGCTTATAGGTCCGCTCCTTCATGTACCTCCCCCACAAAAATGTTCGCTAAAATGGTACGCCCGATATCTCATAGACGTAGCAACCGATTTGGTCCAAACTTTGGATCACTAAATATTGTCGAAACTTAGTTAATGTTCAAACTTGGGCTCTATCTGTCAAATCCTTGGGGTACCACCCACACAAGTGTTCAAAATTTTTGTGTGGTTAAGGGTCTGTTCGAGGAGCCTTTGGACATTTTTACCGAAGGTTTTCCTAGTGGACCTATTTACAGCGGTATTATGTTTCTTAAAAAAGGTTGCTAAAAAAAAGTATTTCAATCCACACAGGCTGAGGGTATACTTCTGTCGGCAACGCCGACTGATACTTTTTTTACTTGTTTCTTCATATTTTCTTCTAACGACTCACTAAGGACTCAAACGATTATAAACCTGACTCAGAAAAGACTCGAAAAAGAGACACAAATTAATCAACAAATCACCAATAAATGTTTAAAATACGACTCGAATAAGGCTTTATATACCTTTACCTCTATATACGAGTCGCGCAAGGTTACTTTTTTCTCCCGAAAAAAGAGACTTTGTTTTAGTTTTTATCCACATTTTCGGACAAAATTTGATGTCATATGGTATTTATAGTTTCCAGTAGTTAAAAAAATTCCATCAAAAATTATGTTTATGGGTGAATATTGCGAAAAGACTTGTTTGAAACAATTTTAATTTTTAGAAACGGATTAAGTAAAACAAAATGTCCTTAAATGAGGCTCGAAAATCAAAAAAATATTCTACATATTTTATACGTATAATATCTGTTTGTCGGTGTAATAATGCAATCAGAAAAAACGTAGTAAAATTATTCTTGAAGGTGAAGGTATATTCATCAGCTTGTTAGCACCATCTGGCAGTAAGAACAAGTACCCGACGATTGCAACCTGAGCATCCTGTGCCCTGTCCACAAGAAAGGAGATCAGACCGTATGCTCTAACTATAGGTTATGCCCCTATAGTCCATCTAAGTCTTCTCCCTGTTGCATACTAGATAGTGTCAGGGATAATGTGCGAACGACTAAAGCCTATGGCCAATGAAATAATTGGTCCATTTCAATGTGGCTTTAGACCTGGCAAATCCACCATTGACCAGATATTTACCTTGCGACAAATCCTGGAGAAGACCCAAGAGATGCAGATCGACACTTATCACCTTTTTGTCGATTACAAAGCAGCCTTCGACAGCCCCCTACGTCCAAAGGTATTCCAAGCCGTGTCTGAATTTGGCGTTCCCGCAAAGCTAATTCGGCTTTGTAGAACGACATTAACTGATACTCGGTCCTCAGTTAAAATAGGAAAGAACCTCTCCGAAGATTTTAGTACTAAAAGAGGTTTCAGGAAAGGTGACGGCCTCTCGTGCGACCTTTTCAACATTCCGCTGGAAAAGGTTATATGAGATGTGAAGGTCAAAAGAAATATATTATGTATATGCTTATGCCGATGACATTGACGTCATGGGTCGATCGGGTAAAGGAAGTAACTAATACCTTTGAAAAAGTCGAAAGAGAATCTTCTAAACTAGGTCTGGCGGTAAACGGCGAGAAGACCAAGTTGCTCGTGTCGACGCGCAATGCGTGCATAGAAATCGGGCCAACTGTTGACGTTGGTTCTATAATTTTGAGGTAGTAAAGGACGTCCTCTACATCGGCACCACCGTAAGCACAACCAACAAAATCAGTTGTTATATACGAAGAAGAATAGTGTTGCCCAACAGATGCTATTTCGGATTGAGTAAGCAGTTTAGGAATAAAGCCACATCGCGTCAAACAAAAACCACGCATTAAAAAACACTGATACACTCGCTTTACGTCGTTTCAGTTTGCGTTGTTTTCGAAGTTGCGTCGTTGCTTAGTTAATACCAATTTTCACTCTGTTGCGTTGTTTTAAATTTGAGTGTCTAAGTAAGTGAGTTAATTATTCTTAAATATTCCCTATCCAATAAAGTAATGCACTTGTTTCTGCCGAATCTGCTATAAATATGATTTTTGAGATTTGAATACTGTATGTGCCATTAAGGACACATCCTTCATCCGGCAGCACGAGGATACACGTCACCACAAGGATACACGACGTAGTCATCCCATTACTTACTTACTTACTTAGCTGGCCCATTACAGAACATTTATTCTATAGGCCGAACTAAGAAAAGATCTCAAATTCTCTCTATTTGTTGCTTCGCTTTCTGGAATACCGCGCCTTTTCATCTCATCATCCACTTGTTTGCGCCATCTATTCCTTGGCCTGCCAATTCTGTGTGCACCGCCAAGCGGTCCGTGTTTATACACCTTTTTAGCGGGGTCATCATCGCTCATTCTTATGATATGGCCTAGCCAACGCAATCGCTGCATCTCGATACGTTTAACAATATTGATGTCGTTGTACAGCAGATACAGCTCGTGGTTCATGCGACGTCGATATTCACCGTCAACGCAGATTGGTCCGTAGATCTTTCGAAGAATTTTTCTCTCAAACACACCAAGCACTGCCATGTCTGCTTGCGCAAGTACCCAGGCTTCGGAGCCATACATCAGCACGGGTAGTATCAGTGTTTTGTAGAGCGTTATTTTTGTTTGGCGAAATGTGGCTTTGTTTTTAATCTGCTTACTTAAACCAAAGTAGCATCTGTTGGTCAATATAATTCTTCTTTTTATTTCACAACTGATGTCGTTTGTTGTGTTTACGGAGGTGCCGAGGTAGACGAAGTCTTTTACTACCTCAATATTATAGGAACCAACTTCCACAGTCGGTCCGAGCTCAATGGATGCATTGCGCGTCGACACCATCAACTTGGTCTTCTCACCGTTTACCGCCAGACCCACTTTAGCAGATTCTCCTTCGACCTTCATAAAGGTATCAGTTACTTCTTTTACTGATCGGCCTATGATGTCTATATCATCAGCATAAGCAAGTAACGTGTGACTATTGGTGTAGATTGTGCCACTTCTTTTGACGTTTGCCTCTCGTATAACCTTTTCCAGCAGGATGTTAAAGAGATCACACGAAAGGCTGTCTCCTTGTCTGAAACCTCTTTTGGTACCAAACTCTTCGGAGAGGTTCTTTCCTATTTAAACTGAGGACCTCGTGTCAGTTAAAGTCATTTTGCAAAGACGGATGAGCTTTGCGGGGATACCAAATTCAGACATGGCTTGGAATACCTTTGAACGCAGCGGGCTGTCGAAGGCTGCTTTATAATCGACAAAAAGGTGGTAGGTGTTGATCTGCATCTCTTGGGTCTTCTCCAGGATTTGCCGCAGGGTAAATATCTGGTCAATGGTGGACTTGCCAGGTCTAAAGCCGCATTGGTATGGTCCAATTACCTCGTTGACCATAGGCTTTAGTCGTTCGCACAATATCCCTGACACGATCTTGTAGGCAATAGGGAGTAGACTTATGCCCCTATAGTTAGAGCATACAGTCTTATCTCCCTTCTTGTGGACGGGGCACAGGATACTCAGATTCCAATCGTCGGGTACTCGTTCTTCCTGCCAGATGGTGATAACTAGCTGATGAATACACCTTATCAGCGTGTTGACTCCGGTTTTGAACAGCTCGGCTGGTAAGCCATCGGCTCCAGCTACCTTATTATTCTTCAGCCGATTTATTGCTGTCTTTACCTCATCTTGGCTAGGCGGTATACATTCAATACCATCTTCTGGAATTGGGACTGTGGTATCTTCGTCGTCTTCGCTGCTATTGGATACCAACAGTTTTGAAAAATGTTCTTTTCATATCCTGAGTACACTATCTGTATCAGTTACCAAATTACCTTGCTGGTCTCTACAGGAGGATGTGCCTGTACCAAAGCCATCAGTTTGATGCTTGACTCTTTGGTAGAATTTTCGGACTTCATTCTGGTTCCTGTACATCTCGATTATTTCACCTTCCCGCTTTTCCATCTCTCTCTTTTTCCTGCGGAAAAGACGTTTCTCCTCTCTCCTTTTATCCCTGTATCTCCCTCGTGCGCTACGCGTTGCTACGGATTGTAAAGTAGCCCTATATGCCGCATTTTTCTCTTCGGTGGCAGCACGACACTCCTGATCATACCATGGATTCCTTGGTGGAGGCCTCTGGTATCCAAGTATGGATTTTGCGGCTGTTTGCATGGAGTGGGCAATGCTTTGCCATTGCGCTGATATGTTATCGGGATGAGGAGTGCTTTGATTAAGCAATTGGGCTAGTTGAGTGGAATATGCTGTGGATATCTGTTGTGATTGCAGCTTACCGATGTCTAACTTTCGTGTTGTGTCTGTTCGTACTTTGTTTGCTACGTTTAATCGGGTGCGTACCTTTGCTGCAACAAGGTAGTGGTCCGAATCAATGTTTGCGCCTCGGAACAATCGTACATCCAACACGCTCGATGAATGTCTTCCATCTATCACAACATGATCAATTTGATTTCTTGTTTTCTGATCTGGAGACAGCCAGGTGCCCTTATGAATATCGAGATGATTAAATCTGGTACTGCTAACTACCATGTTTTTTTGCAGCTGCAAAGTCTATCAGCCTCATACCATTGTCAGATGTTTCACTGTGGAGGCTGAATTTCCCGACTGTTGGGCCAAAGATATTCTCCTTTCCAATTTTGGCATTAAAATCGCCTAGAATGATTTTAATGTCATGGGCAGGGCAACTGTCATATGTTTCTTCTAAGCGCTCGTAAAATATATCTTTGGTCTGTTCGTCCTTTTCTTCAGTGGGAGCATGAGCGCAAATAAAGCTGATGTTGAAGAATTTAGCTTTTATTCGAATTGCAGCAAGTCTTTCATTCACTGGAGTGAAGATGGATACCAGATGTTTTAGTCTCCGACTAACTACAAATTCGCAACCAAACTCATGCTTTACGTCATGGCAGCTCATCCCATTATTCCCTTTAATACGAATAATTCGTTCCATTCCTACATTAGAATCAAAGGTCTGTCTTATTGATTAATTGATTGAATTAATTAATTTATTTTTTAGATCAAGCTCACACTTCTATGCTGCTGCTGTAAAATGTGGTCACAAAATTTGTGCTCCAGTGGTAATTTATGAATCTTGCAAGACATCACTGCATTTTTTATTATTTAACTCTCAGATAGTTACCTATTTTTCTATAATATTATTGATAATCCAGTTAATTATTCTTTTATTATTACACTGCTAAAGTTTACATTTCTCTCTGTCTACTTCGTCTATGCAAATCATAATTTTTCCACAAATTAAACACACATTTTTCATAATTTATGTTTGTCCATTTGTGAGCCTCTCTAGAATATTCAATAGCGTGTTCTATTTATCTAGTCTGCTTTAATGGATTCAGCTTGTACCTACTCTGTTTTATTACACATTTTCTTTTGTCGTATACTTTCTCCTTCTCTCATCTTTATTTTACACGTTTCTTTTCGGTAACAATTTTATTACTCTCTCTATATTTCTCTGTTTCTTTTTTAGATTGCACTCTCTCACCCCTCTTTGATGTTTTGTCAAAGGCAAAGAGCGAGAGATTGACTCCACCCCTTGCTCTCATTCGCTCTCAAAATAACGGCGAATTCAGCAAACAATTTGTGCTGAATAATAGCAACGACGAATCAGAATTGAGTAGAGCCGAAGTGTGTTCGGCTTTTTCACAATAAACACCCAACCAAACAACTGACAGAGTTGTTTCTTTTTCATCGCTCTCATGGACAAAAATCTATCGATGTGTGGGGAAGTGAGTGAGTAAGAGAGAGAATGAGTGAATTGAGTTGTGAATAACAAATGCATAAATGATTGGTCATCATTTGGGCGGAGGAGATGAATGAAGGTAAGGAAGAAAATGTTAAATTACGTCTTAAATTTTGTTTTTTTATGCCAATTACTATTTCGAGTAATTTATATTTGTTACTTGATACACAATTAAGGAATGCATATGAGTGACTTTAAAAATTACTTGGAAGGTTTAATGGCGTTTCACAATGTTAAATGTCCGTTCTTACAAATTGTTTGGTACAGTCACAATTTCTATATTTTAAATAAGAAGGATGGGTTTTGGGCCCAGGAGTTGTTGTAAGTATTTTTCGATTAGGTTTAAAAAACAAGATTTTTATACACTCAGCCTTTAGGCTAAGGAGGGTATATACACTTTGATACGATGAAAATGTGCCTCATCGAAATAATGGTTTTAGACCCCAAGTATGTTTGGACAAAATGTGTTTCAGACAATTTGGAGTCGATTTAGCCATGTCCGTCCGTCTGTCTGTCTGTCTGTCCTGCTGGCTGGAGCGCACGATAACTCTCGAACGGATGAACCGATTCGGTTCAAATTTTGGCTTTCGTAACATTTTGCCAAAACTTAGCTTAAGTTCGAAGATGAGCTACATCGGTCCACTCCTTCCGGTACCTCCCCCGCAAAAGTTCGAAAATGTTCGGAAAGTTTGTGCGCACGATAACTCTTGAAGGAAGTAACCGATTTGGTCCATACTAAGCACGTCGTGACATTTCTATCAGACTTAAATAAGGTTCCAATATGAACTCAATCGGTCCACTCCTTCGGGTACCTCCCACACAAAATTTCGGAAAAGTTCAATTTAGGACCTGTTCAGGAATCGCTTTGATTTTTGTTGTAGTAACTTCTATTCACTGTCCTTTATACGACAGTACAAGTTTCATCAGAGGCAAGTCCATACATGCTGAGCAGATAGCCTGAAAGTTACGAAAAACTCCTATGACACCGTGTGTAGTGGTTGGAGCGCAAGATAACTCTTGAACGGATCTGCCGATTCGGTCCAAAATTGGGCCTTCGTAATATTTTGTCCAAACTTAGTTTAAGTTCGAAGATAAGCCATATCAGTCTACTCCTTCAGGTACCTCACCCCCAAGAGTTCAAAAATGTTCGGAAAAATTCTGCACATGATAACTCTTGATGGTAGAGATCGATTTGGTCCATGCTTTACCCACCCCAGTATATCTACCAAATATATATCAGGTTCGAATATGGACTACATTTGTCCACTCCTTCGGGTACCTCCCACACAAAATTTTGGATAAGTTCACTTTAAGAACTGCTCTGAAATCAATTTGATTTTTGTTGAAGCAACTTTCATTCACTGCCTCAGTTACGACGGTAAAAGTTTTTTCAGGGGCAAGTCCATACTTCTTGAGAAAACAACCCTAAAAGTGTAAAACACTCTATGGCACCATGTAGTGGCTGGAGAGCACGACAACTCCCGAACCAAATACTGAGTTGATCCACACTTTGCATATCGTAATGTTTATTCGAATATTAGATGAAATTCGAAGGTGGCGCTTGTAGGTCCACTCCTTCCGGTAACTCCCCCACCAAAGTTCGATAATATTAGCTAAAATAGTACACGCGATAATTGTCGGTTCATACTCTTAAAATTTTCAAAACCCCTTAAATATATACGTTTTTGGAAAAAAAATTTTCAATTCACGCAGGCTGAGGGTATATCTCTGTCGGCAAAGCCGACTGATCGTTTTTTACTTGTTTATCAAGTAGGTAGTACTTTTTGCAATTTGCCGACGGCAATCGTCATCTGACGATTTTATATTACTTTTAGAAGAAGTAATTTCCTAAGTCCATATTTACAAAAGGTGAGGTGAGGGTAAGAAGTAAAGTGTTCCATTTGCCTTACCTGTTACTTCTAAATCCCAGTGGAAAATGTTACTGTGACCACATGTTTTGGTGGTGTCCGAATTATTGAATAGTACCAAAAATAAATTATTTTCTATGATTAACACGGAGCTCTTGAATCAAAGTTAAATGGAAGGTGCTTACACCTGGGAAATTTTTGAGGATTCTGAAAGTACAATGTCCATAGATGAGAAAAATCAAAAAACAAAAAAAAAATCGCCGGAGCGCTTTTTAAATAAATCGCGATTCAAGTTGATATTTTCAGGGGTTGTTTAGGTTTTCACGATTTTGCTTAGAAACCGCAAGTCCTATCAAAATGAGACTGAAGAAAATGTTGTAGCTATGAAAATTCTCTACAAGATTCACCTCTACGGCATTTTCGTAGGTTTTACCGTTGTTGAGATATTGAAGTTCAAATTGGAACAATGCACTGACTTTATCGCCCCCTTATAAAACAATGTGATGAAGGGTGCACCTTAACTAACTTTTAATGAAAACCGCTTACACAGGGGAAGTTTTTGTGAATTCTGAAACAGCAATGTTCATAGATCAGAAAAATCCAAAAACAAGAAAAAATCGTTGTAGGGGTTTTTAAATAAATCGCGGTCAAAATTCAAATTTTTAGGTGTTTTTTTAGGTTTTCACGATTTTGCTTGCAAATCGCAAGTCCAATCGAAATGGAGCTAAAGAAAATGTTGTAGCTGTGAAATTTCTCTACAGGACTGGCGTTTATGATTTGTTCTCAGGCTGTACCATTTTTGAGATAAAAAAGCTCAGTTTACATTTTTAGGTTTAGGTTTTTAGGTTTTTTTGTTAGGGTTTCGCGATTTTGCTTGAATACGGCAAATCTTATCGGCATGGGACCTGAGAAAATCTTATAGCTGTGAAAATTCTCTACAAGACTGGCTTATGCAATTATTCCTAGGTTGAACAATTTTTTTTAGATATATAAGTTTAAGTTGGGAAATTGCAGTCATGACATTGTTTTATAAAGAGACGATACAGAATTTAATAGAATTTGAATTGTCCCAATTTCAACTTCTATATCTCAAAAGTTGTAAAACCTACGAAAATATCATTCGGGTCAATCTTGTAGAGAATTTTGATAGCTACAACATTTTCTTTATTCCCATTTTGATAGGACTTGCGGTTTCCAAGCAAAATCTCAAAAACCTAAACAACCCCTAAAAATGTCAACTTGAATCGCGATTTATTTAAAAAGCGCTCCGTCGATTTTTTTTTTTGTTTTTTCATTTTTCTCATCTATGAACATTGTAGTTTCAAAATCTGCAAAAACTTCCCAGGTGTAAGCACCTTTCATTTAAATTTGATTCAAGAGCACCGTGTTAAGTCACTCGTGGTAAGCGCATAATAATAACGCTATAAGTGTATCGAATCCGGATTCTCGAATAGAAAAGATCTGTCAGGATTATCGATACTATAGTATAACTCAATAAGAGGAAAAATATGTGAGAACACTGTTATTCTATTATCCGATAAAATCGATTATCCATAATGCCTCAGGTCCCGAAAATCACGTATAATCGAGGCCCAGCTGTATAACGATTTTTAGTTTCGTGTTTATAAAAGGTTTGTCTGGTCTTCCGCGCTACCCTAAGTTTCGAGGTAACCCCTTTTTGCTTTCCATCGAAGCTTGGTAGTCTCATTGTGCATGAATCGTACGGATTTAGAATTAGCAGCAATGAATAGAAAACGCAAAGCTCGCTTTTCAAGTGTTCAGACGTTTCGAAAACATGTTCCGCAATTTCAAGTCTTGAACCAACTATCACCCGCCTTTATCTTAGCGTTTGATACAACATACACGAATATGCAGCAGTTCTTTCTATGTGTGTATGTATGTTATGTTCTATAGCATGTTTAAGACGTCCGTGGAAGCCACAGCAATTTGCGACGAGATCAGAAGTAGAACAGGGCCCTCAAGTGCAGCAATTGGGGTGCTGATAAAGAAAACTTTTTGACCTCTTACAAAGCAATAGACCTGTGTGTGGTAAGCTATGCGGTGCCAAGGTGGTATGCAAATGTTGGCGCTACGCAGTGGACGACACCAGTGGACCATCTTCATACGGATACGAAGGTTTTACCGGTGGATCAGCACAACAGGATGTTGTCGTACAGATGAATGCCGTACTTGGGGGCCACACCCATCCATCGCAGTAGAAGAACGCCAGCTGACAAGGCAAACATGAGTGGTTTTTGCACAGTTAAGATCCGGACGATGCAGCCGCATCAAATCGTCATTGGGTTCGAATTGATGCCACGATACTCAACACATGCCCCGTATGTGGATTGGGACCACACGACAGGCTGCATTTGTTTAGATGCCCAGCTAACCCCCCTAACCAGTCTTCTGATTTTTTATGGACGCAACCAGTCCAAGTTGCAGAATTTTTTATTCTGGAAGAGGATATGTACATATGTAAAACGTGTATTTATTTGTTCGTATAAGACCTGTCTGTATTAAACCTTCAGCTCCATTCTGAACTGATTTAGTCAAACGTAGCTCCGAAGGAAAGCCTTCGGACCCCAGTCTGGATTTGTAGTAATTCCACGGTATATGGCTAAATAGGATATTCTAATTCGATATGATCGATAAGGTTCTTCATCTAATGCATTTGGTTCACCCTTTGTACAGCCTAACATTTATTTCAAACTTAGAACAAGTTCGAAGAGGGACAACCTCGACCAGCCTTTTCTGGTATTGCCATCAAAAAGTTTAAATGTTTTCGCTTAATTGCAATTTATGGTTTTAAAATTTATACCGCAGGTAGTGAATGTGGTCCTACAAAAACGATATAACTTTACCCTACACCATTATTTGGAGAGGGTTAATAGGGTACATCACTATGAGTTTTTCGCTTAAATTATTGAAATAACATGTCCGTGTTTACATCCATATTTCGAGATTAGATACTGTTAAGCCAGGTCTTGGATCGCTTTGATAATTTTCCATGATGGAAACATTTTTGTATTCTCCAATCAATGTCTCTGGAGAGTTTCTTTAACCACCATTCGTCCAGTTTTCCGATTTTACACATAGCGTCGGCAGTGTAAAAACCATTGTGTTGTGTATTCGGTATGTGTGGATGTTTTAGATTTTACTTTACCGACGGCAATTTTGTTTGGGTGTATCGACATTTGTTAAAATTTGTGGGCGTTGGTTTTAAGATTTTTTTTTTTTAAAGAAATGAACAATAGTTGATAAGGAAAGTAGTCGTGTTGCATTTATTTATTGATTATTATTGTTCATTAATTATATTATGTATTGTAAATGTCGGAATTTAGACTCGGCCCAACATGTATGTACATGTAAATTGAAAAATGCACTTTTTCGAATTGATTCGGCATGATTTATCCTGCATATTTGTGTTCTCACCAAGTATACTACCTTATTTATGAAGAAAAAAGGTTATGGAACCCTTTCAGTAAATTTACAAACACACATACATACGCATTTAAAATTCCATTAAAAATTCGCATCGTATAAATTTGGGTATGGAGTGAAGGAGAAATCTATTTCATTGAAATTTTGAAATTTACCCCTATATATTTTTGTGAGCATGGAGAAAGCAGGCATGTAAACGTCTTTAAATTCACATATTGAATACAAAATTAAATATCTAAGATACTCAACCCTTTGATGTCTAAAGTGTAATGTATTCTGGACCTATTTATACCCCCAGTCTTTAGGATAAAGAGGCTATATACACTTTGATACGACCAAAAATGTGCCTCAACGAAATAATGGTTTTAGACCCTAAGTACATTTGAACGAAATTCATTTCAGATAATTTGGAGTCGATTTAGCCCTGTCCGTCCGTCTGGCTGTTGCACACTGCGCACGATAACTCTTGAATGAATTAACCGATTCCATCCAAATTAGGTATTTTGCCCAAACTAGTTTAAGTTGGAAGATGGTCCATTCCTTTGGGTACCTCCCACACGAAAATCGGAAAAAGTGAAGTTTAAAGAGCTCCTCTCGGATCGTTTAAAATTTTTTTCAGCATGTTATCCTTGCAGCCTTCTTTACGGCGGTACACTTTTGGGCATGTCCATACTTCCAGAGATAATGGCCTAAAAGCTCCAAGAAACGTTGACGACACCATCTAAAAATAACAACTCTCGTAGAGAGTTTCTGATTTGTCCAAACTTTGCACATCGTATTAATTCATCCAACCATTTATCAGGTGGGAATATAGTCCATATCGTTCCCGTCCTTTTAGTAGCCCACACACAAATTTAGGAAAAGTGCCGTGTGAGGACTCGTCTCGGATCTATTTGAAATGGTACATTTTTTTTTGGGAGTAAATCCTTACTTCCTGAGATAATAGTCCATAAGCTCCAAAGAGCCCTGCAGGCACATTTTAAATGGCTAGTGTGCAAGATAACTCCCAATAGTTTTTTTTTTTAATTTTCTTCCAAATTTAGCTTAACGTATTTCAATATTTCGATTTCTTTATGAATCAGAAGTTTGCTCACTAAAAATGTTTGGTACCTATTTGTCAATGATTTCGTATAGAATTTAGAGATTTTTTTATCGTAGTCAATATTGAATATCACTGTTTAAAATTTTTAAGGTAGTCTTGTGCAAACAATTTGAGCTGAGGATTTTTTGATAGTACAGACCCAAACGACAAGAAACGCTAGTTGGGTTTTGTTGTGTCAGATCCAGCGTATATTTTATGGCCCCATCTAAACATGATTAAATATTGACTTTTTAAATCAATTCTGGGCTATATCTCTGAAACCTATGTGAATCTTCATAAGACCTCTGAAGCAATTTTGTTGATAAGGGAAAGAATAAAATATCTGGAGAAATGATGAACTCGAAAACCTAAAAATTTTATAAAAAATCGAAAATTTCCATAATTTGTATACATTTCGCACCATATCTCCTTAAGGGGTTATTGCCACTTATTGAACACGAAAAATGACATTTTTCATGCATTTTTTACAAGAAATCTACCAAATTTTTTCAGAAGATTTTGTTTTTATCTTATAGATCACACCTTGAGCTACTTTAGAATTGTTTTTGGTTGAAACATATTTTACAGTGTTTTGACAAATGGCCGCCTACGAAACACTGTTTTTACTAAAGCAGTTTGCGGTGCCCACTGTAGCTCGAAAACGAATAAACCGATCAGCATATGATTGTGTGGGATCTTTAAGAACCTAATAATCTTGTACTTAAGCGGAACGGAATTCAAAAATATTATTTTTTAAAAAAATGTTGAACTGTCAAAGTCAGAATTTCGATTTTAATTAAAAAATTGATAGATTTTTGGCATAAATCCGTCAAAAAGTCTCTCGCTTTATTACAAGCTTTTTATGTATATAACAATCCCGCAAATACATATGGAGATCGGATGATCCGTTTTCGAGCTACAATGGGCACCGCGTTCCAAAATTCCATTTTGAGAAAACCGCTTTTCAAACTTCGATGTTACATACAAATCTCATTCTAACGCTCATATCTCAGCTAATTTTTGTCCGATCAACTCGAAATTTTTGCAACATATTCTATTTTACCTGTACTTTAATTTAAAATGAGCCAATGCATTATTTTTGATTTCGTAAAATTTTTAAGACGGCTAAGGGGTAGCCGTTACTTTTCTTAATGTTTTCTTTTGGAAAAAAATATTCGCTGGAATGTAATACACAACTAATTAGAACATGTCATTGTTGTAAAATGTCTCTATCACGTTGTTTTTTAATAAAAATGTCACTAATGAGTGAAATCCGAAATGCGAGAATAAACTGTTGGTGTGAACTGTGTTTGAAATACGTGTTTTAAAAGATAAGATGCAAAATGCCGCTGAAACAACATGAAATAAACATTTTAGAGTTTCAGAATGTTCTGAAGAATTGCTGAGAACTTTGTTTGGAAGATTTTTGCAAAGGGTTACTTGGTTCAACTCCCAACAGTTTAGCTGATACTGACCAGAATTTCTGCAATAATATAAAATTGCCTATATTTTATAGATTTTGATGCCCTAGATGGAGTTTTCTTTATGTGGTCTGTTCAAAAGATAAGTTCTACTATTTTAGGGCTACAATATTGCCAAAGACAGCAAGGCCAAATTCCTATTCGTTTCCGAGATAAAGGCCCGGTAAGTGCAAAAAACTGTAGTTTTAGCCTGGTTTAGATGAGGCCATAAAATCTGAACTGGATCTGACAGGACAAAACCCTACTAGGGGTTTTGTAGTCTCAATATGTACTTTCAAAAAACGCATACTAGAATTTGTTTGCCTTTTTAGTGTTGCATAGTGTATGTTAGTTAGTGGAAGTCATCGTTTTCAACCTAGACTCCCAATTTAAAATTAGAAATTATAATCACTATGTTAATTCCAAATTAATCTACAGAATCATTCAAAATAGGTTCGAATATTTACTATATTGGTCCAATCCTTCTTCTCCTTCCACACAAAATTTAAAAAAGTGCAGTTTAAAACCTTCGCTCGAATCGTTTTATAACAGGCTGTTCTCGGGGCCCTTATTATGACGGTACAAGTCCTACTTTCTGAGAAAATGGCCCGAAAGCTGAAAAAGGCACAAAATTGGAAAAGTATACAAAAAAGTCTAAGTCGGTGTCTTGAATTATCTCGTAGTATTTGGTCAAAACTTAGTTTAAGTTCGAAAATGGGCCGTATTGGTCCACTCCATAGGGTATCACACTCACAAAAGTTTTGTTTCAGTGCAGTCTAGAGTCCATGCTTCATGACATATGGTCCAAAAGATCTAAAATATACGAAATGACTGCTGGTCGAAAGCAATGACTTCCAAAATAAGATCCACTATGTCGGACCATTCCTTCAGTTACTTCCTCCGCAACACTTTTGGGCTTTAATTTAAATGCATACATTTGTCGGCATGTTCATACAAACAGGTCCACATAAACCACCAAATCCATAATTTTTTGTAGCTGATATTTGATCTGTCTGTCCATAGATGAAAATATCAATTAGCACTGGAGCGTATATCATGGTCGGCAAAGTAGTAATCTGCTTACAATGTTAATTGTTTCTTTGCCATTAAAGTTCGCCACTTTTGTAGCTTAGTATCTTGGTCCAATTAACCTGTAACTAAACACCAGACCTCCACCTAACCATATTTCTGATTTTGTTTATTGTGTGGTTGTTACATTGGTAAGAATGGCCCTATTCATGGATTCAATACCAGATATCAACGTCTTACATATTAAGAGGTAGCGAAACTCTTAGTAAATTTGTAATATTTTATGTTGTCTGATGATGGTGATGGATCATGGTGGACGACTAAAATCTGGAATCCACATTGTCCTCTATCTATTGTAGGTACCTTACATTTGCTTATGAAAAACAAAACATCGCTTTCCTTTGTTTATTTAGTTCTCAGGAATAGGGTTAACAGAAGTTTAAACTCAATTGACGTTAACGTTGGCTGTATTAGAGCAGCAAAGTTTTTGTTTTAGCCATATTTTTTTATAAAACATTTACTCGTAGAGATTTTGAAGTTTTTTTTTTTAAATTTGCATTGACTGAAATCCACAACATTTTCCATTGTTTTCGAATTTTTCTAAACATTTCTGAGAAATTCCAGTTAGTTTTTATAAACTGAGAATGCTTAATTCTAGTCTGACTAGGTATATTCAAATTTGTTATTGGAACATGAAAAAAAAATAAAATAAAATATGAATCAACACCAAAGTACCACCCATTCATTTTAATCTTTATTACATACACACATATAGCAATGAAAAGATGTGTACGCGCACATGTGTGAGTGTTGTTTAAAATGCTTTGGGCTAAAAACACACAATGACACAACCGAATCGAATAAAATGAGAAAATAAACAAAGTCATTTGACTATACATATGTGACCTCAAGGCTGTCGATTTGTCTCCACAATTCTACATTATAGACAAACATACATACGTATACGTTATAGGTAACGTTTTTTTATTCTTTGTACTCAAATCAAAAGCCATTTGTATACAAAAAAAGTTTACCATATTCCTATCCATCCACTTGCCACTCATACTCACCATTACGAAAAAACACAGCTTAACATGAATGCAAATCATTGATTTGCATAAGTAATAGCTAAAACATTTCGTTTTACTTCATTATTTATTTGACGACGGTTTTGCATTCGTTTCTACTCAAACTAACCAGTCTCAGAGTGTCAGTCGTCAGTCCAACAAAACAAAATTACAAAACCACCCTGTCACCCTGCCAGTACTCATTTAATATTCTGAAAACAGAAAACGAAAACATAAACCAGCCAGCATTTGTGTATATTTATGGATCTCAAATTACTCTCCCATGACTCTTACATACTTACAAACATTGCCATTATATACTTACGATTGGTTCTTTGTCTACTCGGCTTGTGTTATTTATTATATACTCAGTTTACTCTATTCAACAATGTATGTATGTCTATGTATTTGTCTGGTATTTATTAAACATTTCCATCGCCTACGTTTCTGTATCTTCGTAGTTGTGTATTTTTTAACCTCCACTGTTGAGTTACAGTGAATAATGTAAGCGAACTCCTTTTTGGATTTCAATGTTTTTTGTAGTTGCGTTCGATTTTTTTGTTTTTCGTTTCTTTTGAAATCCCTTCTGTCCTCACCGCTTTACAGCAACATCATCCACCTCTTGTGGCACTGTAACGAACGAGAGTGGCCTTTGTATTGAAATAGTTTGCAGTGCTGCCAATGATGTGGAATTTCGAAATCGTCAGACATCTAAAGAAGAATGAAGAAAGGTATTAGTGGCATTCCAATCACATATTAACTATTTTTTGACGTATTAAATAAACAAAGAAATAACTGCTCAACACATCGGTACTCTGAAAATCTATTCAATGTTCGGCTGCATACATGTAATTGAAAAATCATCGATATATGTATGCTGTTGTTAGATTTTTACAATGTTTTTAATATTCATAATTATCAATATGACGTAGGGGATGGAAGATACCAAGGAACGGTCCTGACCGGCTATAACATGGCAAAGCCCAGGATTTATCTTGGTCCATCTTTCATCACAAGTGGACACTGACCTCCCCTTGGTGTCACCTGGGGAGCTGCCTTTAACACCCGTTAAAGGTAGTGAGCTAACAAGAGCCGCGCGTTCACCCATAAGAACGTTAAAAACATGGGTTTGGGCGTCAGGTTAGTAACTCTCCCCTAGAAAAAAAACAGCCTTCTATGAAAAAACGAAAGAAAAGAAAAACAAACCCCTCTAAAGTTGACAAACCCCGCAAACGTCATGGTCCTTGATCTGCGAATCTGCACCTGGAATGTTCGCACTCTTTATAGAGAAGTTGCAGTTTACGCATTGGCAGATGTACATGAAAAGTACAAGGCCGACATTACTGCCATACAGGAAACACGATGGATTGGGAAAGGCGTCACAACAACACCTAAAGGTGACGCACTGTATTATAGCTGCCATGATACAAAGCATGAGTTTGGTTGCGGATTTGTAGTTGATCGGAGGCTAAAACATCTGGTCTCCAGCTTCACCCCAGTGAATGAAAGACTCGCTGCAATTCGAATAAAAGCTAAATTCTTCAACATCAGCTTTATTTGCGTTCATGCACCCACTGACGACAAGGACGAACAGATCAAAGATATATTTTACGAGCGCTTAGAAGAAACTTATGACCGTTGCCCTGCCCATGACTTTAAAATTATTCTAGGCGATTTTAATGCCAAAATTGGAAAGGAGAATATCTTTGGCCCAAAAGTCAGGAAATTCAGTCTCCACAGTGAAACATCTGACAATGGTATGAGGCATCTCGATATTCATAAGGGCACCTGGCTGTCTCCAGATCAAAGAACAAGTAATTAAATTGATCATGTTGTGATAGATGGAAGACATTCATCGAGCGTGTTGGATGTACGATCGTTACGAGGAGCAAACGTAGATTCGGACCACTACCTTCTAGCAGCAAAGGTATGTACCCGCCTAAACGTTGCAAATAAAGCACGAACAGATACAACGCGGAAGTTGGACATCGGTAAGCTGCAAACATAACAGATAGCCACAGCATATTCCACTCAATTAGCCAATTGCTTAATGAAAGCACTCCTCGTTCCGATAATATATCAGCACAATGGCAAAATATTGCCCAAAATCCATACTTGGATACCAGAGACCTCCACCAAGGAATCCATGGTATGACCAGGAGTGTCGTGCTGCTACCGAAGAGAAAAATGCGGCATATAGGGCTACTCTACAATCATTTGCAACGCGTAACGCACGAGAGAGGTATCGAAAGAAAACGAGAGAGGAGAAACGTCTTTTTCGCAGGAAAAAAGAGAGAAATGGAAAGGCGAGAGTGTGAACAAATCGAGATGTACAGGAGCCACAATGAAGTCCGAAAATTCTACCAAAGAGTGAAACATCAAACAGATGGCTTTGGTACAGACACATCCTCCTGTAGAGACCAGCAAGGTAATCTGGTAACAGATGCAGATAGCGTGCTCAGAATATGGAAGGAACATTTCTCAACAACGATTGGAACCTGAGCATCCTGTGTCCCGTCCACAAGAAAGGAGATAAGACTGTATGCTCCAACTATAGGGACATAAATCTTCTCCCTATTGCGTATAAGATATTGTCCGGGATATTGTCCGAACGACTAAAGCCAATGGTCAACGAAATAATTGGACCATACCAATATGGCTTTAGACCTGGCAAGTCCACCATTGACCAGATATTTACCCTGCGGCAAATCCTGGAGAAGGCCCAAGAGATGCAGATCGACACATATCACCTTTTAGTCGATTATAAGGCAGCATTCGACAGTCCCCTCCGATCAAATGTATTCAATGCAATGTCTGAATTTGGTATCCCCGCAAAGCTCATCCGGCTTTTAAGATGACTTTAACTGATACTAGGTCCTCAGTTAAAATTGGAAAGAACCTCTCCGAACAATTCAGTACCAAAAGAGCTTTCAGACAAGGAGACAGCCTTTCGTGTGACCTATTCAACATTTTGCTGGAAAAGGTAATACGAAATGCAAATGTCAAAAGAAATGGCACAATTTACACCAATAGCCACATGTTACTTGCTTATGCTGATGACATAGACATCATGGGACGATCAGTAGAGGAAGTAACTGATACCTTTAGGAAGATCGAAGCAGAATCTACGAATGTGAGTCTGGCGGTAAACGGCGAAAAGACCAAATTGATGGTGTCGACGCGCAAAGCGTCCAAGCGGACCAACTGTGGAAGTTGGTACCTACAATTTTGAGGTAGTTAAAGACTTCGTCTACCTCGACACTGCCATAAACACAACAAAAAACATCAGTTGTGAAATAAGAAGAAGAATTGTATTGGCCTACAGATGCTACTATGGTTTAAGTAAGCAATTTAAAAACAAAGCCACATCTCGTCAAACAAAAATAACACTATACAAAACGCTGATACTACCCGTGCTAATGTATGGCTCCGAAGCATGGGTACTTGCGCAAGCAGATAAGGCAGTGCTTGGTGTGTTTGAGAGGAAAATTCTTTGAAAGATCTACGGGCCGATTTGCGTTGACGGTAAATATCGACGTCGTATGAACCACGAGCTATATCAGCTATACAAAGACATGAATATAGTTAAACGTATCGAGATGCAACGATTGCGTTGGCTAGGCCATATCATAAGAATGAGCGATGATGAACCCGCTAAAAAGGCGTATGAATACATGCCACATGGCGGTGCACGCAGAATCGGCAGGCCTAAGCTTCGATGGAGCATACAAGTGGATGAAGAAATGAAAAGGCGCGGTATTCCAGAAAGCGAAGCGAAAAACAGAGAGAATTGGAGATCTTTTCTTAGTTCGGTCTATGGAACAAACGTTCTGTAATGGGCCAGCTAAGTAAGTAAGTAAGTAATAAGCTGAAAAGACGTATCCGATGACAAATTAACGAAGAAACTATATGGAACGAAGTAACAATATTACCGATTTAGTAACAATATGAAATAATATCTATATATATATATAAAATTCTTCGAGACTGCCATGATGTTCGAAATTAAACTCCTCCGAAACGGCTGGACCGACTTCGATGAAATTTTGTATGTGGAGTTTTTAGGTCTGAGAATAGGTTTTTAGCTATTTTTTATATTGGTCAGTGGAGTGACCAGGGTACCTCCCCCACAAAATTTTTTAAGAAAACGTGAAATCAAACATATTTTTGAACGTATTGCTTAAAAATTGCTTGCAATACTATGGTAATAACTGCCTTGATCCTGAATGGTCATTTCGGAAGTGGAATATCGTGGTCAGCCCAATCTTTCAAAAATGTATAATTATAGATAATATCTTTAATATTGACTACAAAAACGACCGATTCAATAAAAGGGAAAGCGCGATCAACCCCACATTTTGAAGTACAGTACAACACCGATAATGTACAATGTCACTTGACCGAAATTCAAAAAAAAAAAAAAAAAATATTGAAAAATGAAGCAAATCCTTATTTCAATTTTGGGTAAATAACTAGAACGTCTAAAAATTGTGCAGTTGTCACTAAAATGACGGGCCAGCAACGCGGTGTATCTATAATATATCTAAATCATCATCGGGCACCATCACAATTACAGGCAAAATTTTGTGCATGTATTGTTATTGTGCTGGACCGAAGTTGATGAAATAAGAGAATAACGATAAATGGAGGGTTTGAACAACTTTCGAAATCTCAATAACATAGCAATTGTGGTCTCTATCATTAATGGGTGCTTTGTAAGTTGAATACCACGATTGCGTCCGATATTTGAAAACTTGATACTTACAGACAAGATTTCCAAATTTAATTTATTGGGTCAGCAAATATGACATGAACATTGACTTCAATGCTTGGAATAACACGATCAAGACCACGATTTTAATACAGCAAAGTCTTGATAAATCGAACTAGCATTTTGAAGTAATTTTATGAATCACTGAGGTTTTCATGTTAAGCAGTATAAAATGATAACATGTTCAATGAATCAGCACTTTGTTAACAAGAATTAAAAACGATGTTAGGTTCGATCGTGCCGAACTTTTATATCCTCCACCATACATTTTATTGAAACCAGATTTCAGCCATTTCGGTTGGATAATATGGCTAAAACATTCAAAAACCTACAAAATTTGGCAGGTATAGTTAAGGGGGCTATATCAAAACGTGGATCTATACCGACAGTTTTCTGCTAAAATATATGATACCTCCAAGGTAAACTAAATACCAAGTATAGCCGTTAGACCTTGAAAATCGGAAGGTACCGTTCTTTGGAGGCTACATAAAAAACCTGCAACTGTTGGGAATATTCTATGCGAGAATGCTTTATACTTACAATGAAGACTAAACACCAGATTGTAACCATTTCGGTGGGATAATGAGACTAAAACCTCGAAACACGGGAGGTATCGTTCTAGGATAACTGTAACGGAACGTGAACCTATGTCGATAATTCTTTGCAGTAATGTTGTATGCCTCCAAGGGATACTAAATACGCAATTAGAGCCCTTTCGGTACGAAAATTCGACTAAAACCTTGAAAATACCGAAAAACGGGCGGTCAGTTCTATAGGGGCTATATCAAAATGTGTACTGATATATCCAATTTTCAATACCAAACATCCTACGAGTAATAAATAGAAAATTCTATACCAAATTGAAAAGCTCTATATTAAAAATTGCGAGCTGTATCTTGAGTTCAACAGATAGACGTACATCGTTATATCGACGTATTTTTTATGTTGATCACGAATATATACTTTATAGGTTCTCGGACGAATATTCCGATGTGTTACAAACGGAATCATAAAGTTAATTATATCCTAAATCTGGTGGAGTGTATAATTAAAGGCATTTTTCTATTTTACATCTGGAGATTCCGTTGCATGAGGGTTATACCAAAACAACGATTTTTCGTCAATTCGGTTCGAAATTCTACAGGTATCAATATTAGATAGATAAATTGTAGATAGATTACTAAGGTTTACACGGAAATTCCAAACGACGGGCCAGCAACGCGGAACCGGGTCAGCTAGTTATTGATATAACAGGTGCTCCAAACAGACATACTTCTTCGAATAGCCTTTTTTGACATTTCACGTGTGAGTCGTGTCACGCTGAAATGTTTTATTGTTTCGCATTTCATGAGACCTACGGCTGAAGAACAACGTTTACGGACAAAACATCACGCGTGTAATTCGCCAGTTATCAGTCAAAATGCTCGAACGAATCATCGAAAATTTTACTCAACAAATGAACCACATGAGACATGGGTGAACAGCTTAAAGAAATAAATGCCAAAGAATGTTCTTTCTGAAGAACAACGTTTACGGACAAACCCGCTAACTAACTTCCGTGTAGATGTTGTTTTATTCCCCGATACGTTTGTACCAAATAAAACTAGGGTTCGTTTAGAGTACGATTCTGCGACGCTTTATAGACTTCACTTTAACTATTCGTATCCGACTTTAATTGCTAAGCAAACAGCTTAACTCTAATCAGCACATAGCTTTCCTTTACTCCTTCCGTAACTGACGGTTTAGTTCGCGGTCTCAATTACAACGGTCATACAATTCCCTCGTATTTACACCCAATACCTTCTCGTTGCCGGGTGCCACCGTGGTGCAATGGTATGCACACCCGCCTTGCACTCGAAAGGTCGTGGGTTCGATTCCCAGGCCAGGCAACATCAAATTTTCAACGGTGGCAAAATACCCCTCAGTGATGTTGGCGACATTTCCTGAGTATTTCAGCCATGTAAAACTTCTCTACAAGTGGTGTCTTAGGACACGCCGTTCGGACTCGGCAATAAACAGTAGGTCCCATATCATTGAGCTAATATGAATCGGGGTGCACTCATTGATATGAGAGAAGTCTCCCTTGTCCCATCTGGGATGTTTGTGGAACAATTATTATTATTACCTTCTCGTTGCCGACGTTTTTAGACAAAAGATCTGGTAACATCTCGAATACCTCATGCAACAAGGACACAAGACGTCTAAGCGAACAACCACACATACAAAGGGAAAGTTGACAAATACAAGAGAATTGAGAGTACAACAATGACGTCACTGAATGATCAAAACAAACATAAAAGAGTACAACAACAATAGCAAAACAAATGTACATCAATAACATGGAAAGTTAGAATGGAAGGATTGAAAAAAGATCTAAACTAACTTAAACCTATCAGTTACATTAGTAACAATATTTTCTGCCGGTCCTATAATCTTGGGTCTTTAGCATATTTTTCCATACCCGCTTGCAATGAAAATTCCAATTGTTACAATTTATGTAGTCCAGAACTAGTTCTAAGCGGTACTAGTACAAAATTGACCTCTAAGTAATGCGAAAGGAACCAATTGACGCCTTTTTATCCCCAAGTAAACGACGAGGCGTCAGTTACGATTATTTACTCTTAAATTAAATCCAACATTTTTTAACGTAAACGACGATTTGTATAAATAATTCACATGACAGTATACTGTCTCCCAACTAAGAGAATATTACAGCGATTATTTCACTGTGGGAATGAAAATTAAAACGACCTTTTAGGAGAAGAGTACGTATTTAGAGAAAAATCGAGTTTTGCTAAAGCCGTTGATATTTGATGACGTATATACCGAAATCCGATCCGTTTTCACACTTTTTGTAGGATTCCTTTCTTAGCCACAACAACGAACTAGTAAAAAATTTTGAACGATTGGACCATACCCAGCAAAAATCCTCATTACAAACCTCCTTTCCCACCCATTATTTTAACAAGGGCATGTCGCGCGAAATATCTGGTTATTTTGTAAGCACTGAAATAAGTAGATACTGAGTAGATTCTGACTACTTTTTTCAGTGGTTACAAAATAACCAGAAATTTCGCGCGACATGCCCTTGTTAAAATAATGGGTGGGAAAGGAGGTTTGTAATGAGGATTTTTGCTGGGTAAATGCGGATTTTAAAGAATTTTAGTGAAAATGCAACTTTGGTCACATACATATTAATATGGAAACGAAAGATCCCTCGGGTGGCGCGAGGTAACGTTAACCAAAATTTCATATATAAGGTTTTTGGATCAAATGAAAAAATTTAGGAGGTAGGCGTTTCAAAAAAAATTGTCTTTTTTTTGGTCACCCTAATGTAAATCTATGTACGCAATGTATGCATGTATATACTAGATGTTTTCATTTTTAAGGTAATTGTTTTTACAGAAACTTGGCTTGAACTGGATATTAATGATACAGATTTTTTTTCCAAAAACTATCGAGTTTACACAAAAGAAAGTTCAAATAAAGTTGGCGATAGCGTTCTCACTTGAATTTCCAGATTCACTGGTTACTGTCGTTTTTCACAGGAAAAAAAAAATCGTCAAAATCAAATTTTAATCGCCAAGTTAGCCTTGTCTTGGCCGACATACTTTCCTAACTAAACTCCTCTGTACAAGCAACAACAACAATATGCACTCAAGCACGAATACAAAAATAAAATATGTATCTTCAGCACAAATTTGATGTGGTTTACAGGGGAAGGAGAGAATATGAGGGTTTAACAATGATGTATGGGGCACTGCATGAGTAAAATGAGAATTATTTCACTTTTACTCATGGTGTTTTTTGCCTACGCACGATGGTTAAAACAATGATGTACTTGTGATTTATATTACAAACCTGGAAGACGATTGAAGTAACTCTGGTTTTGTTCAATTTTTATGAGATCCAATATATTTACATATATTTGACATTATGTTTCAAAGATGTAGTTAAAGATCATTCATGTTCACAAAACCTGTACATAAAACATATTTTCCAATATTTAATGTCCATTTCTCAATGGAAACACCGATATCTGTGTCTGTTCCATAGCACAATAAAATCTATTCGTTGGCTGTCAAAGCGATATGCGTTACATTCATACTCACTCAGTACAAATATCTACTGGATACAGAGTGAGAGAAAGAGATAGAATAAGTAATCTAAAGAATTATTTCATAAAGACCAACATAAAGAGTACGGAGGGAAAAATAATTGTTGTATGTGGCTGGGTGGCTAGCTGACACGAAAACAACAACCAATGTAGTTTTACGAATAACGATGTGAAAGAAAATAACTAAAAATAATAACAGATAAAAATCAAAACAAAACACACAGAAAGTGAGAAAAACTAACAGCTAAGAGCGGACCTATATGTAAAATGTAACACATGTGCTTCAAATTCCCTGATAAGGGGGTCTTACAAAGGCGTACGAGAGGAGGCGTTTATGTTTTTTTTTTTTTAATAAAAAACCTTTTCCTTGCCATTTTGTGCATTTTGCGGAGTTAGTAGAGATAATGTTTCTGAAAAAGTCCATTAAATACAAGTGACGGTGCCATCAGTCACAGGGCAATAAATGTCCCATTGTATTCAGTTGCAGTTTTTTGTGCTTAAATATCAGAGTCTGTCTGCTACATGGCATTCTAGGGTTCCAACATTCATAATGTCAAACACAATTCATGCAATTTTTGAAAGCCCATCATTTATGTCGACATATTTTATGCTCTAACAAGATACTCAAGGCAGAGCATCCATTCATACATTCACACAAACATCCATGTACATACCTTACCCCTCACCACATCATTGGATTCACATAGTCATAAATATGTATGGTTTTTATATACTCTGCTGGCGGTTGTGCTCATTCGTAAACTATGTACATTGGTACACAAAGTAAATGCACACATACATTTGTATGTTCGAAGCTATCAGTAGCAGCAACAGACCTCAACAACAGCTATACAATGTGCTGCTACTCGAAACCCAAACATTCATCCTCCACTTGGGCATCAACGACAACAGCGACATCCCATCCAAAAGCAGTCAACCATCTCTGCTGTCCTCAATGAAGCTCTTGAGAGCTGTGAGCTATTCTTTATGCTTTAGCATGAATATTTTGCTTTAAAATCGTCGTTTTTTTCTTTCTTTCGGTAAAGCAACAAGGCAAGCAATTTAAATGGTTTTGAAAGTGGAATGCATGAATGATGAAACAGAGCAGAGCAAGGGATGAGTGGTGAAAGGGTGGGGACTGCGTTCAACATTCACTCTTCTTGAGTGGTTTCAAAGACCGTTTTTAATTTTTTATGTTTTTGGAATTTGAAAGTAGTGGCAGATTCCAATTGCAGCAATTTTCTTGGTTCTTATTTCTTTGAAACGTCATTTGTCAGAAACTATTCATGTTGTTGTTATCACAACTCACTTTTTATTTTAATTCAAATTAAACTATCAAATCCATGCTACCTAGTAATGTTTAATCAACTTTACTTACTTAGTTGGCCCTCTATAGAACTTTTGTTCTATAAGCCGAACTATGAAAAGATTTCCATTCCTCTTTATTTGATGCTTTATTTCTCCAATTTGAATTACCGCGCATTTCGATATTGTCTTCAACTTGTTTACTACATCGATGCCTTGGCCTTCCAGTTCTGCGTGCGGGTTTATCATCGCTCATTCTTATGACATGGCCTAGCCAACGCAATCGTTGTATCTAGATACGTTTAACTATACTGACGTCGTTGTTTAGCCGATATAGCTCATGGTTCATATGACGTTGATATTCACCGTCAACGCATATTGGTCCGTAGATCTTTCGAAAATTTTTCTCTCAAACACACCAAGCATTCCCTTCTGCTTGCGTAAGTACCCAGGCTTCGAAACCATACATTAGCACGGATAGTATCAGTGTTTTGTAAAGTGTTATTTTTGTTGGACGAGATGTGGCGTCGATGCTATAAGCGAGGTTTTGTCGTTGTTTACTACCGGATCCACTTTATCAGATTCTCCTTCGACCTTCTTAAAGGTATCAGTTACTTCTTCTACTTTTACTTCTTCTTACCTTTAGTCGTTCGCACAATATTCCTGACACGAGCTTATAAGCAATAAGGAGCAGACCTATGTCCGTCCCTATACTAAAAGCACACAGTCTTATCTCCTATCTTGTAGACGGTACACAGGATGCCCAGGTTCCAATCGTTGGGTACGCGTTCTTCCTGCCAGATGGTGCTAATTAGATGTGGCATACACCTTATCATTGTGTCGCCTCTGGTTTTGCACCGGTCGGCTGGTTTAGCCGGTTTATTGCTGTCTTTACATCATCTTGGCCGGGCGATATACACTCTATACCATCTTCTGGGATTGGTGGTATCTTCTTCGTCTTCGCTACTATTGGATACCAACCGTTTGGAAGAATGTTCTTTCCATATCCTGAGCACACTATTTGTATCAGTTACCAAATTACCTTGCTGGTCTCTACAGGTCTCTCCTGTACCCAAGCCATCGGTTTGATGTTTCACTCTTTGGTAGAATTTTCGGACTTTATTCCGTCTCCTGTATATCTTCTTTCTTCTTCTCTCTACTTTTCTCTATATACATCTATCGCAGGTATGGATTTTGTGTTTTGTTTTTGTATGTAGTGCGTAATACCTTGCCACTGTGTTGATATGTCATCGCAAATCGGGTACGTACCTTTGCTCCAACAAGGTGGTGGTCCGCTTGATGATTGTCTTCCATTTATCACAACGTTATAAATTTGTTATCTTGTTTTTGGTCTGAGGCAGCAGATGCTCCTCTGAATGCCGAGATGCTTACATCAGATACTGTTAACTATCACGCTTTTTGTTGCTGCGAAGTCTAACAGCCCTACGTTTCACTGTGGAAACTGAATTTCCCGACTGTTGGTCAAAGATATTCTCCTTCCCAATTTTTGTATTAAAATAGCCTAGAATAATTTTAATGCCAAGGACAGGGCAACGGTTATATGGTTCTTCTAAGCGCTCGTAAATATATATATTTGATCTGCCGTCTTCAGTGGGAGCATGAGCGCATATAAAGCTGATGTTGAAGAATTTTGCTTTATCCGTATTGTAGCAAGTTCATTCACTGAAGTGACGCTGGAGACCAGATGTTTTAATTTCCGAACAACTACAAATCCGCTATCAAACTTTAGGTGTTGTTGTGACGTATTTCCCAATCCATCGTATTTCTTGTATGGTAGAAATATGGGCCTTGTATTTTTCAAGTTCATCTGTCAGAGCAGATTCGCAGATCATGTTCCTTAAAACGTATGCAGGGTCGTCAACTTTAGAGGTGTGTGTGAAAGAGGGACTAAGAAAAGACCTGAGCCTTGCAATGTTAAAGCTGGTCAGTGCCGTTACTTGGTACCTTTCATCCAGTGATTTCAAATGTTTATCAAAAAAGTTCATATAGAAAAAATTTCAAATGATTTTGTGCGGGAGCTTTTTTATCGAATCAACTTATAATTAAGATTATGTCTAAACTTAGGTAAAGATATGAGACAGGGATATGACGTTGTAAAACAGTCATAACCCTAATATACATATATTCCACAAACATAATCAAGTCCGACACCCCTTGTAGAATTGTTTTAGATGGCTGAAATAATGAGGAAATGTCTCCAACAACTGAGAGTCGAAGTAAGACAAAGTGTGTGCAAGCCAAGTGTAGTTTTTTACAAAAAAACAAAATTTTTGAAATTTGATGAATTCATCCATCAAACGTCTTTTTGAACTCGTGACAACATAAACGTGTTCTTTGTTTGCATACAGAAAACTAAGAGAATTGATGAGCATTTGTGGTGCAATTAAAAAAAAAAATTCCAAAAGCAAATCCACTACCTACAACACACATTAAAAACCACGGTGCTCTTGAAGCAAATTTAAATGGAAGTTAAGCACCAGAACAGAATCAATCGTCGCTTGCTTTGTGCTTCCCCAAATGTCAAATTATAAAGGAATGCCAGAGCCTCTTTGCAAATCCGCTCTAGCATTGCTTTATAAGCAAGTGATTGATTCTGTTCTGGCCTTTACACCTGGGAAGTTTTTGCGGATTCAGAAACTACAATGTTCATAGATGAAAAAATAAAAAAAAAAAATCGACGGAGCGCTTTTTAAATAAATCGCGATTCAAGTTGACATTTTTAGGTGTTTTTAGGTTTTCACGATTTTGCTTGGAAACCGCAAGTCCTATCGAAATGGGACTAAAGTATGTTGTAGCTATAGAAATTCTCTACATGATTGACCTTTATGATAATTTCGTTGGTTTTGCCGTTATTGAGATATAATCAAATTGGGACAATGCATTGACTGTATCGCTTCCTTATAAAACAATGTCATGACTGCAATTTTCCAACATAAACTTATATATCTCAAAAATGGTACAACCTAAGAAAAAATTACGAAAGTCAATCTTGTAGAGAATTTTCACAGCTATAAGATTCTCTCTAGTCCCATTTCGATAAGACTTACCGTTTTCAAGCAAATCGGTAAAACCTAACAAAAAAGCTAAAAATGTGACCTGAACATCTATATATCCCAAAAATGGTAAAGCCTAAGAACAAATCATAACGGTCAAACCTCGAGAAACTTTTCACAGCTACAACATTTTCTTTAGCCCCATTTCGATAGGACTTGACGTTTCCAAGCAAACTCGCGAAAACCTAAAATAAACCTAAAAATGTAAATTTTCACCGCGATTTATTTAAAAATCCCTCCAGCGTTTTTTTCTTGTTTTTGGAAATTTCTCACCTATGAACATTGCTGTTTCAAAATCCACAAACACTATTCAGGTGTAAGCGGTTTTCACTTAAAGTTAGTTAAGACGCACCGTTTATGACATTGTTTTATAAGGTAGAGATACAGTCAATACATTGTCCCAAATTGATCTTTTATATCTCAATAACGGTAACGCCTACGAAATTATCATAAAGATCAATCATGTAGAGAATTTTCATAGCTACAGCATTTTCTTTATTCCCATTTCGATAGGACCTGCGGTTTACAAGCAAAATCGTGAAACCATAAAAAACTCTAAAAATTTTAAATTGAATCGCGATTTATTTAAAAAGCGCCCCTGAGATTTTTTTGTTTTTTGATTTTTCTCATCTATGAACATTGTAGTTTCATAATCCGCAACAACTTCAGCTTACACCTGCACCTTCCATTTAAAGTTGCTACAAGAGCACCGTGAAACTTGTTAAACTGGTCAAAAACGAAAATAAACTAAAAAAGTCAAAATATTCTTCATATCAATACATTACAGAAAT
Source organism: Musca autumnalis (assembly GCF_047663935.1). Taxonomy (NCBI): domain Eukaryota; kingdom Metazoa; phylum Arthropoda; class Insecta; order Diptera; family Muscidae; genus Musca; species Musca autumnalis. Next base: position 7,094,566 of record NW_027412088.1, on the reverse strand, counting down.
AGTATTCATTCATTATTCATTATCGAGATATAATCGCTTTTAGCATTTGATGAATACCTATTTGTTTACTTTTTGTATTGTGATTTCATCCCAGTAATGTATGTAATTTAATAGTTAAATTAATGATCAGCTGTTCTTGTTGAGGGTGCGTATGATAATTATGTTTTATAATTTTTCTAGTTAATAATTATCATACGCACCACGATTCGAACGTTTAAAAATGGGGAAAAACACAAACAATTCATAACTTATCCATTTGTTAACCAATCTTATTGTTCTCCTCATATTTGAAAGCTGAATTAATTTTCTTTTCTCATAAAATCTTCCATACATATTTCGTTCGTCTCAGGAAGTTTGCAAAGGAGTGGGCTTCCTAGAGCTTTAAGTCCCGGTTGCCTTAGTGCAAGAAAGGAACAGAGGAGGTGCTTCCTTTCAAAAGTACCGACAATGATGATGATCCTGCTCTGGCTAGTTCGTTTTATTTTTTGTTACCCACACAAGTCCCTTAAGAACCATGTGAGAACATCCCAAACAAGCTCTTCTTTAAATTCCCTCTCAAACTCTCATTAGACAATATTTTATTTTAGAGTTAATACCGCTGTATTCGATCTTTCCGAGGGACGGGAGACTTATGGCCCTGTAATTGGAACATGAACTCGTATTTGCTTTTTTGTGGACGAGGAATTCGCATTCACATTGGTCTGAAATATTGAGTAACCTTTCACATTCGCTAAAGGTTGAGGTGTCTGACTGGTAAAAAGCCGAATTGTGGGGTTAGTAAAGTAGTATATGTATCGTATGTTTGTACCCCAACATTTAAACTACAACACGGTGCTCTTGAACCAACTTTAAATGGAAGGTGCTTACACCTGGGATTGGGAAAGGCGTCACAACAACACCTAAAGGTGACGCACTGTATTGTAGCTGCCATGACACAAAGCATAAGTTTGGTTGCGGATTTGTAGTTGGTCGGAGGTTAACATATCTGGTCTCCAGCATCACTCCTGTGAATGAAAGACTCGCTGCAATTCAAATAAAAGCCAAATTCTTCAACATCAGATTTATTTGCGCTCATGCTCCCATTGAAGACAAGGACGAACAGACCAAAGATATATTTTACGAGCGCTTAGAATAAACTTATGACCGTTGAAAATATATGGGCCCAACATTCGGGAAATTCAATCTCCATAGTGAAACATCTGACAATCGTATGAGGCTGATAGACTTTGCAGCTGCAAAAACATGGTAGTTAGCAGTACCAGATTTAAGCATCTCGATATTCAAAAGGTCACCTGGCTGTCTCCAGATATAAAGAACAAATAATCAAATTGATCATGTTGTGATAGATGGAAGACATTCATCGGGCGTGTTGGATGTACGATCGTTCCGATGAGCAAACATAGACTCGAACCACTACCTTGTTGCAGCAAAAGTACGTACCCGTCTAAACGTTGCAAATAAAGCACGAACAGATACAACGCTAAAGTTGGACATCGGTAAGCTGCAATCACAACACATAGCCACAGCATATTCCACTCAACTGGCCCAACTGCTTAATCAAAGCATTCCTCATCCCGATAACATATCAGGACAAAACAGTGCCCATTCCATGCAAACAGCCGCAAAGTCAGTACTTGGATACCAGAGACCTCCACCAAAGAATCCATGGTATTACCAGGAGTATCGTGCTGCTATCGAAGAGAAAAATGCGGCATATAGGGCTACTTTAGAATCAGTAGCAACGCGTAGCGCACTAGAGAGGTATCGGGAGAAAGGAGAGAGAAGAAACGTCTTTTCCGCAGGAAAAAGAGTGAGATGGAAAAGCGGGAGTGTGAACAAATCGAAATGTACAGGAGACAGAATAAAGTCCGAAAATTCATCCTCCTGTAGAGACCAGCAAGGTAATCTGGTAACTGATACAGATAGTGTGCTAAGGACATGGAAAGAGCATTTTTCCAAACTGTTGTTATCCGATAGCAGGGAGGACGGCGAAGGTACTACAGATCCAATCACAGAAGATGGTATTGAATGTATATCACCCGGCCAAGATGAGGTAAAGCAACAGCAATAAATTGGCTGAAGAATAATAAGGCAGCAGGAGCCGATGACCTAGCAGCCGAGTTGTTCAAAACCGGAGGAACGCGCTGATAAGGTGTATGCATCACCTAGTTAGCATCACCTTGCAGGAAGAACGCGTATCCGACGATTGGAACGTAAACATACTATGTCCAGTCCACAAGAAGGGAGATAAGACTGCGTGCTCCAATTACAGGGGCATAAGTCTGCTCTCTATTGCATATTAGAGTATCTGGCATATTGTGTGAGAGACTAAAGCCTATGGTCAATGAAATTATTGGACCTTGTCAGTGCGGCTTTAGACCGGGCAAATCCACCATTGACCAGATATCTACCTTGAGACAAATCCTGGAAAATACACAAGAAATGCTGAATGACACCTTCCATCTTTTCGTCGATTATAAAGCAGCCTTCGACAGCCCTATACGTTCAAAGCCATGTCTGATTTTGGTATTCCTGTAAAGCTCAATCGGCTTTGTATAATGACATTAACTGATACTCGGTCCTCGGTTAAAATAGGAAAGAACCTCTCCGAAGAGTTCAGTACCAAAAGAGGTTTCAGTCAAGGAGACGGCCTGTCGTGTCAACTCTTGAACATCCTGCTGGAAAAGGTCATACGAGACGCAAAGTTTTTAACGGTCCTCACCAGACACTATTTCTTCTGACTATTGCTACCTTCAAATCCGGCCGTGCTCAGGGCTTGGGGGGTGTTCTTCTCAAAAGAAATATGTCCCAACCAGTTACAGAAAAATTATTTTTTTTGGTAGCTATTTATTATTACAAGGAAATCGCGATGGTCATTGTCAGTATAAGGGTTTGTTTATATGGATTGGAATCTAGGTGTTATAGATTCGTTGTCGGACATCCCTCCCAACCATGCCGACTATATATTTCCGTCAGCCCATATACATTCTAAATGCCTACGTCTTCAATTTCGTGGAACTACTATATGTCCTAACGAGAATAAGATGTCATTTTAATTTTTAATAGCAGTATATTTAATAATGAATAAAAACAAATGACATTTATCAAAATTGGTACAAAACAAGTAAGAAAGTATCAGTCAGCTGAGCCGACAGAGATATACCCTCAGCCACGTACCCGAAGAAAAAAAGTTAACACAATACTTCTGTAGGTTTTTTAGCTGTTGGGAAAATGGAAAGGGCCGCAAAAAACTACATGTTGCAACAAAATTCAGAATGATCCAAGACGAGTGCATTTTTTTCCAAACTTTGGGTAGGGTGTACCCATAGGAGTGATCCGATGTAGTACATATTCGGACCTAATACAAATCTGTAGGAAATATTTTTTCTTTATTAGTCTATGGATATTTTCCTTACAGACTATATAATTAAATATGTTGTACTTAATTTTTGGATTTAAAAATATATTACAATTTTACTTTTCAATTTACAAAGTTTGAGCTAAATCGATTTCTCTCTTAAAGGGTTATTTTACACATTAGCCAGTTTAGGTGGTGCCGGTAGGATTTTCTGGACCTTTTTGGGTCATTATCTCAGGAAGTATGGACTTTCCCACGAAAAAAATTATAACGTCGTAATAGGGGCCGCAAGTGCAACCTGCTGCGTCACAAATTAATAAGATCAGAGAGGAGTTGTTAAACTATACTTTTTCCAAATTTTGTGTGGGAGATACTCAAATGAGTGGACCGATATAGTCCATATTAGAATTCGATCTATGCCTGAAAGTAATATTACCAATAGCAAAGTTTGGCCCAATTCGGTTATTCCCTCCTAGAGTTATCATGCCCACAATCTTGGCGAAAAATTTTGAACCTTTGTGGGGGAGGTACCGGAAGGAGTGGACCGATATGCTATATCTTCGAATTTAAACTAAGTTTGGACAAAATATTGAAAGACCCAAAATTTTAACCAAACATGTTGATCCGTTCGAGAGTTATCGTGCACTCCAACTACGACACATGGTATTATATGGGTTGTTTGCAGTTTTCGTGCTGATTTCTGAGGATATATGGACTTGCTCCTGAAAAAAATTATATCGTCGTAATGGGGGTAGTGAATACAAGTGGCTGCAACAAAAATCAAAGCGATTCGAGAGCAGGTCTTAAACTGCACTTAAGCAAAATTTTGTGTGGGAGGTATCCGAAAGAGTGAACCAATAGGGTCCATATTGGAACCACATCTATGTCTGGTAGAAATGTCACGATGTGCAAAGTATGGACTAATTCGGTTACTCCCTTCAAGAGTTATCGTGCGGACAATTTTTCCGAAGATTTTTGAACTTTTGTGGGGGAGGTACCTGAAGGAGTGGACCGATATGGCCCATCTTCGAACTTAAATCAAATCTGGACAAAATATTTCGATACCCAAAATTTTAACCGAATCGATTGATCCGTTCGAGAGTTATCGTGCGCACCAGCCAGCCAGACAGACAGACAGACAGACGGACAGACAGACAGACGGACGGACATTGCTAGATCGACTCAAAATTGTCTGAAACGGATATCGTACAAACATACTTAGGGTCTAAAACCATTATTTCGATGAGGCACATTTTTGACCGTATCAAAGTGTAAATACCCTCTTTAGCCTAAAGGCTGAGGGTATAAAGATTAGGTAAATGAGAAAATGAGATCTAACAGATCGTGGTATATTCTAATTGATCTATTATAGTTTATGTTATCGTAAGAAAAAGTAAACGATGTAATTATGTCGCGGAAAAAGAATAATATTAAGATAATTTATAAACGATACTTATATCCTATATAGTGTTTGAATTATTATGTTATTACTTACAATCATTATTGGCATTTGTCGACAAGCGCTTGTTGATCTGATCTGATAATGATAATCTTGTTATGATAATATTATTTTCATAGTATAAACAGTTAACATGATATAAAAAACAGGATCTTCCAAATAGCGAACTTCTGTATGTTATAATAGCTTTCGTATTCAGATTACATAAAAATAATTCATCCGGGATAAAAGTTTCGTTTCAAAATAATCTCTTTTAGGATGCCATACTTTTAAGACTTGATATCTTGTTATAAATAATTAATCCTTGATTTCTTATAATAGTATGTTGCCTTTTGATATTTAATCTCGGAATATAAATTTGATGGATCGCTGGAATTTCAGCCTCTTCAGATTAATATTTTCAAAATTCAAATTTCAGGAAATCAGCATAAAATAACTATTGACCCATAAGTTTTGGATTTTCAGACTTATTTAAATTGAAGGACAATCCCAAACCAGCGAGGACTTCATAACCAGGATAAATTTCACCCATCCAAATAGCAGTATATCCGTACAAAGGACTTTTCCTCAAAAATAATTATTAAACAATTTTCTTTGATATCGTTCTATTTCGTTTCAAATTTCAAAATCGAATCTCCTCAAAAATGTTTTTTTTCCAAAACGAAAACTTTTTGACTAGCAAAACATTCCAAGCCTTCTCAAATAAAATATATTATGGAATTCAGAAGTAGTTTCCAATAGAATAAGTCCGTTCTTAAAACAAAACAGTCACAAATTTACACCACTACTTCCAAAAAACAAAAAACAAAAAAAAAAAATTGTTAAGTCCATATGTCTTTAGCATGATATATACCTCTATTACCAGTATCAATATCTTCCAGTTCGTAAGATACGTTTCCAACTTTGCGTATAATCTTTGCAATTTTTCCCACAGGCGCTAGTTTAGAATTGAAACTATTTATTTTGGAACTTTGAACAAAATTACGTCTTACTACTTCCTGACCTACATCATATTGTTTGTTCCGACATCGTAAATTGTACGTCTTTTCATTTTTCTTGTACGCCCTTTCCATATGTTCACGAATTGAATCTCTTATTAATGAGAATTCGTCCTGTCTTTCAATGTGTACGTCAGTTTCGGATAACAAATTAAGACGTCTCAGCATCCCATAATCCTGACCATGGGTTATCATACTTTGCCCAAATACTATTTCATAAGGCGTTCTTCCCACACTTTGGTGATGACTATTCCTTAGGGCGCAATTCACACTACCTAAATAATGGTCCCATTCTCGCTGATCTTCTCTCACATATGAGCGTAGGGCTTCGTTTATAACCCTATTAACCCGTTCACTTGCGTTTGCCTGAGGACTATAGACTGCGGTCACTGTATGTTTCACTCCAAAACGTTGCAGAAATTTTAAGAAATCCTTACTCCGAAATTGTGAGCCATTATCAGTAACTATGACTTCAGGAACTCCAAAACAATTAAATATATCTGCCCGTAAATAATCCGTTATTGGTTTTGTTACAAACTTTTTTAAAGGCTTTAAAAAGGTGAATTTGGATAAATGATCAACTATAATTAAAATGCCTATATTTCCAGATTTTGTTCTTGGCAAAGGTCCAATAAGATCAATATATAATCTTTGAAATGGTCTATCTGTCTTTATCATATTTACCATAGGAGGCCTTAAAACAGTTGTTGGCGTCTTCGATGTCTTGCACAAGTCACAATTTCGTATATAACTCCTTACATCCTTCACCATTCCAGGCCAATAAAAGTATCTCCTGATACGTTCCAAGGTTCTTCCTATGCCGCCATGAGAAGCACTCGGTATGTCGTGACATGTATAAATGATTTTTAACCTTAAATCGTCTGGCACTAGAAGTTTCCATGCATTAGACTCATTTTCGTCCCCAGAAGCAAAGCAAGTTCGCTTATATATAAACTTGTCCAGTACTTTAAAATCCGGTATCTTTGTACGTGTAAATTCTTCCCTCAATTTACGGTACTCTGCACTCTCGAACGCGGAAGAATTTAAGTCAATAGAAGGTAAAATCTCTAAATCTATCGCTTCGACAGCAGCATCCCCTTCATATACTCTTGATAAAGCATCAGGAACAATATTATCTTTTCCTTTCCTATGCTCAATTTTAAAATAGAAGCCTTGGAGTTTTAGTGACCACCTCGCTAACCGCCCCGATAAGTCCTTTTGGCTCATAAGCCATTTCAGACTTGCGTGATCAGTGACCACCTTAAACTCCTGTCCTTCTATATATGATCTATACTTTGCAATAGCCATCACAACGGCTAAGCACTCTAACTCTGTAATGGTATAATTACGCTGACTTTTATTTAGTTTGTGTGACATAAACGCTATTGGTCTTTCGATTCCTTCCTCATCCTCCTGAGCTAACACTGCACCTATTCCGTACGTACTAGCATCGCATTGCAAAATAAATGGTTTTTCGTAGTTAGGGTTAACCAAAACTGGAGCTGATGTCAGTTTCTCTTTTAACAACTCAAAAGCACGTTGTGCATCTTCATTCCACGTAAACGATTTTTTCTTAGATAAGAGTTCTGTCAAAGGAAAGGTAATAGATGAATAACCTTCAATAAACCGTCTATACCATCCGGTCATTCCTAAGAATCGCCGAACTTGTTTTATTGATTTTGGTATCGGTATCTCTCTTATAGCTTTTACTTTTTCTATATCAACTTGCAATGTACCGTTTCCCACCACGTAACCTAAGTACTTTACTTTGCTTAAAGCAAAACTGCTTTTGCTGACATTTATCGTCAAACCCGCTTTACGCAATTGAGTTGCGACTTCTGCCAAGTGTGCTAAATGATCCTCAAAGTTTTGCGACACCACCAACAAATCATCTAAGTATACGAATACATGTGATTTCATATTATAGGGTATTACTATATCCATTAGCCGACATAATGATTGTGGAGCATTACATAGCCCAAAAGGCATTCTAGTGAATTGGTACAATGGTCTATTCGGCACGGTAAAAGCAGTCTTCTGTTTTGAATCTTCACTGAGTTTGATCTGCCAAAAGGCATCTTTTAGATCAATTTTCGATATACAGTGGACAGGAGGCAGCCTTGCTAGAATACCATCAATATTGGGTATTGGGTATGCATCCTTTTCCGTCACAGAATTCAACCGTCTACTATCTAAACACATGCGTACTTTTCCGGGCTTAATAACAACCACTGTCGGGGAAGACCATGGTGAACTGGGTGCCTCTTCGATTACTCCAAGGGAAAGCATACGATCTAATTCTTTTGCGAGCTGTTTCTCGATAGCAGGTGATATTGGATAATATCGTTGCTTTATTGGCTTCGCATTTCCTGTGTCAATGTGGTGTTCTATAAGATTTGTACAACCTAGTCCTTCGACCTCGGAATTTGGAAAAATTGCTATAACGGTATTTAATTTTCAAGTCTGCTCGTCGGTCAATGCGATTCTGTCCGAATCCGGCATTTCTACAGCTATACTATCAACACATGGCATCGAAATTTCTAACCCATAGGCTTTCCAAAAATCGTATCCACAAATGACATCTTCACAAATCGAGGGAACTACTAAAAATTCAAAAGAAACATTTAAGCTTTTAAATAGTACATTTAGCTCAATTGTTCCCGTAACCGATTGTTTCTGGCCATCTGCAGTCTTAACACTGCCGATACACCTCTTAAAGTCAGAACTATCTTGCAAGGTCTTTGCCAATTGTCCTCCTATGACACTCTTTGTAGCTCCGCTATCAAGTAACGCATAGTATTCCATGTTAACTATAGAAGAAATGGTACATTTATTATATTTTCTAAGTCTTTTAAAATATTCATTGATCCTTTTGGCTGACCTAATTTTCCTACTTGAAAGATTCGCGATTCTTTTCACTCCCGTTTTCCTATACTGTTCAATCCGTTCATGCAAAGGTATTGTCAGTGAAATATTATGTTTATTATTATCAGTTGTGTCTAATTGTATTTGCCCTGATCCGGATGCCCGATCTTTTTCCGACGGACATCCGACTTGTCGTTTCCCTGTGTCTTTTTTGTACATTTAGGACAAGTCGGTTTGTAATTATCCACCAAACCACATCCATAACAAAAAATCCGTCTTGGTTCCATGCAGTCCATGAAAGAGTGGCCTACCTTATCACAGTTCCAGCATTTCAATACCCTCAGAGCGCATGCTTCGTTTATGTCAGAATCTTCCCCTACTTCCTCGGAATCTATTTCCTTAATTTCGGATACCCTGACTTTTCCAAATTTCGGTTCCTTAAAACTCACCTCTCTCATAAACTTTTCATGTTTACGTACTTCCTTTCTAAGCTGTGATAGACTAGATATGTTCAAGTGTAAAAGCTCATGTCTTATTTCAGGCCTAAGATTTCTCATTATTGTTTCACACAAATCATTATCTTGAATATGACGCTTCATTCTACTTGTCAATCTTGCGATTGCCTCTAGATATTCGTCTATTGGTTCATTACACTTTTGTTTACGTCTACGAATATCTTCCAAAATATCAAAATCGTTATACTCGTCTTTGTATTGATTCTTCAATGCATCAGTCAGAGATTGCCAGTTGAAATCCTCAGTTTGCCTATGGTATCTCCAAAACCATTCCAGAGCTTTTCCCTCTATGTGCATGTTTACATAGCAGTTGAAAATCCCCCTGTAAATTGTTGGTTGTTAGAATGCTCACGCGATATATAAATTCTTCAACAGTCATGTCGTTGGAGTGCCCTGTGAACTTTAATCTCCAATTCCTTATGATATTTAAGACCTTCTCTGTACCTAAAGTCTCCATTGATCGAGAGGCTGATGGTTCACCGCCTGATAACCTCGGAGAAAATTCGGTTCCTCGCGCTCTTTCCTCTTGCGCTGGCCGCGGATTACCAATTGTCGTTCTACTCATATTCTGTACAATGGTTCTAACTTCCCCCGACAATATACTGATTATATCCTCGCGTAAACTACTAACGGACTCACTAATCATTAATCGTATCTGATTTTCATCAAATGTGGTCCTATCCGCGATGTTACTATTTTGGGTTACAACGTTTGGAATGTTATGGCTTTCATTTAGTGTATCACTTTCAGTGTTATTATTGCGGGTTTGAGATCTTGTTACTCTTCTAGTATTTCCTGAATTAGATTGACTCATATCAATCGTAAAACTGCAATTTGCAGTTTCCTCTAGACCAATCAAATTTAAATTTTCTCGACTTCTAGTCAAAGGCATTTTTAATTAAAATATTTTATTCTAAATTTAATAATGTATAAGAAATCAGAAATCAATTCTTAGATATTTTTAAAATATCGTTTAAAATTATAGAACTTGTACTTCCTCTACTCTTGAAGACGATGGCATTCGGAATGTTGTAATCCGCAAATCCAAACAAACCTTTATACTAAAATTTTTCATTAATAAAGTAGCCGATGTTTTGTTGGTTAGCAGCCAAAACTTGTTTCAGCGCACTAATTTCCTAACAAATCATCGAATACAAAACTAAAAATTTTTCTCCCACAATATCTAAATATGTCAAACAAAGAAACATGAGTATAAATCTCGAATAGTTAATATCAAGTTTCAAAATCTCGAACGTTATACTTTGCTGACTTAAAAACTTCAATATTCATCTCAGACTTGGTATTGGTCCTGAACTAAACTTCCGAACCGAAAGTCCATAGCCTATAATGAATATTCATTAACATAAATCCGAAATATTTGACCTTCACAACTATAATAGAGGGCAATATCAGATGATTTAAAATATTGATCTTCCCGCTGCGGTTACGGGCATCAAAATTCTGACATGAAATAATATATTATTATGAATCCATCTGACAGGGCCCCACGTTGGGCGCCATTTATTTTATGTAACGGTCCTCACCAGACACTATTTCTTCTGACTATTGCTACCTTCAAATCCGGCCGTGCTCAGGGCTTGGGGGGTGTTCTTCTCAAAAGAAATATGTCCCAACCAGTTACAGAAAAATTATTTTTTTTGGTAGCTATTTATTATTACAAGGAAATCGCGATGGTCATTGTCAGTATAAGGGTTTGTTTATATGGATTGGAATCTAGGTGTTATAGATTCGTTGTCGGACATCCCTCCCAACCATGCCGACTATATATTTCCGTCAGCCCATATACATTCTAAATGCCTACGTCTTCAATTTCGTGGAACTACTATATGTCCTAACGAGAATAAGATGTCATTTTAATTTTTAATAGCAGTATATTTAATAATGAATAAAAACAAATGACATTTATCAAAATTGGTACAAAAAGATTAGGTAAATGAGAAAATGAGATCTAACAGATCGTGGTATATTCTAATTGATCTATTATAGTTTATGTTATCGTAAGAAAAAGTAAACGATGTAATTATGTCGCGGAAAAAGAATAATATTAAGATAATTTATAAACGATACTTATATCCTATATAGTGTTTGAATTATTATGTTATTACTTACAATCATTATTGGCATTTGTCGACAAGCGCTTGTTGATCTGATCTGATAATGATAATCTTGTTATGATAATATTATTTTCATAGTATAAACAGTTAACATGATATAAAAAACAGGATCTTCCAAATAGCGAACTTCTGTATGTTATAATAGCTTTCGTATTCAGATTACATAAAAATAATTCATCCGGGATAAAAGTTTCGTTTCAAAATAATCTCTTTTAGGATGCCATACTTTTAAGACTTGATATCTTGTTATAAATAATTAATCCTTGATTTCTTATAATAGTATGTTGCCTTTTGATATTTAATCTCGGAATATAAATTTGATGGATCGCTGGAATTTCAGCCTCTTCAGATTAATATTTTCAAAATTCAAATTTCAGGAAATCAGCATAAAATAACTATTGACCCATAAGTTTTGGATTTTCAGACTTATTTAAATTGAAGGACAATCCCAAACCAGCGAGGACTTCATAACCAGGATAAATTTCACCCATCCAAATAGCAGTATATCCGTTCAAAGGACTTTTCCTCAAAAATAATTATTAAACAATTTTCTTTGATATCGTTCTATTTCGTTTCAAATTTCAAAATCGAATCTCCTCAAAAATGTTTTTTTTTCCAAAACGAAAACTTTTTGACTAGCAAAACATTCCAAGCCTTCTCAAATAAAATATATTATGGAATTCAGAAGTAGTTTCCAATAGAATAAGTCCGTTCTTAAAACAAACATACACGAACAGCCATATGTTACTTGCTTATGCCGACGACATTGACATCATGGGTCGATCGGTAATGGAAGTAACGGACACCTTTGCAAAAGTCGAAAGCGAATCTGCTAAAGTGGGAATCGGTTTTGACGATTTGCTTGAAAACAGCAAATCTTATCAAAATGAGTCTACAGAGAATCGTATAGCTGTGAATATTCTCTACAAGATCAGCTTTCGCAATTTTCTCCTAGGTTGTACCATTTTTAGATATATAAGTTTATGTTAGGAAATTGCAGTCATGACATTGTTTTATAAGGAAACGATACAGTCGGTGAATTGTCCCAATTTGAACTTCTATATCTCAAAAACGGGAAACCCAACGAAAATATCATAAAGGCCAATCTTGTAGAGAATTTTAACTGCTACAAAATTTTCTCTAATCCTTTTTCGAATGAGCTTGCGGTTTCCAAGCAAAATCGTAAAAACCTAAAGAAACCCTAAAAATGTGAACTTTGACCTCAATTTATTTAAAAAAGCGCTCCGACGGTTTTTTATTTTTCTCATTTATGAACATTGTAGTTTATGAATCCGCAAAAACTTCCCAGATATAAGCACCTTCCATTTAAAGTTGGTTCAAGAGCACCGTGACAATTTAATACAACGTTCGTCTGTGTGGCTAGTGCGCACGATAACTCTCGAACACATCAAGATTTATCCGCGAACAGGTCTCTTAAGCCTAAATTTTTGAACTTTTGTAGCGGATATACCGAAAGAAGTTGGCCGATATAGTCTATTTTCGAACTTGATATAAGTTTGCAAGGTCATTTGCGATGTTCAAACATTGGGCCAAATCCGAGACTCCATTTAGGAGCAATTTTAGTTCGTGGCCGTAAGGTTTATACAACTTTAGGGTAATATATATTTGCCAGTATGGGCTTACATTAGATAGAAATTACAGTAGGACGATCATAGACATGTTCCTAAACTGCACAATTTTAAAATGTTGTGCGGGAGGTACCGAAGGCGTGAACCTTTATAGTGCATATTTGAACATAATTTAAGTGCGAAAGGTTGGTACAATGCTCATTACATCTTTCGATAGTTTCGTGCCCATCAGTTACTTTATATGGTCACCGTGGATTTTTAGGGGCTTTTGGACCATTATGTCAGAAAGCATGGACTTGCCCACCATTATATATATGTAAATAGGACCACATGAAGTAATTTCGATAAAAATTTGCAACAATCTTTTAAATGCCCTAAGCTACACTTAAGCAAAAAATGGTGAACGTTTGTGAGGCAGGTACCCGATGATGTTTTCCAATATAGACCGTCTTGGAACTTAATGAACGTTTGGAAGAAATTTTTACGTGATACAAAGTTTTAGCCAAATCGGATACTTAATACATAAGTTTTCGTGTTCATCAGTCATTTGGTGGCGGCAGGGTTGTTTAGAGCTTTTTGAACATTATTTCAGGAAGTATGTTCTTGCCGACGAAAAAAATTATACGGTCGGAAAAGGGACAGCAAGCACAACATGTTGCAAAAAATGTCATGATGATCCGAGAAGTGTTCCTAAACATCCCTTATGCCAAAAATTTTCGAATTAAGATCTGTGTGTGAAAGAAAAATTACAATGTACAAAGTTTTAGCTACATCTTTGCCTCAGAGAGAAAAGCAAAATTCTTAAAGGTTTGCTGGATATTAGCTCACAAAATGGTTCCTTTTACATCAAGGGCCAAAACTTTTGTGGGCCCACAATAGCAAATGTTGATGAGATAGTGAAAAACGGCGAAGAACGTGTCTTTATTGGTCTTCTGTCATGTTGCGGTGTCAGAATATGGCAAATAATTTTCTTGTTGCACAGCGTAATTGCCATATAAAAAATGATTGTAGCATCAATCATGTCAACATATATTATTGACGATCGATTTTACCCGATAAGTTGAGTAATTTCTGAAGGCAGAAATTATCAACTATTACACAGAAAGAGAGAAATTTAAAAATATCGCACATACGTGTTTTTATCCATTTCTTCAATAAAATATCTCAATTCGCATGATTTTCTGTATTTGGAACCTCTAACCTCCCTAACCTCTGGCCTCTAAATATTGAATGTTTTACTCGCTGCAGAATATAGTAAACAATGTTGCGTAAAAATCGCTAAAATCGCTAACTTAAACAGCCAAAATCGCTACTGTAGCGATTAAAAATTAAAAATCACTACAACTCCTAAAAAGTGGTTTTTGTACGTCAAAAATCATCACAAACAGCGGGAAACCTCCAACGTGGCGTCCCTGCGTTTAAGCATAATTTTAAATTTTACACATTTTTTGTCTTTAACTATCTTTTCTCTTACTATATCTTCTTAAATTATTTTAAATGCCAAAATCTTTAGTCCCGGTCCACACTAGCGTCAATTACATTAAAAAATTCCATGAAATTAGGCATTCTTAAATCGAATTCCCCACTACAGAAATTTTATAATTTTACTCTACTGTGGAAGTCGAGACGCATAATTTCATGCAATTTTTTTTCAATGAAATCACTTTAGTGTGGATCGGAACTTTGTTGCGGAAGATAGTATATTCTCGTGGATTATTTATTTATTTTTTAAATTTTTAACCATAATTGTTTTTTTTGTTTTGTTTTTAAATCAATTTCCCTGACAACTTACTATCATGATCTTTATACATATGTATTTCAATTTCTTTTTGATGAGAAAATCTCAAGAATAGTTAAAAAAACAATAAAACTAAAAACCCTACACAATTATTCTAACCTTATGTAACTTCGCCCATAAAAAGGGTGAAGGTCGAAATTAAAAAGAATAAAAAAATCTTTAACGTTCTTGACTTCAACTTGTGTGTTATTCGGTGCTATTGCCTTTTCAAGAAAAACCACCACCATTTAACCAACGTTGACCTGCTTATGTAGAGCAGCAAACAGCATTCACTGCTACCACGGTAGCAGACCGCCCTAATCATACCTTTATGATTATTAATAAAGGAAAGCAAATGACTTTAGTACGAAATAAAGAACAGAACAACAACAAGAATAGCGCCACAGAAAACTTTTCATGTTACAAAAGTAATTTCTTCCAACAACTAACGATGAACGACGCACATCAACCAACCGCACACTCTAATTAAGGGTGTTGCTCAAATGTCGTCCGTTGTAGCAGTCGTGTTCGCGTCCAGCCAAGTGAAGACCTCTTGCTTCCGTTTTGCAAAGTCGTCATTCTTTGATGTAATAAAGGAATATAATTACGCACAAGCTTACAATGGGTACTTGTTTATTTGCTTTTTTATTGTTGTTGTCGTCGTTATGGTTGTTGGTACAGGGTTGCATTTGTTGGAATCAACTCTGGGGTTTTAATTGCTTTGTTGCGTTGATGGAAATTGGTTTATAATATTTTGAGTTAAATATTAAAGAATATACTTGATTGATGATTAAAAATTTCGAACCTTGAAGATTAAATGCTTTGCGTCGTGTTAAAAAGACAGTTATTTGTAATTCACTTCATTTCACTTTGTGAAAGTGAGAGATTGGACAGAAATTGCATTGCACGAGGCGAAATTTTCCTCTGGGATTGGCTCAACAAAATAGTATACTCTAATGCCAGCTACTCTTTTAGGGACAGCTGATGCAAGGTACTGCCTTCTAAGGCTAAATTTGGTATTACTTAAACTTTCAAACTAATATCAAGTTTGGAGATATCTCCCGGGTGTTTTTCCCAAGAAAGTGCAAACATGTTTTATAATGTACAGTTTAAGTGCTGCAGATTAATATGAAATATGGAAGCAGACACCTAAAAAAACTCTGCTTGCAAATCTTAATATTTCTTCATGCTCACAAAACTAAAGACTAAAAAATTCAATGAAAAATTGAATCTACGACTATAGCATAGTATACACTGGCCAACAAAACTGACAGTCAACGGGGTCTATTTCGTTAATATCAAAGTCTAGCTGAATAATTACTTTCCCAATCTCTAAATAATACTTTAGATAGTTCAAAAAATTTTTGCTAAACAAAAGTTTTTATTTGCAAGAAAATTGTCCTAAAATACGTTGACTGTCAGTTTTGTATGATGGTGTGTACTCCCCTTATGGATTATTATAAAATAAAAGTTGTAATACAAAAAAACCAAAACCTCTCTAATCGTTCAATATGTTTGCTAATTGCAGATTAAAGACTATTACAATGTACAACACAAAAAAATACAAAATAATTCGGCCAGATTATGAAAGAGGACCGAAAAAAAAGAGGACACGTGTATCGGCGTTTTGAAAGTTTACGTCGGGAAGTAACCAAAATAGGCATGGCAAGTTCCGCCCATTTCTACATGTTTTAAAATACTCGACATCAGATTCCTTGGAATCCTTGCATTTTAGAGCTTGTTCTATTGCTAAGGTGCTAACGTTGTTGAAGGCGCCTTCTATATCCAAATAGGCGGCTAAGGGGTATTGTTTGTCTCCCAAGGGTTTCTCAATATTCGTAACGACTTAGTGTATGGCTGTGACTGTCGCACATCCATTAAGGTAAGAGTGTTGACTAGAAGATATGTTGTTTGAGTTCTCCATCCTTTCCCGAATATGCGTGTGTTAAATTTTCTAATATGTTGAATAATATCCAATTATGATCTCAGAAAGAACTCTTTCCGGATAGTTATCTATTATATTTGTCATCTGTCAGACACTAGTGTGAAGTCAATGACCTCTGAAAATACAAAATGTGGGTTGGTACCTCTGTTGCATATTGCGATCCGAGAGGAGCACTTAAACTTCACTTCTTCTGAATTTTGTGTGGAAGGTACCCGAAGGAGTAGGCCGATATGGTCCATATTCGAACCCCATCTATATCTGGTATGAATAATACGATATTCAAAGTTTGAGCCAAATCGATTGGTCCCTTCCAGAGTTATCGTATACACAATTTTTCAGAAAAATTTAGAAATTTTGAACTTAAACTATGGCAAAATATTATGTTACCCAAAATTTGGTTCGAATCGGATGATCCGTTCGAGAGTTATCGTGCGCACCAGCCAGACAGACAGACGGGCGGACATATATATACCCTCGTTAGCCTAAAGACTGAGGGTATAATGACTGCAAACGACTGCAGCAAATCCATGTAGTTTTACTTGTGCCAGAACCTCCAAGACAGCAAAAATAATAAAACTCTGTCGCTACAACAACCCCTCTACAAAAAAGTCTTTATTTTTTCCGCAAACCCGTTACTCTTTACAACTGAGGGAGTTGTCCACCGCTAAAACGATCGAAGAATTAGAAGATACAGTCCACACCAGACCAACTCACATTCAATTGTACATTTGATCTAGGCTTACGATTACCCTTCATGTATATGGTCTTGTAATCTCTGTTATCCAATCCCTTTACTTCGTTTTCGTAAACCTAGGGCTCCTGTATGATGTCTATCTCTAGATCTGAGTGCTTCAGATTGATCTGCACGACCTTAAACATAATTTTTATTTGGCGAAGATGTGGAGGGCCCCTCTAACTGCATATTATCAAGCAGTTTTTCGGCATCGTCTATGTCATCCTTGTCGTCTTCTCCATTCGCGCCATGTGTGCATAGTGTTTTTAATTTTGCTTTCTTTATGCCAAATAACAACTTATTCCCCACATTTCAGCAGCTTGGGACCGTCGCACTATATCCTGGACATCCTCACTCTGGCACGTGGTCTCATCGGGATTTCTTGGGCCGGGATCAGCGTCAAGCCGATGTCCACCCAAGCATCGCTAAATTTTGGTATACTTTCTTCTAGAAATTCCTTTGAGTACTTATCCATACATTTGACTACTGATTCGGGCGGGTACTTGAGGGTACTTAGTTGTTGGAAAGCCATCTGAGTTTTGAAATGATCCACATGTTTAATATTACTGCTATAGAAACTAATAATAATACATGTAAAAGTGCGCTTTTAATAAAACATACGATTCTACAATGGTCCCTTGTAATATCCTTATACCCATACACGTAAGAATACGGTCGAAATAACCTGGGATTAAATGAAAATAACAAATTCAACGTACATGCATAGGTTCCTTAAAATAAATCACTTCATTTGGTTTTTTGTACCTATTTTTTATTTGTCGTCTAAGTTCTGCGTCTTTTTACGTGCTATGCGTCACGGGACACATTTTCTCCAAAATTTGCATCCAACAACATTTTGTAACAATTGTTACCAGATATCGAGAAAAAGACAAGCTAATATATAAATTATGAATCGATTAAAAATTAAAATCGTATATCTTTGTTATTTATGTATAGAATTAATTACATGTATGGTGGTATAATACCGATTTTGGCATTATATCCGGAAATACGTAATACATACAAACACATTGTACATTATAAATATTGATTGAACATAAATACATATTGATTGAACATCAGGTTCATTTATTATTTTCACAAGCATGATATGTGAATGTATTTACGTACATACATATCCTCCACGTGCAAAATGATTTGGGAATTTCCATTTAAATGACATGCGAAAAACACGAAAGAGTTTCTTGCCTGCCACCTCATAAAATTTGAATTTTATATACATACCCAGCAAAATAAATTGGAAGCAGTGCAATGTAGACTACTTTTATCACGGCATGTTTTGACGCAGTTCAAACGGAGTCATGAAAAAGGCACTCCATTCCTCACATTTTAACCGCTTTTGGATGCAATCCAAAGAATCACATCCATTTGCATTTAAAATTCAGTGCTATGGAGTGCATCTTTCAGTAGTCACGCTCTTGTAAAAATCATGAGTGAAAATGCATAATTGGATGCACTTCCAGAATACTTGTACATATAATTTAACTGCATCTTTGGAGGCAAACATTTTGCTGGGTACTTACAGATGGGTGTATATACATATATGTATGTACATATGCATATTTTTGTATTTATACATAGTCATGTTTTCTACTTGTTTTTACATAAATATCATCCACACAAACACAACCTACGTTGGTTATATCTTTTACAGTAGAATGCTAGAATATTATGGAGGCGGTATTGTCATGCCAATAATGTAAAGTAAATCTGCAATTGTCCGCTTTAACGAGGTTTGACCTTAAATAACGGCAATTAACCCTATAATACGGTTCTATTTTTTCTGAAAAAAAAAATCAATTTGACAATTTAAAGCTTTGGACAATCGTTTCATCTGTCCCTATAAGAATACACATGTGTGTATGGGGCCAAAGGTAGGTGGCGTAGTGGACGAAAGATATCAAGCAACTACCCTGATTGGCTTTAACAAGACAAAGACCAGGACTTATCTTGGTCCCTCTTTCATCTCAAGTGGACACTGAACCGTGGTATTACCAGGGGAGCTTCGTTTAACACTCGTTAAAGGCAGTGATCTAACATGAAAAAATAATAAAAACAGACTCTTCTAAAGTTGATGACACTCGCAAACGTTTTAAGGACCATGATCTGCGAATCTGCACACGGAATGTTCGCACTCTTTATAGAGAAGGTGAAGTTTACGTATTGGCAGATGTACTTGAAAAATACTAAACCAATATTACTGTCATACATGAAATACGATAGATTGACAAAGGCGTCATAACAACGCCTAAAGGTTTAGTTGTGGATTTGTAGTTTGTTGAAGGTTAAAACATCTGGTCTCCACCTTCTTCCCAGTGAATGAAAGACTTGCTACAATACGGATAAAAGCAACATTCTTCAACATCAGCTTTATTTGCGCTCATGCTCCCACTGAAGAAAACGACGTAGAGACCAAAGATATATTTTACGAGCGCTTAGAAGAAACATATGACCGTTGTCCTGCTCATGACATTAAAATGGCGATAAATCTGCTGCTTATTGTTTATAAGATAGTGTCAAGAATATTGTGTGAACGACTTAAGCCTATGATTAACGAAATAATTAGGTAATACCAAAGACACCATAGACTAGATATTTACCCTACAGCAAATTATGGGAAAGAGATCAGAGATGCACTTCGATACTTACAATCTTTTTGTCGATTATGGAGCGGCATGGAAACGCTAATATTTATCATCCAAAATAGTTTTATTGTATTCTTAAGTAATCCCCAGCATGATTTATACACTTTTTAATGCGCTCAAACCAATTTTTGAAGCACTTTTTCCAATTCGATTGAGACACCTCAAAAACATGGTTTTTGAACGCTTTTACAGCATCTTCTGGCGATTGAAGCTGTTTTTCGGGCTCATACGCATAGTTCCATTATTCGTCACCTGGAACCATCTTATAAACATCTTTCGAAGCACCGCGATCGCGTTTGTTGAAATTTCTTGCACCGATCAACACGGGATCCAACGAGAAAATCCCCAATTTTGCCACCATCTGAAAGAACGCATCTTAATCTAGTTTTTTCTGTTGAAAAACATTATGTGGTTTAGTGGCAAATGGCCGTCCACGAAACCCTTATTTTGTAAAAGCGTTTTGCGATGCCAACTCTAGCTCGAAAACTAATTAACCGATCGTCATATATTTTTGTGAGCTTATTTAGAACATAAAGATCTAGTCCTTCATCGATCGATTTTTTTTTTAAATATTAGATTTTACTGAAATGGTGGACCAAAAAATTGAAAATGTAATTTTTTTGGCATAAAAACCGATGTTTCCTAGACATAACAAGTAAAAAAGTATCAGTCGGCTTTGCCGACAGAGATATACCCTCAGCCCATGTGAATTGAAACACTTTTTGGACATTTGAACTTGCCGACAAAAATGTGGATTAGGATTAAAGTTCGAAAATGTTGCGGAGGAGGTACTTAAAGGAATGGGCCGACATAGTCCATTATCTAAGGGGATCTTATTTTGGGCGTCATATCTTTTTGATAGATATCGCGCCCACTAGTCATTTTAGTGAATCATCGTATAACTTTTGGACCAGTATGCCAGGAAGCATGAACTTGTCCACGGAAAACATAATATGACTGTAAACAGGACCATATCGAACATCATCGGTATGCATTTCCAAAGATTTTCGAACAGACCCTAAACTGCACTTGGACACAAATGTTGAACTTTTGTGTGGGAGGTATCCTAACGAGAGGACCGATATGGGCCATTTTAGAAGGAGTAGTAGTATAATTGTTCCACAAACATTCCAGAAGGGACAAGGGAGACTTCTGTCATACCAATGAGTGCACCCTGATTCATATTAGCTCAATGATATGGGACCTATTCTATATCGCAGATTCTGAACGGCGTGTCTTACGACACCACTTGTAGATAAGTTTTACATGGCTGAAATACTCAGGAAATGTCGCCAAAATTACACTGAGGCCTGAAAATCGAACCGCAAGGCGGGTATACAAACCCCCTGACCACGGTGGCACACAAGGAGTAGCAATAATGAAGCAAAAGGTCGAAGCGTTGCAAAACCTCTCGCTTTCACATACCTTTACGTACAAAAATTTCAAGTTTTATTACTTATTAATCTAATCTACTCTTTCACCTAAAAAAAAAAGTTTTGAGAGCAGTTCACAAATTTTGCAACTTTCAAAATTTTATATAGTAATGGAAAGGACCAGCAATATAAATCCTATATAAATGTTATAACCTCTATTCATATTCGTAATTATGACGGCATGATACTGTCTACTTGACAAACCCTTAGCAACCATAAAGGTAAACTTTTTTTATGGCATTCATTCGTCCCCTGTCATCTTCTTTCTGCCACAGCCTGTCACACCTAACGACAAACGAGAACAAATCAAGAAAACCCGTATAAGGGAGTTATGCTACAAGTTTACTGGCTCAGTTGCATGGATATTGATTGACGGACGGACGAACGCAGTGGTTGCCTTGGATTGCTGCTGGGCTATGTATGTATGTAAGCAAGTATTTATTGTGACATGGAGATGTGTAGCTTTGAGTTTCATCTCCTCTATGGAGGATGATTGCCGCTTCTTGCTTGCTCACGTTGGCGCTGAGGTTGGACAACTGCCTGCCTGGCTGTTCGTTCAGTTGATAATTCAATTTCCAAATTGAATTAATAACTTTGCCAAACAACTCTGATACAACAAGCAGGCAGGCACAAACAAACTCACACAGCAAGCATCTTCCTCTCGTTTCATGTTGAACTGGGCTGACTGGATGCGGTGGATAAAGGCAACGTCGTCGTCGACGATGATGATGATGTTGATGGCACTGATAAGAGATTGTTTATGGCCATAAGCACCCGGCTTTGAAACGTAACTTGGCGGCATATTTGGGGTGCTTACTCGTTCTCCACTTACTATGTACCGACGACGTTCGCAATAACATGAAAAACCAAACCAAAACAGATATGCCGATAAATAAGGAAACTCTGTAAAAGGGCATGCGAGTGAGTGGTGGTTTGGGGAAAGACTCACTCTGTATATAGAAATATGTACTCGTTTTATGTACTACCTACCATTTATATCTGAAATTATAATGTAAATTATTTATATACTCCTTCGACGTTGTTGTGTGGCATGGTATGTTGCCTTTCCAAACGTGTGGAGTGAGTGTGAGTGATTGCCACATGTTTGGGGGGGGGGGGGTACGAGGTCTTAGCTTACAAAGCTCCCCTCCTCCTCCGCTTTTTTGGCTCCTGTTAAAATGTTTGGGGGCAATGTTCCTTGTGCTTGTTGTTATTGCTTTGGCTGCCTTCAACAATGTTGATTTTGTAGTTGCTGCTGTTGCTTGGCAAGCAGTGTTGTGTGCTAAACAACATTTTCGGTTGCTTAGTTAGGTCTGGCCGCCGAATCATGGTTTGCAACCAGTCTTAGCATAAATTGTTTATAATCATGATTAACATCGCTTTAGTTGGTGGCAGTGGCGTAGTCGCTGCTCTGTCGACGTTGCCATCGTTGTTGAATTCATTTCTTTTATATAATCGTTGGCGTTTGTTTGTTGGTCTTCATTTCGAGGCAGAATGTTTTTTGAATTCAGACTGACGACGATGTAATTACAGTGTGTTGTGTTTCTGTAGGTTGGATAGTTTTAATGTAGTTGTTGTTGTTGCTACTGCTAGTAGTAGTGTTCACTTCAGTTACCAGTTGTCGTTTTGTAGATAATGCAGCTTGTTTTTAGTCGTTAATTTTGTTGTTGGTGTTTGTTGTTCATACTCATCGTTGTTCGTTCGTTAGCATGTATTTGTTCTGTTTGCATGCTCTCAAATATCATTTAGGCCAGCTAAACACCAACAGAGTTGCCAATGCATTGAGAATAATTTTACTTAGAACAGTAGGAGCAAAAATCTCACTTCAATGCCAGTTTATTGTTTTTTAGTCACAAAAATAACTGGTAAATTTTGTCATTGATTGGAAAATAATTGTGGCCTGTAGAGCGATTGTCTGAATATTCGCCTTTGGCCCCAGTACAAAATACTATAGAAAGACCGGTCAGGGGGCATGGTGTATCGTTAACCGATCATCATACATTTTTGTGGAAATCGTGTTTTAGCCCCAATAATGAACTGGTAAAGTTTATTCATCGATTGGACCATAATTGTGGCCTTTAGAGAATTGTCCGGAAAATTCTCCTTGGTTCCATACAAATCACTATGGAAACAAATATCGCTCCGGTGCACTGTGGTTCCAGCCCGCGACAAAAATACCAATATCGATGTCTACAAATTATGATTGTAACTATTCAAATCTATCGTAGACACATCAAATTTTAGTATTCCGGCTTTCTTTTTACAACTTCTAACGGTACTTGCTAAAGCAGAGCCACAGAAGTGAGCATTTCCATTTATAGACATTGAGACATTGAAATTCCCATTAACGTAGTGACAAGTTACAAGTGATATCACAAAAAAGTAATGTGTAAAATTACTATAGTAAGAAATGGGAGTTAAAATTAATGGTATTGTTTTTAATTGATAACATCATAAATTTGTATCTTTATTTTGTAGTAAAATTGATATCTTTTGAAATGTATTTTTGTGAGTGTTTTTTATTTAGTATTGTGAAAAGAAATAGACTTTTAGTAACTTGGATCCTCGCGGATCCTCACGTTATTTTTACTTAAATGTTCGTGGAAGTGTCCAGAATTAGAAAAAAATTATCTCGTCTGCCGAAAGTTGCCGAGCGGTATTCAGTTTGCATTACACTGAGTAAACTCGGAGTTTTGTGAATGTTTAGTATGGGATTTTTGGGTGTTTTCAAGCAATCGGTGTTGGTGTTTTGCATTTTGTTTCGATATTTTATATAAAAAATTACATTTTTAGGATTACTGTATGAATTTGTGTTTTCACATTTGTATGTTTTGAAATATGGTGTTCAAAAAACTTTGTCTATGCCAAGAAGAAATTATAACAAACCATCAGGTGGATGTTACGGGATATGATTTCTATAAGTTGTAAGATCGTATACACTATCGCTATGAAAGACACCATTAATCTTTGAAACATACATGCCACTTCAAGAATTATCTGCCGTTGAAAGTATAACCGGGAAGTCCCGCAGTAGATTTTAGCTCCACACAGAGATCTAAACAACATAGTATGGCTAAATGGGCAAGCAGGACCACCTGTGTGGCCTTGTTTACTGTTTATATATCCTGGTACATTTTAGTCGATCTGGGAACTCTCCTAATCGATATATCCTGTAGCTAGTATTTATTGTAATAGATGCCGACCCATCCTCACAAACTAAAAGTCTCATAAAACATCTTAGTTTTCAGATATTCCCTGGTTGAGACCTATAGGACATTGTTTACATCTAATATGATCTGGTACACCCTTGGACCATATGTTAACCCTCCTAGTAACAATGTTCTGTGCCACACATTGTTGTTGTTACCAGTTAATCCTTGTCAAGAATAAAATTCATAAAATGTCATGATTTTTACAAACGTTTTTGTAAAAAAATTTAGACCAAATACTTAAATATGCCAAATATCGGGAGTTAACATGATATAGGACTATACCAAAATGTGGACATATATTGATGAATTTTGGCAAGAATGTTTGATACAGATTATAAACTAGGAATGTTAAATAGCAGCACATTCAGTTGGAAATTATGACAAAAATCGTGAAATTATAAAAACCGGGAGGTACGTCTATATGGGGGATATACAAAAACATGGACCTCTATCGACCATGGACCTACGCAAGATGTTTAATACTACCAAAAAACACAAAATGTCAAATTACAGCGAATTCACTCTGTAAATATAGACAAAATCTTGAAATTAATAAAAAACTGGAAGTACCGTTATGGGGGGTCTATACCTAAAAATGGACCAATCCTGACGATTTTTGGGGGAAAATTATCTTCTAGTCACTATGAGTTTACTGTAAAATTTTCAGATCGATATCTTGATTAGAAATATTTTTGTCGCTCACTCCCATACAAGCTAAACCACAGTGCGGTGGCACGGATTAACTTAAACCTATCATATATAAGGTTTTTGGATAAAAAACCATGTTGTCCTTTTTTGGGCCGCCCAGAATATACACATGTTGTCTGGTGGCATTTGGCATTCGTAATATTTTGTCGAAACTTAGTATAATTTGAGTCATATCAGACCACTCTTTCCGGTACCTCCCCCACAAAAGTTCAAAAAATATTGCTATAATGCACGATGGGGCCAATGACAGGTTTTGAGGCAAAAAGTCATTTTTCAAGTCAGTGATAGAAATCAAATAATAACGGAATAATATTCTTAACACTTTCAAACCTCCAAAACAAAAAAATTACCATCTGACAACAGCCCACGACGACATACTAAGCTGTCAAAGATGTCTGGCTTGTCCCTGTGATTTTTTGCCACAAAAAACTGACTTTGGCTTCACAGTGTAATGGGGCGAACGATAGCTCTCAAGGGAGTAACCGAATTGACCATAACTTTGCATATGGTAATATTACTTACAGGCATATATCGGGTTCGTATATGGACTATATTGGTCCACTCCTGCTCTCAAATCTCTTTGATTTTTTTGGAATAACTTGTATTCACTGCCCCCCTTATGACGGTACACGTTCTTTCAGGAGCAAGACCTTACTTCCTGCGAAAATTACCGGAAATCTGTAAAACACCTGTATGGCACCATGTGGGGCAGGTGGAGTGCACGATAACTCTCGAACGGATCAACCAATTCGGTCCAAAATTTGACATTCGTAATATTTTGTCCAAAGTTTTTTTTTCAGGGGTAAGTCTATACTTCCTGAGAAAATGGCCCGAAAGCTGTAGAAAGCCCTAATGCACCATGTGTAGTGGCTGGAGCGAACTATAAGTCTCGAACGGATCAACCGATTCGGCCCAAAATTTGGCCTTCCTAATATTTTGATATCTCTGAATGGAGTAACCAACCAATATGGTCCAAACTTTCGATCTCCTAACATTTTAGTTTAATTTCAAAAATGTTCCATATTGGTCTTCTCGACTTTCGACTTTTGTAGTCAAATGTCTAAAAATCGAAGTCGTGTTTTGACTGGAGGGAAAATCGCATAATCGATTATTTTGTGATCGATTTTCGTTAATCTTGGCTATTCTTCAGTTTTCTGATAGCTTCAAAATCATATGTGCAAAGGATTATTATCGATTTTCTGCGGTTATCAAAAAGTCGAAAGTCGAGTTTTAGGACAAAAGAAATAATCGCCAGACCTTCCCCACAAAATTCAAAATTTTTGTTTAAGTGCAGTTTAATATCTGTTCCAAGATCCTTTGGAAACTTATACCTATGCTACTCTTTATGGTTCTGTTTACAGCAATAATATGTTTTTCGTGGGCAAGTACATGCTTCCTGACATAGTGCTCCAAAACCTCTAAGGTATACGTTGACCAACTGAAATGACTGGTGGGCGCGCTATCTATCGAAAAGAAATGACTCCCAAAATAAAATACACTTCAGGCGGTCTGAGGGTATAGCTCTGTCAGCACCACCGACAGAAACGTTTTTACATGTTGTTGTATTTTTTGGGTAGTATTCCAAGTTCTAAGGACATCCAACGAGATTCCTTCCACCGTTTTTTAACTCATTTGAAGTTTTTAAAGGATCCTTTCCACCAATTCTTTTATCACAAAGACACTTTCCTTTCCGGGATTTGTTTACTTATCCTATTCCCGATCAGTGCATATAGTTTCCGGAAGCACCACAGTATAACTTCTCATCAACAGCTCCCACCTCCAAACAAGTGTAAAACGTTGAGTTTCAAATTATATGTGCAATTGGGAGTCATTAGGACTTCAGAAACAACAAGCGAAACATCATCCACATCGCAGTAAAGAATCATCAAAGTGCTTAAATGTAACGCTGCAAACTGTAACAGGTTGCGTTCATAAGATCTACAAGTGGATGCAATAATAAATAATCGATACTAGGACCGCCCAGGTAAGAACGGAAGATCTCTACGATCTAATGAACGAGTTCCAGATACGCAAAAAAGAAGCTATAGATCACCCAGTTCAATCCGGTTAAGTGCAATCCACTTGACTCAGTGAAAACAGGTAAAATATATTCCCATCCTGACAGTAAAATCTATTGACCTATGGACTGATCCGATAATGCGAACAATATTATACGAGGGGAATTAGAAAAGTTTCTGGCCTAGGCAACACTTAGTGTTACCAGACGTCATTTGACATTTTACTGGAAAGCTTGACAGTTTTTTGCCTAAACGTACCCAGGACAGTTTGACATACGATCATGTGTTGTGTTATTGACAGTGACATGAAAGATTCACTTTGCAAAAAAAGGAATTTACTTCTGAACATTTTCGTCCGATTATTTTTCACAACTTTCGACGTGGATAATCACCGCAAGAGTGCATCAATAAAATTGAAAACTGCATTAATGAAAAACTTCATTAATGAATTCCATCGTGGTCGACACTCGCTAAGAAACGAAAATCGTGATGTTCGTTCAAAAACGGTCGTTGTGCCAGAAACGAATTAAGCAGTACGTGAACGGATAGTGCTAGAGCGACATGATATATACCGTGAAATAGAGGTATCCTTGTACATTTCTTCCACCAACTAACATTTGATATTGCTTGAACACCTGACCGCAAAAATTGGATTTTCGCGTAATATCCTGCACAATTTAACAATTGCTCTTGTCGATTTGTGAACTGAAATTGTGATAAAATACGATCGCAGGTGCTTCAAACGACGTTTATATGATCGTCACAGACGACGAATCATGGATTTTTGCGTATGAGCCCGAAACAAAACAGCAATCGACTGTGGGGGTCTGCGGGGGCGAACCAAATCCAACTTTCGTTCATGGAAGAAGCACTTCGAAGCCTGTTTCTTCGGCTAAACTGACCATGTGGCAACTATACGGCTTGAGAAAAGTAGGACGGTTAATTCTGAGTGGTACACTACAATTTGTTTGCCTGAAGCCTCATGAGAAATTCGAAAAACGAACAAGAGAAGACGAATCATTGTGCACCATGACAATGTGAGCTCTCACACATCGATTCAAACCAGCGCCTTTTTGACCGGAAAAAACGTGGAATTGATGGATCATCCGCCGTACAGTCCTGACTTGGTACCCAATGACTACATTTGATTCCAGCATATCAAGAAAACAATGCGTGGTCAACGGTATTCGTTGCCAAAAGATGCTGTTGATGCGTTCAAAAAACCACGTTTTATAGGTGTCTCAGCCGAAGTGGAAAAAAGTTCAATTTGGAGCTTGAAATATGTATCAAAGTTCCTATGAAAACTTCAATTGAAGAAAAATTTATGAAATCCAAAGAAAACACCTAAAAACTTAAGGATAACTGCTGCGTTAGAGGGTTAAACCAAGCTTCTAAGGACGCGTGACAATATGTCGGTAGTCTGGCGTCTTAAAGCCATGAACATTAAACTTAAGAATGGAAATTTCATTAAATTTTGGTTTTCACGACATCGCAGCGTAAGGGGGAATGAAAAAACTGGAGGTGGTCTCAGCACATCGATAAATCTTTCAGGCTTCCAAAGGTTGCCTTCATTTAGCAAAATAAAGTGAATGGCAACCCTATTCATTGTTCATGTGCTGCACAGTTCATCCGTGAACATTGCCATTTACCCAACAACTACACGATGTACAGATACTTTCGGTACACTCGTTTGCACATAGCAAACGACATACTAATACTGCACACCATACATATGTATGTACATATACATAGCTATGTAAGTATTTATTTGTATGGATTTTAGTATATAAAACGTTTTTCAGACTATGTTCTGTACGGAGTAGCACGAACTAACGAACCAACAACAAGTCAACTCTATTTGTGAATGCAACATACCCCCCGTCACATGTTTCAGGAGGTGACAGAGGGGGAGCAGAAAACGAAGAGTTGTATGAAAGCAACCAGCAAATAAATAGTGAAGTTAAAGCACGGAGTGCTGCTGCCTTAGTCGAATTTCGTTTTGCTGTTGTTTATCGTAGCAGTTATTCGATGCTTTCTGTTTTTGTAGATTTCCTTTTGGTCAACATATTCGTTCGTACATGACGAAGGCCAAATGTGAAGATATGGAAGAATTGTTGAACATCGGTGTTTTGTTGTTGTTGTGTTTTTATGGGAAAACGGAGAAGGAATCGACACCGACTCAATTCAACTTTGCGATATGCGCCCCGAATGGGTGTCGAATTAAATATGAACGACCGTAATCAAAAGCAGAAAAAAAGTTGTGTCGCACAATGTGTGTGTGCAAGTTTGTATGGGTGTATGAGTGCCACATATTGAACTGTAGAGCTGATGAAGAAACCCACCACCAACATCAACCCATCAGCAATCGCTTGGAAGGAAAAACAAATGAATGAATGCCATGCCAGCGAACCAGACCCAAGGAAATATTTCAACTATAGCAAGAACAGCAACAACAACAACTACATTTATATTCTAACAATTACAGCAACAATATTTAATGCTTTTTGGATGCGATGCGATTGTTGAGATAAACGACGCTCTTCTTTCGTTTCCAAAGTGTTTGTGTGTGTGTCTGTCTGTCCGTCTGCCTGTTTTTGGTTTTTTTGTGGGTCGAATTATTTCTCTCATCTGTGATGTTTTTGTGCCAAAAGGTTATTTCGTGCTATTGCCGCAGTGGTTGTTGTTGTTGCTGCTGTGCTGTTCTGTTATTTCCGGTTAAGGAATTTCATTTGGATGTTTTATTTTGTCTGTCTGTCGGTCGATTCGGTGTGCGTAAGCGCGGGTTTTTCATCATCGGCGTAATTGTTGTTGTTTACGTTTGTGTTGTCGTTTCTAATGTTTGCCGGTTCTGTTTTGTTTCTAAATTTCGTTGCACAGTGTTGCGAAATACGCAATGAATGGAAATTCGTGTTTTTTTTTTAGGTTTCTTGTGAAAGTGTATTTTTTCTTATGGGAAAAATATAACGATTGAGGTTTTCTCCACTGGTTACCAATATTCGTACATCTCTGGGAGAAAAGTCATATTCTAATGATTAGATTAGAATCGAATCCCATTCTATCAAGGTGAACGTTGCGGACTTAGACCAAACATATGTCATACATTGGATGTATGTATGTATGTAACTGATCAGTCTAACATATGCTGGTGTGCAAAGATGTCGTCAAGTCTGATTTCAGAGGCAAAATCAAGCTATTCTGAATGTAGCATCAGACAAATTATCTAGGCAATTAGATGGAGATAGCGCTTATCTTATGAAATTCAGCCCAAACATATTACGATAAATGCAGGGTCTTCTAAGCGGAGATTCTGGCTGTCAGAAATACTGCTTACATTCATTGGACATTGACCATAATAACGATTCGTGTTTGAAGAATGGAATGATGGGGAATAAAATAACTGGGGATTACATATAAATGTGTAAAGTAACCGGTGTGCAAATGAAAGAATATCCAGTCAAATCTGGTCTGCGATCCCGCAACCTAAAACCCATTCTATAATCTTTCTCTCGATAAACTAGAGATGAAAATCACATTGACTTACATACATTATAAGTCATATATCCAATTGGCCTTCTCAATTTCTCAGTTTGGTGGCCCTTTACAGAAAATTTATTCCATTAGCCGAACCAAGAAAAGATCTCCATTTCTCTCTGTTTGTCGAGAGTCTTGGATATCGAGCTTTCTGATTTTGTATGTCACACATTGGCTTCATCGAAGCCTTGGCCTGCCAGTTCTGCTTGTACCGCCCTGCGGCCCGTATTTATACGCCTTTTTAGCGGGTTTATTATCACTCATTCTTATGACATG
Source organism: Musca autumnalis (assembly GCF_047663935.1). Taxonomy (NCBI): domain Eukaryota; kingdom Metazoa; phylum Arthropoda; class Insecta; order Diptera; family Muscidae; genus Musca; species Musca autumnalis. The sequence goes on along the minus strand of NW_027412088.1, from coordinate 7,063,348 downwards.
GCCTAGCCAACGCATTCGTTGTATTTCGATACGTTTGACTTTACTGATGTCGTTGTATTGCAGATACAGCTCGCGGTTCATACGACGTCGATATTCACCATCAACGCAGATTGGCCGTAGATCTTTTGAAGATTTTTTCTCTCAAACGCACCAAGCACTGCTTTATCTGCTGTCGCAAGTACCCATGCTTCGGAACCATACATTAGCATGGGTAGTATTAGTGTTTTGAAAAGTGTTGCTTTTGTTTGACGAGGTGTTTGACTTAAGCCAAAGTATCATCTGTTGGCCAATACAATTCTTATTCGTATTTCACAACTGATGTTGTTTGTTGGGTTTATGGCGGTGCCTAGGTAGATGAAGTCTTTAACTACGTCTAAATTATAGGAACCAACTTCTTTAGTTGGCCCGAGTTCCGTGGACGCAATTCGCGTCGACCCCATCACTTGGTCCGTTTGCCATTTACCGCCAGACAAATTTTAACAAATTCTCCCTCGACCTGCTTAAAGGTATCAGTTAATTTCCTTAGAGATCGTCGCCGGCATAAGCAACTGGATCTGATATAACCTTTTCCAGCAGTATGTTGAATAAGTCACACGAAAGGCTGTCTCCTTGTCTAAAACCTCTTTCGGTACTAAACTCTTCGGTGAGGTTCTTTCCTATTTTAACTGAGGACCGGGAATCTGTTAAAGTCATCTTACAAAGCCGAATAAGCTTTGAGGGTATGCCAAATTCAAATATGCCTTGGTGTCGATTTGCACTTCTTGGGCCTTCTCCAGGATTTGCCGCAGGGTAGATATCTAGTGGATTTCCCACGTCTACAGCCGTATATCCCAATTATTTTGTTAACCATAGGCTTTAGTCGTTCGCGCAATATCCCTTGTAGGCAATAGGGAGAAGACTTATGCACCTGTAGTTGGAGCATACAGTTTTATCTCCAAACGCCGGGAAAATGTCCTTCCGTCAGATGGTGCTAACTAGCTCATGTATATACCTTATCAGCGTGTCGCCTCCGGTTTTGAACAGCTCAACTGGTTAGCTATCGGCTCCTGCTGCATTATTATTCTTCAGCCGGTTTATTGTTGACTTTACCTCATCTCGGCTGGGCGGTATACATTCAATACCATTTTCTTGCATTGGATCTGTGGTATCTTCGCCGTCTTCGCTACTACTGAATACCAACAGATTGGAAAAATGTTCTTTCCATATCCTGAGCACACTATCTGTATCTGTTACTTAATTACCGAAGCCTTAAGTTTAATGTTTCACTCTTTGGTATAACTTTCGGATTTCATTCAGACACCTGTACATCTCGACTTTTTCACACTCCCGCTTTTCCATTTCTCTCTTTTTCCTGCAGAAAAGACATTTCTCCTCTCTGCTTTTCTCCCGATACCTCTCTCGTGTGCTACGCGTTGTTACTGATTGTAAGGTAGCTCTATATGCGGCATTTTTCTCTTCGGTAGCAGCACGACACTCCTGGTCATACCATAAATTCCTTGGTGGAGGTCTCTGGTATCCAAGTATGGATTTTGCGGCTGTTTGCATGGAGTGGGCAATGCTTTGCCATTGCGCTGATATGTTATCGGGATGAGGAGTGATTTGATTAAGCAATTGGTCTAGTTGAGTGGAATATGCTGAATGTAGAGTAGCCCTATGTGCCGCATTTTTCTCTTCGGTAGCAACACGTCACTTCATACCATGCGTTCCTTGGTGGAGGTCTCTGGTATCCAAGTATGGATTTTGCGGTTGTTTGCAAGGAGTGCTGATACGTTATCAGGACGAGAAGTGCTTTGATTAAGTAATTGGGCCAGTTGAGTGGAATATGCTGTGGCTATCTGTTGTGGTTGCAGCTTACATCCTACTTTATTTGCTACGTCTAATCTGGAACGTACCTATGCTGCAAGAAGGAGGTGATCCGAGTCTATGTTTGCTACTCGGAACGCTGGATGAATGTCTTCCATCTATCGCAACTTGACCAATTTGATTTCTTGTTCTTGGATGTGGAGACAGCCAGCCTTTAAATGTTTAATTACATCTGCCTGGGGGTTAACTTCACCTTCTCTATAAAGAGTGTCAACATTCCATTTGTAGATCATGGACCTGAAAACGTTTGCGGTGGTCGCCAACTTTAGAGGGGTTTCTAACATCGCTCTTTGGGATGGCTTTTGTTTTGTGGATTCGCATCATTACACCTAGATTACATATGCGTGCTTTTCTTACTCCAACCACGAACATCCTAAAAGGACAACTGCAATCATTTCACTTTTCAATGAGCGTAGACCCGTTCTATATTTAGGGATAGTGAACCTCCCCTTCTTAACGCCAAACCCGAAGTTCGTGTCAAACTTTGAAGAACAAAATTCCGCAGTATTCAAGGGTTTAACCACATCTAAAAATAAATCATCATCCACATTACAGAATTTTCGTTACACTGTGCGGATTACTGTGCACAATGTAAGGCGATATTTATTTCTTCTTATTTCTCATTTTTTTTTTGTTATGGGCAAACAACATTTGTCGCATGTGTGCAAGAGACAGACCCAGGCTAGGCCATAACAACCAGCCAGCCTGCTTGCTAGAAAAGCAGGCAGGCAGGCAGAACACACAATACACGCACATAAATCATCAGAAATTTAATCATCGTCAGCGTGTAGCATTATTGTCATCGACGACGATGAAATTGAGCTATGAGAGTGAGTGGCTGTGTGTGTGACCCTCATTGTGATGAAGATCTTTTGAAGGATTTTGTGAAGAAGATTGCCTTTGGCATACGAGCTCTGAGGGTAAAATAGACGTAACAGTGGAGGAAAGACTGACACTAATATCAGGCAAATGAATTCAACGAATAAAACGAAAAATGTTTTCATAAAAATATTTGGAGTTTCTTTTTATTTTTTCTCTTCTTTTTTTTCATTTTCATTACAACTATAAAGTCTTTAGTTTGAAATTATTTACATAATTCTATACATTTTATACAGAGTATTTTCTAAGAAGTAGGATACTTAAATGCTATTGTGTCTTTTCTGTACAAACTATAATACTTTGTGTTGTGTTTTAAGCAATGCATCGCCATACAACGCTCATTAATAATGTGATAAAAAATATTTAAAAGTGATAAAAACAAAAGGGTCTTTAATGCTACAGCAAGAGAGGGGTGATGGGGAAGTGAATTCTTCCACCACCACCACCGCCTAAAAAAACAAAACAAGCCAACGCAATAAAAACAATCAGTTTTAGTGAGCGTAAACTGCGAACTTAAGACTAAGACGACATTAAAATAAATAACACTTAAAAATAAACTTGTCGTAAAACTAGTAGAGTGGGTGATTTAAGGAAACGTACACAATTTGTTATTTTTTTATAATTTTAAAATTTTTTAAGGAATTTGATTCCTTGGCTTTGTAAGACAGTCATATAATCTACTCCAGCTGGTAAGGATTTACTTTGATTTTGTCGCCAGTTGTTCCTTTGCACTGGCACCATGATTAGCTGCCGAGGTTGAGGGACTATGTGGCGCGTTGGATAATGATTTGGGACTAGAGGCTGATTTAGGCATTTGTTTGGTGGTGGCATCACATGGCTTAGTGTTGTCGCCAGCTACAGGTTTTTGCATTTCCATGCTGCTCTTCAACTTTTGCATGTACTCTGTGAAGGCATCATTGCCCGCCCTTTGCATGCGTGATAGCTGATCCATGATGTAGGCTTGTTGGTAGTTGTACATGGCGGGATTAAACTGACCCAATTGGGCAGCAGCGGCGGCATTTGCAGCATAGGGATAGAACATGTTTGATTGATTGGCCACGGCTGCTTGGACCTGAGCTCTGAGTAAATTTTCTTTAAGAAATTTACTCAATTCATTTTGATTGGCCGCAGCAGCTGCAGCCCCCAAATGTGGTGGCAACATGCCCTGCATGGGATGTGGCATAACAGGTGGCAATGTTGGCATGCCATTGTTGTTTTGTGAAGGACTCAGTTTATTCGCAGCAGCTGCCACTGCAGCAGCCTGTGCTTGGGCTTGTGCCTGATTTGTTTTCTGTGCTCGATTGCCTTGTGGGGATTTAGCTGGAGCTTTAATTTGAGATTTATTTGTTGGCGATTGTTGGGGAGGTTTCAAATTAGTCATGGTTTGTTGATGTGCTGTTGGCAGTGCCGACAAATGTGGCTGTTGTTGCTGACTGACAGGAGATTTTTTGCTTGGTTGTACCTTTTTGTTGGAATGTATTTTGACATTGACACCATTTGGTGATGAATATGTGCCAATGACTTTGCCATTTTGATTGTTGGTGGGTAGATTCACCTCTGGCGTAGTTGGAGCAGCAATTTGTCTGGGCAATATGTGTCTGAACTTTTTACCAGTACCATCTCCGTTTGGAGATTTGGGAGATTTTTGGTCACTTGGACTTGTGTTTGGGCGTTTTTCAGGGCTGGGAGAGGCTTTCTTGTCCAAAGCTGCTACCGGCGATTTGGTACTTGTGGGTGGGGTGGTAGGTTTGTTGCTAGCAACAGGTTTGTTCATGCCATTATTTTTGCCCATATTCATGTTTGTCGCAGCCATAGGTTTGTTATTTGATGAGTGGTTTGTAGATTGATTCACCCCAACAGGAGGTTTCTGCATATTCGCTAGTGGAAGGGGTGGAGGAAGCAACTTGGGTTGTGACGTTGTGGTGTTCAATGGTGGTGTGGCTCCACGCTTTACGGGTGGATTGGGAAACAATGAATTGGCGGAAGCAGGTGGCGACGATCTTTTATTTTCGCTGTTGTCGCTTGTCTGTTCGGGCAACTTTAAAATTTCAATATAGTTGTTGACAGGACTTTTGTGTTTTTGAGCTGATCCGTTCGACGAAGGATCACCGTCCTCACGAGTGATTGTTATCGACAACGATGATGGGATGTTAATATTGCAGGATGTCAGCAAGGACTTGACCTTCAACTGTTTCTCTGGAGGGTCTTCACTCGGACTTGGGCTACGTGCGAAAGGATAAACACGCTTCGGGGCCTGATTTTCCGCCCTGTTCGATGTTGTATTGGAATTGCTGTTATTTCCATTATTTGCCGCTGTAGATGTGTTGTTGCTGCTGCTTTCATTTTTCTTGACTGGAGGACTGGGGAACAAGCTAGACATTTGACTGTTGTTGCCCAAAACACTTTGCAGGTACGAATTGTTAGCATTTGTAGGCTTTGGTGTGTATTTGTAGGTAGGCATGGTCGGTATATTGTAATTGGGTACATATTGTGGTGAGCTGGGTGAGTAGATGGGAGAGTTTGGTGTGTACATGGGAGTACGGCAACCCGGTGGCACTTCATTGCCTTTCGATTTGGAGGCATTAAATAGAGCCAAATTTAAATAACTATTATTTTTGTTAGAGCTTGTCTTGCCAGAGTTGCTGGTATTACGACTTGGAGCAGGAGCTTTTGCTGGAGGTGCAGCCATTGGTGGTGGTCCCATAAGTGAAGAGTTGTTTGCATCTGCCTTTGGACCATACACTTTGGAGGAGACTGGTTCATTGGGTATGCTTTTAATTTCAGTACCGGCATCCTTAAGAATCTTGTTAACATCCGTGGGGATGTTGGCAAAGGGATTTGGACGAGCGGCTTTGGGTAAAATTGGCTGATATCTCTTGGCAATGGGTGTACGGCTGCCGGGAGCTGCCAATTGTACATTATTGTGCATTGGATGTGGAGTCAACGACCCTGGTGGAGCTGCTGATATTTTATTCTGGGCCGGCTTGTTGGGTTTCTTAATCAGCGAAGGTGGTTTCATTACAGTTAGAGGTGCTGGCGGTGGCATCATTGGTTTCTTGCTTTCACTAGCATTGGCGGCTGTTACATTATCAGTCGCCTTTGAAGTGTTATTGGCGGGAATGGGTGGCAACTTAATTTTAAAGTCCTCGGTAGCCAAGGGAGGTGATAATTTAGGCTTCTTAATGACAGCTTTCAGGGGTTCCTTACTCTTACGTTTCGATGAAGATGATGAAGTTGACGATGATGATGATTGTTCTTTGGCAGGAGCTTTGGGAACCAAGGAAAGAGTTACATTCTTGGAGATATTCTTTACTTGTTCTTGATGAGGCTTTTCGGAAGCCTTTATGCTTTTGGTAGGGGTAAGAGCAAAGGATTTTAAAAATTCTGATTTTTGCTCTTCCTCAGGCTTTTCGGTAGGACTTGCGGGGGCTGGTGTGGCGGGTGAACTGAGCTTGGCCAGGGGACTAATACGCTCGGCTTTTATTGTTAGGGGCGGTACGGTGAGGGGGCTTGGAGTTTTACTCTTACGATCACTGTGAGGTGAAGATTTGGGAGAAGATTTAGGACTGCCATCCTTCTCCTTCTTTGATTTCGTAACCTTCCATTCCTTTTCAGGACGCACCGGTTTCACAATTTCCTTGCGTTCAGGATCAGACATGTTGATTATGGTAACGGAATTTTGCTTAGAGAGGTCAATTTTTAACTTAATATTCTCTACCTTCCGTTCATCCTTGGGCACGGCTGAGGTAGAAGGTGAGGTTTTGTGCGATTCTTTTTGTTTTTCTTTTAAGGCTTTGGCAGCACTTTTGGAATCACTTGACTTCTCCTTGGCCGCCTTATTGACAATTGTAATTTTGAGTTTATCAGTTAGGCTGGATTCTTGGGAACTAATGGAGGGACTTTGGGGTTGTACAATTTCAAACTGTTTGGGTTCTTCTTCGACTTTCGCAATAGGTGGTGTTTCTGTGGTCGAAGATACTTCTGCTTCATTTTCTTGTTTAATTTCTTCTGGTTCCAATATTTTCGTATCAGCCACAGCAGCCTTAATGGAAGGTGTAGGTTCGTGTACAATACACATAGCTTGGGAAAGCAATTTGCTGGTGGTCTCCTCTTCGGGCAAGGGCACTTCTTTCTTTGTTTGAGGTACAAGATTTTTCTTCACACGTATCACGGGTTTGAGCGACTGTTTAACACGGAAATAAAAACGCATGGGAGCATCACGTTTCCATGTGTAGATATAGGCCACATCCATGAGCGTGTAATGATCCAGGAGTATTATTGTCTTGACTTTGTACATAATGTCAATGGTAAAGCGATTCGAATTGATTTCAAATTTACCATAGACCAATTTCTTTAAATGGGCCACGGTACACATGGCAGGACATTTGAGATAACGGGGTTTTAATAATTCCATATATTCTGGGCTGGAATGGCTTAGCTCTCTGTAAGGAAACGAAGAAAAGAAACAAAGATAAGGCAATTAGTAAGATTGTATGTGGTATTGTTAGGGAAATAAATCGTGAAAAGGAGATTATCAATTCATTTATACTTACTCTGTGTCTGCATATTCCAATGAGATTGACATATAGTCCGAGGGACTAAAAATTAAATGTTCTGTATCGTCACCCCTTTGTTCAGGTGAGGCTAAGGCGGCTTCTTCGGGACGATCCTTATAAAAGGCTCTTTTACGCATTAATTCCTTTTCATATAGACCGGGCACAAGTTTATAAACAATAGCCTGCAATGTTGTATCTGGCCTGAAAGTGACACGAGTGAAGAAAAAGAACAAAAAGAGAAATTATTAAACAGTCCATGCGAAAAAGGTTTTGCCATTTGTCATTGTTGATTTTCCCAAAGATTATTGCCAATGTTATTTTCACGGGAAAATGGAAGCAAAAAGCAATTGAGGGTTTAAGAAACATCCATAGGAGGACTATGCTAAACAGGTAACAGCATGACATTGTCGCCAATGAATTAAGAAAAGCCAATATCATTTATAACTGCGGAGGAATAATAAGCAGAAGTACTAATGAACAAAGCTGGAATTATGATAGTCCGTCCGTCCCGTCCTTCACAAAATAATAATACAGTTTGGGTCGCCTTGTGTGTGCGTTGTAGTCAACCTATGGCTCACTCTCAATGTTTAGAGGGATAGATGTTTAAGCGGACAGACATACAGACCTTGTGGTGTGCAATGAAATGTTGACGCAGATGTTTTCATTATAAGGCTCATTACTTCTTGGAGAAAATTCAGGGTGTTTGCATTCCTCCACAACAGCAACAACAATGCTCTTTGAAAATGTACAAAGAAAAGAAAACTATCACTCTGTCGTCGTAGCCGTCTTCATCGTCGTACATAATACAATTCATAGTTGAGTGTCTGTCAGTCATGGCTGAGTTTGTTGTTATTGTTGTTGCTTATGCTGTTTGAAATGTTCCTGCTGTCTGGTTTCATACCATTTTAATGAATATTGTCTTGTTGTTGTTTTGTTGGTGTAATGTCTGTCTTTAAGAATACTACTTTACTAACACCATTCTGAGAATTTCATTTCTTAAATTATATAATTCCAACTGCATAAAGGAGGGCTAGGGAAAATATAGCGTTGAAAATTGCCGTCGGCAATTTAACTTTGGCGCTATATGACATGACATAATTGTGTGGAGTATTGTCGACATTTTTGTATATACAGGGTGTCCCAAAATAGATGGTTACAAATAAAATGCATATTGTGAATGTACATAATAACATAAACATAATTTGGAGCATTGTTTTTCTTTTGTCGGCTCACTTAAATTTGAACCATTCATTCTGACACACCCTGTATACTACAGTTGCATTTGCATACTTACTTTATGTTTGGTTTTGCCGTATTAATCATCATTTCACAACGTGGACAATATTGTTCCGTGCGTAAATGTTTTATTAAGCAACTGTGACAAACTGTAAAGAATAAAAATAACAGGAAAAGAAAAATTATTATTAATTTCACCATGGAAATATTTGATTAAAATAAAATGCAATCTTTAAATAACTTGGGGACAAGAGTGCTAAGCTTGGAATGATTTTTGCAAAATATCTTGTATGCGTGTTAATTAGATTGGAGGAGAGAGTAGATGAATTGGCATGTAAATAAATACAGTGTAATCTCGATAATCAGAGCACCACATGAATCGGCGGAGTCCGAATTACTTAACAGTAAGAAAAATTAATTCTAATTAATTTCTATGATTAAGTCGCTCGAGGTAGGCGTATAATAATACATTTTTTAAATTGTAATTTCTTAAACCGAACATTTGAATGAAATATATAGGAAAAAAGTGCTCTAGGTGTAAAAAATAATCTATTTTAGTATCCGGATTACCACATTGTCCGTATTATCGAAATTTATATTTTGTATATCTGTTGACATTATCCCAGATTAGAATCCAATTAATACAAGAAGTAAAACAGATAATGTAAACAACCTTATTAAACCCAATTTCCATAGGTTATGTCTTTTATTCAAACTGAATGCCCTTACAAAGATTTCGAAGGGTTGTTTCATGAATTCAAGTATCCCAAAGCATTCACAAAGTTATCAAGATTTTGATAAGAATCTCAAAAAAAATTATTTTCAAATCATCTGCGTGTTGCAAACAACTTCTTTAAGGGTTGCATTCGTCAAAGAGTACCCTTCCTGTCATTATTTAAAGATTGCAAAATAAGAACAAAATGAGGCCAAGGTTCTTGCTAGTGGTGTTCAGGGATATTACCTTGGCCTTGAATACCAACAACAACACTACAAACAAGCGAAAAAAAGTAAATATACTTACATGAGTGCAAACATTCCACAATAGTGGTGGCATCTATCAGATAGCCAAAACATAAGCTGCAGATGATGTGAGGATTCATGGAACTTAAAAGTATGGGTCGGTGTTTCATGGCCGATAGTTGTAGATCGTTGGCCTCACCTTCACAATTATCGCTGGTGTTTTCCATTTCGGTCTTTATCACCGTATCACAATTTTCATTCTTAACACTACTTAATGCCGATGATGATGAGCTGCTGCTGTGCTCTGAAGTGGTACTGGCCGCGCTGCTGCTGTCGCATTGTTGCAAAGTTATGTTCGCCTCAGCAGAAATGCAGCTGTTTGCAATTGTGTTAGTGGATGTTGCCATTTTTAATTTATTTGCTTCTACATTTGCAGTGGCTGTCGTCGTCGTCGATGATGCTGTGGCAACAGCCGTCGCATTTATGTGGCCACTGCCATTCGTTGCTTGTGCCATTTGTCTGTAGGATGTATTAGAATTTGCCATGTTGACTGTATTAGTGTCGATGGTTGTTGTTCTTGTTGCAGATGTGGATGATGCTGCTACTGCTGCCGTTAATGCTGTATTGGCCACAGGTAGCGGTACCGGGGACATAATTCTGTGTCACAGTTTTTGTTTCGTTTGCGTTTTTTTCGCAACGTAATTTGATATTTTAAAACTGTAAATTTGTTGAGGTTTCAAATAAAAATAAAATGTTATGTTAGATTTATGGTAATCACAAAAGGGAAGAAAGGATAAAATGTGGGAAAGAGGGAAAACGAGAAGAACCGAAGGTGGTAATGAGCATTTCAAGTAATTTCGGTTTAAATTAAACATAAAATACAAAAATTTACATTAGAAGGGAGTTGGGTAAAAACGAAAAGCAAATACAACACAATTTGGGGAGGAAAATGTTTTAAGGTTCCCAATAACTAAATCAGTGTGGCTATTTAATCGGTTTTTTATGACGAAAATAAATGTGGCAGGATAACTTTTACATAGAATCAAGAAAGAGAAGCATGGAATATGCAATGCCTACAAATCAAACAGGTAGAAATGTGAACTCGAACAGAACGGATTTAGAAGTTGTGGAAACCAGATGTAGAAATTATATTTAGCGGATCTTTACCTATAAATTGGGTAAGTACTTTGGGAAAGTACCTTCTCATTTCATTTATGCATTCCTTTTCATATGTCTTTCTATATGCCATTTCTACTAAAAATTATAAAATTTTGAAATACTAGCGGTTTATTTTGGAATATGTTGTGTGGGTATTGAGTAAGAAATTCCCAATCCTTGTGTTGATCTAAATATGTAATTTTAAGTATTTCAAATTCTATTTTATAAGTACTTTATTATTTGTTAATGAAAAATCCTCATAAACAATACTTTATCAATTATAATAAACAAAATTCCTGCGAATCGGGTTTTGAATTTGAAGTTTTGGTCCTTCGTTTGTCTCACTACTATAAGTAGACACTTTTATTATTGTTTGTCAACATACAGATAAGGGAAACTCTAAAAACACAATCAAAATTGTCCTTTTTGGCGCTTTTTTCTTTTTGCAAAGTATTGACATTACTTACAAAGAGCGCGCCTTTATTATTGTTTTTGGTTGCATTGTGCTGGAAATGTTTGCGGCGTTTTTCATTTTCATAAACAACAGCATAGTTTGTGTGTGAGTAAATTCGAGACGAAAGAGAATATAAGACGGAGGAGAAGAAAGACAACAATGATAGTCAACAGAGAAGAAGAGGAAAGAGGAAAAAGCAGAAAACAGAATTTATGTTTGTTTAGTTGTTTGAAACGAGCGTTTTGGGTATTTGAAATTTTGTTTTTGGATTTTCTGTAACAGATAAACAACAGCGCCGCTACAGCTGGAGTTTTAATTTGTTTTCTACGTTACCAAAATAACAAAAAGGAAAGCCATTAGGGCAAAATTGAGTGAGCGCGTTTGTGTGTGTGTGGCTATATAAATTGGATTTTATTATGGAGTGGAGTGGTGGTGGAAACAACGAAAAAGAAGAAAAACCCCAAAAAGAAGTAAAATAAGTTTTGAAATGCCCAGTAAAAGAAAGGGAAATCTTAAAAATGATAGGAAAATTTGTGAGAAAAATCGGTTTTAATAAAAAAATGTTAAACTTACCATTAATTAATAAAGTTTATAATCCACATGTGTGTTAATTGTAAAATAATCCAAATAGTAATCCATTTTATGGGGAGTTGTGCTTTGTTAACGAGGGTAAGTAATCCAAAAATTGTTGTGAATAATAGGGTAATCCAAATAATCCAGTGGGGGTAATTGTGATTTGGGAATTGAATGTTGAATTCAGTTTTCTTTAAACTTTCACAAAAACTTTTCTTTTTTGCTTTTGTTGTATAAAAATATGTGTTTTATTTTTCTTCTTTCTTTATTCCATTTCGTTTTGTGTAATGATGATGAACAAACAAAAACGTTTTCGTTTTTCTTTAGCTTGTATTTTAATCTTCTTTTTTGTGTGTATGCTATTTGTATTTTACTTTACACACCACCACCACTGTGGCCAGTCTCACTCACACATTTACAATACTCGACTTGCATACAACGCATTTATTTAGTTATCATGCATTCCGTTTTCAATGGTGATTATTTTTGTCTCTCTACTACACTTTTTATTGTATCTTTTAATATCTCAAGCAGGCTGGCTTTATGTGAAATATTTCCACCACTTCTCACACACGACGATTAAATTAAATTGGCTTAAAATTTTTTTTTTTTAATTTCTGGGAAATTTGTTTTTAAATCTTTTTATTTAATAATTTTTCAAATTTAATTATTTTTATCACTTTTAGTATTTTTTATTAATTATTTTATATTTACTTAATAACTGTTTACTTTATTAGTTTTCACAAACAATTCTTTAGCGTTTTCCCGTTTACGTCTTTACTGCTCAACGTTCCGCGTTGAAATGTTGTCGAAATCGTAATGTGACGCTTTGCCTTAGCATATGCTGCTCACTTTTCCCTTGTACATAAGCATCGGCTTATATACCTGCTTATGTGTTGGCTTAGCGTCGTATACAAACTCATAAACGAATATGTGCTGCTCGCTTGCTGGCGTTTAGGTAGCAGAAAATAACTCAGAGTTGTTGGAGTTATTGACTTTTTTGATGATAATTCAGTATAGCTATCTCTTTTGCTCTTTACGGAAATAGATAAATCTATCTCTTTCACACTTTATGCCAGTGTTGCACTCTCATTTGCTATATAACGCGTTTTCACTCATTTATTCTCACTCACTCAATATATAGTTTCTCTCTTTCTCTTATTTTGGTGGTGTTTTTTTCTTTACGGATAGAGCGGCGTCGTTATGTACATCCACTATGAAGGCGCCAGTTGTGTTGTTGATTGTTTAATTTTATGCTGTTCTGTTTATCCTTGTTTTGTGTGTATGTATTGGGGTGTTTATCTCGGTGTTGAAATTCAGTTGGATGATGCGCTTATGTTTTCTTCACACGAACCGTTTGTAAGCGTTGTTGATTTGATACTAAAAGGTCGTTTCACTTTGTAGCTGATATTTGGTCATAAAACTCAGTACTCTGCCGCACTCAATAGGTTGTTTTTTCTGTTATGTCTATGTAAGACTCTCGCTCTGCCTGCATGAGCTGCTATAAGTTTATGTTTATACTTCATATACTTTTTAGGTTGTACGTATGTATATGATGTTCGTTGTTAGTTGATTTCCATATGTAGTTGTTGTATGGATTTTGCTTTTGTGCCAAAGACAGCTGCATAGTGTCGATTAAATCTTATGTAGTATTTTTGTATGCAAGTACATAAGCGTTTCTCGTCTACCCTCTCTACTGTTGGCTGGGTATATAAAAAACTGCAATTTTGTAAAACACATAAGACATGCTAGTTATTGTTCGTTATTCCCTTTTCAGGGGGATTAGTCACGATTGGAGTAGGTAGGTAGAGAGGGAAGATGTTGAAACAACAAGGTACACAACTGAATGTGGAATAATGTAGTACATAGGAATATTTTTATGAAATGATGTGTACATGTACATATGTATGTATGTATATATTTAATTTACATAAGTCTAAATTACATTCGTCCCTTCCACCCGGATTGTTAATCTTTGAATCCTCGACGGCAAATAATATCTACTATGTAAATAGATATATACGAATGTACATACATATGTATGTATACACATACTTTTTAGACAACCTAGCGTATTGGTACATTACAAACTTAAATTGAAGATAGGAAATTTTGTAAAAGTAGTCAACATTATTTTGAGTGGTTTCAATACCGATGAAAGATAGAATGTTGTCTTCATGGTATTTCGAACCAACTATTAGCTGTTTGTAAGGCGGACATGTAAAAGATATTAGAACATATTGGGATATCCCCAACATCTTAGCGCTACAACTGGATGCCAACAGCATTGATAAATGCTCTTTCCATAACCTGAGCACGAAATCTGCAGCAGTTTACCCGTTCACCTTGTTCTTCTCAACAGCAGGATGTGCCTGTACCTAAGCCACAGCCAAATTTCGCTTATTGGTATATTTTTCTGACTCCTGGGCATACCGATTTGTATCTTTCATGGACGGTGCTCTTGAAACAACTTTAAATGAAAACCGTTTACACCTGGGATGTTTTTGCGGATTCTGAAACTACAATATTCATATATGAAAAAAATCAAAAAACAACAAAAAATCGCTGGAGAGATTTTTAAAAAATCTCGGTCAATGTTCACATTTTTAGTCCTATCGAAATGGGACTAGAGAAAATATTATGGCTGTGAAAATTCTCTACAAGATTGTCCTTTATAATATTTTCGTATGTTTTACCATTTCTGAGATATAGAATTTCAAATTGGGACAATGCACTGACTGTATCGCCTCCTTATGAAAATGAAAACCGCTTACACCTGGGATGTTTTTGCGGATTTTGAAACAACAATGTTCATAGATGAGAAAAATCCAAAAACAACAAAAAATCGCTGGAGAGATTTTTAAAATATCGCGGCCAATATTCACATTTTTAGGTTTTTAGGATTTTGCTTGAAAATCGCAAGTTCTATCGAAATGGAGCTAAAGAAAATTTTGAAGCTGTGAAAATTCCCTAGAGGATTGACCATTATGATTTGTTCCTAGGTATTACCATTTTTGAGATATAGAAATTCAGGTCATATTTTTAGGTTTTTTTTGTTAGGTTTTTACGATTTGGTTGAAAACGGTAAGTCTTATCGAAATGGGACTAGAGAAAATCTTATAGCAGTGAAAATTCTCTACACTACTTTCGTAATTCTTTCCTAGTTTGTACCATTTTTGAGATATATAAGTTTAAGTTGGGAAATTGCAGCCATAACATTGTTTTATAAAGTCAGTCAGTGAATTGTCCCAATTTTAACTTCTATATCTCAAAAATGATAGAACCTACGAAAATATCATAATGGACAAACATGTAGAGAATTTTCACTGCTACAACATTTTCTTTAGTTCCACTTTGATAGGGATAGCGATTTCCCAGCAAAATCGTGAAAACCTAAAAAACCCTAAAAATGTGAACTTTCACTGCGATTTATTAAAAAAGCGCTCAGGTGATTTTTTTTTGTTTTTTGATTTTTCTCATCTGTGAACATTTTAGTTTCAGAACCCACAAAAACTTCACAGGTGTAAGCTCGAGATACTTAAATTTGGCGTTGCTAACAGCCTAGGTATCGACCCTCAGGTCTATAAACCTCATTCCGTTGTCAGATGTTTCATTGTGTAAACTAAACGGCTCGATAGTTGGCCCAAAGATTAGGATAGAATAAGTTTAATGCCATGGATACGGCCGGATATAGGTCATACATATGTTTTTCTAAGCTTTCATAAAGTATAGCTCTGCTCGTCCTTGACTTCGATCGGGGATGGGACACAGATAACAATGATGTTGAAAATTTCAATCCATATTGTAGCTATTCTTCAGTCCACCGGGTGAAGGTGGAGATCCAGTGTTTTATTTATACTACTAACTACAACCCCGCATAACATTGGTGGCATTGTCCTTTGCAAATGTGTCAGTGCAGATTGTCAGATTATAGTCGTAGAACATACTCACATCAGATTTGTACTCAGTATGTCAGGGTTCGATTCCAAGGCCATGCAACCTCTCATTCTCAACGGTGGCAAATATACTCCTCAGCGTAATTTTGGCGACATTTCCAGAGTATTTCAGCCAAATGTAAAATATTTTGTAAAGGTGGTGTCGGAATTGGTTATACAAAGTACATAGGTCCCATATCAGAGAGCTAATATAAATCGGGTGCATTCATTGATATGGGAGAAGTCTCCCTTGTGCCTTCGGGGATGTTTGTGGCAAGATTTGTATGTATATTTCCCTTTATTTTTTTTTTTTTTTTGAATGGGTATTTAGGTACTTTTTTGCAGATAGTTTCACGGACAGTGACAAAGAGAGGAAAACGTAAAAATTACCACACAGACTTCTTATGAGCTCTCTGAACGATTTCTAATTTTTTAATGTAAGAGTGCTTTCCAAGATGGAGTGGAGTGGGTGTGTAATCGTATCCAAAGACTAATACAATTTGGACTCAAACAGTCCGGATCTGGTGGCCCCAAAAAAAAACAAACAGCTAAAAACATACCACACAGAACCAGCAACAATTAACATACGGTTCTCACAGGCTACACAAAGGGTCCACATGGACCGCGGCAGGATTGAGACAACACAAATTCTGACAAGTAGCTGGCACAACACCCGCAAGATCAAAAAATCAAAAAACTTTTTTGTTGATTTGTGCCAAACTCCTAAAAAAATAAGCAGTAACTAGCTGATTTTAAGAGCTATCAACATGAAAATTTTACACAAAAGAAACTAGAAGTCGATTTTTGACTTATGCCACCCTTTGAGTAAATGAGCGATAGTTATTTTCTAAAATTACACTGTGAACCGACATTTTGGGGCAGAGATAATTCCTATTGGGGATGAAAGCCCTTGGTGAGGACATTGAAGGAAGTGAGTTAGAAGGTCGAAATGCTCTACGAAAATAATCCTCATTCGATTTGACTGAATATTTGAAGACATGTCATCTCATAAAAAGCTAGAACAACAGTTAACAAAGATATAACACTAATTTCAGATGCCTTACAGGGTCTTTATCATGTCATAACTCGAAAGTTCGACTCACGGCGGATCTGTCCTTCGGGATTCGTAATATACATACTCACCAAGGGCTTTCACCCGCAAAAGGAATTATCTCTGCCCCAAATGTTCATCTTCATTTTGTGTCACGGTGTTATTATTTCGATGAAGCCCATTTTCGATGTTTTTGAAGGGGTAAATATCCCTTTTAGGAGCTTATGGTCTAATAAACTATACCAGTTAATTTTTTTTGTTTACAACATGCCTCATACCTGCTATTTCTCTTCATGCTTTTAAAAATGAGGTTTGGAAGTCGAACAAGAGGACCTTGCTAGAGGACTTTGCTACAATTCCCCTTTCTCTCTTACAATACATATGTAGTAGAACTTTCTAAATCGTTTTACAAGAAACAAGTACAACGACATTAAACCCCGGACCAGCAGCATCTTCACATCAAATGCAATCAAAGAAAACAAAAAACTTCTTCATAGACAACACTAAGAAGACCCTCAAAGACCAATTCCAAATAAACATAGCAACGTCAGCAATTTTTCGTATCATCATCAGTTCGTTCGTTGTCTTTGTCTTCTTCATCATCATCGCCACTTTAGTGTTTCTTCCATCATTTGCTTGAAGCGTTTGCGAAAAAATGTCATTTTTTCTGTGTCTGCTTTATATGCTGTCGGTTGTTTTTGGCTTTAAGCATTATTTTGCTCTTGTTGTTGTTATTGTTGTGTTTATTGCGTTTGCAAAACTTCTCAGATTTTTATTGCAAAAATTTTCGTTGGTGTGTTTTATTATTATTTCTACGCTTCAGTGAATTCTTTTCAATTCGTTCTTATCTTTGGTAAACTTCAAGTTGATTTTTTGGGGAAAATATTTTCAAGACTTGCAAAAAGATTTTAAATTCTTTATTTCCCCTCTACCCTTAACTCCCCAAAAAGACTGAAATTTGTAACTAAGTTTGCATTTCATTCCAAGGATTTGAAATTATGTTCATTTGGGAAAGCAATCAAAGCCCTCCTCATCCCGATAACATATCAGCGCAATGGCAAAGCATTGCCCACTCCATGCAAACAGCCGCAAAATCCATACTTGGATACCAGAGACCTCCACCAAGGAATCCATGGTATGATGAGGAGTGTCGTGCTGCCACCGAAGAGAAAAATGCGGCATATAAGGCTACTTTACAATCCGTAGCAACGCGTAGCGCACGAGAGAGATACAGGGAGAAAAGGAGAGAGGAGAAACGTCTTTTCCGCAGGAAAAAGAGAGAGATGGAAAAGCGGGAGTGTGAAAAAATCGAGATGTACAGGAGCCAGAATGAAGTCCGAAAATTCTACCAAAGAGTCAAGCATCAAACTGATGGCTTTGGTACAGGCACATCCTCCTGTAGAGACCAGCAAGGTAATTTGGTAACTGATACAGATAGTGTACTCAGGATATGGAAAGAACATTTTTCAAATCTGTTGGTATCCAATAGCAGCGAAGACGACGAAGATACCACAGTCCCAATCCCAGAAGATGGTATTGAATGTATACCGCCCAGCCAAGATGAGGTAAAGACAGCAATAAATCGGCTGAAGAATAATAAGGCAGCAGGGGCCGATGGCTTACCAGCCGAGCTGTTCAAAACCGGAGGCGACACGCTGATAAGGTGTATTCATCAGCTAGTTAGCACCATCTGGCAGGAAGAACGAGTACCCGACGATTGGAACCTGAGTATCCTGTGCCCCGTCCACAAGAAGGGAGATAAGACTGTATGCTCTAACTATAGGGGCATAAGTCTACTCCCTATTGCCTACAAGATCGTGTCAGGGATATTGTGCGAACGACTAAAGCCAATGGTCAACGAGATTATTGGACCATACCAATGCGGCTTTAGACCTGGCAAGTCCACCATTGACCAGATATTCACCCTGCGGCAAATCCTGGAGAAGACCCAAGAGATGCAGATCGACACCTACCACCTTTTTGTCGATTATAAAGCAGCCTTCGACAGTCCGCTGCGCTCAAAGGTATTCCAAGCCATGTCTGAATTTGGTATTCCCGCAAAGCTCATCCGGCTTTGTAAAATGACTTTAACTGACACGAGGTCCTCAGTTAAAATAGGAAAGAACCTCTCCGAAGATTTTGGTACCAAAAGAGGTTTCAGACAAGGAGACAGCCTTTCGTGTGACCTCTTCAACATCCTGCTAGAAAAGGTTATACGAGAGGCAAACGTCAAAAGAAGTGGCACAATCTACACCAATAGTCACATGTTACTTGCTTATGCTGATGATATAGACATCATGGGTCGATCAGTAAAAGAAGTAACTGATACCTTTATAAAGGTCGAAGGAGAATCTGCTAAAGTGGGTCTGGCGGTAAACGGTGAGAAGACCAAGTTGATGGTGTCGACGCGCAATGCGTCCATTGAGCTCGGACCGACTGTGGAAGTTGGTTCCTATAATATTGAGGTAGTAAAAGACTTCGTCTACCTCGGCACCTCCGTCAACACAACAAACGACATCAGTTGTGAAATAAAAAGAAGAATTGTATTGGCCAACAGATGCTACTTTGGATTAAGTAAGCAGTTTAAAAACAAAGCCACATCTCGTCAAACAAAAATAACGCTCTACAAAACACTGATACTACCCGTGCTGATGTATGGCTCCGAAGCCTGGGTACTTGCGCAAGCAGACATGGCAGTGCTTGGTGTGTTTGAGAGAAAAATTCTTCGAAAGATCTACGGACCAATCTGCGTTGACGGTGAATATCGACGTCGCATGAACCACGAGCTGTATCTGCTATACAACGACATCAATATTGTTAAACGTATCGAGATGCAGCGATTGCGTTGGCTAGGCCATATCAAAAGAATGAGCGATGATGAACCCGCTAAAAAGGCGTATGAATACATGCCACATGGCGGTGCACGCAGAATTGGCAGGCCAAGGAATAGATGGCGCAAACAAGTGGATGATGAGATGACAAGGCGCGGTATTCCAGAGAGCAAAGCAACAAATAGAGAGGAATGGAGATCTCTTCTTAGTTCGGCCTATAGAACAAATGTTCTGTAATGGGCCAGCTAAGTAAGTAAGTTGGGAAAGCAAAAGTACTTTTAAAAAAGTCTTCCATGGTAGCGGTATACCCCAAGTCTTCTTCTATTCCAATGATAAAATCTACATATCGTCACCTGAAATGCCCAAAGCTGTAAAAAACTTTATAAAATGAATATATATATATATATATAGAATATATATGTTATGAGGTCGCCCATTTTGGGTATTATCAATCATGTACGAATGGGAGTAAGTAACGAAACCAAAACCGCGGAAGCGATGGGTTTTCGGATACTTCTTTACACCAATATCTGCAAAGTTACCCCATTTTCCGAAATGACATTTCTTCAAGAGGATCGTTATTTTTTGATACCTTTGTCCAAAAAGGGTGACTCCAAGAATGCTGCAGACTACAGAGGATTATCACTCATGGATATAGCATAAAAATTGCAATATGTAGTATCTTACTAAACCGCATTAATCACTGGCTAACACGGAAA
The DNA here is from genome assembly GCF_047663935.1 of Musca autumnalis. Taxonomy (NCBI): domain Eukaryota; kingdom Metazoa; phylum Arthropoda; class Insecta; order Diptera; family Muscidae; genus Musca; species Musca autumnalis. The sequence goes on along the minus strand of NW_027412088.1, from coordinate 7,043,133 downwards.
AAAGTTTTATACCCCGGTTACAGTTAACCGGATTAACCCAGTGGGTTTGGATTTCAATTGTCAATGTCAATTCCATAGCGCAAATCCTCTCTAAGTGGATTAACCCGCAAAAAACTCTAGTGTAAGGTACTATTAAATGAATTTCAAGCTGGCTTTAGGAAAGATTGTTGCACGGTCGACAACATATTTAACCTTACCAATGCAATCGCCCTCCATAATAATATAATTGTTCCACAAACATCCCTAAAGGGACAAGGGAGACTTCTCTCACGTCAATGAGTGCACCCCGATTCATATTAGCTCAATGACATGGGACCTACTGTTTATTGCCGAGTCCGAACGGCGTGTCCTAAGGACACCACTTGTAGAGAAGTTTTACATGGCTGAAATACTCAGGAAATGTCGCCAACATTACTGAGGGGTATTTTGCCACCGCTCAAAAATGTTTGATGTTGCCTGGCCGGGGAATCGAACCCACGACCTTCAGCGTGCAAGGCGAGCATGCATACCATTGCACCACGGTGGCACCCTCCATAGATTCACTAATAAACACACTTTTGCCTTTTCTGTAGATTTCTCCCCTGCTTTTGACTTCTTCTTCTATTGGTCAGTCAACAACAATTATAATAATATCGCAAGTTATATATAAAAATACAACTAAGATTTGGGATGGAAACTATTTTTCAAAGTCGTTTTCTGTAAAAGCTGACGTGAATCAAGCCTGCAGATTAAGTCCTACATTTTTCTCGTTATATATTAATGATCTACCAGATCAGCTACCAGGTGGAATTTGTGTAGCAGATATGAATATTAAAGTACTGCTTTTCGCCGATGACACTGTCATTTTGTTTAACTCGTCTTTTGGTCTTCTTCTTCATTATTTGCGGATCCGTTTTTCGGATATAAAGCGATCATACAATAGTATATTATTACATCTTAATATGCTTTAATATTTTATATTATGAAATTATTATTTTAGCAACATGTAGCTGATTTGTTTTACGTCTGTATCCTGTCCACTCATGGATGTTACTTATCTCTCTTCTGCCTCTTGGTCGTTTTCCTTCTATGGTACTTTTAATTATTTAATTGTTTTTAATTTGTATTTATCATTCCTCATCAGGTGTCCAAGGTATGGGGTTTTTCTTGATTTGACAGTGTGTAAGAGTTGTCTGTCGAGATGCGTTCGTATTAGAATTTCTTGGTTTGGATATACCCATATTTCAAATGCTTCAATTCTTTTTGATCTGCACTTTTGATGGTCCAAGTTTCTACTGTTTGGTAAGTGTGTTTTTGTATTAACAAAAAAACGTTTCTGGCCATCTCCACTGGACGTTATGTTCCATTGATCGTTAATTAAAACACAAAGGTATATAAAAGATTTTACACGTTCGATATTTTTGTTTTTAATAATTGGTGACGTTTCACAACTTACATCTTTTCGACTTACAACCATATATTTTGTATTATTTGCATTTATTTTGAGCACATATATATTGCTTACTAGGAGTTGTTGTAGCCCAGATATACTGCTAGTAATAATTGTGGTATCATCAGCATAACGTTTGTTATTTATAATTTTAACCTGAACTCTTATTCCGAATCGTTATCCTTAAAGGGGATGGAGGATAGTATGCATCCTTGCCTGACTTCTTTTGATATGGGAATTTCGTCGGTCAGACCACCATTTACTTCAATTCTTGGCGTTTGGTTCCAGTATAAAATTTGTATGCATCTAATCTCATTTTCCTGTATTCCTATTTCCCTCAGTATATCAATTAATTTGTCGTGTTGGACGGTATCAAATGCGTTTTCATACTTGATGAAACATATAAAAACATCTTTTTGGACTTCCCGGTCTTTGAACTTCTGTACCAGTACTTGAAGGGATAATAGGGCTTCTCTCGTACCCATACCTTCCTTGAAGCCGAACTGTGACTCTCCCATAGCACTTTCGCATTTGGTTTACATTCTTTTGTGAATTAGTCTCAGAAAAAATTTTAATATGTGGCACATAATAAGCCTATGGTCTCAACTCTTTTTGGCATTAGATTTCTTCGGTATCGCAATGAAAGTTGATTTCAACCAATCGTTTGGATATTGGCCAGTATCATACACATGATTGAAAAGTTTTACAGATGTTGTTTTCATCTATAAGTTTTAATATTTCAGAAGTAATTTCATCAGGTCCGGTTGATTTCTTGTCTTTTAGTGATTGAATCGCATATTCTACTTCGGATTTAGTGATAGGATTTCCTGTTATAAAAGTATTTCTGATCATATCTTGATCGTTGGTCGTCAGTGAATTATTGTTCACTTTATTTTTTTGCACTGATCCTGATGTCTCGAAAATTGGCTGGTTGTTGTCATCCACTAGTACTGCTGGTGATGCCTTCCTATACACTCCTGCGGATTCTTTTAGTTTTTTTATGTAGATTATAATCGTCATGAATGTTTTGCAGATATTCAATTTCTATACATTTTTGATTTAATTGAGCATTTTTTGCAGCTCGGGTAGCCGTACGGATTTCCTTGTTGATTTCCCAGTAACGTTCGTAGTCAACGTTTTTTTTATTTCCTTCGTTCCACACGAAGCTCCATAATTTCATCGTTCAGCCATTCTTGTTGTGTTCTTCTCGTACATTTTCCAAGATCGTGTCCTTGATATTACTCCATACATTTTCTACATCGTTTGTATCGATAACTTCAAGTTTATTATCAATTTGCACCTTCACTTCATTCCTGGTTGATGGGTTATTGAGTGTCACAGTATTTATCTTTTTGGTCTACAAGAAATTATTAATTCAATGCAAATGTATTATCTTAAATGGTCCTATTGTCTTAAAATCTAAAAGTTAGCTTGTCGAAATTCAAGATAATGGTTTTCCATAAAGGTAGTAGATTATCAGCGAATCTAAAATGGTACTACGATAACCACGAAATTGAAACCGTTAATGGATATATGTACATATCTTGGGGTAGAAATCTATATATATAAAAGAGTAGTGAGGTGAGTGACTGACTGACTGATTCAACAATGCCCAGACGAAACGGCTGAAGCTAGAAACTTGAAATTTTTAGTGTGGGTTTCTGTTGGTGTGTAGGGGTGAGATAAGGCTGGATTTTTCGAAATTCGAACTGGAAGGGTACGAAAAGTACCAAAAGGTACTAAATATGGTACCCTTTGTATTACGCGAACGCGTAGAGGTAGAACTATGAAATGTGGAATGAGGGTAACTGATGAAGAGTTAGAAAGATGTACCAAAGGGTTTTTGGAAATTCGAACTACAAGGGTACGAAAAGTACTAAATGGTACTAAATTTAGTACAATTTGGATTTGTGTTAACGAATAGAGCTGGAATCCTGAAATTTAAAATTAGGGTCAATTGTGGAGAATAACAAAGAAAGGTTTTTGGAAATTCGAACTATAAGTGCACGAATAGTACTAAATGGTACTAAATTTAGTACAATTTGGATTTGGGTGAAAGGATAGAGCTGGAATACAAACATTTGGAATGAGGGTCACTGATGAAGAGTAACAATGAAAGGCTTTTGGAAGTTCGAACTATAAGGGTACGGAAAGTACTAAATGGTACTAAATTTAGTACAATTTGGATTTGTGTGAATTTATAGAGCTGGAATACAAACATTTGGAATGAGGGTCACTGATGAAGAGTAACAATGAAAGGTTTTTGGAAATTTGAACTATGTATAAGGATACGAAAAGTACTAAGTGGTACTAAATTTAGTACAATCTTGATATGGGTGAACGGATTGATCTGGAATACAAACCTTTGGAATGAGGATCACTCATGAAGAGTAACAATGAAAGGTTTTTGTAAATTCGAACTATAAGGGTACGAAAAGTACTAAATGGTACTAAATTTAGTACAATTTGGATTTGGGTGAATGGATAGAGCTGGAATCCTGAAATTTGAAATTAGGGTCACTGGTGGAGAGTAACAAAGAAAGGTTTTTGGAAATTCGAACTATAAGTGCACGAAAAGTACTAAATGGTACTAAATGTAGTACAATTCCCACATTTGCATTTGAAAAACGATAAGTTCTAGGACAGAGAAGCCATTATATAGTCGATACGTCCGAAGATTTGCTTTACCACCAATGAAACCAGGTAACGTAATTTGGTGACTATGTGGGTTCGACTCCTTGGCTTTCCTTTTTCATTTGCAAATAATTTCCGATCATCAAGCTTAACTCTAAACGAGAAAATTAATAAAAAATCATTAAAAATGATCTTCGCCCTTACAGGCAAAATTTCAAAAACTAGTACAATTTGGATTTGGGTGAACGGATAGAGCTGGAATCCTAACATTTGGAATGAGAATCACTGATGAAGAGTAAAAATGAAAGGTTTTTGGAATTCGAACTATAAGTGTACGAAAAGTAATAAATGGTACTAAATATAGTACAACTTGGGTTTGGGTGAACGAATAGAGCTGGAATCCTGAAATTTGGAATGAGAATCACTGATGAAGAATAAAAATGAAAGGTTTCTGGAATTCGAACTATAAGAGTACGAAAAGTAATAAATGGTACTAAATTTAGTACAATTTGGGTTTGGGTGAACGAAAAGAGCTGGAATCCTGAAATTTGTAATGAAGGTCACTAATGGAGAGTAAAAAAGAAAGGTTTTTGGAAATTCGAATTAAAAGTATACGAAAAGTACTAAATATAGTACAATTTGGATATGGGTTAACGAATAGGGCCGGAATCCTGAAATTTGGATTGGGGGTCACTGATGAAGAGTAAGAAAGATGTACCAAAGGTCGAAAAGTCCTAAATGGTAATGCGTTTATTATGATTTGGATTTGCATTTGAAGAACTGGAATCCTGAAATTTGGAATTAAGATTACTGTTGGAATATAGAATTGAGATATGGAGTTAGCTTTGGAAAATCGTACTAATGTGCACGAAGCAGTACTAAATGGTACGGAATTCGGTACAATTTTTATTTGCGTGAGTGTAGGATTGAGGTAGTTTTGGTGAACGGATAGAGCTGAGATATGAAAGTACATTTTGGAAAATCGTGTACCAAAAGTGCTAAATGGTACCTTTTGGTAATTGCTATATGGTATAGAATTTTGTACAATTTGTGATTTTGTAAAGGGTAGAACTGGAATTGTGAAATTCGTTATTAGATTAGCAATTGGTGTTTAGAGTGGAGGTAGGGAGGAGGTTTTGAACATTCGTACTTATTTATACAAAAAGTACTAAATAGTACTCTTATGGGTTTCAGGGGAACATATAAAGCTGGAGAAGTGAATATGTTGAATATAAGGAAGTAATTTTTGAAACGTTTACCTATGTATACGAAGAGATGGGTAAAATGTTGGTACCAAAACCATTTTTGTATTGTGTAAGCGGTTAAGGTACTAAAGCTGGGATTATATAATTTGGAAATACGCTTTTTGTACAAAAAATACGAAATGAAAATATATTTGTTATGAAGATTACTTTAAAATTTGCGACAAAGTTCTGAGTTTGAAAAATTGTACTGAATATTGTTCCATTGATTTGATGTTAACGCCAAGGCGTTTCTAAATAATGTACTGAAATTAAGTAGTCAAACGTGAAGTATCTTTTCAAAAATGTTTTTTGTTCTGACCGCTTTGGTATGTTAATTTGAAAACGTGATCCAATGCGACAATTTTGTTAACTAGATGTTGTTTACCCCCTGATAATAAAAAAACCTAAATTGAAATGCCTCCAAACTAATTTTCCGTTATATACGGTTGACATACCCGTGCACATTAAGTAAAATTTTTTGTAAAAAAGTTTTTCTAACCTTTCATGCCACAAATTCCGAATTTCGGTTGGAAAATGTGCAGAATATCTTCAAAATACTCTAAATCTTCAAAATATCTCTTCTAATAAACGTGGATTGAAGTGGACATTTTTTAAATTAAACTTTTATATCCTCTGAGTATTCAAGGTCCAAAATTAAAGAGAATTGGACAATATAGATTTGTTCTTCCGTACCGTTATATGGGGATATACGAAAACGTGGATTTTTATGGCAATTTTGAATGCCGAAAATTTAACGGAAGCTAGAACCTTGCATTGTAAATGTGCGTGATTGTTGTTGTGAAGGGGTGAGATAAAGTTTAATGTCTGGAAATTCGTACTGGAAAGGAATGCTGTGTTAGTGAAGGGTTAAAGCCAAATCTGAAATTTGCAATATGATACGTAGTTTTGGAAACTCGAAATAAAAAATATGGTAGTTGTGTAGGGATGTGATATGGCAGTTTTTTAGTAAATTCTGACTACAATCGAAAAAAATATTGGTAATAAAAATAGGTACAACAGAATTTCCAGTATTCACCATTACCGTATTAAAAAAATTTTATATATATTTTGTTCCCTTTCCGCATACGAAGTAGCGGGCATTTGCTAATAACATATAATTTATTATTTACTTCTCATTTGCAGAAAAAAAATGGCTATTAACTCTATTTGGTATAAATATATAAACCATTCAAAAATTTCTAAAGACAAAAAATTAAAAAGTGTCAATGCTCGCTCAAGATCGATAATGTTCTACGCAGCACAAATATGGGGATTTGAAAAGTATGAATGTGTAGAGAAATTATCTTTGTTAAAACATGTTGTACCTTCCGAACAATACACCCAATTATATGTTACACTTAGCAACTGGTCTCTCCATATTATATTCCATTCCATATTCATATATTCGCTTAAAAGGTCATTGATTTGAACATTCATTGGGCCAATGAATGGTCAAACATATGTGAAATGATACATTACTTCTCGCCAGGTAATAATGTTCCAATGAGTAATTACGTAATTACTGTAAAGCAGTGCCGACCAAGAATGGCAATTTATGACAGTAAGTTTGTATGCACACAAGCTATAAAACAAAAACAAATCAAAACAGTAGCTCTCTTTCTTACGCTCTATCTTTGCGTTCGGGTCGTGTGTGTGTGAATTGCCGAAAACTTCGTAACCAGCGACAAGGACATGTTCGGCACTGCTGTAAAGGCATCATATATGCATTGAATATCAGTTAAATGATCTGATAATTCACATTTCCATGATCTTTATCCTCGCTTGGACTGTAATCAAACTGAATCTCTTTCCAAGAAAATGTTCTGTACATATTAAAAGCTTGATTATAAAGGTCAGAGGAGGCTTTCTTAATTTAAATTCCAGAAGTTTTACAAGTAGCAACAACAATAATATCCTGTGCACAATTTGTAATATGAATGAACATGAAAACACATTCCATTTTATTGGCGCATTTTCTATTTATAGTGAATTAAGAAGTATATACTTTGAAAATACTTACTTTCAGAAAATGAAGTAATTGAAGCTTCAGATGGTACGAATTATCTTAAATTAAATATATTATATCTTGTATAAAGTATAGAAATCTCATATTAGACGAATATGCATAAATTTTAAAACACAGAATTTGAACATTGCTTAACAATTAACACGTTCGCGGACACCCAATTTTTTCAGAAGTTAGTTTTTTTTTATTTATTAAATAATTATTAGTCCTATTACAATTTTTGATTTATTATATTTTGGATATTGATAAAATTAATATTACTATGTACTTTAATCGCAAAAACGTACGATTGTATAGAAGTAAATGACAAAAAATTGACTTTGCAAATGAATGCTATAGCATTCACGTCCGCGAACGTGTTAATTAAACTAGCAAAATGCCCTCTATTTGGTTTGCGGAAAGGATATAAAAACAAATAAACAATATTTAGTATGGAAATTGCGAACACTGAACATTTTGTTGTACTAATACCAATTTAGAAAAATATTTATTATACCCTATACCACAATGTGGAAAAGGGTATTATAAGTTTGTTTTGGTAAAAATTCATGTAACACCGCGAAATATTCGTCGGAGACCCCCAATGTGGTATACCAATCTTCATATCTCGACGAGATAAAGCGATTTTGAGATGTGTGTCCGTCCGTCAGTCCGTCCGTCCGTCCGTCTGTCCATTATAAATTGTAAACACGCTCCAGGCCGCAATTATGGACCGATCGTCACGAAATTTTGTACGGAGGTCGGGTTCAGATCAGAATAGATCCCTATTCTTATTGGTGATGATCGTGAAATATTTAGCGGGTGAAATGGACCAAAAACATAATATTTATCCAATTTTCTAGCGGCTCTGTAGGTCTCAATAAAAGTCCGATCAACGCGTTATTTTAAATAAGGTAAGAGTATATCACAAAGGAGAAGCTTGCAATTTGAGATGGCGATCGGATAATATTTAGAGGGTTAAATGGACCAAAACTTTTGTGTGAAAATTGTGAAAATTTTTAATATACAGCTTATATCTTAATTCCTGGAAGTGACATTCCGGGCAAGTGAGATATACTTGAAAGTGGAACGCTGGATCTTTCAATTGATGCCAATTATGTTGGTGTACATGCTAAGATAACAGAGTTACAACCTAATATATTCCATTATTTGTTTGTAGTGTAATAATAAACTCGCTAGAAGTCGCAATTATACATCAATAGTCACGAAATTTTGCACCGGGTAAGAGTATAGGTCGAAAAAGATGCCTACTATTTTGAATGATGATCTGATATTCTTTAGCGGGTGAAATGGACCATTACTATTGTATGAAAAATATAAAAATTTTATTTTTGATCGATATTTTAATTCCTTGAGAACATATATATTTCGCAAAGCAGCCTACATATGGAAAAAAACTACCGAGCTTTCCTCTGATGTAAATTGCAATAAAGTGTTTGCTAGATAACGGGCCTACTGTGTAATATATAATGGGTTCTGTGTAGAGAACCACATTTTTATCCCATGCTACATATTGTCTCTCCAGAAGTTTATGTAACACCACGAAATATTCGTCCTAGACCCCTTATTTGGTATTTGGTATAATTCATATCTCGACGAGATAAAGCGATTTCGCGATGTGTGTCCGTCCATTAAAAATTATAAACAAGCGTAAGGCCGCATTGTAACGAATTTTATAAGGAGTTTGGGTTCGGGTCAGAATGGAAATGATTACTTTTTGCTGATGATCGTGAAATGTTCAGGGAATGAAATGGACCAAAAACAAAATTTTAACCAATTTTGTAGCGGCTCTGTAGGTCAAAATAATAACCCGCAAACTTTTAAACAAAGTTTGAGTTTAAAACTAAGAAGAAGCGTACAAACCAACGTGAAGATCAGATAATACTTAGCGGGTTAAATGGACTGAAACTTTTGTGTGAAATTGGTAAAAATTTGAATAACGTAGCGGTTAAACAACGGAAGTAGTAGTACTACATAAGTGGGTTTCATTACATTTTAGTTTGTGTGAACTAAATTTTCCTTTCCTGCTACAAAAATGTCTTTGTCATGCTAGATAACTTTTTGGTTTTGGTCATAATACAAGACATCTCTGATATTTGATAATTAACTTTTCACAATCATTGAAAAGAAGTTCCGTGGAGAGCGATTGTCCAGGGATAGTGGTATAGGGTATCCCATGGTCGGCTCCGTCCGACTATAGACTTTTCTTACTTGTTTTTATTTAAGTACCGTTCTTAGCTCTTTAGTTCGACATGCAAAAAACTCAGCCGTATCTATCCCTTACACATCAACAGCGAGCCACATTTTTTGAGGCATTCTAATAAAGGACTTTTAAAAAATTACTTTCTTATCTGACCATATATAGGAAACCAAAAACAAATTGAGAACCATGTAGTAATTTTGGTATACTCATGGTACGTACTTCGACAACTACGTATCTTAACCCTACACTGACATTAATACGAAATAATAACACTAATCTTAATTCCAAATATCAGAAATTCAGCTATGTCCGTTCGTCCAATACCAAATTGTACCAAACTTAGTACCTACTCTTCGTACCCATAAGTATGATTTTCCAAAACTGCCTTAAACCAGTAATCTTAACCAACCACAATCAAAGTAGTCTTAATTAAATTAAATTAAATTTCAGGATTCCAGCTCTATCCGTTCAACCAAATCCAAATTTTACCAAATTTAGTCATTTCCGTACCCTTATGTACGTACGAGTTTTCAAAACTTCCTCAATACTGCAGCCCATATTAATGAATTAATGAAATTCGAAGTAACCAGGAAAAACGCCGCGACATGTGTCTTCTTATTTGATGAGTAATTGTCAAATTGGCGGACTTTTCCTTTTGTAAATTGTGATTATAATCGCCATGTATACGTCTTATAGTGCGTATACGCACTTTTGCAAATATATGACATTTATTAATCATACGTATCATTCATCCATTTATCACACAAATGAAATATTCAATATTTACTTTCAAAATAAGTATCAACATTTAAAAAAAGTATCGACAGAATGTGTGGGTGCCACCGTGGTGCAATGGTATGCACGCCCGCCTTGCACGCAGAAGGTCGGTGGTTCGATTCCCCGGCCAGGCAACACCAAACATTTTTCAACGGTGGCAAAATACCCCTCAGTAATGTTGGCGACATTTCCTGAGTATTTCAGCCTTGAAAAACTTCTCTATAAGTGGTGTCTTAGGACACGCCGTTCGGACTCGGCGATAAACAGTAGGTCCCATATCATTGAGCTAAATATGAATCGGGGTGCACTCATTGATATGAGAGAAGTCTCCCTTGTCCCGTATGGGATGTTGTGGAACAATGTTATGTTATCGACAGAATGTACTGAATTGTGTGTGGGAGATACCCGATAGGTTGACCGATATAGTTTATACCTGGAAGAAACATTATGTTGTGCAAAGTGTGGACTAATTCGGTTATTTCCTTCGTGCGCATCATTTTAGGGAAAAAATTTAAAGTTGTGTGGGGGAGGTACTTGAAGGTGTGGGCCGATATGGTCCATCTTTGAATTTAAACTGAGTTTAGTTAAAATATTGCGAGATCTAAAGTTTGGACCAAATCGGTTGATCCCTTATAGAATTGTCGTGCGTTCCAGCCAGGCGGACAGGTAGACAGGCAGACGGACGGACAAGACTAAATCTATGTGGGGTCCATTTTTTCAATGAGGCACACTTTTGTTCTTTTTAAAGAGTATATAACCTTGTTTTGTGAACCACGGAAAAGCTGATTGGCAAGGGTTCATAGAAAATGCCAATCTCCGCTTCATAGAGAGCTGCCCAGTACTTCAGATCATCGGGTAGCTGAGAGAATTTTTCGGGACATAAATCACAGCTGCAGTCACTCGCTGCTTACATGCTGGTCGCATACTCGAAATTAGACCAAAGTTCCCGGCTGAGGTGAGGAGACTCGTACGAACCCTGAAGAGTCGAGGGTTAGAGAACTTTCTCTTGAAGTCTACAGGCCAGAAAAAGTGGCTAGACCACTTAAAGCCATGTAACATTAGTACAGGATTGAATTGCGATCAACAGTTGAATTCGGGAAAGAAGGACTTTCAACGGCGTGACAACGACAGATCCGAAAATGAGACCGTGTTATTTCATCCAATAGATCACCTCGAGGGTGATATGCTGAAGAGGAGTCTGGTACGCCTTATATGAGACTTTTCAACTAAGGAGGTACAAGAAGAATTTTCGATGAGCGATGTTGTAGATGTCATCCGAAACGTGAAATCATTCAAAGTGTTGGATATACACGGAAAATCAATGGTAATGCTCAAGCAACTGGATGAACCCGGTGTTGAATATTTTGCAAGTGTCCTCAGGTCGGTTTCCTTCCTTCCACCAGTAGCGAAGATTATAGAAGCACTATTTTTCCTCATGATGAGAAGCTTTTTTCCAGGTGCACTACATAATCGAAAATGCACAGTAACACACTAAAACAGCACCACTACACACCATGACTTATCCACACATATCAGTCCACAGCCCGTGCGACCGAAAAGCCATGGTGACCTATCGAAGGCCTTCGATACCATTGCTATTTGCGACAGGATCGGAAGTAGGAACACGGTCCCTTAGTCGCTGTCAGGCAACACTTATAAAAACTAGATCGGTCTGCTGTAAGTTATGCTATTCAATTGTTAGCGCTACGTACTGGAAGAATACTCAAACATGCCAAATTGCCGACCTGGGGATACAACAGGGTGCCTCCTCATGTGGACAATCGTCATGAGAAGGCAAAGATTTTACTAATGCATCAGTACAGCAAGATTATGTCGGTTCAGTATAATGGGTGCTTGAGTGTTATCGTCGTGAGCATACATGCCACAATATTCAGGGCAGGTTTCCCTACCAGGCAACGTCCGACAAGAATGGTTAGTATTCCCACTGTCCAATGTGAATGTCGTACTCGAAGACCCCATCCATCGCAACAGAAGACCACTAACAAACACGAACAGTTTAAATTATTTTAGCTTAATTAATATCCGAATAACGCATTCGCATCAATTCGTATTGAACCCAAATGGACATCACCCAAGACATACTCTTCATGTGGACTGTGATCACCCGATTCGCTGCATCTTTTTAACTGCCTAGCTAAACCCACTCCCATTCTTTATGAACGCAAACAGTCCAAATTGCAGAGATTTTTGGAATCTAGACACAGAGGAAGCGGAGCCAGATAACGACTAACGAACTCGAACTAACGTATTCGCGTCGCTAAACAAGAACAAGTACTGATGAGCACATACGAACTGAGTATTCGATTTTGCGCAACTTTGTCAATCGTTATATTTGTTCTAAACGTACATTAACATATTTACCGAACAACCCCTTCGATTACCTCCCTCACGAAAGTTCCAAATGTTGGCTTAGGTACAGTTCAAAAGCTGTTAAAGAATAGTTTTGAAAATTTTAGTCGACAAGTCCATACTTCCAGACATCAGACCTAAAAGCTCTAAAATAGACTATCAAAAGTTGTGAATCTCAAATGTAGGTTAACTTGCCAGTTAAGGCAATGAACACTTGTACAACACATTGAACAATTGTAATAATGGGTAGCCCTTGTGATTATAACTACAACATTATTTTTTCCCCTAAGGGAAACCAGTATTTCCTAAAATATGGGCCCAAAAATGTCCCAATATATAGCGCCATTCATACACCTCCTCTATTTATCTTTATTAATAACGTTATAATCTTACTACGCCTCCGGCTATATCGGGGCATACTAACATATGTATATGTGGGATATAACAACACTTCCTGTATGTCAACTCTTAAGTAAATATTTATAACACAGGAAGTCTAGTCTATACCTCAAAGCTCAAACTTTTTCCAAAAATATTCAACTCGAAAGTTAAACATGGAAAAATATTCCCAAAAATGTTTGCCTACATTTGTGCTAACCACAGGTTTACTTAAATTCTTAACTGGGATTATGGCTTTAAACAAAAAATATACGCCTTTCATTAGGTTATCTGTAACGAGCAGAGGCAACAACAACATCATAAATTCTAAAAGTTTTCCTCATAAGTGTGGCTGTCTTCCGTTACAGACATCCTTGTTAGAAACATGCTGCGGCTCGCAATCAGCCAAAATAAACAACCACCGACACCATCAACAAGATACTACCTCACTTTTAGAGCTAATATCATTAGCCACAAATGGGAATGTGGCGGGGGGAGATGAATTGCAGGAACAGCCAAAAACTGTGAAATGTTTTAATATTTATGACAATATTTTAAGTGTAGAAATTTTGAAATAAAATTTAAAGCGCACATAAAATGTGATAAAGCAAAGATAAAGCAAAAATACATGATTAAATGTAACATTTATGACTTACCCATGGGATTTGCTCTTACATTTGGTTATTGTTTTCAATATAAATGAAGATATGTGTGATTGTAAACTAAACTCCAAATAGCTAATTTCGGACTTAAAGTACAATTGATATGTTTGAATTGGATTTTGGCCTATAAGCTTTTAAGAAGCTTTAAACTGATCTACAATTCCTTATTGTAACTTACGAAATACACCGTCCGACATCCAAAATTACACATGAACCTGACTATATACGTCTGAAACTATAGGAAAATTGGAGTAAATTGGCACTTAAGACTTTTCGTTTTCTCATCCTGTTGACCTTTAAATGACATTCAAATTTCAAAAGACAAATTTTTTCAACAAATATTTTAAATATTGGTACTAATCGCACGATCCTGTTGTTGGAGTCATATTAAAGAGGAGAATATTGACTTATATAATAATTTAAATTTATTGCATTCAAAGAGAATGTTGAAAATTTTCTTGAAAAATTAAATTCAAAAAATCATTGAAAACATTCTGGCATTTTTTTCAAAAAAATATATGTATGTTAATTTCCTTATTTTTTAATAAATATTTACATGAAATTCTTCAAAGAAAACAAAACATTTTATTCTATATCATTGTGCGACACGAACAACATCAAAAATATATGGTAAAAACCAAAAATGTTTTACAATCGATGAATCCGAGATTCGCCCATTCTGAATTCGCGAACTGTTAACATATTCTATATAGTATGACTGATATTCTTTAAAATTAAGTGTTTTAGGAGGGATCCCATAATGTCGACCATTAAAATTCATTTTCGTGGAAGCTGTGTTGGCATCAATGTAGAAAAATGGAAAAAAATGGATCGAATGCAACATGTTTTTTATGTTCCCTTCCGATTTCTGGCTTAACCCTACATTTTAGAATACACTATGGGCAACATGATACTAGTGTATGATTTTTCGATATAACCACTGCATCCACTTAAAATTTATGCTGACATTTTGATGCCTAAATTTCGAGGTTTTTTAATTTTTTTTTATAATCCGGACGCGCAACAAGCTAATATTCCAAACTCTTAATAGGATTGTAGAACTTGTGATTTTACGTCGTTTAATGTATATCTCATGAATCCATCCATAGGAAAATCTGCAAAAATATATTTTGACAAATCCGCGTACTAAACCGCGATTTTCTTTAATTTTTTTTTACGTAAATGGAATCCTTTATACGCGATTGTAGTATTTACGAAAACGCGTGTCATAAATTACAGAGATATGCAAGTAATATGGGTCTTTTTCGCAAAATAGAATATGGATGCACATCCGCGGTTCTTGAAGAATCACAATGGTCGCTGATTGAAACACCGCAATGTGCATAGATATTGAAAGAGATTGATTCGCTGTATCCAAAATGGGATGCGCATCAACCGATTTTAACTAATTAGCGAATAACAGGCTTTTTAATTTTCATATTTCTTTAATGATAGTAATTTCAATATTACTCTTAATTTCCTATCCTTATAAGTAGACATCGGATTTTTGCATGTTTTTTATTTCTCATCCGATTGGACTCAAATTTTGGATCTATGCGTTTTAAGGGTCAATTTTTCGATATTTGGGGTCATATCAAAAACATGCAAAAAATATGCAAAAAATATGCCAAAAATATGCAAAAAATATGCAAAATATGCAAAATATGCAAAAAATATGCAGAATATGCAAAAAATATGCAAAATATGCAAACAGTTTTTAGTCGAAAATCGTCATAAAAGTCGTAAAAATTTCAATTAGTGTTAGAAAAATCGTCAAAAATCTTCAAAGTGTTCTAAATTAAGATAGTTGGCCGTTTTTAGCAGATTATTGTGTTATCGAGACCTCTTACGACAGTGTGGTGTAGGGTATGAAGGTATGGTATTGTAATACAATTTTTTTATACCCTCAGCCTTTAGGCTAAGGAGGGTATATACACTTTGATACGATGAAAATGTGCCTCATCGAAATAATGGTTTTAGACCCCAAGTATGTTTGGACGAAATGTGTTTCAGACAATTTTGAGTCGATCTAGCCATGTCCCTCCGTCTGTCTGTCTGTCCTGCTGGCTGGATGAACCGATTCGGTTCAAATTTTGGCTTTCGTAATATTTTGCCCAAACTTAGTTTAAGTTCGAAGATGAGCTACATCGGTCCACTCCTTCCGGTACCTCCCCCACAAAAGTTCGAAAATGTTCGGAAAGTTTGTGCGCACTATAACTCTTAAAGGGAGTGACCGATTTGGTCCATACTTTGTATAGCGAAACCTTTCTACCAGAGTAATACGAGGTTCCAATATGGTCTCAATAGGTCCACTCCATCGGGTACTTCCCACACAAAATTTCGGAAAAGTTCAGTTTAGGGCCATCTCTCGAATCGCTTTGATTTTTGTTTTAACAACTTGTATTCACTGCCCTCCATACGACGGTACAAGTTTTATCAGGGGCAAGTCCATACTTCCTGAGAAAATAGCATGAAAGTTGCAAAAAACCCCTATGACACCGTGTGAGGTGGTTCGAGCGCAAGATAACTCTCGAACGGATCTGCCGATTCGGTCCAAAATATGGCCTTAGTAATATTTTGTCCAAACATAGTTTAAGTTTGAAGATAAGCCATATCGGTCCACTCCTTCAGTTACATCCCCCACAAAAGTTCAAAAATGTTCCGAAAAATTGTTTGTACGGTAACTCTTGAAGGAAGCGGCCGAATTGGTCTATACCTTACACATCCTAATATATCTACCAGATATAGATCAGGTTCAAATATGGACTATATTTGTCCACTCCATCCGGTACCTCCCACACAAAATTTCGGATAAGTTCACTTTAAGACCTGCTATCGAATCACATTGATTTTTGTTGACGCAAATTCCATTCGCTGCCTCAATTACGATGGTAAAAGTTTTTTAGGGGCAAGTCCATACTTCTTGAGCAAACAGCCCGTATAGTGTAAAAACCCGCTATGGCACCATATGTTGTGGCTGGAGATCCACTTCCATAACGGTCAATGTCGATCCATTCCTTTTAGTATCTCCTCCGCCAAACTTTTGATCTTTAATCCTTATCAACATTTTTGTCGGTTCAAACGCCCAAAATTTTTAAAACCCTCTAAATACATACGTATTTTGGGGAAAAATTGTTTCAATATACACTGGCTGAGGGTATATCTCTGTCGGCAAAGCCGACTGATACTTTTTTACTTGTTATTATTAAACTATGCAAAAATATAAAGTTTGATAAAATATCAAACGTTCTATGTACAATTTAATATTTTCTTTGCTATAATTTGGAGCGTTGGGCTGGTCATTGTTCAAAGGGAACAAATCGATGTCGGATTTTTTAAGGCGGCAACCGCATAAAGTTTTCACTTTTGTCAGATTTTAAGACTGTCAAAGTTTGAGAGCAATTGGAATATATAAACATGTGCCACTGTGGCCTCGACGTTATGAAAATCTCGATTTTTTGGCTATTTAGCGATTTCGGCGACACATTTCTCTGGAATGGTTAAAGCTTTTAGTCCATACTAAGGATTAAATTAAAGGCCATTCTGTTCTTAACATTTCTTGCTGAACAAAAAACTACGTAAGTATTACAGAATTCGAGATAATAAAGCCAATGTCCCGAAAAACGTGACGCCTTTGTACGAAAATGGAGACTATTAAAAAAATCTCTTCATTTTTATCTACTTTTGGAATGAAAACAAATGTCTTTTACATTTTGTTCTAAATTAAATTTATTCAAGAGTCAGACATCATGGGGTTTTGGAGTTTTCTGGGTACAGCTGACTACTTGAAGAACTCTCTGCTATGTAGTTCGCAACTTTCAAGTTGTTTACCATCCTCTGCGCCTGCTAGAAATTCGGAGTTAATGTTTAATCTCTTGAGCAACAAGAATTATGCCAGACCTTTTTCTAGGATTTCGGCAGTTGCTCTTTTGGAAGTTTGGATCGAATATTTCTGAAGAAATTTGAATCTTTGCTTTGTTAAGATTTTTGTCGCCTTTTGGCTCTTTACGGCGTTTTGCACCGTTGGAACAAACAATGCCAGGTCAGCAAGTTCAGGACTAAGATACGACAGATTATTAATTATGTTGTTATTTCCTTTTTCTGAAATTTGTGTGTCAATGTTTTCATATTTCAATACATTTTCGATGAGGTCTAGGTCTTGTTTTGATTCTAAACGTATCGTAGAATCTGAAGAACCATCTGTCCCGAAAACAAACAAACGTGGCTTCAAGAAAATCGAAACTATGCAATTGTCATTGGTGCTGGACCCCTGTACGGTGTATAGGAACGTTACTAGTATCATTATGACTACAGTAGAAGCTATCGGAGAGGATCCCTACAAATATAAGATCTCTAGAAGCTTTATCCGTGAACAGCGGAGAATAAACCGTGAAAAATTAACTCAACAGCTTCAAGGAACGAGGGTATTTGTGTGCACTGGCATGGAAAACTATTACCAAATATTCTCAAAACAGAGAAGAAAAACCGGTTGCTCTTCTGGTATCACATGGGGGTAAAAAACAACTCCTAGGCGTTCCTGAAACTGACAGTAGCTCAAGGGAGAAACAAGAACTAGCAGTGTACAAATGTCTAGAAAAATGGGGTCTCACCAGCTCGAGCAGATATTAGATCGAGAGTTTCTGTACTTGTTAGAAAATTGTTGAGAGGGATTTGGTATCCCACACGACAACAACTGAGTGTTATAAGTGAGAGTTTGGGTTATTGATTTTACAAAACGTATAATGAACAAGATTATGTTTATAAAGATATAATATAGGATATATTGGGTAAACATTATCAATAGGTTAAAAAGAAATAGAGACAATAGATTGAGTTTAATACAAAAAATAAGGAAAACGATATTCAGAAATATTTTTAGGACCAAAACAAGACCTAAACCGCATTGAAGATTTACTTAATACGAAAGCCAATCACAAACAAATATCAGATAAAGGAAATAACAAAATGATAAATCATATGTGGTACCTTAGTCCTGAATTGGTCTGGCATTGTTTGATCTGATAGCGCAAAACAACGTAAAGATCCAAAAGACGACAAAAATCTTAACAAAGCAAAGATAGAAATTTCTGCAGAAATAATCGATCCAAACTTACAAAAATCAACTGCCGAAATTCCTAGAAAATGGTTTACCAGGCATAATTACAAGTGAGACTTAATTGTTGTTCAAGAGATTAAACTTTAACTCCCTATTTCTTGAAAAAGATCCTTCAATTTGACCACAGAACATCAATTACCAGGAGGGGTAAAGGATGATAAATAACTTAAAAATTGTGAGCGACTTAGCAAGGAGTCGAGTTCATCACCAAGTTGTCATCTGTACCCAGATGAAACCACATTATGTCAGTCCCTTAATTCCCGTAATTTCAACGCGTAGTTATCTATGAGTTCACAGATACATATCTCCCGTGTAAGCAACATTTTATAATTTCAACGCATACGTAACGTTACCGAGTCAAAAACGGCCGTGTTATTTACACCAAGGATTTTACCTGGTTAATCGTTGCCAATATGTTAAAAGTTGTAAAACACTTCTAATTGGCAATGATTTTGCGAAATCATGCATGAAAATCACCAATATTACCACATGATTTCGAAATGTACACGCCTCGGTAAATGGGATGTAGAAATTACCAAACGCGTAGGTAAAGATAACTAATAGGTAGTTAGCTACCTGCCCGTTTACCTAGACGTTGAAATTACGGGCATAAGTAAATTAAAATATGTATGAACAAAATGTAAGCGTTTGTCATTGAAGCCATACAATGAATGTACAAATGTCCATTTTTGTAAAAACAAAATTGCATTTGAAAAAGGAAATGTTTGATGAATAGCGATGCCATTCCACGGCCGATATGTCTGATTAGTCTCTACAAAAGGCGAAACATGTCACATAATGGTGGCTGTGGGGATTCGAATCTTCGGCTTTCCTTTTTCACTTGCAAACATCATCGGTCATTAAACTCGACTCCAACGAGAAATGAATTAAAATTAATATTAAAATAGATCTTCGCCCTAATAGGCAACATTTTCAAATAAAGTAAAATATATTCGTTTTCAATCGCAAAAATGTCATAATATAGGAAGAAAAACGTTGTTTTTTTTAATAGACGCCATTTTTGCCCTAAGGCCTTTTTCGGGACATTGGGTTTATTGTCTCGAATTCAGTAACACTTACTTACTTTGGTGTTCAGCAAGAAACTTTAAGGACAGAATAGCTTTTAATTAAATGCGTAATACGGGCAAGTAGCTTTAACCGTTCCACATATATGGGCCGTCGAAGTCGCCAAATAGCAAAAAATAGGTTTTCATAACATTGAGGCCCCAGTACCACATTCGAATTGTGCTCAAACTTTGGCAATCTTAAAATCTAACAATACTAAAAGGTTTAGGCGACTCCCTGGCTAAAAAATCCGAGATCGAGTTGGTCCTTTGAGTTAAAACCAGCCCATTGCTACAAATTAAATTAAGATGCTACAAAAAAGAAAATATTGAATTTTACATAAAACGTTTGATATTTTATCAAATTTTATATTTTTACATAGTTTAATAATAAAAAAATGGTATTACGATACCATATTTTTATATCCTACACCACACTGTCGTAAATGGTCTCGGTAACAAATTAATCTGCCGAAAAAATCGACGTTATAGGTCAACAGTCTTAGTTTAGAACACTGTTATGTATTTTTTGAAGGTTTTTCCAACATTAAATGAAAATTTTACGACTTTCATGAAGATTTTCGGCCAAAATCTGTTTGCATATTTTGCATATTCTGCACATTTTTTGCATATTTTTTGCATATTTTGCATATTTTTATATGCATATAATATGCAAAATTAATACGAAATATGACCCTGCCTTTGAATTTAGATTTCTTTGAAACGAATTTTGGTCCAATCAGAATCTTCGTATCTTTAATATTAAAAAATATGCAAATATGCAAAATCCGATGTCTACTTATAAGTTATCATAGTAAGCAGTTAAGCTCTCGCGATGGTAAACCATATTTCTTGATGAAGTTCTAGCAGTATACATTAATTAGTTGGAGAACTCCCAAATATTTGTTTCTAATTTTTCTGATCGAACCAAAAAATATATTGGGAATAATATTTTAACAATAAGTTTTTTCTCTTTTGTTGTTGCTATAATATGCTTTATAAAGCCAATGTTTATAATTTTGGTTTCATATTTTTTACGCGTTGTCTAGATTCTGTACGTATTTTCAATTTATTTTTTAGAGGTTTATACGGATTCTGAGGTAGTATAATTTGCTCCCATATTTTTTTTTTT
The DNA here is from genome assembly GCF_047663935.1 of Musca autumnalis. Lineage (NCBI taxonomy): Eukaryota > Metazoa > Arthropoda > Insecta > Diptera > Muscidae > Musca > Musca autumnalis. The sequence goes on along the minus strand of NW_027412088.1, from coordinate 7,022,098 downwards.
TAGATTTTGCGCGAAATTAAAAACAAATTTTAGAAATTATGGTGCATCTACGGATGGATGTCAAATGCTGTTACTGATATATGCATACATTTTCTGAATACAACAAATAAGAAATTTTAAAATATGTATAAGAGCATAAAAATCGCTATAAATTTTGCGCCCATCGGCCAATTTTGTGAACTCGAACAGATTTAAAAGCAGAATTTTTCCTTAGCGTCTATACCAAAAATCATAGATGTGCTCGCAAAATTTTTTTGAAATTTTTTCAAATGGAATTGTAAAGGACATTTGGTTTTTACCATACAGAAACATCGTTGAAGGCTTCTCCTTAGTTGTGAAATACAATAGGTACATCCATATTTCAAACGTACATACTCGTATGTATGTATATGAAAAATGTATTAATGTAATTACCAATTTTTAATGCGATTTCTTCCTTGTCCAATAAAATATTTCCATTCACCTTTTTGGTTCAATTATAAAATTTCCAATTATAAAATGTATTAGGCATTTAATTTACTAAAAAGCACCATTTCTTAAAGAAAACACAAAACACTAATTTATTTACTCACTGTTTAGAAAACTGAAGAAAAAAAACAATTTTTTTCTTTTCCCCTTCGCTTGCTACGTTGGTTAACAACAAAGCACGAAATACACGTGTTTGGCCGCATACACACCACCATTTATTATAAAACAGCATTCCGCAGCTGAGAGAGCCTGCTGTTACTCTCCTTGGCAAAAATCCTCTCTCCACCGATAAAAAATATGTTGGTACCCAAACAAATAAAATTAAGATATGTTACCAAATGGTGCAAACATATATTTGCTTGGACACATGTTTGGATACAAACATATTTCTAACATATATTTTTCTGCGTGTAGTGCGCACGATAACTGTCGAAAGGATCATCCGACTCGAACCTAATTTTGGGTATCGCAATATTTTGCCTAATCTTAGGAGTCCATAATGGATAGCAACCCAACTAAAGTTGCCTTGCCGTATTAAAATTCATACTTTTTTACAATGAAATTTATACCTAAAGGTTCAAAACACTGATATTCAATTGTATGATTATCCCTTCTGGCATCGCAACTTCAGTTGAGTTTCTATCCATAATCGATCCATTAGTTTAAGTTCGAAGATGGGCCATATCGGTCCACTCCTTTGGCTACCTCCCCCACAAAAGTTCAAAATTTTTCTGCAAAATGGTGTATACGATAACTCTCGAAGGGAGCCATCCATTTGGTCCAAACTTTGAACATCGTATTATTACAACCTGATATAGATCGGACTATATCGATCCACTCCTTCGGGTACCTCCCACACAAAATTAGGATAAAGTGAATTTTAAGAGCACCTCTCAGAATTTTCCGTACTTCCTGAGATAATGGTTTAAAAGCTCTGAGAAACCCTGACGGCAACCAAAATGTCAAATCCGCAAGATAATTCTCACATGAGTCTCTTGTTTCGGGTCAGTGGCTGAGGGTATATCTCCGTCAGCACAGCTGACTGATTCTTACTTGTTTATTTGTACGAAGGTCTGTTGTCTAAAACTGATATAATTTTATTGAGGTCAGTATATACTTCAAAGTTGTAATTTTAAACGTGCACAGTTGGTCGGAGTCTTCTGGACGTCTTATGTGTTGATACCATAAACTTGGTCTTATCACCGTTTACTTGCCATACCCACTTTGGCAGACTCTTTTTAATTTTTCCAAAAGTGGCAGTTACGACTCGTTTTGATCGAAATATCATGTCGATGTAACATTATTTCTTTGTTGAATATAGTGTTATTTCTTTTTATAATTTTTTTGTATATTTTCCAAAAAGATGTTAAATATGTCACACGGTAGACGGACACCATGTCTGAAACCTCGGAGATGTTTTTTCCTATTTGAACTGCTGATTTTGTGTCTGATAATGTTGTTAATTTTGCAGAAATGCCAAACTCAAACATGATTTGGAACACCTTTGACCTTAGTCGGATGTCGATCTGTTTTTCACAGGTCTTCTATAAGATTTGGCGTAGATTGAAGATTTCCCAGGTCAACGGTATGACAAGATTATTCCATTGTCTTTAGATTTTAGCAGTTCACACAACGCTTTATATGCGATGCGTAGAAGACTTATGTCTCTGTAGATGGTACAAACCGTCTTATCTCCTTTCTTTTTCACGGGGAATAGTGGACTGAAGTTTTAATCGTGGGGTATACATTCCTCCAAATTTTGCTAATCAACATATGTATACTCTTAATCAGGATATCGCCACCGGTCTTAATCAATTTGGTAGGCAGCCCTTCAACTCCTGCTGCCTTATTCTTCTTCACTTTGGCTAGGTGGTAAACACTCATGACGTCGTTTGGGATTGATTCTGGATTATGTTCATCGCCGCCCATATTCGATACCAAAAGCTTGATAAAATTCTCCCAGATCCTCAGTACGCTCTCTGTATTAGTTCCCAGGTTTCCTTCATCATCTTTGCAGGAGAATGTGCCTTCCCCATACCCTTCAGTTTAGTGTTTAGACTATGGTAAAATATTCGTACTTCATTCTGACTCCTGAACAGTTTCTCACGCTCACGTTCTTTCTGTTCTCTTCTCCTGTTCTCCCGGTATTTTTCATGGCGCTTCGTGTTGCTACTGACTGTAAGATTGCCCTGTATGCCGCGTTTTTCCAAGTAGAGTTGCTGCAGCAGTTTGAAGATATTTGGGTATTCTTTGCCACTGGCGTTATCCAAATTTTTGGGTAAGTTGAGCAGAGTAGACTCTATTGAGCGCTTATATGTGGTCTTAGAATATATCCTTGGCCTGATCATCTTTATCTTCGGTCGGAACTTTGCTATTATGGATTGTGGCAATTCTCTCCTCAACCGGAGTGAATCTGGAGACCAAGTTTTTAAGTCTCTGATTTACCATAAATCCAACAAATAGCTCATGTTTGGCCCGATTCCAACGCACTTCCTGTAAGACTTTCAGGACGCAAACTGAACCTACTTTGTAAAAAGTCTTGACATTCTAGGTGCAGATTCGTAGATCATCGTCCTTAAAACGTTTGCCGGTGTCGTGAACTTTATAGGGGTGTGTTGTGTTACTAAGCCGACTCAAGTCTTATGGGTAAACGCATGGCATATGTTACCTCAACATCTTCTACGGGTGTTAAAGGTAACTCCCCATGTGACACCACGAGGAGGTCAATGGGACAAAGAGGGGACAAGATATGTCCTGGGCTTTGTCATGTTAAAACCTGTCAGAATCGTTGCTTGGTATCTTCCCTACCCTTCGTCAGATGCCAAAAAACATTTTTTCATAATTTTTCAAGAAATGTTCCAATCTTATTTATCAGAAAGGGCGAATATTGAGTTACTTTCGTTAATTTTTTTGTTGAAAAATATTGCATAGTTTTGTGACAAATGACAGCCTACGAAACATTGCTTTTAAAAACCCTTTGCGGTCCACTAGCTGGGAAAAAGCTTTCAGCGTATTGTTCACTTACATTTCCTGAGCATTTGAGCCATGTGAAACGTTTTTACAAGTGTTTTTCGTTCGACACACCGTTCAGACCCGGCGTAAAAAAGGAGATGTCATATCTTTGAACTAAAATGAATCGGGCTGATCCCATTGATATGAGAATAGTCTCCCCTTGTCGGTTCGGGAGTGTTTGTGCGATGTTTTTAGTCTGTGGTGAACTTCATTTCACTGGCGACAGAGGAGACATAAGTCTATAAGGTATACCTCCACTGACAACCGGAAGTTCGAGACATCCCAGAAGGGAGACTTCTCTCATATCAATCAGTGCACCCCAGATTCATATTAGCTCAATGTTATGGGACCTACTGTTTATCGCCGAGTCCGAACGGCGTGTCTTAGGACACCTTTGTCAAAATATTTATCTAGTACGGCTTATTTAAAACAAGGCATGCATTATCACATTCGGTAGAACATTAATATAATCGTGTTCCTCCATATCTGAATTCCAATTGTTGTCTCTAGCCGTGTACCTTGAAAACAACCCAAATACACTAAATAATAGAAAACCCAGATTATTATTATGATTTGATTATGTAAACTTTATTACTTGCTGTAATTTAGAAAGGTGACTTTTTCTAATTGACATTATTTAGCAGGTAACAACATAGAAAAAATCAACTAAATCGTTTATATAATCTTATGTATTCAGTAACCTACCTTTTATTGTTCAAATGTAGTAAACCAATTGTTGAATACTGTAACAATCCTTACTATTGAGGCGGCAATGATATTGCACATTAACTTACCCTCAAACTATTGTCCTTTTGTTAGATCCAAATCCACAACCATAAAAGTAATTGTCGAGCGTAAACCCAATGATCGACATGTGTTAACTTCTGTATTCAGAGTGAAACATACCTGTGAAAACAGCTGGCTTTATTGTGCCGTGTTCTGGATAAATAGAAAATATTCCAATTCCAATTAGGTAATTTTCCCCGCCCGTTCGATTTTCCTTGTTTAATCCTTTAACAATCGTTGGTGTTTAAAATACCAAACCCGACATTTGTTTACCTGTAAAATCTCTTTGGTTTTAAGGGTGTGAGTAAAAGTGTTTTACATGTGTGTGTTTGTACATATGTTTGGTTGTTGGTGCTACCTAACACGTGACATAAGATACTTAATTACAAAATTTAAAATTTTAATTGCATGCAAACACACACACACCGACTCAAATATTCTCAAATTTATTTAATATTACCCAACAAAATAGCAGCTCACATTGCAAGTACACACGACAAATACTTTGCATTTATTCTGCTCTGTGGTCTATTTGTTAGCTAGCTGTACGTGATACGTAGGTTTGTACGTGCCATTTGTTGGCAGAAAAGAAGAACACGACAACTGAACTCGCTTCCTACTTTCATATAGAAACGGCCGATGTTCTGATTCTCTTTTGTGTTTTGCTCTTCCTCTGTGGTCTCTTTAATTTGCAGACATGAAGAGTAGCCGTTTTGGGATTTATTAAAAAATGGTCGGAAATATCTGAAATAATCTGAAAGAAATTTGATATCCCTTTCATATCACAGAGTGCAACCTGATTATACGCTTAACATTATGCTACTGGACTTTCTTCCGAATAATACAGATCACTTTAAATTGTACATGGTTCAAATAATCCGAAAATACAACTATTAAAAATATTTAGTCTTACCGCAGACTTGAACACACATGTGCCAGGCGGTTCTGGTAACCAACGCACCAATGCTCGTCGACACTCTTTACTGCTAAAAAATGTTGATCTTAATTTCAGTTGACAATTGTTAGAAACAGGTCTAGGGATGATCCGTATTGCGATTTTTCGTATAGATTTTTAGATTTTAGTATAAAAGGAATAAATAGTAGTAAGTCTTAAGTAAAAAATCATACTTAGAAAATTTTCGGCACTTGTCTCCCTAAATATTTTGCTATCATGTTAATGCAGGTCATATAAGTCACAGTTTCGAAAGGGACTGCTTAAATTTAATCTAAAAGTTATATTTAACAAGTAAAAAAGTATCAGTCGACTTTGTCGCCAGTAGCCCAGGAGGAAGGGAAAAAATGTTAACGGGCGCCTGGAGTTTCTGATTCTTATGATTGTACTAAACAAAAAAGTCTACCAAACCATATGTCTAAAGTGAAAATCGAGCCCCGGATTTTGACGTGAAGTTTTTGGATATTTTGGCATATAACAGCCAAACCATTGTAGCCAAAACAATAATTAAAAACTCTCTAGTACATCTCAAAAGCATTGGAATGCTCCATCAGGCAGTTTTGGCCTTCAGAAATTGGAAATTATTCGGAAAATATCGATAAATGACACTGTGCTACAAAATGGAACTCAAAGTCTACTTACTTACTTAGCTGACCCGTTACAGAACATTTGTTCCATAGACCAAACTAAGAAAATATATCCAATTCTCTCTGTTTCTCGCTTCGCTTTCTGGAATACCGCGTCTTGTCATCTCTTCATTAACTTGTTTGAGTCATCTATTCTTTGGCCTGCCAATTCTGCGTGCACCGCCATGTGGCATGTATTCATACGCCTTGTTAGCGGGTTCATCATCGCTTATTCTTATGATATGGCCTAGCCAACGCAATCGTTGCATCTCGATACGTTTAACTGTATTCATGTCTTTGTATAGCTTATATAGCTCGTGGTTCATACGACGTCGATATTCACCAAATCGGCCCGTAGATCTTTCGAAGAATTTTTCTCTGAAACACACCAAGCACTGCCTTATCTGCTTGCGCAATTACCCATGCTTCGGAGCCATACATTAGCACGGGTAGTATCAGCGTTTTGTAAAGTGTTATTTTTGTTTGATGAGATGTGGCTTTGTTTTTAAATTGCTTACTTAAACCATAGTAGCATCTGTTGGCCAATACAATTCTTCTTCTTTTTTCACAACTGATGTTTTTTGTTGTGTTTATGGTAGTGCCGAGGTAGATTAAGTCTTTAACTACCTCAAAATTATAGGTACCAACTTCAACAGTTGGTCCGAGCTCTATGGACGCTTTGCGCGTCGACACCATCATTTTGGTCTTTTCGCCGTTTACCGCCAGACCCACTTTCGCAGATTCTTCTTTGACCTTCCTAAAGGTATTAGTTACTTCCTTTACTGATCGTCCCACGATGTCTATGTCATCAGCATAAGCAAGTAACATGTGGCTGTTGGTGTAAATTGTGTCATTCCTTTGACATTTGCATCTCGTATTACCTGAGGACCTAGTATCTTAAAGTCATCTTACAAAGGCGGATGAGCTTTGCGGGGATACCAAACTCAGACATTGCATGGCATACCTTTGATCGGAGGGGACTGTCGAATGCTGCTTTATAATCGACAAAAATGTGATATGTGTCGATCTGCATCTCTTGGGTCTTCTCCAGTATTTGTCGCAGGGTAAATATCTGGTCAATGGTGGACTTGCCAGGTCTAAAGCTACATTGGTATGGTCCAATTATTTCGTTGACCATTGGCTTTAGTCGTTCGCACAATATCCCTGGCACTATATTATAGGCAATAGGGAGAAGACTTATGCCCCTATAGTTGGAGCATACAGTCTTATCTCCTTTCTTATGGACGGGACACAGGATGCTCAGGTTCCAATCGTCGGGTACGCGTTCTTCCTGCCAGATGGTGCTTACTAGCTGATGCATACACCTTATCAGCCTGTCGCCTCCGGTTTTAAACAGCTCGGCTGGTAAGCCATCGGCTCCTGCTGCTTTATTATTCTTCAGCCGGTTAACCCTTTCGGTGCTTCTTTTTTGTTTTTGATCTGAAAAATATATTTTTCCAATTTTATATATACTTAAGCCCACTATATGAATAATCAAAACTAATTGTTTAACATTTTGTTTGGAAAAGTGGTTTTTGGAAACTATGCCATATGGCATAGAATGTATTTAAAGGAAAAACAAGTAAGAACGGAGTTAAGTTCGGCCGGGCCGAACTTGTTATACCCTCCACCACAAGTTGTATTGAAGTAAAATGGAATAATTTGTTTCCTTTCGTGTATGAAGAAGGCTTAATACTAAATTTCAGCAATTTCGGTAAAACAATGTGAGGCACCATTCTATGAGGGCTATTTCAAAACGTCGATCTATACCGACAAATTTCTTACGGAAAGTTTTTAGGCTCAAAGAAGACTAAATACCATATTTCTTATATTTCAGTAAGATAATGTGGCTAAAACTTAAAAAATACCGAAAATCAAGAAGTACGCTTCTATGGGGATATAGGAAGACGTTGACCTATACTGATAATACTCTTCTGGAATATTTTATTACTCATGGAAGACGAAATAACGAATTTCAGCCATTTCGAAAATCGGGAGGTACCGTTCTATGGGGGCTATATCGAAACGTGGACCTATACCGACGAATTTTAGTCAGAAATGGGACAATATGAAAGCGTGGACATGTACAGACATATTTCTGGCGAACAGTTTTATATCACATTGAAGACTAAATACCAAATTTCAGCCATTTTGGTGGAATATTGAAGACACAACCTTCAAAACACGAAACATCGGGAGGTACCTTTCCATGGGAGCTATATAAAGGCGTGAACCTATACCGACAAATTTAAAGGGGAAGTTTGAGTACCCCCAGCGAAGTCTAAATACCAAATTTCAGCCATTTCGGTGGAATATTGAGGCCACAACGTTCAAAATACCGAAAATCGGGAGGTACCGTCCTATGGGGGCTATATGAAGACATGGACCGACACCGACAAAATTCTGGGAGAAAGTTTTGTACCCCTAAAGAAGACTACGTACCAAATTTCAGCCATTTTGGTAGGATAATGAAGCTAAAACCTTCAAAATACCGAAAATCGGGAGGTACCGTTCTATGGGGGCTATATGAAGGTCTGGACCGATACCGACAAAATTCTTGGGGAAAGTTTTATACCCCTAAAGAAGACTACGTACCACATTTCAGCCATTTTGGTAGGATAATGAAGCTAAAACCTTCAAAATACCGAAAATCGGGAGGTACCGTTCTATGGGGGCTATATGAAGGTGTGGACCGATACCGACAAAATTCTTGGGGAAAGTTTTATACCCCTAAAGAAGACTACGTACCAAATTTCAGCCATTTTGGTAGGATAATGAAGGTAAAACCTTCAAAATACCGAAAATCGGGAGGTACCGTTCTATGGGGGCTATATGAAGGTGTGGACCGATACCGACAAAATTCTTGGGGAAAGTTTTATACCCCTAAAGAAGACTACGTACCAAATTTCAGCCATTTCGGTGTGATAATGAAGCTAAAACCTTAAAAATACCGAAAATCGGGAGGTACCGTTCTATGGGGGCTATATCAAAACGTGGACCGATATATCCCATTTTCAATACCAACCATCCTGCAAGTAATAACAACTTCTATACCAAAGTTTGACTCTCTATCTTTAAAATTGCGAGCTGTATCTTGATTTCAACAGACAGACAGACGGACGGACAGACGGACATGGTCAAATCGACATAGAATTTTACGCTGATCAATAATATATATACTTTATAGGGTCTCCGACGAATATTTCGATGTGTTACAAACGGAATGACAAATTTAATTATACCCTCCATATGGTGGAGGGTATAAAAAAACAAAACTAAAATATTTAAGTTTTTAATTAAATTTCATCTTATAGAAGACCAAGAGGCCTTATAGAAGAGGAAAAGGTCTTCTTATAGAAGAGCAGGACGTCTTCTCATAAAAGAGCAGAAGGTCCTCTCATAGAAGGGCAGGATGTCTTCTCCTGGAACAGCAAAAGGTCGTCTCATATAAGGACAGGATGTTTTCACATAGAAGAGCAGGACGTTTGCATATAGAAGGGCAGGAGGTCTTCTTATAGAAGAGCAGGAGGTCTTCTTATAGTAGAGCAAGAGGCCTTCTTATAAAAGAGCAGGAGGTCCTCTCCTTGAAGAGCAGGAGGTCCTCTTCTTGAAGAGCAGGACGTCTTTTCATAGAAGAGCAGGACGTTTGCATATAGAAGGGCAGTACGTCTTCTGATAGAAGAGCAGGACGTCTTTTCATATAAGAGCAGGACGTTTGCATATAGAAGGGTAGTAGGTCTTCTTATAGAAGAGAATGAGGACTTCTTATACAAGAGCAGGAGGTCTGCTCATAGAAGAGCAGGGCGTCTTCTCGTAGAAGAGAAGGACGTTTGCATATAGAAGGGCAGGAGGTATTCTTATAGAAGAGAAGGAGGTCTTCTTATATAAGAGCAGGAGGTCTACTCATAGAAGAGCAGGACGTCTTCTCATAGAAGAGCAGGAGACCTTCTTATAAAAAAGCAGGTGGTCTTCTCATAGAAGAGCAGGGGCTCTTCTTATAGAAAAGCATAAGATCTTCTCATTGAAGACCAGGAGGTCTACTTATAGAAGACATGAAGGTTTTTCATAGAATATCTGGAGGTCTACTATTAGAAGATTTGGGGGTCTTCACATAGTAGGTCTTCTTATAGAATATCTGCAGGTCTTCTTTTAGAACATTTAAAGCCACTTATAGAAGACCTATGGTCTTCTTATAGAAAACCTAGGGTCTTCTTATGGATGATTTGAGGCCTTCTTATAGAAAAACTGGAGGACTTCTTATAGAAGACCTGAATGTCTTCATATAGCAGATCTGAAGGACTTCTTATAGAACACCTGAATGTCATCCTATAGAAGGGCTGGAGGTCAGCTTGGGGCCTTTTTATATAATATCTGGAGGAGTTATTTTAGAAAATCTGCAAGAATTGTTATACATCATCTGGAGGTTTTCCTATGGTGGATCTGGAGGTTTCCTTATAGAAGACCTGGAAGTCTTCGTATAGAAGACCTGGAGGTCTACTTATACAAGATCTGGAGGTCTTCTTATAGAAGACCTGGAGGTCTATTTATACAAGATCTGGAGGTCTTCTTATAGAAGATCTAGGGGTTTTACAATAGAAGATCTGGGAGTCAAACAAAGTGAAACATTTCCGTTGGGAAAAATCTATGCCATATGGCATAGTATGAAATATAAAAAATCTGGCAGCTCCATTGAACTATATTTCGGATCTTTTTTTCGTTTTAATTATTAAGGCAATGATTATCTACTAAATTAAATACAAAAAGTTAACAAAAAATATATTTTTATTAATAAAATATATAAAATTATAAGATGGTATTTTCATGCAAATTTTAAATCGAACGAGGAGCGCTTGCTCTTTGAGACATAACAATGTATAGGGTCCACCAATCAAACATTTTTGTCGAATTATTTTTAGATAACACTTCAGGGAAAAATACAAAATTATTAAAAAAAGAGTGTCCATAAGTATTTTGCCTTAAAACGGGCTTCAAAAACTGGTTATGCCATATGGCATAGAATCACCGAAAGGGTTAATTGCTGTTTTTACCTCATCTTGGCCGGGCGGTATACATTCTATACCATCATCTGGGATTGGATCTGTGGTATCATCGTCTTCGCTACTATTGGATACCAGCAGATTGGAGAAATGTTCCTTCCATATCCTGAACACGCTATCAGTATCTGTTACCAGATTACCTTGCTGGTCTCTACAGGAGGATGTGCCTGTACCAAAGCCATCTGTTTGATGTTTCACTCTTTGGTAGAATTTTCGGACTTCATTCTGGCTCCTGTACATCTCGACTTTTTCACACTCCCGCTTTTCCATTTCTCTCTTTTTCTTGCGGAAAAGACGTTTCTCTTCTCTCCTTTTCTCACGATATCTCTCTCGTGCGCTACGCGTTGCTACTGATTGTAAGGTAGCTCTATATGCGGCATTTTTCTCTTCGGTAGCAGCACGACACTCCTGGTCATACCATGAATGCCTTTGTGGAGGTCTCTGGTATCCAAGTATGGATTTTGCGGCTGTTTGCATGGAGTGGGCAATACTTTGCCATTGTGTTGTTATGTTATCGGGACAAGGAGTGCTCTCATTAAGCAATTGGGCTAGTTGAGTGGAATATGCTGTGGCTATCTGTTGTGTTTGCAGCCTTTCGATGTCCAACTTCCGCGTTGTGTCTGTTCGTGCTTTATTTGCAACGTTTAGACGGGTATGTACCTTTGCTGCAACAAGGTAGTGGTCCGAATCAATGTTTGCACCTCGGAACGATCGTACATCCAACACGCTGAATGAATGTCTTCCATCTATCACAACATTATCAATTTGATTTCTTGTTCTTTGATCTGGAGACAGCCAGTTGCCATTTTGAATATCGAGATGATTAAAGCTGGTACTGCTAACTACCACGTTTTTTGCAGCCGCAAAGTCTATCAGCCTCATACCATTGTCAGATGTTTCACTGTGGAGACTGAAATTCCCGACTGTTGGGCCAAAGATATTCTCCTTTCCAATTTGGCATTAAAATCGCCAAGAATAATTTTAATGTCATGGGCAGGGCAACGGTCATATGTTTCTTCTAAGCGCTCGTAAAATATATCTTTGGTCTGTTCGTCCATTTCTTCAGTGGGAGCATGAGCGCAAATAAAGCTGATGTTGAAGAATTCAGCCTTTATTCGAATTACAGCAAGTCTTTCATTCGCTGGGGTGAAGCTGGATACCAGATGCTTTAGTCTCCGACTAACTACAAATCCGCAACCAAACACATGTCACCTTTGGGTGTTGTTGTGATGCCTTTCCCAATCCATCGTATTTCCTGTAAGGCAGTAAATTCGCAGTAAGTTGTTTGTTCTAGGGGAGGGTTACTAACCCGACGCCCAAACCCAAGTTTTTAACGTTCTTATGGGTGAACGCGCGGCACATGTTAGCTCACTACCTTTAACGGGTGTTAAAGGCAGTTCCCCAGGTGACTCCACGGGGAGGTCAGTGTCCACTTGAGATGAAAGAGGGACCAAGATAAATCCTGGACTTTGCCATGTTAAAACCGGTCAGGACCGTTCCTTGGTAACTTCCATCCCCTACGTCACCCTACTCAAAGTCAGTGGGTAGAAAATTCCTTTTGGAGATGAAAGCTCTTGGTGAGTGTACTATGAACCCAGAAGGAAATGTTCACCATGGTCAAGTTTCTGAGATATCGCGTGATTAATGGCTTAATTTTGGACCTTAATTTGCGAGAAAATAGCTTTATATCTCTGTTTAGCGTTATTGCAGCTTCATTTTGAGATTACATGTCTTCACTCAAATCGAATGGCGAATCTTTTTGTAGACTCAATTCCTTCCATGTACTTGTCATCCTTTCATTCATTTCATTCAAGTACCACAAGACGAGATTTTACAGCATCCAAATATTCTACAAAAATGTTGTTCAGAAAATTTTAAGTACGGTTCTCATTGATGACTAATCGATATTTCTCCGATTTCATGGTCCTTTTTGACATTTACCCGGTTTGTTGCGAAGTAGATGCCCGACATATTACATTTTGGAAGTGCATCTTGTTTGGGAGCATTTCTTTTCGACAGATAGCGCGCCCACCAGCCATTTTTTGTTGGTCACCGCATAACTTGGAGCTTTTGGACTACTATGTCAGGAAGCTTGAACTTGCCCAAGAAAAATTAATATCGCTGTAAAAGGACCACAAGGAGTACCTTCGGTAAAAAGTTTCAAGGGATATTTGAACAGACCTTAAACAGCACTTAAGAAAAAATTAATTTAAGTTTGGACAAAATATTACGAAGTCCAAATTTTGAATCAAATTGGTTGATTCGTTCGAGAGTTGTCGTGCGCTCCTGCCAGACAGACAGAAGGACGGACATTGCCAATTCGACACCAAATTGTCTGAAACGGATTTCGTCCTAACATACTTGGGGTCTAAAACCATTATTTTGATGAGGCGCATTTTGCCCGTATGAAAGGGTATATACCTTCGTTTGCATGAAAGCTGAGGGTATAAAAACCCGTATGCTCTTTATTAGGTGGACCTTACGCTCTTTTATAGGAAGACTGAAGGACATAAGGCGATATTTGTACAGTTTTGAATATTTCAATTTGTGAATATTGCTCAAAAATGTAACTAAAATGCTTCGATGAGCTTCTGTTGGTTAAATTCAACACCGATTTAAAGTCTTCTGGCTTTATTTCCGGATTATAGACTTGGAGTAACGTTAGGAATGGTGATTGGTCAAATGAAGACAGTCTGTAAAACTTCTCAAGGGAAAATACCTCCTTCAAGACTGTGGTTTGGTGGTGGTCGAATTTTTCACCAAGTTCGGCTTTCTGCAATACGGCAACACCGTTTTTCCCCACAATCTGTAACGACTCGAAAGTTTTTACATGATTTTAATGAAGCACAACAACAAAAACGAACGAATACTTCTTACGACAGAATTCATAACAATTTCACTTTATTGCGTATTAAACAAGTACTATGCCAAAGGGACACACACACAAACATCGATTCACATGTACTTGTATAGCCCTCACTCACATTTCTCTCACCAAAATTTTTTGGTATTAATTCCTGTTTTCATATTTAGTGTGGGTGGTGACATACGTGGTTCAGTCGTTGTTTGTTAGAATGCCAGAACAACTTGTATGCGAACGAGTCTCTCAATCTCTTCAGCCACATATGCCGGGGAGGCCAGTGCGCAGGTTGGTAGAGGGTATTCTACTCAAAAGAAACAAAACTCACGACCGAATAAGACGTAGAATAGACTCTCGCTAATAAATCTTAACACAAACACAGTTTTTTTCTATGCCAACCACATAAAAAGAAGACCAACAAAAAATACAAATGCACATACACACTCTCACACGCAAGTTGTTAGCTTTCTGGCTAACATACATATTTACTCGTGCATTAACTTTGTTATTAAATTTTCTTGTTGGCTCATCTCTTTCCCTCCCCCTTGTTTGCCCGCATGGCTTTACAGTTGGCAAGTAGTCTTGACTAACTAGTATGCGAATAACCCGCAACCACTAATGGCAGCAAAGCCACAAAGATGATGATAGTATCGTCGCTCGCTGGCAATGATGATTTTAAAAAGCGAAAAATAAGGCAATCACTCATCAAGGGAATTTTTAGTCTTTTGTGGTAAACATTTTAGATGGAAAAAATCCATAAATATCCGCAGTTACCACTTTGGGAATTTTCTAATGTTACACTAGACGAACATTACCCTTTCCGAATTGAGTACGGTTTTAAAAGTTACCCTCTTTTGCATCGAAGGCATTTTGGTTCCACATACATATTTATATCATCAATGTTTTAATCTATTTGGTGTTTTATTGCCCGCAATTTGCGGTATTAGCTAAGACGAAATTAGGCTTAGGGACAATGTATCCATTACATTGGAAAGAGGGTGGGGGAATACGATTTTTTAAGTCTAGTAATAGTTTTCACACTACGAAAAGGAACACTTTTCATGTAGTTATTAGTGAAAAATGACAAATAGTTGTCATAAAAATGTCAGAAGTGTTTTCAAAATGTAATGAAGGTTTCAAAATACCCCATGTTTTCGGTAATAACTTAAAAATTATGACATTTTATGCATTTTATTTTTAGTAAGGATTAACTACTAACAAGTATCAACAATATTAGATATAAACAAGTAAGAAAGTATCAGTCAGCTGTACTGACCGAGATATACCCTCAGCCACTGAAAAAACACAATAATCTCAAATTTGCTATAAAATACATGGACTCTGTAGGTACTCCAACGTGGGGCAATACCAAATCATCGAGGTATACAACCAATACAACCATGGAGAACTCGAAATACATATTAAATAACGTTAAACTAAGTTTGGAAGAAATTTTTGAAAAAGTTCTAGAGTTATCTTGCGCAATAAGCATTTTAGTATGTGCTGGCAGGGTTTTTGGAGCTTTTGGGCTATTACCTCAGGAAGTATGGACTTACTCCGGAAAATATTGTACCGTTGTAAATGGGGTCAATAGGACAACCTACTGAAAAAAGAATCAAAACGATCCAAGAGGAAGGTACCCGAAGGAATGGACCGATGTAGACCGTATTCCAACCTGATACATGACTGGATAAAATGATGCGAAGCGAAAGTCTGCACCAATCAGAAACTCCCTGCTAGAAGTATCTTGCGGTTTGCCATTTTGGTTTGTGACGTCTGGGTTTCTTGGAGTTTTTAGAGGTACCCGATGGAGTGGACCGATATATACGATGTGCAAAGTTTGGACCAAATCGATTGTTCCCTTCGAGAGTTATCGTTCACACCAGCCAGCCAGACAGACGGACGGACATGGCTAAATCAACTCCAAATTGTCTGAAACGAATATCGTCCAAACATACTTGGGGTCTAAAATCGTTATTTCGATGAGGCACATTTTTTGTCGTATCAAAGTGTATATACCCTTTCTAGCCTAAAGGCTAAGGGTATAAGTATCCCCACTAAGAGGGTTGTCATATGGGCCAAAGGAGGTACGAAGTCATATTACATGTAAATAATGTCATATAGGTCTTAAACCGGGAATATATGAAAACTAAGAAGTTTTGTGAATTGCCATCAATCTTGTTTTTTCGCCCACCTTAGCAAATTCTCCTTTGACCTTCTTAAAGGTATAAGTTAATTCCTCTAGCGATCGACCCATGATGTCAATATCGTCAACATAAGCAAGTAACATGTGGCTATTGGTGTAAATTGTGCCATTTCTTTTAACGTCTGCATCTCGTATAAACTTTTCCAGTAGAATGTTGAATAGGTCACGCGAAAGGCCCTCTCCTTATCTGAAATCTATTTTGGTACTAAATCGACCGAGTATCAACTAATGTCATTTTACAAAACCGAATGAACTTTGTGGGGATACCAAATTCAGGCATCGCTTGGAATACCTTTGAACGTAGGGGGCGAAGACAAAAAGGTGGTACGTGTCGATCTGTATCTCTTGGGTCTTCTCCAAGATTTGCCGCAGGGTAAATTTCCGCCCAATGGTGGAATTGCCAGTTCTAAAGTCGCATTGGTATGGCCCAATTATTTCGTTGACCATAGGCTTTAGTCGTTTGCACTATATCCATGACACTATCTGTAGGTAATAGAGAAACGAATTATGCCTCTATAGTTAGACCACACCGTCTTATCTCCTTTCTTGTGGACGTTACACAGGATGCTCAGGTTCAATCGTCGGGTACGCGGTCTTCCTACTAGATAGTGATAACTAGCTGATGCATAATCTTCGCTACTATTGGACTCTTACAGTTTGGAAAAATGATTTTTGTCACACTGCCGCTTTTCCATTTCTATCTTTTTCCTGCGGAAAATGCGTTTCTCTCCTCTCTTTTTATCCTGATACCTGTCTCGTGCGCTACGCGTTGCTACTTGGTCGAGGTCAATCCCACGGCAGCGGGTTTTTTCCTACTGGATTGACCCGAAACGATAGTATTTCGGCCAGCGGCTGCCAACCCAGCATCAAACCTATGCTTCTACGTAGGTTTTTATGTTGCTACAACAACAACAACTTGGTCGAGGTCTCTGGTATCCATTATAGATTTTGCGGCTGTTTGCATTGAGTGGTCAATACTTTGCCATTATGTAGATATGTCATCAGGACGAGGAGTGCTTTGATTAATCAATTGGCCCAGTGGAGTGTGGAATATGCTGTTGATTGTAGTTGTGATTGCAGCTTACCGGTGTCCAATATCCGTGTTGTGCCTGTTCGTATTTTATTTGCTACGTTTAATCGGGTACGTACCTTTGCTGCAACAAGGTGGCAGTCCGGGTCAATGTTTGCTCCTCGGAACGATCGTGTCACTTTGATTTCTTGTTTTTTTTTTCTTTGGTCTGGAGACTGCCAGATGCCCTTATTAATGTCGAGATGCATAAATCTGGTACTGTTAATTACAATGTTTTTTGCTACTGTGAATTCTATCAGCCTCATTCTATTGTCAAATGTTTCATTGTGGAGACTGAATTTCTCGACTGTTGGGCCGAATACTACTTTCCAGTTTTGTTACTAAAATCGCCTATGATAATTTTAATGTCATGGACAGGTCAACCGTCATATGTTTCTTCTAATCGCCCGTAGAATATATCTTTTGTCTGTTCGTCCTTGTACTCAGTGGGAGCATAAGCGCCAACAAAGCTGAAGTTGAAAAATCATCATACAGATAGAGATGGAGAAGACCCAAGAGATGCAGATCGACACCTACAATTTTTTGTCGATCATAAAGCAGACTTCGACGGCCCCCTTCGTTCAGGGGTATTCCAGGCCATTTCTGAATTTGGTATGTCCGAAAAGCTCATTCGGCTTTGTAAGATGAGATTAACTGATACTCGGTCCTCAGTTAAAAGCATTAAAAACCTCTCCGAACAATTCAGTAGCAAAAGAGGTTTCAGGCAAGGAGACAGCCTTTTGTGTGACTTATGCAACATCCTGCTGGAAAAGGTTATACGAGATGCAAATGTCAAAAGAAATTACACAATATACACTAACAGCCACATGTTACTTACTTATGCTGATGATATTGACATCATAGGTCGGTCAGTAAAGGAAGTAAGTGAAACCTTTAAGGATGTCGAAAGAGAATCTGCTAAAGTGGGTCTGACGGTAAACGGCGAAAAGACAAATTTGACGGTACCTACGCGCAATGCGTCCATAGAAATCGGGCCAAATTTTGAGTTAGTTAAAGACTTCGTCTACCTCGGCACCGCCATAAAGAAAACAAATAACTTCAGTTGTGAATAGTACTGGCCAACTGATGCTACTTTGGCTTAAGTAAAAACAAAGGCACAAATCGTCAAACAAAAATAAAAGTTTACAAATCACTGATACTACCCGTGCTAATGTATGGTTTCGAGGACTGGGTACTTGCACAAGCGGATAAGGTGGTGCATGGTGTGTTCGAGAAAAAATTATTCTAAAGATCTACGGGCCAATAATAATTGACGGTGAATATCGACGTCGTATGAACCACGAGCTTTATCTTCTATACAACGACATCAGCATAGTTAAACGTATCAAGATACAACGCGTATAAACGCGGGGCTAAAGGCTTCGAAAGAGTAAACATGTGGAAGACGAGATCGAATAACGAGGTATTTCAAATTGGAGAAATAAAGCAACAAATGGTGAGGAATGGAAAAAAATTCTTAGGCCGGGCTATAGGACAAATGCTCTGCATAGTTTTAACTACGTATGTAACATTTAGAACACTCCCAAACGCCAGCACAAACGCAACTGCTCAGTTGCAATCATGTCTGCGAATGTGTTGGTGTCCATAACTGAATTAAATAGAAGAAGGCAGAGTAACCCGGGCTTCCACAAATTAGAATCGTTTATTTGTCTTCTATGTTGCAATAAAATATTCACCATGAAGAAAAATTTCAAAATTTTCAAAATCAAAATTATGTCCTCTAAAATAAAAAAAAAAAGTAAAAAAGTATTTGCCGACAGAGATATATATCCTCACCCTGTGTGGATTAAAATACTTTTTTCCAAAAAAAAAAAACCTATGTATTTAGGGGGTTTCAAAATGTTGGGCGTATGAACCGACAAAAGTATGGATAGGATTAAAGCTCAAAAATTTGCGGGAATATCGATAGATAGAGCTTTTTTATCACCTAGCCTACGAAAAACATAATATCGCTGTAAACAGGGCCACTAGGAAAACCTTCGGTAAAAATGTCCAAAGGATCCTCGAACAGACCCTTAACCACACAAAAATGTTGAACATTAGAGTGGGTGTTACCACAAGGATATAGGGCCTAAACTCGAACATAAACTAAGTTTCGACAATATTTAGAGATCCAAAGTTTGGACCAAAACGGTTGCTAAGTCTATGAGAAATCGCGCGTACCATTTTACCGAATATTTTCGAACTTTTGTGGGGAAGGTCCCGGAAGGAGTAGACCTACATATAAGCGAATTTCATATTATATTTGAAGGAATAGTACAATATCCAAAGTGTTGATCAACGTAGTATTCGGTTCGAGCTCTCCAGCCATAGGAGTTTTTTACAAATTTCGGGCTGTTTTCTCAAGAAGTATGCATTTGCCCCTGAAAAAACATTTACTGTCGTAATTGAGGCAGCGAATGCAAGTTGCTTCAACAAAAATCAAAGTGATTCGAGAGCAGGTCTTAAAGTGAATTTATCCAAAATTTTGTGTGGGAGGTACCCGAAGGAGTAGAAAAATATAGTCCATATTCGAACCTGATCTATATCTGGTAGATATATAAGGATCTGTATAGTATGGACCAAATCGATTACTACAATCAAAAGTTATCGTGCGCACAAATTTTCCGAACATTTTTGAACTTTTGTGGGGGAGGTACCTGAAGGAGTGGACCGATATGGCTTATTTTCGAAGTTAAACTAAGTTTGCACAAAATATTACGAAGGTCACATTTTGGATCGAATCGGCAGATGAAGCTTATACCGTCGTGTGAGGGCAGTGAACACAAGTTCTTACAATAAAAATCAAAGCGTTTCGAGGGCAGGTCCTAAGCTGACCTTTTCCGAAATTTTGTGTGGGAGGTACCCGAAGGAGTGGACCGATTGAGTCATTTAAGTCTGGTAGACATTTCACGATGTGCAAAGTATTGCCCAAATCAGTTAATTCCTTCAAGGGTTATGGTGCGTACAAATTTTCCGAACTGTTATGGAGGAGGTACCGGAAGTAGTGGACCGATATAACCCATCTTCGAACTTAAACTAAGTTTGGACAAAATAATAGGAAAGCCAAATTTTTGACAGAATCGGTTGATCCGTTCGAGAGTTATCGTGCGCTCCAGCCAGCCAGACAGACAGACGGACGGACATGGCTAAATCAACTCCAAATTGCCTGAAACACATTTCGTCCAAACAACTTGGGGTCTAAAACCATTATTTCGATGAGGCACATTTTGCCCGTAAGAAATTGTATATACCCTCGTTAGCATAAATGCTGAGGGTATAAAAATATCAATGTAAAGCATTCTATGTTAAAAATTAACATCTTGTTTCCCAATGTCAAAAGTTGAAATAAGGGGCTTCTTTCTTACGAATGAAGCATAAAGAATTCAAAAACTTAAAATTCCAATCGATCCGCTATCTCATCGTTTAACTATTATTTTAAATACGTATGTATGTACATATGTATGTATCAATGTCTTGTAAGACCTAAACCTTCTCAGATACATTTGAGTTCAAGTCGATTAATTCCAAATCAAATTAAAGAAACCCCTATGAGTAGTGACAACATTTAAATTTTTGATTTCCTTTTCAATATTAAAATATAATTAAATTGTAACACAATCAAGACATAGAAAAATCATGGAAACACACACATACATACAGACGATTCTACATATGTTCACAAAATATTTGTTTCCATTTGTTAATGGGTTTCATTAGATTTACAAAGATAACACCCTGATATTGCAGAACAATAACAACTCTTCATAGAACTCATTTGTATCCCAAACAACCCTCGGTGCAGCAACGTTACATTTGTTGTTGTGCTAATTACATCTAAACAAGCCGTTCGGGTAGGTCGTTCTGTGTTCTGTTAACAGAAATTTAAATTTTGCCGCCAAACGATGGCAGCAGCATTCTTCATGTCAATCCATTCAGATTCACCTGCATAATTAAGAAATGTAAAATGTTTATTTTCACATAAATAATCACACATGTACATACATACGCACATTCATTAGCATTGAATGTGGTCGGATGGATAAACAATGTGAAGTGCTATGGTTAAACTAAGGAGACGATGCTACGACAAGGGACTTCCATCTAAAAAAGGCTCATTCGCATAATTATTGCCGTTGTTAGCATAATCATCATCGTCGTCGCCGTCGTCGTCAGCATAATTATCACACAAACAGAAAGTGCAGCATCACCATCGGATGAGTGACTGGATGGCTGTATGGTGCGACTCATACCCCAGTTTTATTTGTTTGGGTCCCGCCGCATTGCCCCGCCACTCATTGAATCACATCACACCACTTTAAACCACATATTCACACAAAAGTGTGAAATGCTGAACCTCTCGCTGTTGTTACTGTTGTTGTTGTCGTCCTCATCGTATTATAAATTCATTGCTGCATTCATCTCTGAGGACCGTATGCCTGAATGTGTCACGAGTTTTGTTGTTTCTTGTTATTTATCTCCAACTGAAATAGCACCACATTCATCCTCTATCAACAACGAACAATAACAATAACAACAACGCCAATTGCCGAAGCAACAGCATGAGCATCCGCAACGATAAATAACAACATGCAAATCGCAAATCAAATAAATATTTCCACTCTCGAGTTTTACCACATCCAACGGACTGGACTGGCGGACTGGCTGTGTGTATTGGCATCTCGCAGGGTGTGAATTTGAATTATCATAAAACTATTTGAATATTTATTTATTTATCAACAACTGTGCCGTGCTGTGTAAAAATGGTAATTTCCCATCCCTTGCCTATCCCCGGCCACTTAAGCAGGCAATAGTGGCAATTTAAAGGTAATTAAAAATCAAATACATTCATCTATGCCGCAAGGACTATTTACCACTTATTGTGTTTATTGCTTTGATGATTCGTACGTACACATGTATGTATAAATATGTATGTATTAATGTATTTGAATAGTTGTAGTATGAACGTTAGTTTCAACTTAACACGGGGTGAAATGCGATATTGGTTATATTTGGGCCTAGAAGGTCCAGAGAGAATATTAAATTATCCCGAAGTAATCATGGTTTGTCTAATATCCTGTTAACAGCGCCTGATATAAAATAAATATGTACATATTTTGGGGGTAAGTTTTAGTCTTGGTCAATCCCATCCATGAGCTCCATGTGATACTTGATTAAGGGGAGAACCCTACGTTTTATATTTGGAATCCAAAAAAACAGTTACCATCGCCTCAACCAAAATAAACAACATAAGATTTGAAATAAAGATAATCCGTTTCTTCCTTTTCTTTAAACTAGTAAACACAAATTTCAAAACATTTATAAAATTTATAATAAATAAAAATCAACATCCCGTGTTTGCCATGTTTCGTGTAAAAGTAAGTAGAATCTCTTACATTTGGCGATGGTTCGCAGCGAAAAACACGACCAAAACTTGGATAAAATGAAAACTCCTAGTTTTGTATATTTGTTCTAGCTCCTGTTCTTACTGACTTACTTAGATGGCTTTAAACAAAAGTTTTGTTTCCAAACCCACCAAGCCATATTTTATTCATTCATATCATTCTCAATTTTGTCATTCCATTGAAATTGCGCAGCGAACGTAAGCTTTGTAGTTCGATATGTTTTACTATACCGATATCTTTCGGTACAGATCAATGTTCATATTCACCGTCAACGGACATTTGCACATAACACTTTTTCGAAGATTTGTTTTCTCCAAAACACACCAAGTTTTGTCTCATCTACCCATGCTTCCGAATAAGGAAGGAGATTATTATTGGCCCAACAGTCGGGAAATTCTGTCTCCAAAGTGAAACATCTGACAATGGAATAAGGCTGATAGACTTCGCAACAAAAAACATGGTAGTACCAGATTTAAGCATCTCCATATTCATAAGGGCAACTAACTGACTGTCTCCAGATCAAAGGACAAGAAATCAAATTGATCACGTTGTGGTAGATGGAAGACATTCATCGAGCATGCACCAGATTAAACGTAGCAAATAAAGTACGAACAGACACAATACGGAAGTTGGACATCGCAACAGATAGCCACAGCATATTCCACTCAACTGGACCAATTGCCTAATCAAAGAACTCTCGATAACATAACAGCACAATGGAAAAATATTGCCCACTCCATGCAAACAACCGCAAAATCCCTACTTGGATACCAGAGAACTCCATCAAGGAACCATTGGTATGACCAGGAGTGTCGTGCTGCTACCGAAGAGAAAAATGTCGGATATAGGGCTTCTTTACAATCGGTAGCAAAACGTAGCGCACGGGAACGGTATCGGAGGAAAGGAGAGAGGAGAAACGTCTTTTCCGTAAGAAAAAGAGAGAAATAGAAAAGCGGGAGTGTGAAAAAATCGAGACCTGAATGAAGTCCGAAAATTCTACCAAAGAGTGAAACATCAAACTGATGGCTTTGGTGCAGGCACAACTTCTTGCAGAGACCAGCAAAGGAATTTGATAACTAATACATATAGTATACTCGGGATATGGAAAGAGAATTTTTCCAAACTGTTGGTATCCAATACTAGGGAAGACGATGAAGATACCACAGATCCAAACCCCAGAAGATGGTATTACATGTATATAGCCCTGCCAAGATCAGGTAAAGACAACAATAAATCGGCTGAAGAATAATAAGGCAGCAGGAGCCGATGACCAGCTGAGCAGTTCAAAACCGGAAGCAACACGCTGATAAGGTGTTTCGTCCACAAGAAATAAGACTGTATGTTACAACTACAGGGGCATACGTCTATTCCCTATTGCCTACAAGACATTGTCAGGGATTTTGTGCGAACAACCAAAGCCTAATTTTACCCTGCGACAAATCCTAGAAAAGAGCCAAGAGATGCATATCGACACCTACTACCTTTTTGCCCATTATAAAGCAGCCTTCGACAGTATACCACACCCAGAACACAAATAGCCACATGTTACATGCTTAGCTGATGATATAGACATCATGGTTCAATCAGTAAAAAGTATCTGACACATTTAATAAGGTCGAAGGAGAATCTGCTAATGTGGGTCTGGCGGTGTCGATGCGCAATGTATCCATACAACTCTGAGCAACTGCAAAAGTTGTATCCTATAATTTTGAAGTTGTTAAAGACTTCGTCTACCTCGGCACGGAGAAGAATTGTACTGACCAGCATATTCTACTTTGGCTTAAGTATGGTTCCGAAGGATGGGTACTTGCGCAAGCAGTGCTTTGTGGAGTTAAAAGGAAAATTCTTCGAAAGATCTACGGACAAATGTGCATTGACTGTGAATATCGACATCGTATGAACCACGAGTTGTATTGGCTGCACAATCGATTTGTCAGTCTTGGCTCGGAACACCTATGACCTTACGGAATATGATATCGGATTGAGGTTTCGTCAATAAATTGATTGATGTAAATTAAAATTGTATTCTTGAAAGTAAACTAAACTTAACTAACACAAGGTACGGGCCAAGTTGTAAATACCTTTAAATTTGAAAAATATTTTGTGTTAACTGAACGATCTATGAAAAAACTGCGTATACGTAATATCTCAAGGTAGTTTGAATAACGTTATTCATACGTTAATAAACTAAGAACTTGTCGAACTTAACGTTGGCATGGAGTGGGCAATAGTATGTGTCGGGCGAGGAGTATGTTATAGGTACGGAAATTGTTGTCTCAGCTTTCGTGTTAGTTCGTATCTACATCGGCATTTCAATCGTTTGCCCATTTTTGCTTCAACAAAGTAGTGATCCGAGTCTATGTTTGTCCCATGAATCACAATAAGACCGTTTAGGGCGGTTTTATTGCCCTTTTTTGTTTTTTCATAGTTGTGTGGTTGTAGCCAAGACAAGAGTTAAGAATTCTGTAGCACATCGAAAAATCATTGGAACGTTCCTTCTGGCAGTTTGGCCTTGTAATAGTTCAAATTGTTGAAAATATTGATAAATTACCTAAATTTGCACTTTCAGAAAACCAAATATGGCAGAAGGTGCATTCCAATGCTTTAGCGAGTGTTATTAACGTTTGTCATGGCTACAATTTGTGTCTTAGTATTGGATCGAAAATTTCAAAGGTTTGGCTGTTATAGGCAAAAGTATCAAAAAAGTGAAAAATGGTGCATTTTTATACCCTCAGCATTTATGCTAACGAGGGTATATACACTTTCATACGGGAAAAATGTGCCTCATCGAAATAATGGTTTTAGACCCCAAGTATGTTTGGACGAAATCCGTTTCAGACAATTTAGAGTCATTTTAGCAATGTCCGTCTGTCTGTCTGGCTGGCTGGTGTGCACGATAACTCTCGAACGGATGAACCGGTTTGATCCAAAATTTGGCTTTCGTAATATTTTGTACAAACTAAGTTTAAGTTCGAAGATGGGTTATATCGGTCCACTCTTTCCGGTAACTCCCCCACAAAAGTTCGCAAATGTTCGGAAAACTTGTGCGTACGATAATTCTTAAAGGGAGTAACCGATTTGGTCCATACTTTGCATATCGTGAAATGTCTACCAGGCTTAGATGAGATTTCAATATCGACTGAATTGGTCCACTCCTTCGGGTACCTCCCACACAAAGTTTCGGAAAATTTCATTTTATGACCTGCTCTCGAATCGCTTTGATTTTTGTTGTAACAACTTGTATTCACTGCCCCCCATAAAACAGTACAAGTTTTATCAGGGGCAAGTCCATACTTCCTGAGAAAATGACCTGAAAGTTGCACAAAAAACCCCTATGACACCGTGTATAGTGGTTGGAGCGCAAGATAACTCTTGAACGGATCAACTGATTTGGTCCAAAATTTGGCCGTCGTAATATTTTGTCCAAACATAATTTAACTTCGAAGATAAGCCATATCGGTCCACTCCTTCAGGTACATCCCGCCAAAAGTTCGAAAATATTCGCACGATAACTCTTGAAGGGAGTGATTTGGTGCATACTGTACACATCCTAATATATCTACGAGATATAGATCAGGATCGAATATGAACTATATTTGTCTACTACTTCACGTACCTCCCACAAAAAATTTCGGATAAGTTCACTTTAAGACCTGCTCTCGAATCACTTTGATTTTTGCTGAAGCAACTTGCATTCACTGCCTCAATTACGACGGTAAAGGCTTTGTCAGATGCAAGTCCATACTTCTTGAGAAAACAGCCCGGTAGTTGTAAAAAACCCCTATGGCACGATATGTAGTGGCTGGAGAGCACGATAACGCTCGAACTGACAACCGATTTGGTCCAAAATGTGACCTTCGTCATATTTTGTCATAGTTTATGTTCGAAGATAGGCAATACCGGTCCACAACTTCCGGTACTTCTCACGAATATTTAAAAATGTCACTTAAATGGTATGCAAGATATCTCTTGAACAAATTTTGGAAATTCTGAAAAGGAGGCACCTTAGGGTACCTCTCACACAAAAGATCAACATTTGTGTCTAAGTGTAATTTAAGGTCTGCTCGAAGATCCTTTGGAAATGTTTACAGCGATATTATGTTTTCCGTGGACACAAGTTATACGATGACCCACCGAATGACTAGATATGACTCCCAAAATAAGATCCACTTCAATAATGGACTATGTCCGTCCATTCCTTTAAGTACCTCCTCCTCTGCAACATTTTCGTCGGCAAGTTCAAATGTTGAAAATGAGCCACAAAATACCGAAAATACCCTAAATACATTCGATCTGACCGTAGATGAAAGTTTCAATATCTCTGTCGGCAAAGCCGACTGATACTTTTTTATACCCTCAGCCTTTAGGCTAAAGAGGGTATTTACACTTTGATACGACCAAAAATGTGCCTCATCGAAATAATGGTTTTAGACCCCAAGTATGTTTGTACGATATCCGTTTCAGACAATTTTGAGTAGATCTAGCAATGTCCGTCCGTCTGTCTGTCTGGCAGGCTGGTGCGCACGATAACTCTCGAACGGATCAATCGATTCTGTTCAAATTTTGGGTATCGAAATATTTTGTCCAGATTCGATTTAAGTTCGAAGATGGGCCATATAGGTCCACTTCTTCAGGTACCTCCCCCACAAATGTTCAAAAATTGTCGCAAAACTTGTGCGCACGATAACTCTCGAAGGGAATAACCGATTTGGTTCATACTTTGCACATCGTGTAATTTCTACCAAACTTAAATGAGGTTCAAATATGGACTCAATCGGTCTACTCCTTCGGGTACCTCCCACACAAAATTTCGGAAAAGTTCAGTTTAGGACCTGGTCTCGAATCGCTTTGATTTTTGTTTACGTAAGTTCTGTTCGCTGTCCTCTATACGACGCTGTAAGTTTCATTAGGGGCAAGTCCATACTTCCTGAGAAAATAGCCTGAAAGTCACAAAAAACCCTATGACACCGTGTGTAGTGGTTGGAACGCAAGATAACTCTCGAACGGATATGCCGATTCGGTCCAAAGTTTGGCTTTCGTAATATTTTGTCCAAACTTAGTTCAAGTTCAAAGATGGATTGTATCGGTCCACTCCTTCCGGTACCTCCCCCACAAAAGTTCGAAAATGTTCGGAAAATTTTTGCGTACGATAACTCTTGAAGGAAGTAACCGATTTGGTCCATACTTTGCACATTATGAAATTTCTACCAGACTTAGATGAGGTTCCAATATGGACTCAATCGGTAAACTCCTTCGAGTACCTCCCACACAAAAAATTTCGGAAAAGTTCAGTTTAGGACCTGCTCTCGAATCGCCTTGGTTTTTGTTGTAACATCTTGTATTCACTGTCCCCTATACGAAGGTACAAGTTTCCTCAGGGGCAAGTCCATACTTCCTGAAAAAATAGCATGAAAGTTGAAAAACAAACCCTATGACACCATGTTTATGGGTGGAGGCGCAAGATAATTCTCGAACGGAAATGCCGATTCCGGCCAAAATTTGGACTTCGTAATATTGTTTCCAAACTTAGTTTAAGTTCGTAGATAAGCCATATCGGTCCACTTCTTCAGGTACCTACCCCACAAAGGTTCAAAAATATTCGGAAAAATTGTGCGCATGATAACTCTTGATGGGAGTGACTGATTTGGTTCATACTTTACACATTCTCATAATATCTACCAGATATAGATCAGGTTCGAATATGGACTATATTCGTCCACTCCATCCCGTACCTCCCACACAAAATTTTGGATAAGTTCACTTTAAGACCTGCTATTGAATCACTTTGATTTTTGTTGAAGCAACTTACATTCGCTGCCTCAATTACGATGGTAAAAGTTGTTTCAGGGGCAAGTCCATACTTCTTGAGAAAACAGCCCGAAGGGTGTAAAAAGCCCCTATGGCACCCCCATGGTCTATGTCGGTCCATTCCTTTAAGTACCTTTTCTGCAAAATTTTTGAACTTTAATCCTAATCAACATTTGTGTCGGTTCATACAACCAACATTTTGAAACCCCTAAATACATAAGTTTTGTTGTGAAAAAGTGTTTCAATTTTCACACGCTGAGGGTATATCTCTGTCGGCAAAGCCGACTGATACTTTTTTACTTGTTTTTTTTTTTTTTTTGAAAATAAGACAAAATTTAAAGACTACGCTAAGCGTTTGTCATGAAGGCCATACAATGATTGAAAAAACATTCAGCACTGTAAAAATAAAAAAACTGTATTTGAAAGAGTAAAAGTAAGATGATAGCGAAGCCGTCCAACATCCGATATGTCTGAGGAGCCTTCTTTACCAAAGGCGAAACATGTCATGTCACATAGTGGTGGGTGTGTGGGTTCGAGTCGTCGGCTTTCCTTTTTCAGATGCATTATTGATCATTAAGCTAGATTTCCAACGAGAAATTAATTAAAAATTAATACTAAAAAAATTATCTTCGTCTAAAAACTCAAAATTTTCAAATAAAAATTTAAAATAGTTTGCGAAATATTAGCCCAAGGAAATTTGCAAATTTTCCAAAAAAGAAAATAACTGCAAGTCAAAATGTGGAAGCTCGATTTTCATCGTAAACGTATGGTCTAGTGGACGTCTTTGCTCAGTACAATGCCAAGAATCTGGGGCAAAGATAATTCCTTTTGGTGATGAAAGCCCTTGGTGAGTATATTAAGAACCTCGAAGGACAAATCCGCAGTGAGTCGAACTTCCGAAATATGGCGTGATGAAATTTCTGCTGAAGACCCTGTAAGGCATCTGAAATTAGCGCTATATCTCTGTAAACTGTTGTTTTAGCTTAAAATCCAACTGCTATCAAAAATTAGCTTCTCATAAATTTCTTTGATTTATTCAAATCAGATTACAAACAACCAAAATCCAAAGAATTTCTATTGGATTGATCGATATTTATACTAATGCGAACTAGAATTGATTGAAATCTGGAGGAAAAGAATGACCATTTGGGTTTTCTGGGAATTTTATGCTCTCAGTAACTAACATTTATGGTTTGTTTCTTTTCTTTTAAAAATGATAACAGTGGCAAAAAATGGTAATAGTGGTGAGCTGCAATCATATACATAAATAGTATGCTTTTAAAATTAAGGGAACACTTTGCGGGCAAAAAGTGGTAAAAACAGGCAATCTCAGCCACATAAAGGTACACGACTTTAGTATAAGTTAAATTACTAATCACTAATAAGTTACATGGAAATTACCACACCTGTTGTTGTTGTCGATAGTTTGAATTTTTCATGTCCATCAATATTTGCTGGCCTTGTAGGGGGGAAGGAGGAAATAGCGATACCAACCAACGACATTGTTTTTCTTACTGCTAATTGTCGTAGCGACAATAACAAAAACAACGATGACAAGAATGAAAATGTTGATAATGCCGGTGATTATAATGGGCAATGAGCACAAACGTCTCATTCTGGGCTGTGTGGGTATTTCTCCTTCAATTTTTTGCTTCTTTTCAAATACAAAAGTGGCGGCTGCTGATTTATTTTGTTTTGTTTCTTCGTCTTCGTTTTCACATCATAGCGCATGCCGACTAATACAAATCGACACACATACACATCCAAAGAGTCTTTACACAATACAATTTCAATATTTTCGTTCTATTTTTCTGTTTTCCGCTTTATGTCCGTCCGTTCGTTCGTTTGGGTTCATCAATTGTTTTGTTTTGTTACGGCCACACATTCTACCTTACCCGCGTCGAACGTACATAGTCGTAGTAATCGTCGTTCAGAGTGAATTGTTCCACGGTGGGTTTTATAGGCAATCATCATCGCCGTTTTCGTCGTCATCATCAACAAGCAGTTCAGCCAGCAGTTGATAGATTCGACAGCAGAATAGGCATGTGGGAATGTGGCTGACAGTGTGACTCCTCAATAGTGTGTTTGCAATATTCCCTTTATGTACTCCTATGGATGGATGGGTGAATTAATGTTGGTTGGTTTGTGTGTTATCCGTCCGTCTGTCCGCCCGCCCATCTATTCGCATGTTTGTCCGTCCGCACATCCATACCACACTCTTGAATTTGAGTGTGTGCGGATGTGTGTCTGAACGAAACAATTCTATTTGATAGTAATTCCTCTATTTCCATAACTCCCCTCTCGTGTGTGTAGGGCTATCAAATGCACGCATTATTTGATGGTACCCCTCGGCGTCACTGGCACAGTGGTGTTAAAATGTTGTTGAATATGTTTTAGTTAAAAATAAATTTAGAACACGAACTTTCTATTAATTTAACGATTTTTAATTCGCACCAAATATGGCTTTAGCTCTCTTTCTCCCTGAATATTTTTTTCCAGTTCATAGTTGTGGCTAAAAACGAAATGAAAAAAAAAATGAAAAATTGCACCGGATTTTGGTACAGCTTCGACAGGCCGAATTAACGTATTTTGTGCCCTATTTAGCTATACCGAAATCTGATCCGATTTTCACAATTTTTTGTAGGATTCGTTTTTTAGCAACAACAATGATCTGGTAATCGATTTGACCATAAATGCGGATTTTAGAGAATTTTCGTGAAAATGCATCTTTGTCCAAATATAAATTACTACGAAAAGAAAGATCCCTCTGGTGGCACGGGTTAACGTTAACCGATAAAATTTCATATATAAGGTTTTTGGATCAAATGGAAAACATTTAGCGGTAGGCGATTCAAAACAAAAAATGTCGTTTTTTGGCCGCCCTAATGTACATATCGCTCATTTACTCAAAGAGTGGCATAACTCAAAAAACGCGTTTTCTGACCTAGTAATATCTATTTTTTCTACAACTTCTACTTTATCTTATGTCAAAATTTCATGCTGATATCTCTCAAATTTGACGAGTTACAGCTCATTTACTACGAGCTTCGCATAATTCAACACAAAAGTTTTTTGAGTTTATGAAGCACTAAAACACTTCAAATCATGCTTGCAAATGCATAGAAATTTAGCACTGATATCTGGCGAGCTGTTTGCAAAATATGGTCCAAGTAGTTATATCATTTTTTGTGTAACAATATTTTTAAGTTGGGAAGTCAAATTCCAATCGCCAATTAAAAACGCGTTTTTCTCGAAACTGGGTTTTTTAAGATGTGCCACTCTTTGAGTAAATGAGCGATATGTACTTACTTAGCTGGCCCATTACAGAACATTTGTTCTATAGGCCGAACTAAGAAGAGATCTCCATTCCTCTCTATTTGTTGCTTTGCACACTGGAATACCGCGCCTTGTCATCTCATCATCCACTTGTTTGCGCCATCTATTCCTTGGCCTGCCAATTCTGCGTGCACCGCCATGTGGCATGTATTCATACGCCTTTTTAGCGGGTTCATCATCGCTCATTCTTATGATATGGCCTAGCCAACGCAATCGCTGCATCTCGATACGTTTAACAATATTGATGTCGTTGTATAGCAGATACAGCTCGTGGTTCATGCGACGTCGATATTCACCGTCAACGCAGATTGGTCCGTAGATCTTTCGAAGAATTTTTCTCTCAAACACACCAAGCACTGCCATGTCTGCTTGCGCAAGTACCCAGGCTTCGGAGCCATACATCAGCACGGGTAGTATCAGTGTTTTGTAGAGCGTTATTTTTGTTTGACGAGATGTGGCTTTGTTTTTAAACTGCTTACTTAATCCAAAGTAGCATCTGTTGGCCAATACAATTCTTCTTTTTATTTCACAACTGATGTCGTTTGTTGTGTTGACGGAGGTGCCGAGGTAGACGAAGTCTTTTACTACCTCAATATTATAGGAACCAACTTCCACAGTCGGTCCGAGCTCAATGGACGCATTGCGCGTCGACACCATCAACTTGGTCTTCTCACCGTTTACCACCAGACCCACTTTAGCAGATTCTCCTTCGACCTTTATAAAGGTATCAGTTACTTCTTTTACTGATCGACCCATGATGTCTATATCATCAGCATAAGCAAGTAACATGTGACTGTTGGTGTAGATTGTGCCACTTCTTTTGACGTTTGCCTCTCGTATAACCTTTTCTAGCAGGATGTTGAAGAGGTCACACGAAAGGCTGTCTCCTTGTCTGAAACCTCTTTTGGTACCAAACTCTTCGGAGAGGTTCTTTCCTATTTTAACTGAGGACCTCGTGTCAGTTAAAGTCATTTTACAAAGCCGGATGAGCTTTGCGGGAATACCAAATTCAGACATGGCTTGGAATACCTTTGAGCGCAGCGGACTGTCGAAGGCTGCTTTATAATCGACAAAAAGGTGGTAGGTGTCGATCTGCATCTCTTGGGTCTTCTCCAGGATTTGCCGCAGGGTAAATATCTGGTCAATGGTGGACTTGCCAGGTCTAAAGCCGCATTGGTATGGTCCAATAATCTCGTTGACCATTGGCTTTAGTCGTTCGCACAATATCCCTGACACGATCTTGTAGGCAATAGGGAGTAGACTTATGCCCCTATAGTTAGAGCATACAGTCTTATCTCCCTTCTTGTGGACGGGGCACAGGATACTCAGGTTCCAATCGTCGGGTACTCGTTCTTCCTGCCAGATGGTGCTAACTAGCTGATGAATACACCTTATCAGCGTGTCGCCTCCGGTTTTGAACAGCTCGGCTGGTAAGCCATTGGCCCCTGCTGCCTTATTATTCTTCAGCCGATTTATTGCTGTCTTTACCTCATCTTGGCTGGGCGGTATACATTCAATACCATCTTCTGGGATTGGGACTGTGGTATCTTCGTCGTCTTCGCTGCTATTGGATACCAACAGATTTGAAAAATGTTCTTTCCATATCCTGAGTACACTATCTGTATCAGTTACCAAATTACCTTGCTGGTCTCTACAGGAGGATGTGCCTGTACCAAAGCCATCAGTTTGATGCTTGACTCTTTGGTAGAATTTTCGGACTTCATTCTGGCTCCTGTACATCTCGATTTTTTCACACTCCCGCTTTTCCATCTCTCTCTTTTTCCTGCGGAAGAGACGTTTCTCCTCTCTCCTTTTCTCCCTGTATCTCTCTCGTGCGCTACGCGTTGCTACGGATTGTAAAGTAGCCTTATATGCCGCATTTTTCTCTTCGGTGGCAGCACGACACTCCTCATCATACAATGGATTCCTTGGTGGAGGTCTCTGGTATCCAAGTATGGATTTTGCGGCTGTTTGCATGGAGTGGGCAATGCTTTGCCATTGCGCTGATATGTTATCGGGATGAGGAGGGCTTTGATTAAGCAATTGGGCTAGTTGAGTGGAATATGCTGTGGCTATCTGTTGTGATTGCAGCTTACCGATGTCTAACTTTCGTGTTGTGTCTGTTCGTACTTTGTTTGCTACGTTTAAGCGGGTGCGTACCTTTGCTGCAACAAGGTAGTGGTCCGAATCAATGTTTGCGCCTCGGAACGATCGTACATCCAACACGCTCGATGAATGTCTTCCATCTATCACAACATGATCAATTTGGTTTCTTGTTTTCTGATCTGGAGACAGCCAGGTGCCCTTATGAATATCGAGATGATTAAATCTGGTACTGCTAACTACCATGTTTTTTGCAGCTGCAAAGTCTATCAGTCTCATACCATTGTCAGATGTTTCACTGTGGAGACTGAATTTCCCGACTGTTGGGCCAAAGATATTCTCCTTTCCAATTTTGGCATTAAAATCGCCTAGAATGATTTTAATGTCATGGGCAGGGCAACGGTCATATGTTTCTTCTAAGCGCTCGTAAAATATATCTTTGGTCTGTTCATCCTTTTCTTCAGTGGGAGCATGAGCGCAGATAAAGCTGATGTTGAAGAATTGAGCGATATGTATGTACATTTAAATTTCGGCACGACCTTTTCCAGCAAGCTTTTAAAAAGACCACCATGCCTAAAACCTTTGGTATTAAAAAGCTCGGATAGGTTATTTCCAATTTTAACTGATGATTTTGTCTCAGTTAATGTTATCCTGCTCCTCCTCAGACATGGCTTGGAACACCTTTGACATTACTGAGCTCTCGAAGGTCGCGTTAAATAGGTGACATGTGTCGATTTGTTTTTCATGGGTCCTCTCTAGGATTTGGCGAAATCGCAATGGCATGAACCGATTATTTCATTGCTGAGAGGTTTTAGCCATTGACAGAACTTTAAATGTGATTGGGTACGACACTTATGCCTCTGTAGTTGCCGGAAACTACCTCGTCCCCCTTCTTGTCCACGGCACATAGCAACCTGAGGTTCCAATGGTTGGGTATGCATTCCTCCAGCCACATTTTGCTAATATGTCTAATATGCCACCAGTCTTGATCGTTTCTTTAACCGATTAATTGCTCCAATGCTCGTTTGGCATTGGTTCTGTGGTATATTCATTACCGCACACTTTTGATATCAAAAGCTTGATAAAATGCTTCTTCTAGATCTTCAGAATGATATCTGTATTAGTTATCAATTCGTCTTTGTATGCGAATGTGCCTGCACCATACCCTTCAGTCTAGTATTTTGCACTCTGGTAAAATTTTCTGACTTCATTCTGGCTCCTAAACATCTCGAGTTTCTGGCGCTAAGGTTTTTCCTGCTCTCTCTCTCTCTTTCATAGCAAAATTGATTGAAATACGTTTCAGACAGTTTGGAGTCGATCGATTTTGTCCAAATTTAGATCAAGTTCGAAGATGGACTACATCGATCCACTCCTTAGGGTACCTACCTCACAAAAGTTCAACATTTGTATTTAAGTGCAGTTTAGGGTTTGTTCTATGAATCTTCGGAAATTTTTAACGAAGCTACTCCTTGTGGTCCTGCTTTCGGCGACGTATCCTTCTTGACATAATTTTCCAAAAGATGGAAATGACTGGCGGGGGTGTATCCCTGTCGGCAAAGCCAACTGATACTTGTTTCTTGTTTATACTGAAAATAATCTACTCTATTCAGTAGCCCTGCCATCCCAGCAAAAATTCGGATCCGTTAGTCATTATGTAACCCATTACAAGGTAATGGAACAAGGTAAAACTACTTACTAAGTAATGAGTATGGCCGCACAGAGTATGTGTGTCCAACTACAAATCCTGTCACCGTCGGCACGCAATTTTTTTTTGTTTTTTTTTGCTAAAATATAAAAAAACTGTTAGTGGCGCACATGTGAGCGTTTAAACAACCCTTAATGTTCAAACGCGTGGCGCAGTGTATAGTGTATTCGGCTACAGATCAGAAGTTCGTATGATCAAATCCAGCAGAGAGCAAAATTAAGTAAAACAAGTAAAAAAGTATCAGTCGGCTTTGCCGACAGAGATATACCCTCAGCCTGTGTATATTGAAACAATTTTTTCCCAAAAAACGTATGTATTTAGGGGTTTTTAAACATTTTAGGCGTTTGAACCGACAAAAATGTTGATTAGGATTAAAGATCCAAAGTTTTACGGAGGAAATACTAAAAGGAATGGATCGACATTGACCATTATGAAAGTGGATCTACAGCCACTACATATGGTGCCTATGGGGTTTTTACAACCTTCGAGCTGTTTGCTCAAGAAGTATGGGCTTGCCCCTGAAAAAAACTTTTACCATCGCAATTGAGGCAGCGAATGCAAGTTGCTTCAACAAAAATCAAAGTGATTCGATATTAGGTCTTAAAGTGAACTTATCCGAAATTTTGTGTGGGAGGTACCGGTTGGAGTAGACAAATATAATCCATATTTGAACCTGATCTATATCTGGTATATATATTAGGATGTGTAAAGAATGGACCAATTCGGCCACTTCCTTCAAGAGTTACCATACGAACAATTTTTCCGAACATTTTTGAACTTTTGTGGGGGAGGTACCTGAAGGAGTGGACCGATATGGCTTATCTTCGAACTTAAACTATGTTTGGACAAAATATTACTAAGGCCAAATTTTGGACCGAATCAGCAGATCCGTTCGAAAGTTATCTTGCGCCCCAACCACCTCACACGGTCTCATAGGGGTCTTTTGCAGCTTTCAGGCAATTTTCTCAGGAAGTATGGACTTGCCCCTGATGAAACTTGTACCGTCGTAGGGAGGGCAGTGAATACAAGTTGCTAAAACAAAAATCAAAGCGATTCGAGAGATGGCCCTAAACTGAATTTTTCCAAAATTTTGTGTGGGAGGTACCCGAAGGAGTGGACCGATTGAGTCCATATTGAAACCTTATTTAATTCTGGTACACGTTTCATGATGGGCAAAGTATGGACCAAATCGGTTACTCCCTTAAAGAGTTATCGTGCGCACAAATTTTCCGAACTTTTGTGGGGGAGGTACAGGAAGGAGTGGACCGATATAGCCCATCTTCGAACTTAAGCTAAGTTTGGGTAAAATATTACGAAAGCCAAAATTTGAGCCGAATCGGTTCATCCGTTCGAGAGTTATCGTGCGCTCCAGCCAGACAGACAAACAGACGGACGGACATTGCTCAATCGACTCCAAATTGTCTGAAACACATTTCGTCCAAACATACTTGGGGTCTAAAACCATTATTTCGATGAGGCACATTTTGCCCGTATGAAAGTGTATATACCCTCGTTAGCATAAATGCTGAGGGTATAAATATATAGTGTGTTGGAATTGAACAAACATTCCACTTCAACTGTTCTAAAAATAGAACATATTGTTTTCAACTTATTTTGCTACTTCAGTGGCTATAGAATTCCAATGGCTAGTAGTTATGGAATAATTCAATGCGACATGCCCTTGTTAAAATAATGGGTTAGTAGGGGGTTTTGTAAGTAGTTACGACTACCAAAAAGTAATATAAAAACTCATTATTTTGTAATGATTTCTTTGCTGGATTTTTTGGTGGTGGTTGTTATTATCCAAGTGGAGATTTTCGGCAGTTTTATGAGAGATTATTCTTTGCCACGGCACTTCCACATTATCGGGATAAAGAGGGCGGTCTTTCAGCACGTGGGTAAAATGAATGGATTAGGAAATTGCTACATCTTGTGTTTGTAGCTTCTCAACATCTAGCTTGAGCACATTTTGTCACAACGATAAATGAAATGCGTTCCTAGGCTGCTACAAGGAAATGGTTCGAATCGATGTTAGCTCCTTGAGTCAATCGGATATCTAACACACAGGAAGAGTGTCTACCGCCTATCACAATATGATCTATCAGATTACTTATTTGTCCATCTGGAGACATCCTCGTTGACTTGTGTATGTCGAGGTTTTCAAAACGGATGCTGATCATTCTCCTGCTTTTTGCCTCTGCAAAATAGATCAGACTCATGAAGGTGGAATGAACTTGCCGAGATCGTGGGACCGAAGATATTTTCCCTCCCAATTTTAGTATTAAAATCTCTTAGAACAATATTAGTGTCAATGCCAGGGCAGAAGTCATACGCCCTCTCAAGACTCTCGTAGAATATATCCTTGGTCTAATGGCAGACAAGTACGTAAACCCACACTAAATGAATTCCTGTGTAGGTTGGTGTCGGATCATCTTCCTCTTCGGTCGGGACGTGGGTGCAAATCAGACTGGCATTTAAGAAGTTTGTTTTTATACGAAATTTGGCATTAAAATTGTGTCAATGACATCAGTCTATAAAAATAATTTTTAATGTATTGTTTAGCCAGGTCTAAAAGATACTACACATCAAAAACTCCCATTACCAAATGACAAATTTTGTATATAATCGTCTTGTAATCATAACTACTTAAGAATCAACCTACTAACCCATTTAAATAATTAATTGATGATTTTAGTTATTTTATGACTAG
Organism: Musca autumnalis; assembly: GCF_047663935.1. Classification (NCBI taxonomy): domain Eukaryota; kingdom Metazoa; phylum Arthropoda; class Insecta; order Diptera; family Muscidae; genus Musca; species Musca autumnalis. The sequence goes on along the minus strand of NW_027412088.1, from coordinate 6,983,995 downwards.
TATAGGTTGGATTTTTAGTCAAACATACACGGTCTGTGTATTAAGTAATGTATTTAAAAAATTTGGCATTATGTTTCAGCCTACCGGTAATGAGTTATTCAGCACATGTTGTTCCCACAATTTTGCTGATAGACATAACACTAGTTCAAGAGTACCAACAGTTGAAGAATATTTGGTAAGTGTAATATTTTTACGAACGGTACATTTTTTAAATTAAAAAATTACATCGTTTCAAACCACTGTTTAAGCGATTTGACACCGTGAAGTGAATGGAAGCCAATAATAATCGCACATAGCACTGCTCTGTTGTTTATTAATGCCTCACGAATTGTGTTGTGTTGATGATGTCCGTCCGTCTGTGTGTGTTGTTTTTGTTTTATACATATAATTTTTCCACATTCAGCAGTTGCCCATGCTTCGGTGTTCAGAAGCAACAGCTTCTATTTTTGTTGGTCTCTGTAGTTGTTGAAATTTCTGTGACGTCACACATTCAACAAAAACAACAACACTATAACACTGTCAGCAAATAATATATTTGAGTAATGCCCAACATGAATAACAGCAACAAAGACAACATCATTAATAGCCCAAAAGTAGAGTTTCCTCGTCCACATTGTTTGACACAATGTGCCATAAGCAGATTGTTTGAAAGGTTTTATGTGCAGCACACTACACGGCGGACGGTTCGGCTCAATGCTGCTCAAATGTTGTTCCAAACTCTGATAAAAATTTGATGCGGCAGATGTTTTCATTTCCTAAACACAGAGTGTATTTCAAGAGCCGCACACACAGACACAGACGAATACACATTTACTTATTAAACACGCTCTCATCTATTCCAACCACACAAACCCTTGAATCTTCCACTTTGAGATAGTTGATTGTGGACCAAATGTTTAAGGGTTGCCCCTTACACATAACCATTTAATACAAAGGGAACATGGTAACTCTGGTTTGATGTACCTTTCTCATTGAAAGGTAGTAGGTAGTAGTTAGGTTGGTTTACGAACCGAGAAGAAGGGCAGGAGAGAAAAAAATACATAACAACGACTTTAATACCCAACACGGGTTACTAAAGGTCTCAACTCCACCGCTGCTTTGCCTCTTCTCACAGCATTTTTCCACTAAAAACTTCAACCATGTCATCCATTACCGTGGGCTGTTCTGTTCATTCGGTGTTTTAGCATGGTTTTTATGCTTTTAGCTATGAAGCTTGGTAGATTTGAGTGCTTCCATTCAGACCTGCCGACTGAGGAGATCTCTGTGTGTTCCACATAGTAATGATTTTCATTTATTTCGTTGTTGTGTCGTTGGCGTCGTCGTCGTCATCGTTTTGTGTTTCCACACAATGTTTCTCACGTGTTTGTGTGCTTATGTACTTTTTCATCCTTTTTATGTGTAAATATGTATGTACATATGTATGCCTGTGTGTATCTGTTTGTCTGTTAGTTCAGTTTGTTTGGTTGATGATTGTTCGTTGTTCATTCGTTATTTCAGAATTGGATCGTCATCGTCAGCATATAAAAACAGTTCTTTTTTTCCAGCCTGATTCAGGCACTTATTGAAATTACAATTTTTGTATGGATGTATTCGTACATACATACATACATAAATACAAGCGTACAAACAAAGTATGTACAAATAGACATGTAGCTACATTTTTGTATTTATGCCGGGTAGTTGTCAGTGGCGTAGCTATCAAAGAATACGAGAACTTATAGCTACTTACCCAGCAAGAATTCCCCTTACAAAACCTATGACTAACCCATTATTTTACCCTGTTACCAACCCATTATTTTAACAAGGACATGTCGCGCGAAATGAGTACATTATTTTTTTGACCACTAAAATAAAAAAATTGTAACTACTTATTTTAATGGACAAAAATCAACAATAATTTCGTGCCACATGCGTTTTTTAAATAATGAGTTAGTAAGGGGTTTTGTAAGCGACATTTTTCCTGGGTACGGGCAAGTATACACAAACACATATGTACATACATACATATGTGTGAATATTCCTCAATTATCATGATTAATAATTTTTGCTCTGTGGGATAACTTTACAATTTTTTTATTTCTGTAATATTTAAAAATATTTTCCTCGATAAAATGAAAAAAAAACTTTCCATTGTTAAAAATTTCCCACCCTCCCCTAAAATGTTCAAAACTACGCCCATAATGTACAATGCATTATGCTAACTGGCACTAAGTCAATGCCACTTAAGTCTTTTTTCGGCGCCGTCAGTTGGACAAAAATAAACTCCATTCGACATAAGCTTCATATTTTGAACCCTTGAGATCAATATATCACATCTATATTGGCTCCGAGAAATATTTTCTTAAAGCTCTTAAATTTTCACCGATGTTCGAGTTTCTAGGGTCTTTCTGACCTAAGCTCGATCCTCTATCAAGGAACAACATTTCTTATATTCTTCTCTTCCTTAAAGTTTTTCAACCGAATCAAACATTTCAGGCGTAAAAACCCGATATGTCTGGAATTGTTTTCTGTCTGTCTGAATCTTCGTAATGGAGAATTGTTCATTTAATTAATCATTCGCCCTAGTAAATTTCTTATTATGTAATCTTCTATTTATATGACTTAACGGCGTTTTCTGTATCGCATGGTGGCGGCTCAGCTCTCTAACGAACTGGTTAAAATTCAAACAACGCACAACCAAAACGAACCAAAAATGTAAGGCAAAATAAAGTGAAGCCATATGCGACCATAAGTTGGGTAGAAAATCCACAATAATTGTACTGTGAGATGATGACGATGGTGGTGGTGCTGCTGCTGTTAGCAGGGCAGAATGAAACAACACACAACGGCAACAAAGCCTTCCTACATCCAAACGTATCATTCCTTCCGTCCGTTCGTTTATCATCAGCATGAAACTAATTCAAACCCAAAAAAATATTGTAAGAAGAACAAGCATGAAAGTCGTTAGGGTACCATATAAACAGTGTGTTTATGTGTATGCCCGGCCGCAGTAGACATACAAACATACAGACAACGTAACGCTAGAGTACGTATGAATGCCAAAGAAACAACGTAGTATGTACGTAACAGCGTCTGTCTGTCAGTCACACTAAGCCAGAAGCTACCAGCACTAATTGTAAATGCCTGCCTGCCTGATAATGCTGTGAGCCGTGAATGGAGGGAAATCGGGTTTTAGTACGTAGCACGGTGGCAGCCGGCTTATGTACAATGGAATGGATTTTTTTGTATGTAGAGGATAGATGATTGTATGTATTTAACTATGTATTTCTACATGTTTGGTACATGGGGTAAGGTAAATGGGATTTCGTAGAGTAGGTTTTGGTTTAACATTGCCAGTATGTTAGGAAACAAACAACTCAACAACTCTTCTCAGCCTTATATACCACTCAGAACTAGAGTTGGACTTACATATGTATGTTGTCTGCGTATTTTCTTGTAGTGCTTCTCTCCAACTTACGAGTTATTCGATAATAATAACAACAACAGCACAGTCAGGCGTATTAAATCCATATAACAGAGGGCCTAAATGTTGTATTTTTTATGTTTATGCACGAAATGAGAGAAGGACTTCATTCTCTTTTGGCGAAGGCTACATACATTGTATGTATGGATCTAAATGCATATGTATGAATGTCTGAGTTGGTCATAAAAAGAAGAACAAAAATATAGACACATTATTACATATTCATAAATACATATGTATGTATGTATGAGCCGGCAACACTTGTTATTTACTTGAACATTATTGGGTACATAAACCAAGAACCAATTCAGTATTTCTGCTTCCTATTTGTGTTTCTTCCTCCATTACTCTCCTTTCCCGAGATATGCCTTGGGGAATTTTTTATTTATGTAAATCCCATGCAACCGGAACTAAAGCTGTAGGTTGCTTTGATAAAGTTTATTTTTAAAGAGTACATAACAATCTTCTTCCTCTGAAATGTTTGGGAGTTTCAAAAAAAAAAAAAAAACAATGATTAAGACTAGGCACAGTGTTTCGTGAATGGCATGTCGAATACAAAATTAAAAGTATGTAACTCAAAGAGAATTACTAGAAATATCCTGTTTATCCCGTTTATGTAAAATTCCATGCGAATTAATTCGTTCGGATTACTACCAAACTTTTGTTTCTAAAGAAATATTTCATTCATGTTTTATTTTGAATTGACCAAAAATATCAAAACAAACAGGGGGTTGGTAGTAACTCGAACGAATTCGTTCGCATAGAATTTTACATAAACTGACTGTAAAACTCAATAAGGATTATGCAGTACCTGTGGATCATTTTCTGTATTTGGAAAAGTGATAAATCAGGGTGCAACATTCGGATTATATCCTAATTATCAGTATATCAGGGCATTCGAATAAAGCGCATCTAACCTCGATAATGTGGTAGCGCAATATTTCAGTAAACCCCACTCTCTTCATAGGGCCGCAAAATGTGTAATAGGAAACCAAGAGTTCCGTAGGACTACTGAGGAGAATATGACGATGGCAATCTGATAACTGATACAGACATAGTGCTGAGGATCAGGAAGGTAAGCTTTTGGTATAAAGTATTGGCGACAATGAATATACTCAAAAATCAATTCCGAAGGCCAACATAGAATAATAATACTTAACAATTCTGTGTTTTCCTACCAATCGCATACGAAGTGCAGTCAGACGTATTATGTCAGTAACTAAAATGTGGTCTTCGACGTGGCAAATCCACCACACAACAGATTATCACCTAGTCGTCAACTAATAATAATGTGTTCCAAGCCTTCCAATACCCAATGATGTTTCAGACGAAGCTAAATAGATCTTTATAATAAACAATTAACAAGTATCTGTCGGCTTTGTCAACAGAAATAACCCATAAACAAAAGAAACAAGCCTAATATAGGTATTTTACTATTTACGTATAAAAATATCAAGGGTTTTCTGCTGCCAATACCTTTCCCTGCCTTTTTATTTTTTTTTCAAAAGATTCTCCTCTAACATTCCATGATTTTTATAGACATCGTCCAAGAACCGACACTCATGAGTTATTTACCATTAAATGTTATCATAATATAACCTGAAAGAAAAGTTTGTGGACGTTCCGAATAAATGGAGAAGGTCTCCAATAAATTGATAGATATATTTTCTATCCACAGAAAACTCGAAATTACAGCTGATTCGCTTACAAATTTTGCTAATGGGGCCTACAAAATAATATGGTCTAATTCACAGCTAATTCGGTTGGAAAACGTGGATAAAACCTTCAAAATACGGGGTGAACTCCTTCAAAATGTTGTTAAATCTGTAAGTTGCATTGTATGGGACTATACTAAAACATTACCCTAAGTGAACAATTTTTGGAAAGGAGGTTTCTGGTTCATTGAGAATTATAAACGGCAAATTTAGCCAATTCTGCTGGAAAATGTGACTAAAATCTTTAATATACCTATAGGCGACAGGTGCAGTTATATGGCGGATATGCCCAACTATGACCTGGTTCATAGGAACATGTGTCGAAAACCTTGAAAATATAGGAAATCCGTCTTTAAGGTTACGTGGAAGCTATACCCACACGCAGAGAATAATATATTTTTCGTTTTTGCTAGAACAATAATATCTGTTTTTGTTCCAACAATTTATTTATTTTGTTCAGCCAATCATCCAAAGTAAAAAAAAAAACAAAAACAAAAAGAACCTGCGAAATTCCGAAATATTGTAAAAATCATTAACAATACGGATGGTAGGAACTATCATAATCTAGAATGTTTACAAAAAAATATACGAAATGTTTGGTTTGATTGTATATAATTCTCATATACACTTTCCACACAACTTTGGTATAAATGTCACGTATAATATTACGAGTATTAACGAAAACAGCAAGTTTTGCTGCTTTAACTGAAAACAAATAGAACTACTCCATTGTGCTCATCCAAGCGCCCACCATAACATAATCATAACAACAAACAGTAAAAGAAAACACAAACTACGACCAGGCAGGTTTCCTCCCAAAAAACACTTCTCAGATTGTGCCGATATAATTCAACCATCAAAACCCAAAGATGAATGAAAAAGAAGAAACTAATAATCTAATTAAATACATACAAAAAAAACTCACCAAAATTATTTTTTCACCACGGCAGCGAATACCGAGAGAAGAGAATAAAATTGTCGAAGAAAACTAAATAATATTGTCCAGTTGACAAAAACTATTGATAGATTTGACAAAACCAATTGTTGAAATTGACAAAAACGATCGTTGGAGTCACAATACTACAGACGGAATCTAACAATATCTTTACAATACATATTTTGCTCTTCGAATATTGTTGGATCAATCATAGTTTTTTCTCCGCGTGAATATGGTTCTTCTTCGAACATGAGGTATGTTTGGAATAAGTATTAGGCTGCAAAAAAATTGGGCAGACTTTGCTGTTCCTATACCATTCGAATTTGGACGCTCAAATCCTCTGATGAAAGAAAATTGGAAGCCTTCGAAATATGGATTTGCCGACGAGTACTGAAAATACCATGGACTGCAAAAATTTCAAATGACGAAGTACTGAGAAGGATCAATGTAAGCCGTCAATTGATAACAACAATAAAAAGTCGCAAAATAATGTATCTTGGACACCTTTTAAGAAACAACAAATACAGTATTTTACATGCCTTTTGCAAGGGAAAAATTAAAGGAAGGCGAGGAAGGAAACAAATATCATGGCTCAAAAATCTAACGGACTGGTCGGGCCATAACAATGAGACTGATCTGCTGAATGTTCCAAAACACAGAGAGCTGACAACCATTATACAATAAGATAATAACTGTAATGCAAAATGGATTGTAATCACTTATATCCGTCTAACGGATGAATAAATAAATAAGAAGATACCATTCGAGAGTTATTTTGTGCACCAGTCAAGCAGTCAGCGGTACAGACATGCCAACATTAACTCCAAATTGTCTGAGACGGATTTGGTATTCAAATATGTGGAATCTAAATTATTATTGCAACAGAGGAAACATTTTTGACTGGCAACTGCGAAACCGGAAAACATTATATGTCCTCTTTTATTGTTCTTATGTTCAAACAGGTGCTACAAGTCTGTCATTCACAAATACGAAGGCCCTACAGTTTCTAGAAAGATATTCCGAATTAAATAAGTACTAATCAATTTGAAGATATGTATGTATGTCATATATTATTAACAGAGAGATCGCCGGCGGCACTAATGGCACGATGCCAGTTCCAAAATATGTCTTTAAATGGTTAAAATTAGTCTCAACTGCTTGTACCCCGTTTGCAAGAGTAGGTTTGTACTGTCAGGTCTACGGTTCAATTATTGGAAGATCATTGTTTCAGATTTTCATCCTTTAGGTTTGAAAGTGTCCGGAGACTTGTCTTAATATGTATTCAATGCAGTATTAGTGTTCCAAGCGACAACTCTCGGTACTAAGTAATAAATATGATAAACAGGACAAAACTGGGGCTAAGTCTGAGTGAAATCAATGCACCACCCTTATGAAACTTTTAACTATTTTTCGAAAATGTTTTATCTACTATAGAATTAACTATTACCCAGCATATGAGTTTGTGTCTTAAGTGCTTGTCTTTATTCCCTTCTCTAATTTGAGTAAGTACAAAATGCTTAAATAGCCTACCAAACTCTAAGAATAAGGCAACTGATTTTTAACTTCCTAAATTTCTTGGGTCTTTACTTAAATATGGATCTCAGTCCTTCCCATATAATTGGGGAACATGCCATGTTGTTTATGTTATCGGAGATAATCACAATGAGCTTCCAAGTAAGCCCCATTATTGTGAAGTTTTAAAAATTTTTTGTGACGCCTAATGCTCTTTGTAAATACTGCAATTTCATTTACAGTTAAGTTAGCTGCAAATGTTACAACATTACTGAGCGAAGAACTATCATCGGCATCGACTAACATGTTGCCCTATAAGCTAGCCGTGATCAATCACACAATCAAAATGTTACATTAAAATATTGTTAAACATTCTTCAATAAAAATCTTTTTTTCACTAGCAAAGTAATATAAACATTTTCCACGACACTGTGCTGCCCTTCTCATGACACCAGTAATGAACATTAAATCCCACTCTCTCTGTTTTACCTTTTTTCTGATTGTCGTTGGGTTTCTTTCGGCTGCCAACCAAAAACAACGTAAAAACAAAACCCCAACAACTGAAATCGGTAACGGCAGCATAACAACAACAACAGAATAAAAAATACCGCCAACAGAAAATAAGTACAAAGTAATTCTGAGATTTTATGTTGAAGGTAAGAGCTCTCTGTGAATGTGTGAGAGTGACTTACATACATAAACCATGTAGTTGATGATAACACTTCAGGATATTATTGACAATTCCAGGAATTTTCAAACTCATCTGGTTTTTGGTTCTTTTCAACTTTTCCATTCCCTTCTTCTGCTTCCACCACTAACCACCTCTTTTGTGTGTGTTTTGAAACTCAAACTCTGCTGCTACGTAGGAAACACGTTTACGCATTAAATGGCATTTGCACTAGACACACACACACCCTTACGTACATACAAAAATTAAACCCAACGTGCTAAAGCCAAAAGCAAACAACAAACAATGCAACCTTCCTTACACCCTTAGAATTTGTTTAAACAAAACCCAAAAAGAAATGCAGAGAATGAAATTAATATAGTTACAACAACAACAACAATATAACACAAAGGCCAAATGGAAACAAGAAAGACAAGAGAAAAGCGAAAACGAAAAAAACGTACAAATCGAGGACATGCCGATAAAAAAAGGTCCAAATACCCAAACTCATACAAATATACAGGGACATGTACGAGTACATATGAATTTATGCCGGCAGAAGGACACAATGCCAAACACACGCACGCTTTAGGTAATCACAGGAGAACGGAGAGAACAGCACGAGTGTGCACAGAGAATATGTATATAATCGTAGCAACTCACATTGAGTGAAAAACCCACAACAGAAGATTTAATTCTCTTGTCCTTCCTCTCTCTCACTTATGTAGCCATTATATATTTGACTCACACTCTGGCGTATTGTCCTTGCTTTGAGCATAACCCAAAGCTACCATGTATTGTAGTCTGCTTCTGGTTTATGAACTCGGCATGTGGCCTTTAACATTTCAATAGGTTTTTTCTCTTTGTCATTGCTTTGTACGATGTTTGTACATAGACTTCCTTTGTCCTTATATACCTATGCATTGCATATTCCATATCTACATAGCAAACACATTTGCGTTATATACTAAAGTTTATGCTTTGTCTTTATGCTCATACCCACCTTTCTCCAATGTGTTTCATTCGAGTGGCCACAGACAAAAGATGTCTGGAACAGAGCAAAACATCAGTTCGTACATGAATGACTAGCCAGCGGAAGCATTCTTTGCTTGTTATCTCATCAATTCGCTATTCTTTCTTTCTTTTCTAAAAATGGAAAGTAATTTTTCTAATGGCAAGAAGATTAATGTTAAAAGCCAGCCATGGCGAGCATAGAACTTCTTCAGTTGCAGTTGAGCGTGACGACAGTCTTTCACAGTTCAGATAGAAATACGAAGCGTCCTTGATATTGAATCACTCTATCAAAATGAATAATAGCTAGGGATTTAAGATCTTATCCGGAATTCAAAGATTTCAATAGAATTTTTGTGTTTAAAAATGGTGAATGATGTATGAAGCCTCGTTATCATGTTTAACCCTCCGTCATGCACATGTATCTGGCCAGATATTTTACGAATTCAACTGCGATTTAAATATATTTCTGATTTAGCTAGGGGCTTGAGTCTCTAGGTACCCTCTACAAATATTGTAAGGTATCGTTTTATGAAAAAAACACTTTAAAAAACAACAACAATCTAAATTTATGTAGATTTTTTCATCTATACATCGTATACGTAGCGCATGTATCTGACCAGATACACACACATTTTGTTCCAATCCGGTATGCCTACAACATTCGAAATCAGATTATACATGTTTTAGTTGCTTACCTGAAGCTTTGTGAGACTTTTTTAATTAAGAATTAATTAAAACTTACTTTATAACTACTAAATTTAATTGAAATGAACTTTATACCAATTCTTGTTATTTTTTTGACATTACGAGTAAACACAAAAATACAATTTTTCTTGTTTTATTTCTCATATTTTTTACACGGGTTAAGCATGTACTAAGAACAAAAAAAGTGAAAATATATATATGCCTGGCGTGATAACAATACAAGAATATAATATTATCACTAAAATAGCATATTTTTCGTATAAATGTACTGAAATACATACTGTATCTGGCCAGATACATGCGCTACGTACGTGACTATCGGAACATGTGCATGACGGAGGGTTAACATAGAAATATGCAAATAGGAGGAATCTGATGATACTTATGTTATGTACCTACTTCTTTATGTGCATAAGTAAACATACATACATATTCCATTTAAGATTATATTTATCAGGGTTATAACGTATTGAATTCTTTTTAAATATCACATTATACGACTGCATACCTGTGTAGGGCATGAAAATCTTAATGATAATTCATTCGACCAAATTTCAATTGACAAAAACAATGCAAAAATATATTATTTCAGAACGGTTTCAATCTTTTAAAGTCCACATTAAATTCATAATTGTCTTATTTATAAATATGTATTTGCAAGAGCGCATATTTTTATTAAAAATATATGAGAAACATTGTCACTCAATTATCCGGGAAAATCGATTATCCGTAATGGTCGGGACTGACTATATATCAATAAATGCACCTTCAGTTCTATTTTGTGTTGTTTCTTAAAAATATACTTTTAGGGAAAAGATCGTCAGTGAATCCGTGAATTCTATCTGTACATACATACATAGATCAAAATATCAATTTTTGACGAGGAAATGTAATAAATGAATGAATGTCCGTTTCCGGACAAAGTTTATGAAAATCAAGGGAAAATGGAAAATTTTTTGAAAAAATATTCACAAGGGACAGTGGATGATTTATAACACTGTGCAACAAAATTGAGCTCGAGATCTGGGGGGTGGAAAATTCCTTTACGGGGTGAAAGCCCTTGATGAGTATATTCAGAACCCCAAAGGGCAGATCCACCGTGAGTCGAAGTTTTGAGTTATGGCGAGATGAATTTTTCACTGGAGACCCTATAAGCCATCAGAAAGTAGCGGTATATCTTTGTTCGCAGTTATTTTAGCTTATTTCTAAAATGACATGTCTTCTGTCTAATGAGGATCTTTTTCGTAGAATATTTCGACCTTCTAACTCGCTTCCTTCCATGTCCTTTTCGTCCTTTATTTCAAGAACCGCAATAAAAGTACCACAATATGACATTTTTCAGCTTCGAAATATACTGCAAAAATGGCGCTCAGAAAATTTTAGGTACGGCTCTTATTGACAACTAATCGATATTGTCGAGTTTCATAGTCCTTTTTGGCATTTACCCTGTTTTTGTTCAGAAAAACTATGTTTTGTGTTTTTGTATATTCTGTATATTTCAACAACCAACAAAAAAACGAATATACAGAAAAACAAAATATAGTTTTTTTTCTGAACAAAAACTGCGTAAATGCAAAATGGACCATGAAAACGGGACAAAATCGATTAGTTGTCAATATGGGCTGTACCTAAAATTGTCTGAGCCACATTTTTGCAGAACTTTTCGAAGCTGAAAAATGTCATATTGTGGTACTTTTATTGTGGTTCTTGAAATAAAGGACGAAAAGGACATGGAAGGAAGCGAGTTAGAAGGTCGAAATGTTCTACGAAAAAGGTTCTCATTAGATTTGACTGAAGATATGTCATTTTAAAAATAAGCTAAAATACCTGCGAACAAAGATATACCGCTAGTTTCTGATGGCTTATTGGGTCTCAAGTGAAAAGTTCATTACGCCATAACTCGGAAGTTCGACTCACGGCGGATCTGCTCTTTGGGGTCCTGAATATACTCATCAAGGGCTTTCACCCCCAAAGGAAATTGTCCACCCCCCAAAATTTCGGTTCACAGTGTAATTAGTCGAAAACATTTAGTTTAAAATCACTATATTTTAAAGACGTCAGGAGTAGAAAATGTGTTGTGAAAACAATCGATGCATGTTTATTCTATCGCTACATAATGTGTTAGTTATGTAATGGTATACGCAGCCGCCTTGTACGCTGAATTCCTGGGTTCGATTCCAAGGCCACGTCAAATTTTCAACGGATGCAAAATACCCATCAGTGTAATGTTTTCCACATTTCCTAAGTATTTCAGTCGAAAGTATTTTTGAGTATTTCAGTGTAGGGAAATTTTAAATTTCTCTACAGGTAGTGTTTTAAGACACGTCGTTCGGACTCGCCGATAAACAGTAGGTCCCATATGATGTAGCTAATATGAATCGGGGTGCACTCATTGATATTAGAGAAGACTGCCTTGTCCCTTCTGGGATGTTTGTGGAAAAATTATATTATCTCAAGTGAAAAAGTATCAATCGTCTTTGCCGACAGAGATATACCCTCAGTCTATGTGAATTGAAACTTTCATCTTCAGACAGATCGAATATATTTAGGGTACTTTCAGAATTTTGTGTCCCTTTTTGGACACGGACATTTGAACTTGCCGACAAAAATGTGAATTAGGATTAAAGTTCAAAAGTGTTGCGGAGGAGGTACTTAAAGAATGGATCGACATAATCCATTATGGAAATGGAACTAATTTTGGGAGTCATATCATTTCGATAGATAACACGCCCACTAGTAATTTCAGTGGGTCATCGTATAACTTTTGAACCATGGACTTGTCCACGGAGAACATAATATCGCTGTAAACAGGACCACAACGAACAGTATTGCCCATCGACTGATAAGTTCGAGTGTTATCGTGCTCTCCAGCCATTACATATCGCTCATTTACTCAAAGAGTGACACATTTCAAAAAAAGTCAGTTTCGAGAAAAACGCGTTTTAAGTTCGCGATTAAAATTTGACATCCCATCTTAGAAATTTTGTTACACAAATCTAAACTAACTAAATATCAGTGCTAAATTTCTGTGCATGGTCAAGCATGATTTGAGTTGTTTTACTGCTTCATAAACTCAAAAAACTGTTGTGTTGAATTATGCGAAGCTCGTAGTAAATGAGCTGTAACTCGTTGGGTTTTAGAGATATCATCATGAAAATTTGACACAAGATAACGTTGAAGTCGTAGAAAAAATAGAAACTCAGAAAACGCATTTTTTGAGTTATGCCGCTCTTTGAGTAAATGAACGATATGATGCCATAGGGGTTTTTAACATTTCGGGCTGTTTTCTCAAGAAGTATGAACTTGCCCCTGAAGCAATTTTTAACAAAATGGTTGGAGAGCAGGTCTTAAAGGGAACTTATCCGAAATTTTGTGTGATAGGTAAGAGAAGGAGTGGAAAAATAAAGTTCATATTCAAACCTGATCTATATTTGGTAGATATATTAGGATGTGTAAAGTATGGACCAAATCGGTCACTCCCTTCAAGAGTTATCGTGCGCATAATTTTTCCGAAAATTTTTAAACTTTTGTGGGGGAGGTACCTGAGGGAGTGGACCGATATGGCTTATCTTCGAACTTAAACTAAGTTTGGACAAAATATTGCGAAGACCAAATTTTGGACCGAATAGGCAGATCCGTCCGAGAGTTATCTTGCCCTCCAACCACTACACACGGTGTCATAGGTTTTTTTTTGCAACTTTCAGGCTATTTTCTCGGAAAGTATGGACTTGCCCCTGATGAAACATGTACCGTCGTATAGGGAACAGTTAATCCAAGTTGCAACAACAAAAATCAAAGCGATTCGAGAGCAGGTCCTTAACTGAATTTTTCCGAAATTGTGTGAGCGAGGTACCCGAAGGAGTGGACTGATTGAGTTCATCTAAGTATGGTTGAAATTTCACGATGTGCAAAGTATGGACCAAATCGGTCACTCCCTTCAAGAGTTATCCTGTGCACAAATTTTCCGAACATTTTCGAAGTTTTGTGGGGGAGGTACCGGAAGGAGTGGACCGATATAACCCATCTTTGAACTTAAACTAAGTGTGGACAAAATATTACGAAAGCCAACTTTTGGACGGAATTGCTTGTTCGAGAGTTATCGTGCGCTCCAGCCTGCCAGACATACGGAGGGACATGGCTAAATCAACTCCAAATTTTCTGAAACGGATTTCATCCAAGCATACTTGGGGTCAAAACCCGTTATTTCGATGAGGCACATTTTGCCCGTATGAAAGTGTATATACCCTCGTTAGCACAAATGCTGAGTGTATAAAAAGTTTTGAGGATTCCATTCCAATACCAATCTGGAAACTCTATTTCCTGACTTTCTCCTTAAAATGCAAGAGGAGAAGTTTTCAGTTGCTCAGTTGATGTATGGAAATGTTTGAGATTTTATTAGGCCAGATTATTTATTGTCCAGGGAAACTTCTAGACTATGTAGATTACCTAGAGTTTTTCTGTAATAAAGATTGTTACGGAGATATTTCGCTTCCGTGCAGAAGAATGGACTTCATTGGTCGCTATGTTTTATTGGGTAACCTTATCTGTTGACATGATGATCCCGAAATAACAAAAATTTTCTTTAGTTTTCAATTTTCTGTCGACTTGCATGTACAGTTAGGTCTACCAATGTTCTCTACATATCGCTGAAGTCTTCAAGCCGCTTGTTGAGACCCCAAAACAATTCCACGTTTCTTTTCATTATAATTTCATAGAAAACTACTGCGACTATATAACCTGATACGCTTGTTCTTTCGCTGGGTAGAACGCAAGTTGCGTAAGTCTCTCCATGCTAATTTCTTTTGCATCTTTCCACATATATATGAATTTTGTTGTGAACATCTAGGATTTGCGTCTGTCGATTAAGCAATTAGTATATTAATTATCACTCATATCTGCACGGTCGAACACAAGGAAACAGAAAAAACATGACATCCGTAAAAAAAAGAAAAATTCTTCAACATCAATTTAATCGGTAGCAAACTGATGCTTACTTGTATCGTGACCCCTACATTGCACAGCTGCCTCTCTAATATTACACCCCGCATCAATACAACACCTCCTTATTAGTACATGCATAATTACAACATCATGCGTACATAATTTGAACTTCAGCGCTGAATCTGTAAGTTATGCTCTGGAATTATACAAATTCGCATCTAACAGTCAGACGGATAAGATGTTGGGTTTTCGAGCCGAGCATCACTCCCGACGATTGCCAACGAGCCAACAGCATTCGATTATCACAGAGCCGAGCAACACACCCGACGATCGCAACGATGAACAACCCGATTACATCAGAGCCGGCAGCATCCGAACACTTCAGAGCCGACCATCAACTTGATTAACCGACGAGCCTACAGCATCCGATTATCACAAAGCCGAGCAACACACCCGACGATTGCCAACGAGACGACAACATACGATTACCTTAGAGGCGAGGAACATCAGAGCCGATCATCAAATCGATTAACCGAGGAGCCTACAGCATTCGATTACCACAGAGCCGAGTAAAGCACCCGACAATGCCTAGGCTACAGTCACCACCACCGAGCCTATTATGTCAGCCACCCGATTATCACCGAGCCGATGTTATCAATTTTGTCGTCAACTACAGAATCGCACTGCAGATCTATGTCTGGTAGAAATAGTGCGTTGTGGACCAAATCGGTTACTGCCTTCAAGAGTTACAGAGCGCACCATTTTAGCGAACTTTTTTAACTTTTGTGCCGGTATGAGTGGACCGACATGGCCCATCTTCAAATTTAAATTAAATTTTGACAAAATATTACTTAGGTCAAATTTTGGATCGATTCGATTGATGCGTTCGAGTTAGCCTGAAAGCTGAGGGTATAAAAATAAAACGTAAATACATTGTATGTGGTGCAATAGTTAGAATGCCTGCCTACCTAAATGCCTGAATTCAATTCCCAAGCTGGACAACATTAAAATTTTTCGTGGGGTAAGTTTTTAATGCACTTCACCATATAATTAAGACATTCAATGATTCTACAGAAGAAGAATATATGGGTGGCGTACCGGGTGGCGTACCTGATAGATTTCAAGCTGAGAATGTCATAATATTTTTGCCAGAGGTCGAATCCATGCCGTTAGGTTGAACTAACAGTAATTTAAATTTACAAAATGTTCTTTCAATAAAAGTATTCAATTAGTGATGTGTACATCAATTGACAAACGGTTCTGAATGACGATTATACTCTGATGTACAAATCGAATATTTTTTCTGAAAAAGCTCTGAATTTTAATAAAAGTAATGGTATTTTCTCATTTTAATTATTATGAAGCCCGAAAGGCCAAACTGTGATTTCTTGGTATGTTCCAATCTTAGTAAAACATGTTGTTGTTGGTAAAATTTTTGGTTTTAAATGTAAATGACATGCATACATACACATACGAGTATGTATGTACATCCATTATATCTGCATGACCCATACAAACACTAGTAATTTAATACTAAACACTTAATTTTACAAATGAAATAGGAACATATCATCATTTCTCTCGTAAAAAGGGGGTTACAAGACCAGACAATAACATTCAGACCATTTATTCATTCATTCATTCAAGCGTCTTTCATTCTTTCGTTCCCTTTCACATTCCACACTCAGTAAACCTTTCATAATCATTACCACCCACTGAGAGCCATAAAAACAAACTCCAACAAATACTCAGAGCTCTGTTGATAACATTGACGTCAAAAGCATTTTGTTGCTGTAACTGCTGTTGCGGATGTTGTTGATGTTGGTAGTACTGCTGATGTAGACGATAAAAAACAAAACGAACGAAGGACAATATGTGTACCAGGATATTACACAATAAAGCATTGACTCCTCGCATATTCGACAGAGTTCTGTCGATTTATTCGTTTGTTTTCAATTTCAATGTAATGTAATCCCTTAATCGTACGCACAAACAGACACACACATGGCGAACACACGCACACACCCACATTTAAGTTTATCATTGCATAAAAATATTGTTGTTCTGCTTCTGGTGTGTTTCATTCAATAAGGATTTGTATCGACATCGTAACCACCCCCACTCCCTGTAGTCAGCAACGAAGAGCAAACAAGTCGTCCGCAATCCATTCATCCATCCACCCACTATTAAATTTTGTTTGCTGGACATTCGATAGCAGCTTTAACCATTTAAATGCCATTTTTATTGGACATATGGGGATGTTGGTCGTTTGTAGATGTAACTGTATGTGGTTTCTTTAATTTGTAAGCGCTCATATGCGTGTGTGTTTATAGATTGAAACACCCCTTATAATTAATTCAAGTCGATTGAAGTGACATTGATAAGCAAGATAGAATAATTAAAAAGGAGCTTATAGTCTATATAGAATTATTACATACACGTAATATTGTAACGTTCTCTAACATAAAATCTCAATTAAATAATGAAATGATAAAACTAAACAATAAAAATCTCTATTTTTGGCAGAGAAACAAACCCATACTTTCCATTTTTATTAACAAACCACTGTACGTTCGCTCAGGGTCTTGCCTTTGAATCACATAACATTGAAAGGAATCAATTCTCAGAAATCCGTAACAGGTTCAAAATTCAAAATATACGGAGTGTAGAAGTTAAATGCTAGAAGCGAATCTTATATTACAACCAGTAAAATGCTGGAAGATTATATAATGTCTTTTATGGATTGTCTTAGTTTTATATTTAGGTAATAAATCTATAAAGGAACAACTATGGCGAATTTATAAACAAGGACATAGATTTGAAAAGCATTAGTGTCAAAAGGTTTCTATAAGTTGCACGTTGTCCCTAGCAGAATGTCGTTGTAGAATGTACCTATACAACTATTATCGAGACGAAGTGTGTATTTACGAATTAATTAGGTAAATTAAGCGGAATGTCCTCTAGCTGTCTGTTGAGACTGCTTTGCCAATTTGGGTATTACAATTGGCTTGAACAAGTTAATGTCATAGTCACTGTCATTGAGTTCGATTAGGATTGAACGCAGATGAGCCTAATGGTAATGAATGTTATCCCCATTTTTAGTCGCTTATCCACCTGAATACACAAGGGAAACTTCTATCTCCCTTGTCCCTTCTGGGATGTTTGTGGAACAATTATATATATCCACCGGAATGAAACTAGAGAGGAGGACTTTACATTTTGACCTACTACAAACTACCAGTGTTTCTTTGTAATGAGTCCGGACATTTCAGTTGCAGATTCGCAAATCATTATCTTTACAACGTTTATGGGTGTCGTTAACTTCTTTTTTTTCTGATGGGGTGAATATGATATTAAATATTTTAAAAGTGATACAGGTTCTCCTCTTTCATGCATAAGCCCACATCCAATTTATGTTTGGTTTCAGGATAGCTATAACACATTCCAGGTGTAGTTTTCAGTATCGTATACGTCAAAACATAAGTCTTCTTCGGTTTTACATTTTTTCTTTTATTCCTCTTGGGAGCATAGATAAAGCTTCTACAAAGCATCCCTATTTACACAATTGATTTTAGTTGGTTTTGTATCTTCCAAAGTAAAGTTAATTTGTCATCGTTCTTGGATGGCAAAAATTTTCTTGTTCGATCTTGATTCCTTGATCCTTGAAAATTTCACTCAAGAATTATACTTTGGATATTTGGATATTTTTTCTTAATGCATGACCTTTCTAGCTTCATCTGTAATGTTTAATCTGCGTTTTTATGGTTCCTGGTTCACAAAGTCCCATAGCTCTATGTAACTTATGGTGATGGACCAGAATTCCCTGCATATGATAGCTTAACTTCTGAAGATGGTGTTAGACACAAAATGGATTTCACAGCAGTATAGCAGAAACCATTTTACAGAGGCTTCGAATATTTTCTGCTGGTTTGTAGTCGTCTGCATTCTGCTCACGCTTTTATTTGTTTCTGCCCCACCCCTCATGGTAAGAGTGTTAATGACATATTCAATTGCTTGTCCTTCTGACATGATGTGTTTATACTTACTTAGCTGGCCAACTACAGAACATTTGTACCATAAGTCGAACTAAGAAAACATCGCCATTCCTATCTATTTGATTTCGTCTTCCACTTGTTTACTCCATTGAAGCTTTGGCATTCAAGTTCAAGGGGCCCGTATTTATACGCCTTTTTATCGGGTTCATCATCGCACATTCTTATGACATGTCCTAGCGAACGCAATCGTTGTACATTGATACTATACTGATGTCGTTATATAGCCGATAAAGATCATGGTAGCTCGAGGTTCATACGACGCAGATATTCGCCGTCAATGCATAGTGCCCCGTAGATCTTTCGAAGAGTTTTCCACTTAAACTTACCCAGGCTTCGAAACGATACATTAGCACGGGTTGACGAGATGTGGATTTATTTTTCAACTGCTCACGTAACCCAAATTAGCATCTGTTAGCCAGTATGGTACTAAGTTTCTGTCCTAGACAACATAAACGCCCTTTGACATTTCTATTGGGAAATTTTATAGCATAAAGTACGGTTTGACGTACAACCATGTGTTGCAATGTTTACAGTGACTTGAATAAATCAATTTGCCCAATAATGAAATTTACTTGTGAACATTTTCGTCTAATAATTTTTCACAACTTTCGACGTGGATTATCACGGCAATAGTGGATCGATGATATTAAACTTTTATATGGGCATTCAAGTAAAAAACTGGTTTAATGAATTCGAGGCCGACACTCGTTAAAAATCGGAGGTCGTGATAGTGGTCCAAAAACGGCCGTTGGGAGAGAAAAAAATTAAACCGTGCGTGAACGGATAATGCAAGATCGCCATATTATATACCGTGAGATAGAGGCATCCTTGGGCATTTATTCCATCAACTAACATTTGATATACCATAAACATTTTTCGGCAAAAATGGGGGTTTCTCGTTGGATCCCGTATTGATCGGTGCAAGAAATTTCGAAAAAATACTATCGCGGTGCTTCAAATGATATTTATAAAATGGATCCAGATAGATAGCAGCACTCTTCAGAGGATGCTGTAAAAGCGTCCAAAAACCATGTTTTAGAGGTGTCTCAATCAAGCCACTGTAAACAACACAACACATAATCGTATGTCAAACTATCCCTAGTACGTTTAGCCTAAAAACTGTAAAACTTTCCAAAAAATGTCAAATGGCGTCCATTTAAAAAAAATCAAAAAAAAAAAAAAGAAATGTTGGTACTACATCTATGATTTTCGGTACCTAGATTAAGAAAAAATCGTCATTTCAAATCTGATTTTGTAACTAACTTTGATCGTTGCGCGCAAAAGATATAGCCGTTTTAATTTTAATAATTAGGAAACATTCTTAAAAATCGCAGCTTAGTATAATAAGCGGTTGTATTCTATTACCGTTTACTAAATTTGTACTCTTTGAGATGATGGTAAAATAATTATAAAAAGTCTCAACGGATTCGCAAAAATCTAATTTCTTACAAAATTTTACGTATTTACAAACATATTTTTTTAAAATAATGGAGCTTATACTTTCAAAAATGATGCCCAAGTCGTAAAGGTTGAAGCTATAATATTCATGTTATTTGCAAAAATACAAAGAAAATATGAACAAAAAATAAAAATCAAATTATTTTACTTTCATTATACCCTATACCACAATGTGGAAAAGGGTATTATAAGTTTGTTTTGGTAAACATTCATGTAACACCGCGAAATATTTGTCGGAGACACCCAATGTGGTATACCAATCTTCATATCTCGACGAGATAAAGCGATTTTGAGATGTGTGTCCGTCCGTCCGTCCCTCTGTCCATTATAAATTGTAAACACGCTCCAGGCCGCAATTATGGACCGATCGTCACGAAAATTTGTATGGAGGTCGGGTTCAGATCAGAATAGATCGCTATTCTTATTGGTGATGATCGTGAAATATTTAGCGGGTGAAATGGACCAAAAACATAATATTTATCCAATTTTCTAGCGGCTCTGTAGGTCTCAATAATAGTCCGATCACGCGTAATTTTAAATAAGGTAAGAGTATATCACAAAGGAGAAGCTTGCAATTTGAGATGGCGATCGGATAATATTTAGAGGGTTAAATGGACCAAAACTTTTGTGTGAAAATTGTGAAAATTTTTAATATACAGCTTATATCTTAATTCCTGGAAGTGACATTCCGGACAAGTGAGATATACTTGAAAGTGGAACGCTTGACCTTTCAATTGATGCCAATTATGTTGGTGTGCATGATCAGATAACAGAGTTACAGCCTAATATATTCCGTTATTTGTTTGTAGTGTAATAATAAACTCGCTAGAAGTCGCAATTATACATCAATAGTCACGAAATTTTGCACCGGGTAAGAGTATAGGTCGAAAAAGATGCCTACAATTTTGAATGATGATGTGATATTCTTTAGAGGGTGAAATGGACCATTACTTTTGTATGAAAAATATAAACATTTTATTTTTGGTCGATATTTTAATTCCTTGAGGACATATATATTTCGCAAAGTAGCCTACATATGGGAAAAAACTACTGACCTTTCCCCTGATGTAAATTGCAATAAAGTGTTTGCTAGATAACGGGCCTACTGCCTAATATATAATGGGTTCTGTGTAGAGAACCACATTTTTATCCCATGCTACATATTGTCTCTCCAAAAGTTTATGTAACACCACGAAGTATTCGTCATAGACCCCTTATATGGTATGCCAAAATTCATATCTCGACGAAATAAAGCGATTTAGCGATGTGTGTCCGTCCATTAAAAATTGTAAACCAATTATGGACCGATTGTAACGAATTTTTAAAGGAGGTTGGGTTGGTACAAACCAACGTGAAGATCATATAATACTTAGCGGGTTAAATGGACTGAAACTTTTGTGTGAAATTGGTAAACATTTCAATAACGTAGCGGTTAAACAACGCAAGTAGTAGTACTACATAAGTGGGTTCCATTACATTTTAGTTTGTGTGAACTAAATTTTCCTTTCCTGCTACAAAAATGTCTTTGTCATGCTAGATAACTTTTTGGTTTTGGTCATAAGTATTATACATTACATCTCTGATATTTGATAATTACATTTTCGCAATCATTGCAAAGAAGTTCCGTGGAGAGCGATTGTCCAGGGATAGTGGTATAGGGTATCCCATGGTCGGCTCCGTCCGACTATAGACTTTTCTCACTTGTTTTTTTATGGATTTATAGGAAAAACAAGACAGGCATGTTGCGCATCCGATTTTCCAATACAGTGAAGCAATCCCTTTTATTTGATATAAATTTTGTGAAATTCCATTTGGCGACCAAGATGTAGCATCAGTTGCGACATTTTCAAAAAAAAATTTCAGATTTTCCAAATTTGAGAGGTGTCATATCCGCCGATTTATTGGATGGATTTAAACGCGTCATGGCTTATTAGATTCAAAACGTAAAAAACTAAATTTCCACAGAAATCGAATGACATTTGTAAATTATGAATCCAAAAAACAGTTTTTTTTAGAAAACTTAACGTACACAAGTTTCGACTTTGAGCGCAGAGTGCCGTGATCCTTTGAAGGTTACACGCGCAAGTTATACATTAAAAAATGCGATATCACGAGTACTACAATTACATAATAAGCTTTTAGAAAAATCCGCCTGCGCGTCCCGATTAGAGCAAAAATTCAAAAAACCCATTTTCAGTCTTCAAAATGTTATCATCCGTTTGAGGTACATACAGTGGATATATTAAAAAATCAAACATAAGAAACCTCATCTCTGAAGTGTATTCTTTAACTTTTTCTTTGAGCACTAAGTACAACATTGTGTTGTAAAGCCACTAATTGGAAATCGACATAAAAAATTCGTTTCCTTCAACGCTTTTTTCTTATTCTTTATACCCTGAGCATTTATGCTAACGAGAGTATATGTATGGGCAATATTATTGAAAATTTAACATCGTTGAAGCCAAGGTTTACCCCTTTATAACTCGCGAATAGTGGTTGTATATTGTACAATTTAAATGATTTTGGATAAAATTAAATGTTTTTAGACTTGGCAAACATTTGGAAGCTGTGGCTATATTTATGTTAAAAAAATGGGTAAAAATGGGTTGAAGCCAACGTGATTTTTTTGTTTTCTCTCGATTTGTGATTAAATCACATTATTCCCGATTTTCCTGTCAAAGTGGAAGTAGAAGCCAACTAAATAAGGATCATCCCACCAATGTATAACTTTTCAAAATTTGATCTGCGTCTACCATTAAATGATGCTGACATTTTGAAGCCAGATTTTAAGTGTGTTTTGAAATTTTCTTATAATTTCGTTCCGCAAACAGGTTTTTAAAAAAATCATATATAGGAATGAAGAACTCACGATTCTGATTTATTTCATATATGTGTCGTGAATGTAGCCTACACAGCTTCAGAGAAATCTGTATCCAAATACGAAAATTTTGTGCGAACAAATTTCTAAAAATCATATTTTTCGGACCTAATTTTTACAATTGTCATTCGATTTACTCGTACTTGATTGCAAATTTTTGATTTTTACTTTGCGGATCTAATAAATCTATACTCGTGAAATTCCATCTACTAAAACGCGAGATACGAGAAATCCCAAGGTAGGAAAATCACCTAATATTGTTTTTGAAAATATCGCGCATTTTATCGCGTATTCTGTCGGCCGCTTGCACTGCTATGAAAAAACTAGTGCAGTATCGTCCGTTTTGCGGAAACAGAGATTTAAAAACTTCACTGATAAGGGAACTACATTCATTTTATCCTAAAAATAGTGTGTGATGCTACATCCACGGTTATTGATTGATTGCCTTGAAATATATATCGATGCAGATTTTCATGGTTACACTAAAACCGGATGCGGAACGAAATTGTATGAACTTTGCGCAAATTAGCCATGTTTTAAAGGTTTTTTAATGCTAAGATGCAGCCGATGCTACACCTTAGCGTCCAAATTATATTTCGAAAAATATATACAAATTAAAAGATATGGTCTTGCTGTACATGAAAAACACATGCGGACAAAACGATTTTGATAATTACGCGATTTACACATATTTTAATAATGCATATAAGTTAAAGCGGTTTATTTAAACTCTATTTCCGTTTAAGAAGTCTAATGATTTATTTCATCAACCCGATAACTTTCCTCAATGGGAAACCTTCCATGTGAATGTAGATAAAGCAAAATCCGCCCATTTTCTTGGGAGTTTCAAGAAAAATAAAAGAAGTACTCCTATAGAACTTTTCCAATATTTTCAACTCTAGAATGCATGTGAAAACTATTATTCCAAACCAAAATTAGTTTTTTGTAACACAAATATGTGCTTATTTTGGCTATAATATCCTAACTACTATCCCGATAATTATAAGTTTGGTCTCATTTGATTCCCCGTGAAGTCTTTATTTAAAACTGTTACCTTTTTGTAATTTTTGACGGTTAACTGGACATATATTTTCAAACAAAATCGGATTACATTTAAAATTTTGTCTATTTTTTGTAAATTCCGCGAATGCTGAGAAACATTTTACAAATATTATGCAATTTACTTAATGACGTCACTTCGTGATAACTTTTTTGTGACAATTGTGCTCAATGAAATAATTAGCGTTTTTTTCTTAAAAGCAGAAGTAAAACCGCGATAACATTTGTCCGCAACAACCAAAAAATTGCTCGCGAGCGGATTTGTACTGGGGCATTTTTTCTTAACCTATGTACCAAAAATCGTTAATGTAGCGCGAAAAGAAAAAAATCAATTTTTTGGAAATGGAATATGAAATAATTGGCAACATTTCCAATATACACTTTCATACGGGTAAAATGTGCCTCATCGAAATAATGGTTTTAGACCCCAAGTATTAGGGACAAGGGCAATTTGGAGTTGATTTAGCCATGTCCGTCCGTCCGTCTGTCTGTCTGGCTGGAGCGCACGATAACTCTCTCACGGATCAACCGATTCGGTCCAAAATTTGTCCAAACTTAGTTTAAGTTCGAAGATGGATTATATCGGTCCACTCCTTCCGGTACCTCCCTCACAAAAGTTCGAAAAATTTGTGCGCACGATAAATCTTGAAAGAAGTAACCGTTTTGGTCCATACTTTGCGCATTGTGAAATTTCTACCAAAATTAGATGAAGTTCCAATATAGACTCGATCGGTCCACTACTTCGGGTACATCCCACACAAATTTTCGGAAATTTTCAGTTCAGAACCAGCTGTTGAATCGGATTTTTGTTGTAACAACTTGTATTCACTGCCACCCATACGACGCTACAAGTTTCATCGGAGACAAGTCCATACTTCCTCAGAAATAGCCTGACAGTTGCAAAATACCCCTATGACACGGCGTGTAGGTTGGAGCGCAAGATAACACTCGAGCGGATCAACCGATTCGGTCCAAAATTTGTCTTTCGTAAGGCAGTGACCAATTTGGTCCATACTTTACACATACGAACCTATCTACCAGATATAGATCAGGGGCATAATTCTCGCATCCGTTATCGAGTGATTTTTTGTTCGAAGACGAACGTTCGAAATTTTTGGATTCCTTTATACGAATGAAATTATTTCAAAAAGTTATCGATACATACGGTTATCGGACGGTGAAGACATACGGTAAACACAAAAATACAAACAAACAAATTGTTGTGCAGCATTTTTCTCAAAAAAAGAAATTAAAACATGAAAATTGTGTAATAAAAAAAAATTCTGGTATTGGAATATGTGTTTCTAATTTTTAAGAAACATCCGCTTTTTTGTCTAGTTTTACTCATTTTATTGGAAAAATGTCATTTGTATGTTGTTTTGATTAGTTTTATTGCAAAATGTTCCATTGAAGTTCGTTTTATGCCATTTCAACAGCAAATGTTTGGCGGGCAAAAACTCTCAAGATTCCACTTGAAAGTGTATTCGATACCGGATGCCGTAACCCAAATACTGAAAATATCGATCGAATTTTTGAAGCAACTTGCATTCGCTGCCTCAATTAGGACGATAAAAGTTTTTTCAGGGGCAAGTCCATACTTATTGAGAAAACAGCCCTGAAGGTGTAAAAACCCCCTATGGCACCATTGAGAGCACGATAACTTTGGAACTGATCAACCGATTTGGTCCAAAATTTGGCCTTCGACATTTTTCGTCCAAACTTAGTTTCAGTTCGAATATGGGCAATACCGGTACACAAGCAACGGTACTTCCCCCAATATTTAAACAAAATCTCTAAAATTGTAAGCACGATATCTCCTGAACGGGGCAACCAATTTGGTCCAAACTTTGGATCTACTGATATTTTGTCGAAATTTAGTTTAACATCTACAATAGTTCAACATTTGTGTCCAAGTGCAGTTTAGGGTTTGTTCGAAGATCCTTTGGAAATGTAAACCTGCTGTACTACGACTTTGTTGTGGAATTACTGTCTTATGTTCATGTCGCTCTTATTACTGGAATTATTTTCTGAAGCACTCCTTTTTAGCTCAATGCTTTTCTTATGCCAGAAAGTCTGGTGCTGTCGAAGACTTTCTTGAAATCGATGACACGTTGACAATCACCCTTTTTATTAGTATCAATATAGAAACTGATGTTTGTCTCTTAAGGACTCGATATTCCTTTATGTCTAATTTATTGTAATTGACTCTTTACTGCTGTTTCAATATCGACCTGAAGGGAGGAAGTGTCTAAATCAAGCCATTTTGATCTATGTTATTTTCCAAGAGTTAAACAAAAAATAAAGACTGACAATTACATTCATTTAGTGCATTAATATCAACTTAATCTACATTATATTTCAGTTTGCAACACTTTATTATTGTTGTTTAAGAATTAAATTAGGTCAAATTCGTCTAAATTTAATTCTCTGCTCTGCTTTGAACACAAACAACAATAATTTCATTTGGAATTTGCGTGTTTTATAAATTTATTTTGTTTAGATTAAATTTGCATCAAAAGCCAACGAATCTCAGCGAAATGTTTAGCATTTTACATTTGCAACAATATTTTTTAAATATTCGCCAGCTAGCCCACGCACGGAATATTTTGCATTTGTTATTCTATTTTGCTTGTTGTTGTACTGACGACGACCGATGCATTCATTGTCCATTCATGGGTTTGTGTGTCGCGTCGTCGGGGTAGCTGTTTGTGTCAGAATACAATAAAAGCCGTAAAAAATTGGCGCATTTCGTATTTTGGCTCAGCAAAAAAAGACAATCAGAAAAAAAGACAATCTTTGAAGTTAAATTAAAAGCAAAATGTTAATGTGTAAATATGTAAATGCAAATCAGAATTTCGCACTTTCCCTGCCTGGTTTTGTTTGTGTGTGGTTGATATGTTAAATTTCTCTCCTCCACCACATCAAGCCTATTCGATATGCCTTTTCGTGTTTCTATCAAAATTTCCCTGCTCTCACAATAGCACGAGCATCATTAAATAAACTTTTAAAGGCTGTACGGTCGTTGGGCTGATTCCCCCAAAAAACCAACTCCACTTCTTGTTCCAATGGATAATATATGCCGCCACTAACCACTGCATTGATTATTCACCCCAATGTGGTGGGGGTCTGTTTTTTTGTCTAGCCTCCATGAACCAGTTGCTCGAGCTAAGCAAAGAAACATTACAATTTTCCAATGACGAACAATGTTGGTAAACGACGACTACGACGAAGAAGAAGAAAAACAAGAACATTTTTTTACAGTTACTAACACCATTAACACTGTGTCGTGCAATTACATTCCCTCATAGATATACAC
Source organism: Musca autumnalis (assembly GCF_047663935.1). Taxonomy (NCBI): domain Eukaryota; kingdom Metazoa; phylum Arthropoda; class Insecta; order Diptera; family Muscidae; genus Musca; species Musca autumnalis. The sequence goes on along the minus strand of NW_027412088.1, from coordinate 6,956,275 downwards.
ACTCACATGAACACTGCCATAGAACCCCCAATGCTCCAAGTGAAGAGAGTAATTCTGCAACATTGAACTCAACGACACGGCCCAATTGGAAATTTAACACTTTAGCAAACCTCGAAGAGTACCCCCTTAGCGTCCAATGTGAAATATTATCAGATTTCCCTTTGAAATTTGCCAAGTGGGGCGATTTGAGTAGATTTTGTTTATTTGCCCTACTCACTTTGTTGCGCTTTGTCTTCCATTTACGAGGCTGCCAAAATGAGGTGGTTACAATGAAATGATGGCCAGAACTTACGTGATTGGAACGAACAATTCCAATGTCTTTCACTTTTAAACTACCGTGGTGTGATGGTACCATCCCATGTGTAATCCGCACTACCGAACGAACGCTGGAAAGTATTACATTTGAGAGCCTTCGAAACATACAAGCCCGTGACCACTCTCTCATATTAATGAATGCACCATAGATGTGTGCTAATCTAGTTTAATTGAACGATTTATTTCACTACTTAGTTCCAACTGATCTCATCGTTTGTATGAAAAAACTACGTATGAGTGGTTTCATACATTCGCTAGTATGAAATCACACATACTTTTAGGAACTAGGGCAGTGAACTAGGAACTAGATTGTCCAAATCTTAGTGCAACCCGTTTCATATTAACCCAATGAATCCATACCTTTTATCGAACGGGTTAGAAAATGTGATTTGATGTTGCCCGGACTAAGAATCAAATTCGGACATTCGGTGCAGATGTGCATACCATCGCACAACGGTTTCACCCGGTGCCTATTAAACATTCATATCATAGAAACGATGTATCAGTCAGACGATGGAGCATATCAACCCAAATATGGGATACTGGAAATTTGTGGGTCGATTCCGTACAAGAACAAGTTGTACACAAAAGTTATAGTTTTTTAAAATGATAAGCTCAGTGGAATTATTTGTTGATGATAGTGAAGAAGATATAGTTAACGTAGCATCTATCAGACGACACTTAAGAGATAAATCTAATCCTTTAGAATTGCCATCAGTATTGTGAGTTTGTTTTCCAGCATTCATCAAAAAAATTGTTTTTTTTTTTTTAGGTTTAAAGCCTATTTTCGGCTTTCAAAAGACGCTGTTATTTATATAGTGGAGGCATTAAAAATGACTTCAAAAAAGCCACAGATCAACAGCAATACAGCCACTACTTAAAGTGTGTGCTGCTTTAAGGTTTTTTGCAGAAGGAAGCTTTCAAAAATCTCATGGCAATGACTTTAACCTCGGGATGGCTCAACCCACATTGTCAAAGGTATTAAGCGAAGTTCTGGAGTTAATAGAGGAAAAACTGTGTACAATTTGGATTGTTTCCAAATTAACAGAAGAGGAAAAGCGTCAAAATAAACATTATTTTTATTCAAAAACAAATTTCCCGGGCATTGTCGGATGCATTGACGGAACACACGTACATATAATGGGACCAAAGGAAGATTTTCGACATTTATATCTGAGTAGAAAAGTTTTTAGTTTAAACGTTTAGTTGGCAAGTACGTTGTCAATTTCTACTTCATTTTTAAGTTTTTCATTTTCTACCTCAGCAGATTGTCCAATTTCACTGTTATTATCATCCCATGTCTCTTCAATTCCGTAGATCGCACCTGCAGGATTTGAAACCATATTAATTTGCAGTAAGTCTGCTACCGCTTGCTTCATCGACGACAAAGATATTTCCTGTGATGGTCCACCTCCAGTAGCTGTAATGTTCTAATTTTGGGAAATTTTTTTTCTTAAGTTTGGATTTAAAATGAGTCCATACTCTGTGCCATTCATCTGGCACACAACTATTTGATTGCTCCACAACATCCTTCCACACCTCATCAAAAGTGGCTTTAGTTTCGCCAAAAAGTCTGACTTCTTGACTTACGTTTCGGTGGGCTTCCATTTTTTCGAGCAACATTTCAAATTGCTGTTTTGAAGTAATTTTTACCAATATAAGCACTGAAAAACCAAAAAACGTATATAATCTATATATATAAAAAATGATGATGTTAGTTACTACGCTTATAACTCAAGAACGGCTGGACAGATTTTGACAATTCGTACCAATTCGGAATGGTCTCATGGCAGAAAAGGATAAAACCTAAAAAAATCGGGAATATGTGCGAAAAATTTGCAAAAATATTTTTTCAAGGAAGTCAATTTTTCCAGAAATTTCTATCGAGCTTCGCGTTTGGAGTAAATCTTGGCACTTATTTGGACAGTTTTTGGTGAAAATTGTATTTGCACCTACTGTGAGGGTCCATTGTACGCCTCTTTTTTGTCAATTTTTGGAAGTTGTATAGAATTTTTTATTCACAATCATATCGATTTTCATTTATTTTCAAGCGTCTTTTTAGGAAATTAACAGCGAAAAATGGTTAAAAGGGCTTAGTTTAGAGTTTGTAAAGATTAGTGGTGGTTTCGGTCAGATACCGATTGAAAAGACTAAGATGATAATGCCAAAATGGTTTCCACAGTTTTACTTTTAAACCGTAGGTAAAAACATCTTCGAAAGATAAACTTCCGATGTATGCGGTATAATATTTAAGCTGTACCAGATATATTTTTACACTGTTTAGAATCTGTCATGATACAAAAAAAATAATGATTTTTTTCTTCTCCTGTAAAGTTTTGGTTTTGTGGGCTACGTCTTCGGGCATTTATGGTGACGATATGTACATTGGTACTGTTGGTACACTGTATGTATGTCATTCGAAAAAAGGATGATATTCAAAATTGGAAAAAAAAACAAGAAATCGGAGGAACTGGAGATTTTTTGGTCGAATTATCTGACAAATATTCTTTATCGGCGACATAAGTAGGTAAATACTTATTAATCGTTAATTAGTTTGTGATATTAATTTGACAATGTTGTTTACGTCGAAAATAAATATAGGGTGACCAAGTAATCGACAACAGTCACGTGTTAGTGTGACAAGACTTCAAGCATCCGAAACACACAAAGAACGGCAACTAATAGAATAGCTCTGTCCATGTTACCAGAGCCATTGCATCTAATACCGAATTTGCAGTGCAAGTAGAATTCGGGAGATCACATTAAATAGAGAAGTCAGAAAAAATAAGTAAAAAAGAGTTAATTTCGGTAAGGAAACTTATATGGGGCTATATCAAAGTGAAAATCGGGAGGTACAGTTATATAGGGGGCTACACCTAAACATGGACCTATGTTAACAGTTTTTGGTGGGCATATTTTGTAATTACTAGAAACCTCAACGGTCAAATTACAGGTAGTTCGATCAAAAATTTTAGCTAAAATACTCAAAATACCAAAAATCTGGAGGTACCGCTATATGGGTCTATACCAAAACATGGACCTTGACTGTTTTTAGTGGATATACTTTGGGAACCACTGGTGGAGATGTTTTGTGATTACTGGGAACCTCAACTGTCAAATTACAGGTAGTTCGGTCAAAAAATGTAGTTAAAATCCCCAAAATACCGAAAATCAGGAGGTAGCGTTATATGGGGGCTATACTAAAAAGTGTTCCGATATAACCATCTTGGAACTTGACCTGTCCTTGGAAAAAAAGAAGCTCGGTTGCAAAAATATAGCGCTCTAGCTCAATTATTCCAAACGCTAGAGTGATTACAACAGACGGACAGACGGTCATGGCTAGATCGTCTTCGAATTTTATCCTGATCAAGAATATATGTGCAAATGATTAGTTCGATGTGTTACAAACAGAAAAACAAACTAAATATACCCTCCATACTATGGTGGAGAGTATAAAAACAGACGAAGGTGGTTACCTGATAACGATCGGATCAAAATGGGTAAATAGGTTAAAATGGGTTAATTGATTAAAACGCAAATTTAAATAAGCACTATATTCAGCATTAAATTCAAATTCATATTCAATTGCTTGAGTGAAATATCGGGGGTTATCATGAATAAAATTTCCCCTTGAGTTTTGTCTTTCCGCCGTTGCAACTTAAGGGAGAAAGTGAAAAAATTCATGGGGAATTGCCGTTCATGATAACCCCCATCGTGTTCAGTGGTGGAAACAAGAATTGCAGAAAACCATCGATTATGAAACGAGTAGGGCGTTGTATTATTTTGCTTCAACTGCGCTACCAAATATTTTTATTTACATCGCAAAACGTATTATTTGCTTAAAAAATATATCTTAGTCCCGATTTAGAATTACCTAATTTGTTTCGCGGCAATTGTCAGTTTATAGAAGAGAGAGTCGAGTAAAATAGAAACACTTTGCCTCTCAGTACCTTCTCTCTTCGTCAAACTGACAATTGTCGAAAGTACAATTGTCTAATGTGCATCTGTTTAAAAGATCGTCCTAAACAGTTCAAAACAAAGAAATATTTGCCATTGAACAAGGTGATAGTAATGATAGTATTATAGGTTTGAACCAAAGCCATAAAGTTCTGTGCCTAACAAACTGCGAGACGAAGTTCGCCGGGTCCCCTAGTATTAAATAAATTCACTTAAAATAAATGAAAATGTGATTTACGTTTCATTTTTTCGTTTGCAAAAAAGCACGGCGACAGCTAATTTGTTGTCGCCGGAAAATGAACTTGATGGCGACAGAATTTGACATCGTCGGGCGACTTTTGCCATACGTAATGGAAAAATTGCAACTGGCAACGCGACACGACTCGCGTCGCAATACGGAATCGATCCATAAAATCACGACTTTGTCGGAGATGAACTCGGCTGCGGAAACAAAAATACGCATTACGTTGGTGCCCACGGAAGACATCCTGACTTTCGCAAAATAATAGTTAATTTCAGCTGCATTTAAATTGAAGCATGACATATGTACTTAGTAACAGAACATTTGTTCCGTTTACAGAACATTTGTTCCATAAGCCGAACTAAGAAAAGATCTCTATTCCTCTCTGTTGCTGTATTTTCCCAATCTGGGATATAGAGTTTTCTGAAGTCGTATTTCACTTGTTCGCTTCACTGAAGCCTTGGCCTTCCAGTTCTGCGTGTACCGCCATGTGCCCCGTATTTATGTATACACCTTTTCAGCGGGTTCATCATCGCTCATTCTTATGACATGACCAAGCCAACTCAATCGTTGTATCTCTATACGTTTAACTATACTGATGTCGTTGTATAGATGATACAGCTCGTGATTCATACGAAGTTGATATATAGATTGTGCCCTAGATCTTTCGAAGAATTTTTCTCTCATTTTTTACGAGATGTGACTCTGTTCTTAAACAGCTTACTTAAGCCAAAGTAGCATCTGTTAACCAGTACTATTCTTCTTCTTATTTCACAAACCATATTGTTTGTTGTGTTTATGGCGGTGCCGAGGTAGACGAAGTCTTTAACTACTTCAAAATTATAGGAACCAACTTCCACTGTTGGTCCGAGCTCTATGGACGCATTGTGCTTCGACACCATCAACTTGTTCTTCGTGCCGTTTACCTCCAGACCACAGTAGATTCTCCTTCGACCTTTTTAAAGGTATAAGTTACTTTTTTGCTGATCGGCCCATGACTATATCGTCAGGATAAGCAAGTAACATGTGGCTATTCGTGTAAATTGTGCCATTTAATTTAACATCTGCATCTCGTACAATCCTTTCAAGTAAGTCACACGAAAGGCTGTCTCCTTGTCTGAAAGCTTTTTTTGCAGCAGGCTAAATATCTGGTCAGTGGTGGTCTTGGCAGGTCTGAAGCCGCATTGGTATGGTCCAATTATTTCGTTCACCATAGGCTTTAGCATTTCGCACAATCTTCCTGACACTATCTTGTAGAGCATATAGTCTTATCTCCTTTATAGTGGACGGGACACATGAAGCTCAGGTCCCAATCACCGGGTTTGCGTTCTGCCAAATGGTGCTAACTAGCTAATGCATACACCTTATCCGTGTGTTGCCTTCAGTTTTGAACAGCTCGGCTGGTAGGCCATCGCCTCCTGCTGCTATATTATTCTTCCGTCGGTTTATTGCTGCCTTCACCTCATCTAGGCCGGGCGGTATTCATTTCATCTTTCGGGATTGTATCTGTGGTACCTTATTCGCTAATATCGGATACCAACAGTTTAGAAAAATGCTCCTTTCATATGCCGAGCACACTATCTGCATCAGTTACCAAATTAGATTGCTGGTTTCTAAAGGAGGATGTGCCTGTGCCAAAGCCTTCAGTATGATGCTTCATCCTTTGGTAGAATTTTCGGCCTTCATTAAGGCTTCTGTACCTCTGGATTGTTTCACACTCCCGCTTTTCTATTTCTTTCTTTTTCCTGCTGAAAAGACGTTTCTCCTCCCTCCTTTTCTCCCGATATCTCTTTTTGGCGCTACGCCTTGCTACTGATTTTAAAGTAGCCCTACATATATGCCGCATTGTTCTCTTCGGTACCAGCACGACACACCTGGTCAAACCATGGGTTCCTTCGTGGAGGTCTTTGGTATCCAAGTATGGATTTTGCGACTGTTGGCAATATTTTTCCATTGTGCTGATATGTTATCTGGACTTCCGGATTGCTTCTATTCGTACTCTATTTGCAACTTTTGATCTGGTACATACCTTTGCTGCAACAAAGTGGTGGACTCCTGCCACCTCGGAATGATCGGACATTTAACATGCTTGATGAATGTCTTCTATCTATCACACCGTGATCAATTTGATTTCTTGTTTTCTGAACGGGAGACAGCCAGGTACCCTTATGAATGCCGAGAAGCTTAAATCTTGTACTGCTAACTACCATGTTTTTGTCGTTGCGAAGTGTATCGCCTTCATTTTATTGTCAGGTTTTTCCATGTGCAGACTGAATTTCGCGACTGTTGGGCAAAGATATTCACAACGGTCATATGTTTGCTCTAAGCGCTCGTAAAATATATCTTTGGTCTCTTCGTCGTTGCCTTCAGTGGGAGCATGAGCGCAAATAAAGCTGATGTTGATGAATGTTGCTCTTATCCGTATTTCAGCAAGTATTTCATTCACTGGGGTGAAGGTACAAATCCGCAACCAAACTCATGCTTTGTGTCATGGCATGGTAGGATTTTTTTTCATAGTAGGATTCGTTTTTATACCCTCAGCATTTATGCTAACGAGGGTATATACACTTTCATACGGGCAAAATGTGCCTCATCGAAATAATGGTTTTAGACCCCAAGTATGTTTAGACGAATTGTGTTTCAGACAATTTGGAGTTGATTTAGCCATGTCCGTCCGTCTGTCTGTCTGCATGTCTGGCTGGAGCGCACGATAACTCTCGAAAGGATCAACCGATTAGGTCCAACATTTGGCTTTCATAATATTTTGCCCAAACTTAGTTTAAGTTCGAAGATGGATTATACCTGTCCACTCCTTCCGGTACCTGCCCCACAAAAGTTCGAAAATGTTCGGAAAATTTGTGCGCACGATAACTCTTGAAGGGAGTAAACGATTTAGTCCATACTTTGCACATCGTGAAATTTCTACCAGGTTTATATGAGGTTCCAGTATGACTCTATCGGTCCACTCCTTCGGATACCTCCCACACAAAATTTCGGAAAAGTTCAGTTTAGGGCCAGCTCTCGAATCGCATTGATTTTTGTTGTAACAACTCTCCTCCATACGACGGTACAAGTTTCATCAGGGGCAAGTCAATACTTCCTGAGAAAATAGCCTTAAAGTTGGAAAAAACCCCTATGACACCGCGTGTAGTGGTTGGAGCGCAAGATAACTCACGAACGGATCTGCCGATTCGCTCCACAATTTGTCTTCGTAATATTTTGTTCGAACTTAGTTTTGAGTTCGAAGAAAAGCCATATTGGTCCACTCCTTCAAGTACCTCCCCCACAAAAGTTCAAAAATGTTCGGAAAAATTGTGCGCACGATAAATTTTGAAGGGAGTGACCGATTTGGTCCATACTTTGCACATCCTAATATATCTACAAGATATAGATCAGGTCGAATATGGATTATATTTGTCCACTCCTTCGGATACCTCCCACACAAAATTTCGGATAAATTCACTTTAACCCCTGCTCTCGAATCACTCTGATTTATGTGGAAGCAACTTGCATTCGCTGCCTCAATTACGACAGTAAACGTTTTTTTCAGGGGCAAGTCCATACTCCTTGAGAAAACAGCCCGAAACGTGTAAAAACCCCTATACCACCATATGTAGTGGCTGGAGAGCTCGAACCGAATACTGCGTTCGTCCACATTTTGGATATCGTAATATTTCTTCGAATATTAGATGAAATTCGAAGGTGGTGCTTATAGGTCCACACCTTCCGGTACCTCCCCCACAAAAATTTTGAAAATATTCGCTAAAATGGTACGCGCGACCGATTTGGTCCAAACTTTGGATCTCTAAATATGTTGTCCAAACTTAGTTTATGGTCAAAAGTGGGCCCTATCGGTTCAATCCTTGGAGTACCATCCACACAAATGTTAAACTTTTTTGTGTGGTTAAGAGTCTGTTCGAGGGTCCTGTTTACAGCGATATTATGTTTTCGTAAATAAATACATAAGTTTTTTGGGAAAGAAGTGTTTCACTCCACACAGGCTGAGGGTATATCTCTGTCGGCAAAGCCGACTGATACTTTTTTACTTGTTGTAGGGCGGTTTACTAAACCGACGACAAAACCTAAGTTTTTATCGTTGTTATGGGTGAATGCGCAGCACATGTTAGCTCACTACCTTTAACGGATTTTAAAGGCAGTTCCCAGGTGACACCACTTGAGATGAGAGAGGGCCCAAGACTATTTCTGGGCTTTACCACGTTAAAACCACTCAGGACCGCTGCTTGGTATCTTTCATCCCCTACATTACCCGCATGACGTACCTACCAAATAGATAAATGAGATAGCTTTGAAGCTTCCTGAACTACTCCTTGACACATACAAAGCAATGTTTAAGGCATGTATGGTATACACATAAACTATGAAATCATTAAAGGCTTCTCAAACCCAGATTGGATACCGTCGATGGCGAAAGAGGAGATAATTTGAGGAGGCAAATGGTTTTAGGCTTAGCAGATCCAAGGGTGGTACCCTGAGGGTGATCAGTTTTTGAAAGGTGAAGAGAAAGAAGAAATGCTTAAAACGCTGCCAGAAAGAAGATCAAAGTTTAGAAGATTCTAAGTCTTGAAAACAATGTTGGAACTAAACTCCTTGTTGGTAAAGTTGTCCTTGACACTAAGGAGGGGAAAGGTGAAACATTTTCTCTTCAAAATTCAGCTTCTCAACCAGATTTTAACTCAATATTTCCACGTTGACGCTAATTTTTAGGGTGCGCGCGTCCCCACTAGAGATGAAAATTGTTCATATATGTATATACGTCTTGAATATTAAATTTCTATGCACGTCGGGGTTGTCACCGCTTAGGGCTTTAACCGTCATGGAAAGATTATGAAACTGACATGCAGTCTCGAACTCACAAACCCCTATAAGAAAGACGGGTATGCAAACGAAAATGGATCAGGTGTTTCTTCCTAACTTTGAACCTTGTAATATTTATGTTAAACTTATAGTAAGTTCGAATGGAAAACATCCGACACCTCCTTAATGTAACTCCCTCACAAAAGTTCAAGTGTTCAACAGGTCTTGTCGTTGAGGTATATAATATATCGTCGGTGCCATGCTTAAGTGTTCCATACACCATTTATAACTTTTTGAGATATAGGTGGTTTCTAGGGGTTTCGTGTATGCTCCTTCATTTTCCTATCTGCTCTAGTTTCCCATATATCTACGTTTCGACGAGGAAGAATAAGTTTTTTCCAGGTATTAAATTAGTTTTTTAATAAACTACAAGTTTAAAAACACTTTTAAATATCAGAATTTTAATTCTCGATTTAGTAGTTTGTATTTATTGAGACAAAGATGCGAATATTTTTTATCAATTTGTTACATGTGATAGACAATATTTCACATTTGTGCCATAAGTGACACCGACGATATGTCTCCAACTTAAGTTTTAAGCCAACATTAATGTCACAAATTGTCATACCACATCAGCTTTTGTGTCCACATCACTTTGCCATACTTCTTGTCTTCCGTCATTTGCCTCATTATTGTTGCTGCCGTTGTTGTTTTTGTTATTTCAGACTTTTATCTACGATGTACTTTGAATAGTTGCTTTGCCAGTGGTTAGATTCCATACAATATTCATAGCAAAAACACACTCATACAATCACACACACCCAAATCCATTAGCTTCCGTACCAACACACACACTGCTACACCATCCACTCAATGGTGGAGCGAGCTCCCAACAGAACTCACACATTTTCAGAAATTCTCAATTTAATCCAGCCAGCCAGCCGTTGAAAAAGCAGGCAAATAAAAACGAGACATCAATGGTATGGGTTGCAGTGGAACCCCAAGACTAGGCAAGAAGACTCAATGTCTTTGTCTCAACAACCTTAGGTTGCCTTCATTTTTGTTTTTGTTTAGTTTTTATTTTTTGTCTGTCATAGTCAGTCCGTCTCAGCAGTCTACAACTTGTAGACATAGAAATACTCATTCGTCCCTCCTTCGCCTGTTCCTTGGTCTTTACAACAGATTTCTTGGCAGCAATTGTGGATTGGAAGTACGGAGTGCTTATGCGAATGTGTGTAGCATTAGTTGACCATGTAGAATGTTTTTGTTATTCATGGAATGGATTGGAGCTTTGGTTGCAAAGTTGTAGCGAACAACAAAAACAACCCCAACAATAAAAACATGTAGTTTTATACAACGTTTTTTTGTTTGTTTTGTTTTTGCTGACTCTGACTTTTTAATGGTCCGTTCGTACCATTGAACATATGTACATACAGATATAATGAAAAGATGAATATGAAGGTATACAAACATACATACACATCCACACTAATGTATATTTGATGTTGGCTTTTTATTTGTATTGGGATTTTGTGAAAAGTTTTCTGAATTATTTGTTGGATATTCCCAGAAATGTTGTGAAATTTGAGTTATTTTGCAAAGAGGAATTTTTAATTTCGCAATATTTTCATTTGGGAAAAAAGTTAGGGATTTTAAGTTGCAGAGAAATTGCTCAAAAGTTGAACAACAATTTAGGAACAGAAATTTTTTGCAATAGATTGTTAATATTCAAATTAAAATACAATTATTTTCTAAATTTAATTAGAAACATAATTTTATTTTAGATTCAATGCCGCAGACGTTGACGTAATAATAGTGTTTGCCAAGATATGCGAAATTAAATAAAAGATGTCCGAATTATCAGATGGTAAGTTTTTTATTTCTCGGATTGAAGTAAAATTAATTTGTGAATATATAATATGAATCACTCAATAATATGAGAGAAGTCTACCTTGTCCCGTATGGAATATTTTTGGAACAATTATTGTTATTTGGTCTGTTCCAGAACTGCAAGAATCTACTAATATTTACTATTTTCTTCGATAACATAAAGGGAAAATTGTTATCGTAGTAAAAATTAGTAGATTCTTGCAGGTTCTGGGACAGAGCAATTATGTTATAGTAACATGAATTATTAAGCACAGTGTACGAAATTTAGATGAATATTTGTTGGAGCATAGATCATATGGGTAACTTTTTGAAAATAAGCTTTTTTGTATATTTATTCCATATCCACACATTCTGCCATTTGTGAAATACTGTATAAAATGACTAACAATTGTTCTCATATTTGAGACAATTAGTGCTATCGATATATAAAACACATATTTTGTTTCAAAAATTTTTAGCTCGAGATCAGTTTTTGCCAGAAAATTGTTTTAAACGCAAGTTGACCATCAAGTTTAATTAGTAACACACATACCTCTAAGATTTTTTTTGCGAGAAAACTTAAAATATTTTATCAAAATAATATTTTTTAGATATTTTATATTTTTTTATCAAATAATTTTTTCCCTTAAACGTATAGTTTTCCTGCAATCGGGTCTTCTTTTAAAAGTGTCGAAAACTTTGAAGCGAAAATTAGGCGCATTCTTACATGACAATCCATTAGTTTTTGGTTGAAAAAATATTCTTACTATATTCCTAACAAATCCCTGAATTTATATGAATATAACATTTAAGATTAAATGCTAAGTTTTTCATCAAAATTCGAAAATTATAAAAAATCGATTTTTTTGAATTGCTTGCATTTTGGACCAAATCCGTGGAAATGCATAGACCAAAGGAAGCTTTATAAGCATGAAATGACAGATAATAGACAATACTATAACAAAATGCAAAAAAAAAAACACACAAAAAACCCTAAAATATCCGAGTTTGACGTCAATTTTTGCAACCATTTGTACGGCGTATAAACGACCAGTGGCTTTATGTGGGTTAAATTATTCATTCATTCAAGAAAAACTGAAAACTTTTGCTTTGGTTCATGGACTTCTCAAAAACTGGGAAACAATAAAAAAGTAATACAAAATTCTGAAAGAGCATATGCGAAAACCTTAACAACTATATCTTAAAAAGTCTGGAACGGCGTATCTAACACTTTAGCATATCACGACGGTGCGTGGGGCGTATGGTTAATAATATGTCCGAATATTGTATTAATAATACGTTCAGCATACCAATCATGCACAGAGCTTGTGTATTACTCCGCGTTATCAGTATATGGGGATTTTTACCCAAATTGGGGATATATTTTTGGCAATGGGGACAAAAAATTCCACTTAGGCGTTTGTGGAGTTTTTGGGGAAATTTAAAAAAAATATTGGGGATTTTAAGGAATTCCGTTTTGAGTACTTATTTAATATTATCTCCACTGCCAGTGTAAAAAATTAGGAAGACATTGAACAACAAGTAAGAAGGCGTTAGTTTCTTTTCATTTATGAAGAATACTGAATACCAATTTGCAGCAATTTCGGTAAAATAATGTGGCTAACCTTAAAACTACCGAAATTCGGCGGGTGCCGTTTTAATATATCAAAATGTCGATCTATACCGACAAATTTCTGGTGGAAAATTTTTAGACTCAAAGAAGACTAAATACCATATTTTCGATATTTCGGTAAGATAACGTGGCTAAAACTTAAAAAACAAGAGGTACGCTTCTGTGGGGGATATAGGAAGACGGTGACCTATTCTGATAATTCTCTTCTGGAATATTTTATAACCCCATGGAAGATTAAACAACAATTTTCAGTAATTTCGGTGGGATACTGAAAATTTCGGTGGCATACGAAAATTGGGAGGTACCGTTCTATGTGGGCTACACCGACGAATTTCAATCGGAAAGGTTTTAACCTCCAACGTAGACAAAATACCAAATTTCAGCTATTTCGGTGGGTTGTTGTGGCCACAACCATCAAAATAACCAAAATCGGAAGGTATCGTTCCATGGGGGCTATATAAAGTCGTGGACATGCACGGACATATTTCTGGGGGGAAATTTTTTGCCACCAACGAAGACTAAATACCAAATGTCATCCATGTTGGTGGAATATTGAAGCCACAACCTTCAGAATACCGAAAATCGGGAGTTACCGTTCTATGGGGGCTATATGAAGGCGTAAACCGATACCGACAAATTAAGAGGGGAAATTTGAAAACCCCCCAATGAAGAGTAAATACCAAATTTCAGCCATTTCGATGGATTATTGTGGCCATAACCTTCAAAATACCGAAAATCGGGAGATACCGTTCTAGGGGGCCATATTAAGGCGTGGGGTTGTACCGAAAAATTTCTGAGGGAAAGTTGAAGGCGTGGACCTATACCGACAAATTTCTGTGGGAAAGTTGAAGGCGTGGACCTATACCGACAAATTTCTGTGGGAAAGTTGAAGGCGTGGACCTATACCGACAAATTTCTGTGGGAAAGTTGAAGGCGTGGACCTATACCGACAAATTTCATATACCAAATTTCAGCTATTTCTCTGGAATATTGAGGCCACAACCCTAAAAATACCGAAAATTGGAAGGTACCGTTCTATGAGGGCTATATGAAGGCGTGCACCTATAACGATAAAATTCTGGTAGAAAGATTTCTACCTCCAGCGAAGACTAAGTACCCAAATTCAGCCATTTAGGTGTGATAATGTGGGCTATATCAAAACGTGGACCGATATAGCACATTTGCAATACAAAGCTCTATCTTTAAAATTTCGAGCTGTATATTGATTTCAGCAGACGGACGGACAGGCTGACATGGTTACATCGACTTAGAATTTTACCTTGATCAAGAATAAATGTAAACTACATAGAGCATGAGTGCTTAATTCGAAACAATAGTCTTCTCTTCCACTGTCCCACAGTTAACATTTTGTTGTTCAAATATGGACTTCAGCTAAAATAAACACAACATGTATATTCTGCAGTCTAATAATACAAACAAGGTCTATAGATGGTCGGCCAGTTATACTAATTTTGACAATAAACATAAATGATTTTATGTAATTATGAATTGAGTTTCTTGGTATTTCAAATCACAATGATGTGGTTTGACAGCAGACAAAATAGTCAGGTAGGCTTGCTGTCCTTATATGAGGCTTACTGTCCATAAAGTCCTTAAATACGAAAACCAAGGCGAATTTAGGATGGTGATACAAAAGGCGAATTCAGGCGAATTTTATATAGTAGTTTTAATTTCAGGTATATAACGATAAAATACCAATCAACGGCCCTGACCGGCTGTAACGTGACAAAGCCCAGGACTTATCTTGGCCCCTCTCTTATCTCAAGTGGACACTGGCCTCACCGTAGTGTCACCTCTGGCATCTTACTACGAAAAAAAAAACAAAGAAAAAGGACCTCGACCTGTGAATCTGCACCTGGAATGTTCGCACTCTTTATAGAGAAGGTGCAGTCTACGCACTGGCAGATGTACTTGAAAAGTACAAGGCCGACATTACTCCCATACAGGAAATACGATGGATTGGGAAAGGCGTCGCAACAAATCCCAAAGGTGGCCACTGTATTATAGATGCCATGACACAAAGCATGAGTTAGGTTGCTGATTTGTATTTGGTCGGAGGTTAAAACACTAGTCTCCAGCTTCATCCCAGTGAATTAAAGACTTGGTACAATTCCGACAAAAGCCTAACTGAAGACAAGGACGAACAGACCAAAGATAAATAAGACCCCCCACCTGGTTGCTTAATGAAAGCACTCCTAGTCCCGATAACATACATATCAGCACCGTGACAGAGTACTGTTCTCTCCATGGAAACAGCCGCAAAATCAATTCCTGGATACCAGTATTGGAATTCTTTAACTCATTTTCCGAGTTAGCGATAAATATCGGTAAAATTAATATGTTTATAATTTCGGTAATTAATGATTTTTTTCTGTAAGTTAACACCCAAAACAGTTAGCAACAGTGTTATGAACTTTTATTGATCCTTTCATTCATAATTTTGCGTTTTAATGTTACCAATTTTTGTCGGTAACTCAAAAAATGAGTTATAGAATTCCACTACAGAGACCTAAATCCGGGAAATGATTGTATGACCAGAAGCGTTGTGCTGCTACCGAATAGAAGATTGTAACGGCATATACGCACGGTGCGCTTTAACTAACATTAAATGAAAGGTGCTTACACCTGGGAAGTTTTTGCGGATTTTGAAACTGCAATGTGCATAGATGAGAAAAATAATAATAAAAAAATAAGAAATCGCCGGAGGGATTTTCAAATAAATCGCGGTCAACGTTCACATATTTAGAGTTTTTTAGGTTTTCACGATTTTGCTTGGAAACCGCAAATCTTATCGTAAACGGACTAAAGGAAATATTGTAGTAGTGAAAATTTTCTACAAGATTTGCCCTAACGGTATTTTAGTAGGTTTTGCCATTTTTGAGATATAGATCTTCAAATTGGGACAATGCACTGACTATATCGCCTCCTTATAAAACAATGTCAAGTACGGTGCGCATTAACTAAATTTGAATGAAAACCGCTTACACCTGAGAAGTTTTTGCGGATTCTGAAATGGCAATGTTCGTAGATGAGAAAAATTCAAACACAAGAAAAAATGTACTCTATTATCATGCCAAAATATTGGTCACCGTGCAAATAGGGTTACTCTACAATCAATAGAAACTCTTAGCGCACGAGAGAGGTATCAGAAGAATAGTAGAGAAGAAAAATGTTTATTCCGCAGGAAAAGAGAGAGAGATGGAATATCGGGAGTGTGAAAAAATCGTGATGTACAGGAGTCAGAATGAAGTTCGAAAATTCCACCAAGGAGTGAAACATCAAACTGATAGTTTTGGTACAGGCACATCCACCTGCAGAGTCGGGCCTAGAAATCTAGCAACAGATACAGATAATGTACTCCGGTTATGGAAAGACCCTTTTTCCAAACTGTTGGTATCCCATACTAGCGAATACGACGAAGATCCCAGAAGAGGATATTGAGTGTTTACGGCTCAGCCAAGATGTAAACTGGTTGAAGAAAAATAAGGCCGCAGGGGACGACGGCTTGCCAGTTTAAGACTGGAGGCGACACGCTGAAAATGTTTATACATCAGCTAGTCATCACCATTTGCCAGAAAGAACTCTTACGCTTACACAAAAGGCTGTGTGCTCCAACTACATAAGTCTGCATAAGTCGTTCGGGGAACCTGTAATTCCTATTGGACCTGGCAAAACCATCACTGACCAGATATTTACCTTGCCGCAAATCTTGGAAAGGACCCAAGAAATGCAGATCAATATACCATACCAACATACCATATTTTTGCCAATTATAAAGCAGCATTCGACAGCATTATACATTCAATGGTATTCCAAGCCATGTCTGATTTTGGCGTTCACGCAAAGCTTATTTGGCTTTGTAATATGACATTAACTGATACCCGGTCCTCATTTAAAGTAGGAAAGAACCTCTCCGAAGTGTTTAGTACCAAAAGAGGTTTCAGATAAGGAGACATCCTTTCGTGTGATCTCTTTAACATGCTGCTGGAAAAGTTTATACGAGATGCAAACGTCAAAAGAAATGGCACAATTTACACCAACAGCCACATGTTAAGGGAAGTAACTGATACCTTTAAGAAGGTCGAAGGAGAATCTGCTAAAGTGGGTCTGGTGGTAAAGGGCGACAAGACCAAGTTGATGGTGTCCGGGCGCAATGCGTCCATAGAAATCGGAAAAACTGTGGAAGTTGGTTCCTAATTTCCTAATTTTGAGGCACCTCCAAAAACTACAACAAACAACATCAGTTGTGAAATAAGAAAAATAATTGTATTGGCCAACAGATGCTACTTTGGCTTAAGTAAGAAGTTTAAAAACAAAGCCACGTCTCGTCAAACTCGTGCTAATGTTTGGTTCCGAAGCCAGGGTAGTTACGCAATCAGATAAGGCAGTTCTTGTTGTCTTTAAGAGTCAAATTCTTCGAAGGATCTACTTGCCAATCTGCATTGACGGTTAATATCGACGTCGTATGAACCACTAACTGTATCTGCTATACAACGACATCAGTATAGTTAAACCTATACACAACCATTGCGATGGCTAGGCCATGACATAAGAATGAGCGATAATGAACCCGCTAAAAAAGGCGTATAAATACGGGACACATGGCTGTAACCGCAGAGCTGGCAGGCCAAGGCTTCAAAGGAGCGAGCAGGTGGAAGGCGAAATCGAAAATCGCGATATTCCAAAAAACAACGAAGAAAATCTTACCTCAACAATGATGCAAAGTAGGTTGGCGAAGGTAGTCAAAGAACGGAGATATCTCGTTAGCCGTCCATCCATCCCACTTTTTTATTTTTAATGTACTGAGCTTATTGAGTACAACAAAATCCTGTCCACAGACAAGATAATTTTTAAGACTATTTTGACTATTTTATGGCAAAAACTGTCCATTTTTAATTCGAAATTTTGGCCTTTAAAGTTCAATTTTTTTTTGCTAAATGTTAAAATTGCCTATTTTAGAAACAAGATTATTAGGTTTTGTGGGTACCACCGTGGTGCAATGGTATGCACGCCCGCCTTGCACGCTAAAGGTCGTGGGTTTGATTCCCAGGCCAGACAACATCGAATTTTCAACGGTGGCAAAATACCCCTCAGTGATGTTGGCGACATTTCCTGAGTATTTCAGCCATGTAAAAGTTCTCTACAATTGGTGATCTTAGGACACGCCGTTCGGACTCGGCAATAAACAGTAGGTCCCATATCATTGAGCTAATATGAATCGGGGTGCACTCATTGATATGAGAGAAGTCTCCCCTGTCCCGTCTGGGATGTTTGTGGAACAATTATTATTATTAGGTATTATTAATTATTATATAGGGTGACGTAGGGGATTGAAGATACCAAGCAACGGTCCTGACCGGTTTTAACATGGCAAAGCCCAGGATTTATCTTAGTCCCTCTTTCATCTCAAGTGGACACTGACCTCCCCGTGGTGTCACTTGGGGAACTGCCTTTAACACCCGTTAAAGGTTGTGAGCTAACATGTGCCGCGGGTTCTCCCATAAGAACGTTAAAAACTTGGGTTTGGGCGTAGGGTTAGTAACCCTCCCCTAGAAAAAACAGCATACTATGAAAAAACGAAAGAAAAGAAAAACAACCGCCTCTAAAGTTGACGAACCCCGCAAACGTTTTAAGGACCATGATCTGCGAATCTGCACCTGGAATGTTCGCACTCTTTAAAGAGAAGGTGCAGTCTTCGCATTGGCAGACGTACTTGAAAAGTACAAGGCCGATATCACTGCCATACAGGAAACACGATGGATTGGGAAAGGCGTCACAACAACACCTAAAGTTGACGCACTGTATTATAGCTGCCATGACGTAAAGCATGAGTTTGGTTGCGGATTTGTAGTTAGTCGGAGACTAAAACATCTGGTATCCAGCTTCACTCCAGTAAATGAAAGACTTGCTACAATTCGAATAAAAGCTAAATTCTTCAACATCAGCTTTATTTGCGCCCACTGAAGAAAAGGACGAACAGAATATTTTACGAGCGCTTAGAAGAAACATATGACAGTTGCCCTGCCCATGACATTAAAATCATTCTAGGCGATTTTAATGCCAAAATTGGAAAGGAGAATATCTTTGGCCCAAGAGTCGGGAAATTCAGCCTCCACAGTGAAACATCTGACAATGGAATGAGGCTGATAGACTTTGCAGCTGCAAAAAACATAGTAGTTAGCAGTACCAGATTTAATCACCTTGATATTCATAAGGGCACCTGGCTTTCTCCAGATCAGAAAACAAGAAATCGAATTGATCATGTTGTGATAGATGGAAGACATTCATCTAGTGTGTTGGATGTACGATCGTTCCGAGGCGCAAACATTGATTCGGACCACTACCTTGTTGCAGCAAAGGTACGCACCCGCTTAAACGTAGCAAACAAAGTACGAACAGACACAACACGAAAGTTAGACATCGGTAAGCTGCAATCACAACAGATAGCCACAGCATATTCCACTCAACTAGCCCAATTGCTTAATCAAAGCACTCCTCATCCCGATAACATATCAGCGCAATGGCAAAGCATTGCCCACTCCATGCAAACAGCCGCAAAATCCATACTTGGATACCAGAGGCCTCCACCAAGGAATCCATGGTATGATCAGGAGTGTCGTGCTGCCACCGAAGAGAAAAATGCGGCATATAGGGCTACTTTACAATCCGTAGCAATGCGTAGCGCACGAGAGAGATACAGGGAGAAAAGGAGAGAGGAGAAACGTCTTTTCCGCAGGAAAAAGAGAGAGATGGAAAAGCGGGAGGGTGAAAATTTTGAGATGTACAGGAGCCAGAATGAAGTCCGAAAATTCTACAAAAGAGTCAAGCATCAAACTGATGGCTTTGGTACAGGCACATCCTCCTGTAGAGACCAGCAAAGTAATTTGGTAACTGATGCAGATAGTGTACTCAGGATATGGAAAGAACATTTTTCAAAACTGTTGGTATCCAATAGCAGCGAAGACGACGAAGATACCACAGTCCCAATCCCGGAAGATGGTATTGAATGTATACCGCCCAGCCAAGATGAGGTAAAGACAGCAATAAATCGGCTGAAGAATAATAAGGCAGCAGGAGCCGATGGCTTACCAGCCGAGCTGTTCAAAACCGGAGGCGACACGCTGATAAGGTGTATTCATCAGCTAGTTAGCACCATCTGGCAGGAAGAACGAGTACCCGACGATTGGAACCTGAGTATCCTGTGCCCCGTCCACAAGAAAGGAGATAAGACTGTATGCTCTAACTATAGCGGAATAAGTCTACTCCCTATTGCCTACAAGATCGTGTCAGGGATATTGTGCGAACGACTATAGCCTATGGTCAACGAGATAATTGGACCATACCAATGCGGCTTTAGACCTGGCAAGTCCACTATTGACCAGATATTTACCCTGCGGCAAATCCTGGAGAAGACCCAAGAGATGCAGATCGACACCTACCACCTTTTTGTCGATTATAAAGCAGCCTTCGGCAGCCCGCTGCGTTCAAAGGTATTCCAAGCCATGCCTGAATTTGGTATCCCCGCAAAGCTCATCCGTCTTTTCAAAATGACTTTAACTGACACGAGGTCCTCAGTTAAAATAGGAAAGAACCTCTCCGAAGAGTTTGGTACCAAAAGAGGTTTCAGACAAGGAGACAGCCTTTCGTGTGATCTCTTTAACATCCTGCTGGAAAAGGTTATTCGAGAGGCAAACGTCAAAAGAAGTGGCACAATCTACACCAATAGTCACATGTTACTTGCTTATGCTGATGATATAGACATCATAGGCCGATCAGTAAAAGAAGTAACTGATACCTTTATGAAGGTCGAAGTAGAATCTGCTAAAGTGGGTCTGGCGGTAAACGGTGAGAAGACCAAATTGATGGTGTCCATTGAGCTCGGACCGACTGTGGAAGTTGGTTCCTATAATATTGAGGTAGTAAAAGACTTCGTCTACCTCGGCACCTCCGTAAACACAACAAACGACATCAGTTGTGAAATAAAAAGAAGAATTGTATTGGCCAACAGATGTTACTTTGGTTTAAGTAAGCAGTTCAAAAACAAAGCCACATCTCGTCAAACAAAAATAACGCTCTACAAAACACTGATACTACCCGTGCTGATGTATGGCTCCGAAGCCTGGGTACTTGCGCAAGCAGACATGGCAGTGCTTGGTGTGTTTGAGAGAAAAATTCTTCGAAAGGTCTACGGACCAATCTGCGTTGACGGTGAATATCGACGTCGCATGAACCTCGAGCTGTATCTGCATTGACTTCTTAACAATTGAAAATGCCTTTAGTGGCGTCAAACAGTATTCTTTATAAAATGAATCACATGAATCTCATTTGTGTTTGAAATTTGGCATTGCCAATTAGGTCATATTGCCTGTTGTTGTTTGTGTTGGATGGGAGACACAAAAAGTTGTTGGAAATTTATTGCCACGCCATCCATGCATGCCTGCCTGACTGCCTTAATGCATGCAGAGACAAGACCAGTCCCTCCCCTTCGTTGCAATCATTCACAATGCCAAAATGAAAAAAGAACAACAAAAACGTAAAGCAACGGCAACAACAAAAACAACACAGAAACGTATGTTTCTTCATGCATTCATTAGCTCATTTGCTAATGAGAGGGTGAGTTGTGTGTCCGTTGTTCCTTGTATGGTTTTCTTGTTTGTTGTATTTTGTTTTGTTGCTGTTTTTAGCTGTACACAGACCGTCATCCTTGTTGGGTTTCAGAGTTCTGTTGTGTGTTTTTTTGTTTTGTTCGTTCGTCTTTGAATGAGAATGGCGTCAACACGAAACCACTTCAACTTCCTCTTCATCATTCAATTATCCCTTAATTTGTAGTGTTCCTCTCCTCATTTTGTGGTGAATTGTTTTTTTTGCGAACAGAAAAAAAAGAAGTACCAAAAAACGAAAACAAGGAGTTTCCTTGTGTTCTTCTGCTGTGGCTGGCTGACTGGATGGCAGTTCATCGCTGTGAAGAGTGAGTGTCATTAATGAGACAACAAAACACTTCAACACTTAAATTTTGATTAAAATTTATGCAACTTTGACTGTTTGGTGTATTTTTCTTTGGCGTCACTGACTGACTGATTGCCTGCTGTTGGCTGGCTGCCTGCCTGACTGTTTGAGTGATGGTGTGTTTTGTTCGTTTGCTATTCACTTTTGCCTGCCCGTCCCATTCATTACAAAAGTTGTAATTTGCAAGTTTCATGTCGCGCCACACAAGTGTTGCCCTTTGAAGATGCATATTTTGCTATTGGTGTTGTTGCTGCTGTTGTCATTTTCTTTAAAAGATTTATTTCGACATTTACAAAGTTTTTCGTCTTTTCGAAACTAATTAGATTTTCTTTAACCACTTTTTCAGAAAGCTACAATTTGTTGTTTGTGGTTTGAGTTTTTTATGCATTCATGTAATAGAATGAGTTAAACATTTTTACATTAACATGGTTCGAAAAGTAATGTGTGGCTTATGCACAAATAGTAATTATAAAATATAGTTTTGTGATTTTTTAGTACTTTTGCCAAGTGCATGTAACCGAGATGCAGTGGTCTGCAAACTCGCGATGCACGCAGAAATTGGTGGATTCGAAACACCCATAGGTCAAGTCACTCTACAAAAGACGTTACCCCCTTCTAGGCGCAAAAAATCTCACTTCTGTTTATTAGTAGAAAATACTAATAAATAAAGTAAAGTACAATAAAGTACATGCGGGTACGAGTTTTGCAAGAAAATAGGAATGCGAGTGAAAATACTCGAAATAGAGTAAGATTATAGGTACCGTAAGAATCGAGTGTAAAAAATTTTAATTAAGTGTCTAAAAGTTTAACAAATAATTTCTACCATAATATCTAATTTTGTAACGTAATTTTCTTAACAAAGTTTTTTTACTTAGATACATATTTAGGTTGTTCTGGGACTTCTTCGTTTAACACCGTTCGTCTAAAACTTAATTTCATGTTACTTTCATTCATCAACTCGAAAAAAGAGCAAAACAAATTTATTCAAAAAATATTGGGGTGTTTTGTTGTCAAATTTGATGTATATATTTTATTGATATACATACATATATTGTAAATACATATATTATTTATTCGGCGACTTATATTGAAATTTGATGGAGAATATTTTTGTCTTTGACGTCTTCTATCGGGAGATAATGAGAGAAGAGAAACGTCTTTTCCGCAAGAAAAAGAGAGAAATGGAAAAGCGGGAGTGTGAAAAAATCGAGATGTACAGGAGCCAGAACGAAGTCCGAAAATTCTCCCAAAGAGTGCAACATCAAACAGATGGCTTTGGTACAGGCACATCCTCCTGTAGAGACCAGCAAGGTAATCTGGTAACAGATACAGATAGCGTGCTCAGGATATGGAAGGAACATTTCTCCAATCTGCTGGTATCCAATAGTAGCGAAGACGATGATACCACAGATCCAATCCCAGAAGATGGTATAGAATGTATACCGCCCGGCCAAGATGAGGTAAAAACAGCAATCAACCGGCTGAAGAATAATAAAGCAGCAGGAGCCGATGGCTTACCAGCCGAGCTGTTTAAAACCGGAGGCGACGCGCTGATAAGGTGTATGCATCAGCTAGTTAAGTTACCATCATCTGGCAGGAAGAACGCGTACCTGACGATTGGAACCTGAACATCCTATGTCCCGTCCACAAGAAAGGAGATAAGACTGTATGCTCAAACTGTAGGGGCATAAGTCTTCTCCCTATTGCCTATAAGATAGTGTCAGGGATATTGTGCGAATGACTAAAGCCAATGGTCAACGAAATAATTGGATCATACCAATGTGGCTTTAGACCTGGCAAGTCCACCATTGAACAGATATTTACCCTGCGGCAAATCTTAGAGAAGACCCAAGAGATGCAGATCGACACATTTCACATTTTTGTCGATTATAAAGCAGCATTCGAAAGTCCCCTCCTATCAAAGGTATTCCATGCAATGTCTGAATTTGGTATCCCCGCAAAGCTCATGACTTTAACTGACACTAGGTCATCAGTTAAAATTGGAAAGAACCTCTCCGAACAGTTCAGTACCAAAAGAGGTTTCAGACGAGGAGACAGCCTTTCGTGTGACCTATTCAACAGCTTGCTGGAAAAGGTAATACGAGATGCAAATGTCAAAAGAAATGGCACGATCTACACCAATAGTCACATGTTACTTGCTTATGCTGATGACATAGACATCATAGGACGATCAGTAAATGAAGTAACTGATACCATTAGGAAGGTCGAAGGAGAATCTGCGAAAGTGTTTCTGGCGATAAACGGCGAAAAGACCAAATTTATGGTGTCGAAGCGTCCATAGAGCTCGGACCAACTGTGGAAGTTGGTACCTATAATTTTGAGGTAGTTAAAGACTTGGCCTACCTCGGTACTGCCATAAACACAACAGACAACATCAGTTGTGAAATAAGAAGATGAATTGTATTGGCCAACAGATGCTACTATGGTTTAAATAAGCAATTTAAAAACAAAGCCACATCTCGTCAAACGAAAACAACGCTTTAGAAAACACTGATACTACCCGTGCTGATGTATGGTTCTGAAGCCTGGGTCCTTGCGCAAGCAGATAAGGCAGTGCTTGGCGTGACAGTGAATATTGACGTCGTATGAATATATATTAGCTACACAAAGACATGAATATAGTTAAACGTATCGAGATGCAACGATTGCGTTGTCTAGGCCATATCATAAGAATGAACGACGATGAACCCGCTAAATAGGCGTATGAATACATGCCACATGGCGGTGCACGCAGAATCGGGAGGCTTTAGCTTCGATGGAGCATACAAGTGGATGAAAAAATGAAAAGGCGCGGTATTCAAAAAAGCGAAGCGAAAAACAGAGAGGATTGCATCTTTTCTTAGTTCGGTCTATGGAACAAATGTTCTGTAATGGGCCAGCAAAGTAAGTAAGTAAGGAAGTACTCGTAAATTTAGCCCTGTTAGCCCTGTCCATCCGTCTGTCTGGGTGGTGAGCACGATAAATCTTGTCAATCGGTATATCTCCTTTGGTATAGTCCGTTGGTTGTCCCCCCCCCCCCCTGTCTAAGTCAATGTGCAGAGGGAAATTTGTGTTGATTCATAAGTAGCAGGCAACTTTTGATTAAAGTCAATGTATTTCATAGGCGTCAAGAGTAAACATTTGAGTTGAAATCTAGTCCATACTTTGTTTGCTTGTATTGTATGTCACGAGCTGAGGGAGTATATCTGACGGGAGAACCGAGTGACACTTGTTTTATTATTTGT
This sequence comes from Musca autumnalis, assembly GCF_047663935.1. Lineage (NCBI taxonomy): Eukaryota > Metazoa > Arthropoda > Insecta > Diptera > Muscidae > Musca > Musca autumnalis. The sequence goes on along the minus strand of NW_027412088.1, from coordinate 6,931,173 downwards.
CCCTTCATTTCAGAGCATATGTTGTTTGTTTTATTTATTGTGGTTCTAAAATTGGTATGAATACCGAAATATCCATTTCAAAAATAAATATAACCGTCCTGTCCTCTAATAAAATATTTAATTAACGTGTTCGGCATGTCTGGTTGTTCTTAAATCGATGCTTTGCTATTTTAATTTCAACGAAGCAAGGGGATTAGATCTCTATTTAATAGGGTTAGATGTCTAATGCCATGTTCATACCAACATTTGAATAACGTTGTTCGCTTCATAACTACGTACACGAATTAACCCGTTCATACGACATAGTACACAATTCATAGCAACATGATTCACATTTTCATACTTATTATTTACTTATTTTAAAGACAAGTAAAATTAATTGATATAAACTGAAAAAATATTTGACCTTCATTCAGATATCTTTTTAATATCAAAGTATATTATTATCATTAAGTTTTTCTATTTTTTCACAATTTTGGTGTATTCAGAACATTTTTTAATTTTTCTATTTTCAAAATAAACGAGAGAGTCCTGCTAAAATAACTTTTTGGTATACAGACTTCCTGGCAGGCATTTGATTTTTTTCTAAATTTATACGCGAATTTGAAACGATGGGCAAGAAATGCAACTGCGCTGAAAGAGAAGACAACATTTGCTATGATTTGAATGTATACTAGTCGTTAAACCGTTTACTTTTCATTCATGTTTTGCAGTTTTTTCTAAAAATGTTTGGGCTGTTAATAAAATTTTAAATTTTATATGTTTCCTGTTATAATTAATTTATTTCGAAAATTTCTCTCATTTGTTAGAGATGGGACATATTTTATCGTCATTCGGAGAGTAATTTAAATTGAACAATGTACACAAATCTTTGTTCGTTCTGAAATTTTGTATGGGAAATGAAGTAATTATATTGTCATTTGGTTTCGAACAACGAATAGAGAGCGAATTAGCCTTAGTATGAACAAGGCATAAACAAGAATAAGGAATTATTTTGGTTCTCCCATTAAAATTATTATGCACATATTTACTTAAGTCTGCATGAGGATGCATAAACACACACATATGTATGTATATCCCTTTCAAAGCAGCGAAACAAACGAATGAAAAAAACTTTTGACTTTTACTTTTGGTGTAAATAATTTGGCTTTTAAAACATTTGGTGTAAATTAAAAGCATTTTGTTTTTAAAAAGAATCAACTACGGATGGAAAAGCGGTTTGAGTTCATTTCGCCTGGCTGGAAAATTTGATGTTAGTAAAACGTGTTCTTTTCCTTGTTCTGAGAAACTTTTTCTTTGTTTCCCATTTGACATGACAATAACCTCAGCGGCGGCAAAGGGAATGTGGGAGCTTCGCAACAAGAATTCTAGTCTTTAGGTTGAGTATTTTTTCCAACAGTCTGAGTACAACTGATGGATTTCTATTTGGTAGTAACAATGTAAGACGGATGTTACATTGTTGCCTCAAAGTTTACGATGCGATGCTCATAGCGAAAAAAGTAAAATAAAGTTCCAACGACGACGACGAACAAAAGAATTTGTTTCAGAACAATAACAACTTTGAAATTTCTCTGCTTTACCACACCTTTCACTCACTCGGGCACACATTGAAGTCCTCTTTTGTTCTGTTTCAGTGCACTGCTTCTTTTTCTTTGCTGCCACATAACTTTTCTGACATCCTGTTTGAAGGAAGTATTTAATTATGCAAACATACAAAGGATGGAGAGTTTTTGAAATATTGTTGCAATTGTATTGTTGTGAAAGTTTTCCATAATAAAACTATGCTGCATATTAAATTTTTCAGGATTGCTGTTAAATGGAAGTATTAAAGACAAACTGGAAAATTGAGGTTTCGCCAACGATAGATATGAGATTATAAGCACCAAGCAATGACCCTCATGGGCGTTAATATGACAAAGTTTCCCTTACCTCAAGTGGACACTGTACCCTCCGTGGTGCCACCTGGGGAACTACTTTTAACATCATAGGGAAATGAAACCACTATCAGAGAGTATGACATACTATCCCAATGTATGTATAATAAATACGTCCAAAACGTCTTATAGATATTCAAAAGCAATAATTTTATGTTAAAAGTAAAATAACAACAGTTTGGCTGGTTTCAAAGTAAGAGAGCATTTTTTAACCCTTTTGAGAAAGTGGAGTTTATTCTTTAGTATAATCCAGGAAAGTACCCCAGAAGGTGTCTAAAGTGAGGAAAACGTATGATGAGATAGACGATAAGAGGACGTCACGACCGAAGGTCTCCAAGGACGCGTTGCTGAATAGAATGAATTATGCATCTCACCGCTGACAGACAAAATGAAAAGATTCGTAGGAAGCAGCAGTCGAAGAAATTTTGGGAGATAGAGAATTGAAGAAATGTACCATTATATGTCTGGGAAGGTCAACTCGATTGAACGTTTTCGTTTTTAATTCGAAGCCAAAACCCGAAATATCTAAGATCTCAAATAAAACACAACAAAGCTATTAGTTTGCTTGTAAAATAGATTAAAAATGTCTATAAATGGGTCTCCTCCCTGGCTACGTTGGTGTTTCGAAGATATTATCAGATAAATCACCTTAACAGACTGTTGTTCTGACGACAGCTTTTAGGACTTTTCATTTTTAAAAAAATTTCTGCTAACTTCAGGTGATCTCTTATGAATATCAGAAGCATTCAAAACTATCATTATTACTGTTTATATGAAAACCTCAAATGTTATACGAACCATTTCTGCTGGGAATAGATCAAGTTGAATGTAAACTTTCATTGAAAACTACAATTTTGAGGTTATTAAATAATTTATCTACATCGGCACCTAAGTAAGTAAAACAACATCAGTTCCCAAATCTTCTTCTTTATTTACTCATCCGTTATTCGGATATTGGTGATCGTACAATAATATTTCAATGCTACATATATGCATAATATTAAATACATATTTATAATTATTTGTTGTTACACAATGATGTTCAGCTCCCTGTTCTTAGCGGCATGTAAAAGTGTGTATTCATCATTATAGCCAGTCCATGTCAGGATATTTTTGAGCCACGTTGTTTCTCTCCTACCTCTTCCACGTTTTCCTTCAATTTTTGCCTTAAGTATTGTTTGTAGTGTTTTGTATTTGTTATTCCGTAATATGTGTCCAAGGTAAGATATTTTGCGCTTTTTAATTGTTGAGATTAGTTGTCGGTTCACATGCATCCTTCTAAGTACTTCGTCATTTGTTATTTTTGATGTCCAGGGTATTTTCAGTACTCGGCGGAATGTCCACATTTCAAAAGCTGCCAATTTCCTTTCATCGGAATTTTTAAGTGTCCAGACTTCGGCAGCATATAAGAGGACTGACCAAACATAGCACTTGATAAACCTTATTTTTGTTGTTACATTTATTTCGTGGCTTGCTAATACTTTTTTCCCAAATAAGAACATTAATAATTCTGGCCAACCTCTTTAAATAAATGCCACCTCTAACCCACTTGTTGCCACCGGTCGTCACTAAATGGTTGCAAAACTTGACATAAAACTCGGTTATTTTACATTTTGTTTTTCATTTTCTTACAGTAGCTTTATTTGGCCTTCCGCAAGCAAGAAATTGGAAAAAATGTATACATGCATGTTACATTCCAAAGTTTTCGTCATTTTAGAAAAAAAGAGCAAAGAGTCATTTCCAATTAAAATTTTAAGTTTTCTCGCAGAACCCAAAGTGGGCGGGAACGGCGTTAAGTGGGTTAATGTCGACTTCGTATGAACAAGTAGCTAAAAAAATCGACATTGGAAAGACAAATGTGATAGCTTGGGAATCAAATCCTCGATTTATGGGACAAATATTCAGTATAGCTTCAGGGTTTCCTCCGTCAGTGCTAGGATTTTCACATCATCTGAGATACATAGTTGAGATATTTTAACCCATTAATTAATTTTTGTTTGTTTTAGAATGAGAATAAGAGAAATAAGCAATTTCAACAACAAATTTTATCATTTATAAATTATCTTAGGTTTTACAGACCGTCCGTTATATCGGACGCTATTTTATTCCTGTTCTTGGTTTGACGTTGTTTGTTGCATTTGACAAATGAATTTACTTTTGACTACAATAAGCACATCATCCTTGGGTAGGATTGAAGTCAATCATATGATATTTCACGTCGCGACGAGTATTATCGAGTTAACATATATTGAAAGCAATGGACTTCTGGAGGAAGGCAATCCATGTGTGAGGGCATATACCGGCGGCAAGTTAGTAAGCAATAACAAATTGGATAATATTTCATTAATATTTACCACAGAAATGTTCAGAAAATTTGCGAAATTGCACCACCATTTGCGTTGTCACATTCGTGTCCTGTAAGCAACCATTAACAGGTCTATCATATAAACCGACTTCCTTGGGGATATATAGAATATACTGACATCAATAAATGCATTAATTTCGTACATACCCACTTTTAAATCATCATATTTCTGAAGAGCATATACTTTAGATTTTACAATTATATGCCCGAGAATGTCTTCCGTAAAAAAAATTCAAAGAATTTGTATACAACAAGTACTCCTACAAAAAAATTTGAAAATCGGGTTAGATTTTAATATTAGCTATATAAAGGGCCCATGAAACTTTGAGGCACTAGTGGCACGTGTTAACATATTCCGAGCTCAAACTTTTTCAATCTTAATTTTTAAAAAAAAAAAAAAAAACGATATCGATTTTTTAACAAAAACTCTAGTGAACATTTTCGTCCGATTATTTTTTTACGACTTTCGACGTGGATTATCACGGCAAGAGTGCATCGATGAAATTAAATAATTGTATAGAGCTGAAGCGCAATCCTATAGCACTGTGAAAAACTGGTTTAATGAATTTAATCGTGCCCAACAACCGCTTAAAAACGAAGGTCGTCCAAAAACGGCCGTTGTGCCTAAAACTATTGACGTCGTGAGTGAACTAATAATGCCAGATCGTAATGTGACATACCGTAAGAAAGAAGTATCCCTGGGTATTTTCTCTACTAGCATACATTTGATATTCGTTGGATGCCCACAATTTGACTATCGATTAAAAAAGGCTAATGTCGATTGCTGCAAAGAGATTGTGAAAAGCTACTATCGCGGTTCCTCAAAAGACGTTTGTAATATCGTCACAGGTGACGAATCGACCATATATGAGTCTTCGAAGACGACCCAAATCAAACGAAATTTGTTCATGGATGAAGCGTTTCGAAGCAAATGGTAGCCTATTTCTGCAGATAAACTGACTATGTGGCGATTATACGGCGCACAGTGGTTCAGAATCATTTTTTCCTCTGTAACTTTTGAACGGATAAAGATGTTTTCATATTTGTTTGTTCGACAGGTAACACATTCAGCTTTCCGATATATCAAAAGCGATCAAATTCTATCTAGTTGAAGAGGAACTCAAGATCATAGGTAAAATTTTGAGTTTTTTTTTAATATTTCGCATCAAAATATGAGTGTTTTTGAGTTACAATCTATTAAAAAAGGACAACAAACACTAATAAACAAACCATAAAAAAACAAAAATTAGAAAATATATAACATTCTTTTTAATCTATTTTTTTTTCAAAAAAAAAAAAAAAAAAAATTAAAGTTTGTTTAAAAATTAAAAAATACTTCATGGATTTTCATGATTTTCATTTGTATGGCGTACATAATCGTCCATCTGAACAAGCCACTCGTCGAACTGTGGATAGATTTCGTACCACATACTCTCTAGAGGATCCACAAGAGACCCTACAGACTCCATTACATCCAGAAAAATGCACCGTATGGTGCGGTTTTCACGCTGGTGGCATCATCGGACCTTATTTCTTCAAAAATGAGGCAGGAGCTCGCGTTACGGTCAATGGAGATCGTTACCGCACCATGATCAATGATTTTTTGTTTGAAAATATGGATGACATTGATCCGGAGGAGATGTGGTTTCAACAGGATGGCGCTACGTGCCATACGGGGAACGCAACCATCGACTTATTGAAATCAAAATTTGGCGATAAGTTGATTTCAAGAAGTGGACCTGTCAATTGGCCTCCAAGGTCGTGCGATTTGACACCTCTCGATTATTTCCTGTGAGGCTACGTGAAGTCACTGGTTTATGCTGATAAACCAGCAACAATTGATGTCTTGGAGGCCAGCATTGTTCGTGTTATTCGTGACATACGGCCAGCAGTGCTCGAAAAAGTGCCAAAAATTGGACGTCCAGAATGCACTTCGTCAAGAACAGCCGCGGTGCCCATATGCCCGAAATCATTTTCAAATGTTAATGTCACGTATTGATCTTTCGAATAAGAATTACAATTTAATTTTTTGTGTTATTTTTTAAAATTTCAGGTTCTATCGGCCTTAAAAAAACACCCTTTATATATGGGCTCCACTAAATTTCACTAAAATTTGGAACCCGAGAACAAATTAAAATAACTCACTTCGTTTAAACGCTACGGCAATTTATTAAAACGGTTCTTAAAGGCAACAATCCTACCTACCTAACAAAATAATAATGAACACAATATTTGTTATAGTTTTCGAAAATATAGAGGTATTTCTTTCTCCAGAAATTTGAAAAAATTTCGTCTCTTACAATATTTCGACCTAACTTTTGGGTTTCCTTAGTTTCAAACCCCATATAGAAATTAACAATCGATGGCGGCAAGAAATTGGGGCTTTGGCCAGGAAAATCGATTTCTGAGCCATTGCACAGTGGTCCCACTTGCATGGGAAGGTGCGACAAAAATGTTTATAATCGTCGGATCAATCCGATTTTTTCAGTATATGCTAAAAATAAGTAAAAAATACTTTAGCCAAAAAATCATCAATATGGGCCCAGTTTTTCCCATAACCCCCCATGTAGCGGTACCACCCGATTTCAGGTGCTTTGAAGCTTGTATCTACATTTTCGGCCCTAATTAGTTGTACTTTGGTATTTGATCAAAAATCTTCTGCGCCAAAAATTGTAGTCTCAGGTCCAGGTTTCGGTATAGCCCTCATATAACGGTACCCTTCCTATGATCAAAACCTTCTGCGCCAAAAATTGTGGTCTTAGGTCCAGGTTTCGGTATAGCCCTCATATAACGGTACCCTTCCTATTTCTGTTATTTTGAGGTTTTTATCTACATTTTCGGTTCGAATTGATTGTAATTTGCTATTTGGAGTTCTTAGTGGTCAAAAAACGCCACTGACTGGTATCGTGGACAGGAAAGGAAACAAATTATTCCATTTGAGGTCAGAATATTTCATAGTAGGGGATATAATAAAACTAAAGTTCGGTGCGACCGAACTTTATATTTTTACTTGTTTTTCATATTATATGTAACATCAAACATATATCAAAAATATACAAATGTAAAAAAATCTTTAAAGAAAAAAAAAAACCAAAACAAACAATTAAAACACAAAACAAAGAAGAAACCGAGAATACAGTAATGTGGCATATTCACTGCAACGACCAGAGGCATCGTCAGTATTTTTAATGTCACACACGGAAATGCAAATATATGCAGGTGGAACCAATTTTTTGTAAACTTGACACTATTTCTAAAATTCTTCAAAACATTTGGAGAGTGGCGAAGGATGGCGAAGTTAGTAAAACAACTTCAATTTTTAGGACTTGGAAAAAAATCCACAAAAGCGTATTATAAAAAATGTGATTTCCAGCATATTTTATGCGAATAATGTGTACAAATTTATATGAAAAAGTAATTCAAAAACCTTGTACAGAACACTTCCATTTCGAAAAAAAAATATCCTTTCAGTTTTGAGTTACTTGCCTTGTAAGAAGTCACAACCTTATTGATGTTTTTAGAGTTTTTTAGAGATCATAGTTAAATATCATTTTCATCTGCCTTTTTTTCGTTAAATACCGTTATAAATTACAAAAACAGTGCTGGAATATTAAAATATGATATGTTTATAGACAATTTGTTGAAATGTCGCAGAGATGTGCTGATATCGATTTTTTGATTTTTGTCGCAGGTTGGGACCAGTGTGACGTGAGGATCGTTGGATGATTGATTGTCAGCAGTACTCCACAGTTTGTTTGCCTGAAATCTTCGGAGAAATTTAGAAACGAATAAGAGGAGACGCTCATTTTGCTGCATGACAATGTGAGCTCTCACACATCGATTCAAACCAGCGCCTTTTTGACCGGACAAAATGTGGAATTGGTGGGTCATCCGCCAAACAGCCCTGACTTGGCAACCAATGAATTCTTTTTATTCCCACACATCAAGTAAAAACCTGTTGAAGCTCAACCCTTTCTTAATGATATATTTAATTCCGTTTCGCTTAAGGACAAGAATATTAGGTTCCTGATGATCCGACAAAAATATATACTAATCGGTTTATTCGTTTTCCAGAAAAAATGATTTTTGGTGCTCAACGAAGGGCTATAACACCTTAAATAAATTTAAATTTTCTTCAGTTTTATGTTTGAGTTTCGTTTAGGCTTTAGTTAATTCAGTTTAAGAGTTGAAGACGGAACTAGTGCCTTCTAATCCTTATCAGTGGTCTCTGTAGATTAGCTGATTAAAGATGGTTTGTTTCGAAAACACTTTCGTCGGAGTTGTGTTAGGTTGCCAAAGAAAAACTTCTCATTGAAGTTTTTTCTTTGTTCACCTTTATACTTCGAGCTGACGATTAATGTTTGTGTATAAAACGTTTCTTGTTGAAGAAGTTATTGAAAAATAACTTCGGTGTAGAATATTCACAAACAAGAAACAAGGGAACTGATGAGATCCAGTGGCGTGGATCGAAACTAGTCTTCCTTGCCTTACCCCTTGGCGAACAATGCCAACCTTTTTCCACTAATAAATTAGTTGTTTTAAAATAATAAAACAACAACAATGGGATTAAGCCAGACTATTTTGAAAAGACAAAACTGATTAAAGATGTTTTTTTCTTACAGATTGCTGATAGTGATATACTTAATAAACTAGGCAAATTTCACTATTAATTATTTAGTAACATCATTTTGTATAGAAATGAACTCCTACTAATACTGAAGCTATTAATAAAAACTTACTGAGGCTCATTAGAAATGTCTTCAGTTTCCTTTTCCACTCTTCACGGATTTTTTTAAAGAAATGGTTGGACAAATATTGGCATATGACATTAACAGCTAATATAGCTATATGCTAATATAGCTGGGACAATTTGCTCAACACCAGCTTTTCAATACCAAAAGGGAAACAATAAAAAACAAGAACAAAACAAACATACAGTCAACCAAAAAAGTCTACATACACCCTATAAATCTCGGGTTTTAAGTGTAAGGAAGCATTTTTATGAAAATCAAAGTACATAGTTCTATTTCATATCCTTAATAAACAATATTAGATATAACAAAAATATATTCCATAATACGAGTAACGGTAAATTCTATAAAAATTAAAAAATTTATAGGGAAAAAGTGTACATACACCCAATGAAATATGGATATTACCGTAAAATTTATGAAATAAGTAATACAAATTGTACATTTTCTTGCTTTAGCGAATGCCTCTGGTTGTTCATGGCATCTTTTAGGCAAAATAGGAACACATTTGTGGATTAATTGCAGTTATTTCAGGTCAGATTTCGCGTATAGCTTGTTAAAGCGGACCCTTGTAGATTTCTTTGATTTTTTCAGTCTGGTAGTTTAAGAAACCCCAGAAAATACAGTGGGGCTAATAATTTTGAGATCCTAGAGCGCCTTGAAGTTGTTCTTGTGGATAATATATGCTCCTGAGCTTCGCTAAATATACGAATTCCTGAGTTTTATCATAAATTGTATAACTTTCACATCATTCCAAGGGGAAAATTACATGCAGAAGCCTTGGAATTACCTTGTAATAAGGTCTGGTACGATCCTCGAGCATCCACTGAATCAGCAATGTGAAAGTATCCAACATTTATAGCGCTTTAAGTGACCCTAACGATCATAATACGAGAGCGTAGTAGTTAACAGTGTAAATTTCATACAAATTTCATACATTCTTTGGTGGTGGTTTTATTTTGATGCTTTGGAAGCTTTAGGAGCGAGTTTGTAGACAAATATTGTACATTTCTGATTGAGTTAAAGTCCAAAAATTATATCAGACCTTATTACAAGGTAATTCCAAGGCTTCTGCATGTAATTTTCCCTTGGAATGCTGTGAAAACTATAAAATTTATGAGAAATCTCAGGAGTTCGTATATTTAGCGAAGCTCAGGAGCATATATTATCCACAAGAACAACCTTAAAGCGCTCTAAGATCTCAAAATTATTAGTCCCACTGTATTTTCTGGGGTTTCATAAACTACCAGACTGAAAAACTCAAAGAGATCTGCAAGGGTCCGCTTTTAAGAGCTATACGCGAAGTCTGACCTTAAATAACGGCAATTAATCCACAAATATGTTCCTATTTTGCATAAAAGATATCATGAACAACCAGAGGCATTCGCTAAAGCAAGAAAATGTGAAATTTGTATTGTTTATTCCATAAATTTTACGGTAATATCCATATTTCATTGGGTGTATGTACACTTTTTCCCTATTAATTTTTTAGTTTTTATAGAATTTACCGTTATTCGTATTATGGAATATATTTTTGTTGTATCTAATATTTTTTATTAAGGATATGAAATAGAACTATGTACTTTGATTTTCATAAAAATGCTTCCTTACACTTAAAACCCGAGATTTATAGGGTGAATGTAGACTTTTTTGGTTGACTGTAGACATATTGTAATTAAACATGCAAACCACAAAAACGCAATTGCAGTCATTGGACCTTGCCTCCCCACAATTCCAAAAGCCACCACCACTAACAACAGCACAATGCTGGTAACATTGCACAGCCATTTGTTTATAATGGCATCAGGTTGAAATGCAAACGGCCAGACAGCCACTCAACAAACAAACAATCAACGACAGCAGACCAGGCGAAGGAGAGGCACATACATACTTAACCGCAAATAACAACCGCACCTTTGAATTGCTTTTTTGCATTACATTTGCAGCGATAATACACCCCGGAATAGCAAACGCTTGTTTACTCGATTGTCTCCGATATGAATGAAACGAGTTTGATTTGATGTATTAAGACGACGAACGGACAACACGAGACATAAGGCGACACTCGACAGACGCACAACCCGTGGCACAAGACGAAAAAATACTTGGCAGATATCCTCCCAGCAAATGCTGTCCACTAAGCCACCAGACAGTCGACCACCATCATAATCCACGGCATACATTAATCAAAACCAAGGCAACAACATTATGCAAAAGACACCAACAACACCACTACCCAGCAGCAGCAGTGATAATAAAAGCATTAACAAATAAATGAACTGACTTGACTGATACTTCTAGCCAGAGAAGAGATATGCAAGAAATCTAGTCGTTGTCGTGCTCTTTAGCACGAAGCGAATAGAACTTGCGTTGGCACGAGCTAAGTATGCACGAATATTAATATAGCCATAATACCCGCCAATATTGGCTCCAACAGCAAAAACACCGTGCCAGCCAGCACCAGTGACAACGATTGCGATGACGACAACAACATCATCATCTAACACTGACCAGTCGTCAATCATTTAGGCATAAAACAGCTCTACAAGTTATATCGGCATTAACAGCAACAAAAACAACAACAATACACACACGTAAAGAAAAAATGCTCAACCAAATAGCAATAAAAATTGATATTTTTAATTAACGCCAAGGCCAATACCAGACTAACGAATGAACCTACGAACAAACAACTACATATCGGCGGTTGTCGTCGGACAGACAACAAAACAAACAAATGTACAGCGCTGGATGAGAAAATAGCATAAGGAAAAAAATGAAACTGAATTCGAAAATACATATGAAAAAAATGGCTGACTTCCGAAACGAAAATGTGCCTCATCGAAATATTGGGTTAAGACCCCAAGTATGTTTGGACGAAATTCGATTCAGACAAGTTGGAGTCGATTTAGCACTGTCCGTCTGTCTGTCCAGCTGACTGGTGCGCACGATAACTCTCGAAAGGATCAAAAGTTTCAAACTAATTTTTTCACTTCCTAAAATGTTGCCCCAACTTAGTTTAAGTTCGAAGATGTTAGTTTAAGATGAAGGAGAGGTACCCCATTCTCCCCCACAAAAGTTCCAAATTACTGCCAAGTACTGCTAAATACAATTCTTTCTACCACGGCGAAATACATCAGCATCATTATGTTATTGGATGCTTGGCAATGGAGGCGGGTCACAGATATTCTCCTTTCCAATCTTTAATTTTTTATTAGTACATCATCCGGAACATAACAATGATTTAGAAACAATAACTACCTATCTGATGAAATGTACATACATATCATAATTTATTAAATGTTTCCTCGGTTTCATCAAATATGGTTCTTTATCATATTTTTGGTTTTTGGCCTTCCTCTGCTGTGATTTCCCTGAGGATCCCATTTCGGTATTTCGTGACATATATCATCAAAAGGTATGCAGACTATCTAATTGTGTTTAAGTCGTTTTATTTGTGTGTTAACAAATTGTTGTTGAGCCAGTTGTAGAAAATTGTAAGTTGCCCTTTAGGTACACCACAATAGCTACTACCAAGAGGAAAGTCCTGTATTAGCCAGGCTTGCCCTATATTAAAGACTTTAAGTCCTTAACGGCGTTGCCCTGATAGAGGTAAAAATCAAGGCATAGAGCAACATTCTTTGCACTTTTTTTAAAATAGTTTTTAGAAATATTTTTAACAATGTTTTGACCATGTTTGCTTTTATGAAAACAAAAATTTCAACACCCATTGCTGCCATTCAAGAAGCATTATTGTTTGGGCTTGAATGGCAACAAAAGTTGTGCAATAATTTAGGTTTGAAATTAAGCATTTCTATTCTGCGGGTGATTAAAATTGTATGCCTCTCCAATTATAAGGTTTTGTTTTCACTCTGACAAAATCATTTCTGTTTCCCAGATTTTGGTTATTAGTAAGCTGAGTATTTGTAGCGAAAAATGCTTGGTCACATTTGTAGAATTCTTGGGATGGCGTTGAGGTCTGACGTTTTTCACCCTCAATGCAATCCTTCCTTTTTTTTTTTGAGTTGGGCCTCGAGTAGTTTTTATCTTTCCGATTGTTTCGATTTAAAGCTTCTTCTTCTTTATTTGCGCATCCGTGTTTCGGATATATACGATCATATAACAATTACAGATTATTTGTTGATTAACAATTTTTCTTATGTTTAACAAAAATGGATTTTTATAAATATAGATATCTGTTTTTGGCGACATTCAATAAACTTCTTTCATTTTGATGCCCGGTCCATGTCAGAATATTTTTCAGCCAAGAAACTTCTTTTCTTCTTCTGCATGGTTTTCCATCAACTGATCCTTTAATAGTTTTTGCAGAAAAATATATTTATCATTTCTCATGATATATCCCAGGTATGACACTTTTCTGATTTTAACTGTTTTAGGGAGTTGGCGATCTTGATTCATTCTTCTTAGCACCTCGTCATTTCTTATGCGATCTGTCCACGGTATTTTAAGTATTTTTCGGTCAAATTTCAAATGATTCCAGTTTTCTTTCATCTATTGCCTTTATTGTCCATGTTTCTGATGCATATAATAAAACAGACCGGATGTAGCATTTGATGAATCTGGTTTTAGTTCCCAGCAAAATTTTATGGAAGTGGTTCCATGAGATGCCATGATTTCACTGGATCTTTTGCATTGGTTCAAATCAAGTCATGAAAGATACGATCTTTTCATCAGCATTTGAACCCATTCGAAGGAAGTCGTGAAAGATCCGATCGTTTCATCAGCATTTGAACCAATTCAAAGGAAGTCGTGATAGATCCGATCTTTTCCTTAGCATTTGAACCCATTCCATCGATCCAATAGAGATGAATTTTGTGTTTTTATTTTTACACATGTATATATTCTTTTATTTATCCAAATATGTACGTTTAAAGCAATGTAAGATTTATTATGCTAGGAAGTCCGTCCCAATCATTGAGCTCAAAGTAGAGTCGGACTGCACTCTTTGGTATTAGTCGTGTTCCTTTACGTGCCTGAGGTTACCAGGTTTTACCCGCAAAGTGTTTCCTTACTTTTAAAAGCATACAATTTATATGAGAGCAGTTCACCAGTTTTACCATTTTTGCAACAATTACCATTTGTAAAAGTAAAGGAACACACCAATTATAAAAGTTTCCTTGCCTGCTCTAGAGAACCCTGCTCAACAAGTCGATTTGTAGATCCCTAAACGTTGTAAAATAAAATTCACGAAATAGTAATCTGCAGTTGGAGTAAAATCCTTTTGTAAGATGAATCAAAAGCTGTTGCGGAGGAAGTAAACACTGTTGCGTGCAGCGTGTTTAGACTGCAACAGCTGGGACGGCCGGAAGTCAAGTTTCTCATTTAAATTTACAACCTGTCGCTTGCCAAACACATCGTTCCCGAAGTCTGGAAAATAGGCCAGCTACTGAAGCCTGAAAAGGATGCCAGCAAAGGTGAATCTTACAAACCGATTTCGCTTTTGTCGCCCGTAGCAAGGACCCTTGTGGCTATAGTTCTTCCAGCATCAGAAATAACTTTCCAGTTGCCGATCATTAGCATAGGATCCGTAAGCAGCACAACAACTGCGCTGAAGGCCATCTCCATATTAGCAGAGGGCTCACTCAGAGCAAGCCGTGCTCATAATCTAGAAAGAGAAGTCTAACGTTACAAGAGAGAACCTCTAGATCAACAAGCCTTTTAACCAGGTTTAAGTAGCATTCACACGAATGCAGTCGCAGATGCAGTAAACGGTTATCGTGTGATTGCGGTCCTTGGAAAACATCCACCATCTATCGCAGCTGAGAAGCGCCAGCTGTCAGGACAAACCAGAGTAGTTTTGGGTCAATACGCTCGGGATGGTGCAGCCGTCAAAATTCCTATAGGGCAAGTACTGATGACACCGTGGAAAACATCTGCCCAGCATACAGCACAGGCCCCCACGACACACTGCTCCTTTTCCTTTGCCCTACCAATCCTGCTAAGAAACTTACGTTTGCAGCTTTGTGGTTACAAACCATATAAATAGCGAAATAGCCACATTATAACTACTGTTACAACAACGAGAACAAACTGCAATTATGGATGTAAACTTTATGATGATAAATAAATTATAGTTATTTCATTAATTTCTTTGAATTAATAAAATAAAAAATAATGAAAATCATTTTTCAATACAGCAATTTCCATTTTCCGAACAAGACGTGAAAATTACATGCCAAAGGGTTGGTGAAAATGACATGCCAAAGATTAGTGAAAATGCTATTCTTGGGAATTGGTTAAGATGGCATGCCAAAGGATTGGTATAGATGCCATGCCAAAGAATTGTTGAAGATGCCATTCCATCGAGTTAGTAAAGATGACATGCTTAGGATCAGAAAATGAATTGCATCTTTTGGGGGTCACGCTCTTGTAAAAAGAATGAGTGAAGATGCTGAAAAAATGACATTCCATTTCACTTGCACCCATTCTTGAATAGCATCTTTAGCATCGAACATTTTGCTGGGTTTGTATACCGATTTCATGACTTGTCTTTATCTTGTTGTATTTGTAAAATGCATCCCTTGCCATTTCTATACGACATGTTATTTCTTTCGAAACATCCCATTGTTCATTTATGCTAACTCCTAAATATTTATAGTTTTTTACTTTTTCTATTACGGTGTTTTGTATTTTCGTATTTTTTCGGCTGATTTCCATGTATTTTGTTTTCCTTTTATTGATTTTCAATCCATACGATTCACTTACATCTGTGAGTTTGTCAATAAGTTTTTGTAGACCGGATATGGTGCTAGCGAATATTGTTGTATCGTCCGCGTATCTGATATTGTTGATAATCATCCCATGTATTTGTACTCCTATTCTTTGGTGCTCTATAGCCTCCATAAATATTCGTTGGGAGTATATATTAAATAACAACGGCGAAAGGATACAACCTTGTCGAACCCCCTTTGAAATCGTTACTTCTTCCGTCATTTCACCGCTTATATCGATGTATGCCACCTGTTTCCAATATAAGTTTCGTATACATCGTATTTCCTTGTCGCTTATGTTAATCGTTTTCAAAATTTCTATTAGTTTATCGTGACGAACTCTGTCGAATGCTTTTTCGTAGTCAACGAAACATATAAATATATCCTTTTGTACTTCTCGGCATTTCTGAATTAGTACCTGTAAGCTAAGCAGTGCTTCTCGAATCCCCATTCCTTGATTAAATCCGAACTGTGATGTGCCCATATACTTTTCACATTGGGGATATATTCGGCTAAGGATTACTCTTAGAAAAACTTTTAATGCATGACTCATGATACTAAACAGTCTATATTCTTCACATTTTCTTTTTGCGTTGTTCTTCTTTGGTATCGGTATGAATTTTGAAATGAGCCAGTCTGGTGGATATTTCCCCGTGTCATATACGTGGTTAAAGAGTATTACGAGTAGTTCCACATTTTCATCCTCTATAAGTTTTAATACTTCAGCTGGAATATCATCAGGTCCTGTTGCTTTTATATCTTTGAGTGTTTTTATTGCCTACTCTAATTCGCACTTTGTTATTGGGTTTCCAGTCAGATTGTCTTCTGTTTCTTCGTAAGGGGTTCTTTCGGCATCAGTGAATAATTTTGTAACATAAGTATATTTCGAAATTTATATTTTTCTGTTGGCTTCTTAGGATTCGTAATTATTTTATTTTCTCAGTGACCCATTCATCTTCTCTCGATGCAGGAGAGTTTTGTAGGCACATATTCGTGGTGAAGTTTGTCTTTGTTTTCAGATTATGCTATATATTTTCCACGTCCTTCTTGTTTACTCCTTCAAGTTTGGAGTTAATCTCTGCTTTAATTTCGCATTTAACATTTGGATCTTTCATCATGTGCAGATTTAGTCTGTTTGTCCTCTTCCTTTTTCGGGTAATTGCTAATTTGATCCTGATTTTAGAAAGTAGGAGGTTATGGTCAGATGGGACGTCCGTACTGGGGCAAGTTGAGCTCTTCGTCACATATTCTTTCCATATTCGTTTTTTCTCCGCTAATTCAAATATAGCTTTGTTATTTTCATCTAACAGAGTGGTTGGCGCTTTTTTATATACTCCTGCTGCTTCCTTTAACTTCTTAAGAAGGTTGAAGTCATCGTGTAGGTTCTGTAGAGTTTCAATTTCTTGACATTTTCTATTAAGTAAATTATTTTTTGCTGCTCTTGTCAAGTTAATGATTTCTTTATTTATCTCCCAGTATCTTTCGAAATTTCTATTTTTCTGTTGGCTTCTTAGGATTCGTAATTGTTTTATTTCCTCAGTGACCCCTTCATCTTCTCTCGATGCAGGAGAGTTTTGTAGGCACATATTCGTGGTGAAGTTTATCTTTGTTTTGAAATTATGCCATACATTTTCCACGTCCTCCTTGTTTACTCCTTCAAGTTTGGAGTTAATCTCTGCTTTAATTTCGCATTTAACAGTTAGATCTTTCATCATGTGCAGATTTAGTCTGTTTGTCCTCTTCCGTTTTCGGGTAATTGCTAATTTGATCCTGATTTTAGAAAGTTGGAGGTTATGGTCAGATGGGACGTCCGTACCGGGACAAGTTGAGCTCTTCGTCACATATTCTTTCCATATTCGTTTTTTCTCCGCTAATTCAAATATAGCTTTGTTATTTTCATCTAACAGAGTGGATGGCGCTTTTTTATATACTTCTGCGGCTTCCTTTAACTTCTTATGAAGGTTGAAGTCATCGTGTAGGTAATGTGGAGTTTCAATTTCTTGACATTTTCTATTAAGTAAATTATGTTTTGCTACTCTTGTCAAGGTTATGATTTCTTTATTTCCCAGTATCTTTCGAAATTTCTATTTTTCTGTTGGCTTCTTAGGATTCGTAATTGTTTTATTTCCTCAGTGACCCATTCATCTTCTCTCGATGCAGGAGAGTTTTGTAGGCACATATTCGTGGTGAAGTTTATCTTTGTTTTGAGATTATGCCATATATTTTCCATGTCCTCCTTGTTTACTCCTTCAAGTTTGGAGTTAATCTCTGCTTTAATTTCGCATTTAACAGTTGGATCTTTCATCATGTGCAGATTTAGTCTGGTTGTCATCATCTTTTTTCGGGTAATTGCTAATTTGATCCTGATTTTAGAAAATAGCAGGTTATGGTCAGATGGGACGTCCGTACCGGGGCAAGTTGAGCTCTTCATCACACATGAAGAGTATCGTTTGTTAGTCCGTGTTTAGACACACGGGAAAGTAAATTCAGTTTTTAGGCAATAAGGGGTAGGAAAGAGTATTGAGGAGCTCTTTCCTCTCCGCTCTCTTCCAAAAACTCAATTTACTTTCCCGAGAAATTTGTGTGTCTAAACACAGACTTAATACATAATTATGTAATCGATTTGATTTCTTATGATGTTTGCTGGGTTATCATGAGGTGACCTCCACGTATAAAGTCTTCTGGGATGTAATTGAAACATTGTATTTGTAACTTTCATTTTATGTCCTTGACAGAATTGTACCAGTCTATCCTCCATTTACTCCATTTACTTCATCATCTCTTCACACCTTTGCGTTAAAACTCCTTGTATAATAGTAATTTCATGACATTTGGTGTCTTTTAGTAACTCTTCGATTTCTGCATAGAATTCCTCGACTTCGTCATTACTTGAGTCCGATGTGGGGGCCTAAACTTGGATAATGTTCATATTAATAGGTTTTGTATTAATTTGTATCATCATTGTTCTGTCAGAATGCGGAATTAATCATGTTACATATTCTGCAATATAACTCTTTGCTATTATTGCCCATTATATTTAAAGCTAATGTTTTTATTTCATTCCATGATTTATTCGCCTTCCTCAGACCACGTTAGCACAGGTCTACCCCTACGACGGCTTCCTTGCGGGCTTCTTTGACAATATTTCCGTCTTGTTTCCTCAGTGTATGACCATCCATCGCCATGTTCTCAAGATTCATTCATGACTGACCTACAGGTCCAACTTACTAAAATTGTAATAACCAAATAGCATAGTCCTATATTCGATTAAACGTCAATGGACCCATATCAGCAATACTGTAGATTTTTGGTAAATATAACCGAGGTCCAGCGATTGGGAAAATATGTATAGGTATAATCCATCTGAATGAAAATACGCAAAATCATCTGAAGATTTGAAAATTATAAAAGTTTCATTTATGCAGTTTTCTTGAAAGGATACATAGGTACACACACAGTCATTTGCTGTGGGATTTGTCAATGCTCCACGGCGAATTAAACACTTTTTCGCTCAGGCTTCTGATATTGAGGTTTACTAGGTTATTATAGTTCAAATTTCACAAATTAAAAAAAAAAACTGATGATAAGAACCTATTGTTGATATAACAAATGTTATGTGCTGCGACTACTATGAAATTCTTCATTTTTATCGACTCCATGCACTCCAACGACGACAACCTTTCTGGAACGTAAATAATAATTCTATAGAAAACAAGTGCTATTTTACAAAACAGAATTGCATTTCATTTCAGATTTTCGTTATAGAAAATGCAAATTAAAAAAAAAATAAAATTCAAATAACAAAATTTTTATTTAATCGTTCGTTGGGCGTCCGATGAATTTAAAAAAAATGTATACACACACAAAATACATTTTGGTCAAGATAAGAGAATACTTCTTCGCGGCGTGAGAGTGGATGTTTGTGCGCGCGCAATCTCTACCAGAATTGGAGCTTAACTCTCATTACAGCCGACTTCTCGCATGAACAGCAAAAAGGGGCTGTAAAAAACACAACGGCAAACTAATTTTAATGATGGACAACACACCACACCTACCTCCCGTTAAATTGTGTGAATACGTTTATGGTGCGTTGTTTTGGCTAACACCCTGCCACAGCACACTCTCAAACACACCCAGCCACTGCAACAACAATAAAATGAAGTCGATTCGTTTCCTATCGTTACTCTTCGTACGTCGACACGAAGGCATTCAGCATTAGCGACAACAGCCAATCACAGTTAAGGAAATCCATTAAGGGGTAGGCTTAACGGTTTAAGATATGGCGGGAGGCTACACGTTACACATCGGGCCAAAACGAAGTGTGTACGAATGTGTGGTGCGTGTATTTGCTCTCTTCGAGTTGCAGTTCAGCATGAGCAAGAATGGGAGAGGGTTATTGTTGTCGGGTTTTGTTGATGAATGAGCAAATGAAATGAAAAAAGGCGCCCTCACACACACTCACAACGAACGGCACACAGAGCTGAGCGCCAGAGTAAAGCACAGAAGCAGCAAAGAGTCTAATAGGAAATTGAGGCAAATATTGTTTTGTGCTTTGGTTGCTGGCGAAAAATCCCAATTGCGCCCGTTAGTCTGTGCATAGTGCTGCTTAAGTTCGGTTAGACGGTCGGTGGAAATTAAACGTCGCTTCTTTTGCGTGACACTCACTCACTGAAGGAGATCCAAAGCAATCTCACACAGTTTTTTGTGAATATTATTGATGTTGTTGTTTTTCCTCCGCATTTGTAAAATACGACAACAACATCTGTAGCAGCAGTGAGCTCAGATCGATTTTTTGCGTGCTTACACAATTTTTATCAAAATGAATTGAAGAGTGAACCCCAAAGAAGAGCAGAAAAACAAAAGAAAACTCAAAACCTAACTAACGTTCGTCTTTTTTATCAGTGAAAATAACAAAACAATAGCAACAACAACAACTAAAATGGAATTTTGTTAAAAATCAATAAATCATTCCAAAACAAAAAGTTAGTATCCACATAAATGACAAAACAAAAAGAAAAACAACTTGAAAATCAAATGCCGGTATTTGTATTTGAAATAACAAAATTTACAGTGACATTTTTATGAAACATTTCATACATTTAATGGATGCAAAGCAATTTTTGTGAAGTTGCAATCAAGCAAAAAAAAAAACAAAAAAAGAAAACGTTTAATGTGGAAAATGATTTTATCCAAAATTTTCCTCATTTTTCATCGTTTATTTTTGTTTGTGGTTTATTTTGTTCAAATATGATGGAAAAAAAGTATAAACAACAACAAATACAACACATTGTAGCTGTCAAGCAAAAGTGACAAACGCGGCAAAGGGAGAGTTTGACGTCGTAAAAATTTCACTTTATTTTTCTTCTATTCGACGAAGAAGAGTACAAAGTGTGTTTTTGTTTTGTGTTTTCATTTCGCCTTAATAAAATTTCTCTAACTGTGATGAGTGCGCGTGTGTGTGTTTGTTTATTGTAGTACTTGGCGCTCATTGAACGGTCGGTGGCATTTGGGGTGGTTGGTTGGTTCGTATCGTTTTGTTGGTGCTATCCCAGCAAGCATTTTTTATCGCCCATTACCCGAAGCAGTCACTCCCAGGCGATAGAAATACACATCCGCGATCTCGCATTCTAATTGAAGTAGGCACACCGTTCGGGAAGAAATGAACCACGTCCACGACACTACTTGTGAATGCCGCTTTCGAGACTTCCTAGAAGTACTTTTAGCGATAAAATTGGTTGTGACGAAAAAAAACATTTATTTCGTTTTTCATTTTATCTGTTGTTATTCTTTTAATTTTTATTTTTTTACTATTCTAATTAATGTTCCAAATTACATACGTTTTTAAAGAACTATCCTTAGATGAAATTGCCATCTTCATTAATTTTTGTACTTTTAAAAATGTTATGTTGCCTGGCCTGGGAATCAAACCCCTGACCTTAAGAATGCAAAGCGAACATGCTTACCACTGCACCACCGTACCTTATAAACACCAGATAGAATAAGTCTTATATTAGTTTAAGGTTGTACACGCCTCAAATGAACTTAAACAATCGAAGTGTCTGCATTGACCAGAGAAAGTGTCTGCCCATGCGATAGTCGTAAGTAGTAGCATTGTTAGTGTAAAAAAGCAATAATAGAATTTCGATCTCCTTTTCTGACACTAGGTAGTTATTCAAGAAGTTCAAAAAGGGACAGCAATGCAATTGTTATTGTAAAATGATAAAGGATCGCTATTTTCTAGAATAGAAGTTCAGAAAGCGATTACTTCTGATAGAGGAAGTGACTCACTCACTCCCAATTGCTGGCTGGGATGCTTTGCCGTATCTTCGTCGCGCTCTTCAAGCAGTGAGAGTTGTTTAGAAACATTGTTTTTGTTATTGTGAAGAAGGGACACGTGACATTAGCCGTTTTTGTTTATGTGGAGCTCATGGCCCCACTCTCTCACTCGGCGATTGTTGTGTGTTCTCTAAAATATTTCTCTCCCTCTCAATCTCTCTTGGTATTGATGTGTATCTCGTGATTGTGTGTGTATACTTGTGTTGGGCTGCTCCACCAAAACAAAAAATCGTAATGCAGAACATTTTCGTATTGGAATTTAATCTTTAATGAATGTTTTGGGGTTACCAGATGAAGAACAATTGCAGTTGTAAAAAAAAATATTGTGTAAAAATTGTAAACAACTAAAACATGTGCAAAATTACAACAACATGTGTCAACCTTAAGCAAGTACTTGTCGGGTTTTGTCTTGCTCAAGTCAAAACTGAAGAAACATTTGGAGAATATGGAGCAAGGATTAACTGACACCATAGATTTGTTAACCTTCGAAAGGCAAAGGACTGCACAGGTCTCAGAATAAAGTGCCTTATTTGAATATACTAATGTTGCGAAAGGTATTGGATATTGTCTTCCGATATCTTGAAAACAAGAACGTTCCACGCTAAGTCGTATTTACACTAAAACAACGGTTTTGATCAAATATATGATTCATTTCAAAGACATTCAACAGGATTGACAACTAAAAGACGTGTTTTAATAAAATCCTTGTTCACATAGCGAACAGTCTGATTTTCTAATAAAGATAGTGAATGTCTTGGTAAGAGTTGCGTATATGGAGATAAGAGATATTTAGTTGAACAATGATCTCGCTGATAAAGCGTCCACTGATCGGGGACCTGCTGTATTGTTGACGTTTTGCAAGGGGATTTGACGTTCGGCTGTTTATGTTCGGGAAGGGTACATCATTCGGGTATTGGTGTTCGGGAATACGATGGATTCTTCTCTCGGGTGTTAGTCTAAGGTTACGATCTAGTTTCTTCCCTGTACTGCTATTACCCAAACATTGGAACAGTTGACACGAGGTCCTGTAGAACTGCAAACACAAAGGTCCGATGCCGAGTTGAACAGCTGACCCGAAGGACCTGTAGAACTGTAAACCCGAAGGTCATGTGCCGAGTTAAACAGCTGACATGAAGGCCCTATAGAACTGCAAGCCGAATGTATTACCTACCACAACTTAATGGGTAGTTCTCAAAAAGTATTTCCAACTCTGTAGCATCGAGGTGTACATTGGCGGATTTAAAATAGGCTTTAGTCCCAACCCGTGTAGCTAACTCCCTGCAGTAGTTACCTCCCCCTCAGCATCTATTTCTGAAATATTTGAGGGACAAAAACTATGAGGCGAATGGGAATTATTCGCCCTGAACAATGACGATATTGGCTGCAAAAATGCACTGGAGTAAAATTCACCATTGTGTGGCCTTTTCTACCACTAGTGTCACGTATAAATGATGTATGGTGGAATGTTGTTAAAACAGATGTTCCCGTATATGTTGTGTTATGTACGTATTCGTATTAGACCTGTTCGATAACTTCGCAAGTTAAAAGTATTTGCAAGTTCTTGCAACTAATTCTCATTTCTCTTTTATTGAGCAAGTTTGTAATCGAACAGCATATTGTAAAAGTTTGTACAAATTTGAACAAACTTTTGTGTTATCGAACAGACCTATTGTCACATTACAACTATGCAATATTTTGCAACAAAAAATTACCTATGCTACGTTGTATGGAGTGGCTGACATAATGTCGAAACGAAATCGGAGGAAATTTTATTTCCAAATTTCGCTCTGCGTTCGGAACGAAATCTGAACGTGATGGGTACAAAATCGACTAGAATTCGGAACGTTTTTTCGGAAGGTGCTTCTGAAATTGTGCGGACGTGTCGGACATCCGACATTTGGTTTGCTGGTTAAGTGCGGAACAGCAAAGCAATAGTCAATCTAAATGAGTCCAAAATATGAAGCGTGTACACATATTTCGTGGACTTTTAGACGACATTGATCTTCTGAATTATGTATAATCTAAAAGAAATTGGTTCGTTGGCTTTCTTTAAAAGATTTACAAAAGTACAAAATCAGCAGTTTGGTCTGGTACCCAGTTGTTAGAGTATTTTGAGACTCGCACGGAAGTGATCCAAAGCTGTTTGCTATCTGCAATCACATTCGATCTAAATCTGAACGATTTACACTGATGTGCTGATGTACTCGGAGGATATTGTAGTGTTTATGGCAAACAATCCCAAAACGCTTACAAAGATGGGGAATGGAAGTTAAATATTGGAAGTCTGAAATAAGGGTTCAAAACCATCTGTAAAACTAAAATCGAAATGAAAAATTGTTTTAGTTGCTTGTCGCCCAATTATGTTGAAATGGATATTTTACAGATGTTGGAAAACTTTACCTATAATTCATTAAGAGATTATTAAAACTTCCAGAATCTAAACTGCATTATATCTAAAGCAATTCTCAGCATCTATCATAAATGTTCAGGATTT
Source organism: Musca autumnalis (assembly GCF_047663935.1). Classification (NCBI taxonomy): domain Eukaryota; kingdom Metazoa; phylum Arthropoda; class Insecta; order Diptera; family Muscidae; genus Musca; species Musca autumnalis. The sequence continues at coordinate 6,906,562 of NW_027412088.1, read as the reverse complement.
TATGTCGAGCAAATCGGTGTTGCTTTAAGGCTTTTTGCATTATGTCAAATAAGAAAAGGTGGATCGAGGCATATAAAATCAAACCTTTTGAAAAATACCTCAACAAAGTGACCAGATACTGTATAACAATCTTGATTACAGAATTGTAGCACTCTGCCAAGTGCAAATACATAATAAAAAATAGTAAGGCAATGTGTCTATAATAATAATGAGAGCAAGAGGTGACCCACTTTGACTAAATGGAATAAACGCAGGGCGCCAGGCGATGAAAGATATTTTCTGTGTAATTTGGAACAATAAGGAACTATTATTCACTATATCTGTTGACGTCCAATAGGCATACGGGTATTGTCTATGTCCACAAGATTTTGTGCTGTGTTTCTTGTCCGTAGAGAACCCGACAAGTACAGTTTTATGGAGGTTATACCAACATATTGACCTATGTCAACAATTCTTGGTAAGGCCTCCAAGAAAAATGAACATTAGAGACATATACCCAGCAAAAACTTCCTTACTAAATAATGAGTTTCTATAGTACTACTTCCGAAACCCCGTACTAACCCATTATTACTAGCTATTATATGACCACTAGAATAACTAGTTATTCTGTGACCACCAGAAGTTGAGAAATAAGCTAAAAAATCTATTTCTAGAACAGTTGAGGTGGAATTTGTTTACAATTTCAACACACTTCATATTTTTTATTTAGCTTTCAGCTGGATTTGATCATGCGAACTTCTGATTTGTAGCCGAACACACTATGCCACGCGTGCGAACATTAATAGTTGTTTAAACGCTTGCATGTGCACCACAATCTGTTTTTTTATTTTGTTAAAAAAAACTCACTGTCGGCAGTGAGCGTTGAACACACTACACTAGGATTTATAGTCGGACAAACACGGTCTGTGCCACCGTACTCATAACTTAATAAGGCGTAATATACGTACTTATTTTTGTTTACAATACTTTGTAATGGGTTAAATAATGACTAACGGATCCGAATTTTAGCTGTGATAGTGCGACCCAGTTCTAAATATTTCAGTTACTTCAAAGCTGGTCACCTTAATGGCAGTATGATTTTGTTAAAGTACGATATGCGTCGAACCATGTAAAGAGAAGAAGAAAGTTTTCTCAAGTCAAATCTGTGCTATGCTCTCTTACACTCACCTCATCACAATTTTTGTGGACTCACATGAAGTTCTTCTCGCTTCATTATTATGGGTGGAAAGCAAAATAGCGCGCGTTATTGTTTAGCTTTTTTGCCATTACATTCGTCGTCGTTGAATAAGACGAGGAAGCAGAAGAAAACCAAAACATAGTAAATGTAGAAAAATAGATACAAAAGAAAGACACAAAATCCACAAATCCACAGCAAATTTACTAACATACAATGGGCGAACGAACGAACGTTTGTTGGCGGTCGTTGTTGGATGGTGCATAGATAGACGAATCGATGGATGGATGAAGAAATGGAATGAATGAACAAAAATGGCTGAGACTGTAAAATTTTCGTGTGTGGCTGAATGGATGGTTAGCTGGCTAAACATAAATCGCTTTTTTGGCAAACTCAAAGTTTTGTCCAACTCAGTTGAATTTTTTGGTGGCTGCCGGACTGGTTGCTGTGACGGACCATCATCACATCTCACAACTTAATCTCAGTTGTGCTCATTCGGTAACGGGAGCAAGAACTCAATTCGTCTGCTTATCCAAAAAAAGAAGAGAAGGGAGCCCTATGACAATTGTAACCCACCGACCGACCATCCATCCAGTCAACCACCCATCATATAAAGAAGTATCTGTGGCAAAAGAGAAGCGATACGAAAACTGATTACAAAACTCTCCCAGTGGATACACATTTGTTGTCTGTATGAAGTGTTGTGTATTGAGACGACGATGTATCTGTAAAAGGGATGCGGGCTGCTAATGATGTAAATCAAAATGTAACGTTGAAATGTGTAACAACACCCCGCCACCACACAAAGCAGCAAAGAATGTAACGATAAAAACAAAACAAACTAAAAGTCGCTTCCAACAAAAACATTCATATTTAGAGCCACTTAGCAGCTCTACCTACCTAATGTGAGTGAGTGTGTGGTGTGTACACAAAATCTTATTCGCCTAATACACTTGTTTTGTTCGCCGTTCATACCTTTGGCGTTCAAGTCGGGTCGGTTTTTTCGTTCGTTCGTTCGGTCGGCATTTCAACAAAGTGAATTTCTTTTGCCACTGTTTTGACTGATTCGCGGTTTGTGTGCTCACTTGTTTGTTCATACCTTGAATCCCACCAAAAGTTCCTCCTGCCGGACTATTCCCTTCCCGAAATACCGAATTTCTAAAATATTAAGTCATGTGTGGTTGTTGTTTTCTCTTTATTACTCGGAGTGTGCGTGAGCAGTCTTCAGTGTGTTAAAATTATGGTAAAGACAAATCAAAGAGTCTATGAAAAGCCGGTGTAAACGTCTATCTGTCTGGCGGAGTGCTTGTAGTAGACATACAAACATGCATACCAACAAGCTCCAATAGTGTATCAATTAAATGTTGACGTTGTTTGTACGTGAGCAAAAAATGCGTGCGAGAAACACCAACAAGCAGTCAATAATAACAACAGACGTTAAATACAAGTTGGCCGGCATTAAACACAGTTCACATGTTGTCCAAACGACGGTCGCTAACAGAAAACAAACATGCTTACTCAATACTATTGTCTTCTACACATTAATCTAAACAGTTTCTAAAACTTGAAAAAAGTTTTGCTTTCGATATTGCGGATTGAATAATATACAATGGATTTTCTATCCTATAACTAAAAAAATAGTGAAATTAATTTCTACATACCAAAGTATTTTAAAGTCCTTATTGTTTTCGCAACAGAAATACAAATATTAAGAAGAGTGTTTACCTAAATACCAATAAACACTACTTACAACTATTGCTGTAACCACTGTTTGAAAGGCTTCCAAAATTCTATGTCAATAGCGCCGTCTAACGATAAGTTGGTATCCAGTCATAAAAACAATGCATCCTGTCACAGAACAAATATTGACCACATTGCCAACATGTAAAATAGAATCCAATAGCCAGTAATACAAAACCCTCAGTAATTAGTAACAAGCTATAACATCAGCAGACACCTTATTCTATATGTACTTACTTTTTCCTATTACAGATTATCGAGTCACATAACATTATGAAGAATTTCGTTTTCATCAGACAGATTATACAGCGATGGGGCGTACAAAATACATTCCAACTGTAAAAATATTGTTACGCTATTAGGGTTTAACTTACTCCCGAGTAGACGTTGTTTTATTTTCCCATACGATTTGGACCAAATAAAACGAGGGTTCGTTTTATATTACGATTATACAATGCGTTATTGACTTTATTCACTCAAGCACACAGCTTAGCTCTATTAAGCACACAGCTATACTCTACTTAGGCCACTTCTTAACTCTTTAAGAACTGACGGTTTTAGGTCGCGGTTTGAATTACAATTCTCTCACCCACATGCTACTCTCCCATATTTATACTCGCTTACAAATTTGTAGATTGTTTTAGCATCATTTATGTAAAATGTTCCACAATGATCACTGGAGTTGTGTAGTTCCTGAACGAACTATTTATATCCAACTAATCCGAACTAGGAACTATATCCAGCTCTTGAATTCATATAGTTCCTTTTATTCTCTTTCATATAATTCCACACTCAATTCGATCTTTTTCGTTCAATTCGTTTATTATTCAGATGCTGCCTAAATAAACGTAAATTACAATCGCTGTAATTTATAATTTTTATGTCAATTTGTTTCTGTCAATTAATTAATTCCCCAAACGATGAAAACAAAAATAACGATGGAAGAGAAAGATTAGTTAAACTATTACGGTCTCGGATATATTTGGCTCGAAGGAAAATAAAAGTACGATGAAAGAGAAACATTCATTGAATTACATCGCTCCTGGAACTATGTAACTATATTAAGGAAATAGTTCGTTTTGTGAAAAGGAACTAGAAACATCGATCCGCTCCGGAAACTAATTGCACAATTCTAATGATCATGCGACATGCTAGTCGATTTGCAAATACACATGCGCACATACAAGCAGACCGATGAATGTTAAAAAATGGCTAGAGGTAACAAATAAGAGGGAGTAGAAAGGGATTACAATGAATGACGTCACAATGTGGAAGCAAAACTGAGTAAAAATAAATGAGAGAGACAAAAACTTAGCACAAAAGGAATTCACTTGTGAAAATTTTCGTCTGATCATTTTCCACAACTTTCGAGGTGGATAATCATGCTAAAAACGAAGGTCGTGAGGGTCGTCTAAAAACGGCCTTTGTCCAAGATTATCATGTTATATATCGTAAGATATAGGCATCTTTGGTCATTTCTTCCACCAACTAACATTTGATATTGCTTGAACACCTTGACAATCGCTCAAGAAAGGCTCTTGTCCATTGGTGCAAATAAAGCCCGACTTCCGTATTGTCACTACTGCAATTTCACAAAACTACTCTAGTTTGGAACTCGTTTTAAGAACCCCTAGTTTCACGCACGAATACAAAGCAACTGACAATAGGGAAGTTGGCCAAATTGTGACAAAATACGATTGCGGTGCTCCAAACGACGTTTATAAGATTGTCACAGTCGACGAATCGTGGATCTATGCTTATGAGCCCGAAACCAAACAGCAATCCATCGTGTGGGTCTTCGAAAACGAACCAAATCTAACCAAAGTTGTTCATGGATTAGGTCGAACTTGGTCTTTTGTCATTTACCAGATATGACTTAAGCAAGAATGCCATGCTTCTAATGTGTCGAGACCTTTAGAGAATCAGTAATGTGAATTAGAGAATCGCACTACTGTTTCTTCATATAACCTGACCATGTGGCTACTATACGGCTTGAGCAACGTAGGACCGTTAATTTTGAGTGGTACACTACAATTTGTTTGCCTGAAGTCTCCTGAGAAATTCGAAAAACGAACAAGAGAAGACGAATCATTGTGCACCATGACAATGCGAACTCTCATATATCGATTCGAAACAGCGTTTTTTGACCGGACAAAACGTGGAATATATGGATGACCATCCGCCGTACAGCCCTGACTTGGCACCCTTACTTACTTACATAGCTGGCCCATTACAGAACATTTGTTCCATAGGCCGAACTAAGAAAAGATCTCCAATCCTCTCTTTTTTTCGCTTCGCTTTTTGGAATACCGCGCCTTTTCATTTCTTCATCCACTTGTATGTTCCATCGAAGCTTAGGCCTCCGGATTCTGCGTGCAGCGCCATGTGGCATGTATTCATCATCGCTCATTCTTATGATATGGCCTAGCCAACGCAATCGTTGCATCTCGATACGTTTAACTATATTCATGTCTTTGTATAGCTGATATAGCTCGTGGTTCATACGACGCAACGCAAATCGGCCCGTAAATCTTTCGAAGAATTTTCCTCTCAAACACACCAAGCACTGCCTTATCTGCTTGCGCAAGTACCCATGCTTCGTAGCCATGCATTAGCATGGGCAGTATCAGCGTTTTGTATAGTGTTATTTTTGTTTGACGGGATGTGGCACCCAATAACTTCATTCGATTCCCGTACATCAAGAAAAAAAGCGTGATCAACGATTTTCAAGACCATGTTGAAGCGTTAAAAAACCATGTTTTTGGAGGTATGGAAAAGTGCTTCAAAAGTTGGTTTGAGCGCATGAAAAGTGTATAAATCATGCTGGAGACATACATAATATTCAGGGGTAGGAATGGGCAAAACATGTTGTGGGGGAATAGTAAAATTTTTATTCTTATGTGAAAATCTCCCATTCTATTGAAGGTATTCCAAAAGAGAACCTGACAAAGATAGTAGGAAAATCTTACTTTTACAAAGATGTAATGTAGGTTGGCCTTGTTGGTAAAAAAAACGGTGATGCAAATGCATCCCATTTTTATTTTTTATACCCTCCACCATAGCACTATAGGTAATTTGCCCTGCTTTTGAGGCAAAAATAAATAACAGCGAAATTAAAGGATTTTTAAACTTTTTAAATTATTTATGTGTAAAAGTGAGATAAAACAAAGATTTTTACAGATAAATTCGGATATAACGAACAACGGTTATAAGCAACTACGCATATAACGAACAAAGCTATTTCTTCCAATGTCATTTCCATTAGTTTTCTTATACACAACAAACTGTTGAAAACGATCACGGTAGTAAGTAACAAAAATTTTGTCCCCGCGAGTAGATTTTCCAAAGAATTGTTACTACAGTTTTGTATATTTTTTGAATATACATTTATAAAGGCGAGTTTAGTACTCCCCTAAGCCGTATCAATTAATAATATGTAAAAATAATATGTATCAATTAATAATATGTAAAATAAAGCTTACTACTGCCGCACCGTTTATAGAAAACCACGGATATACCGAACAATTTGTCGCCATTACTTGTTTTACTTGCAATGAAATTGTAAACAACAATATTTTTTACACTTATTATTTATTTCCTCAAACCAAACTTCCACAATTTTAAGACTTTTTATTTAGAAGAAACATAATAAAATCTCATAAATATCAAAAAACGGGCAAAATCGGGTTTTGAAACCTAGTAATACCAATGCAGAAGACTTTCAGTAATGTGTTCTAGGTGGCAAAATCACGGCCAATTTAGTATAAGTCTATATGAAGTGAGTTTAAGAAAAATAAAATATTTATTTCCGATTTTTTGTGTTTTTTGGTCACTACCCAAAATGTTTAAGCTATATTATGTATTAAATAAATTCTTCTCGCAATTGTCAATCTATTCCATTTTACATATATTCACATTTGGTTTATTTTTCGCGGTTTTATATACATTGAAATATGTCTTATAATATATATTTTTTAGTTTTTTTTTTCGAAATTCTCACTTTGACGGCAATTTAAACCGCGATAATTGCACTACTTTGAAAAATATCATTCATAATTATAAATCTTGACATGTTCTTTTTTCAATGCCAACTAAAAAATTATTATTATAAAAAGTTGCAAAATCGACTTTTTGCCTCAAAAACTGGGTAAATTACCTATAGTACATAGGATGGGGGTGTATTAAGTTTGTCATTCCGTTTGTAACTACTCGAAATAATCATTGTAGACCCCACAAACTATATATATTCTTGATCAGCGTACAATACATCGATATAGACATGTCCGTCCGTCTGTGGAAATCACTCTAGCGTCCGAACGGATTGACGTAGGTAGGATGAAATTTTGGGAAAATCTATTATATGTACATAGGACTTTTGGTATTGAAAGCGGGCTATGTATGTCCACTCTTTCGTATAGCCCCCATTCAAAATGACGCGTGACGCGTCGTCGTTTTAAGGAATTTTTAAGATATTTGTCCCATTTTACCACCGAATTGGTTGTAATTTGGTATTTTGTGTCTCCAGATGCCAAAAAACATTCCTACCAAAGTTGGTTTATATAGGTCCACGTTTTGATATAGCCCCCATAGGACGATATCTCCCGATTTCCGGTATTTTGAAGGTATAGCCCCCATAGAACGGTACCTTCCGATTTTCGGTATTTTGAAGGTTGTGGCCACATTAATCCACCGAAATGGCTGAAATTTGTGGTGGAGGGTATAAAAAGTTCGGCCCGACCGAATTTACGCTTTTCCCACTTGTTGTACTTAAATTCAAGGTACCTACTTCAATTAACCGCTAGAATCGGTTACTTTTTGTGAATTTTAAAATCATTTTTGATTATTCAATAGAAAACATATTCATTTTTTGCATAATGTTGATATTTAACGAAGAAATACGGTAAATTGCAGTTTTAGAGTCCGTTGGAGAATGTTCAATATCGATGGCGAAGCTGCATCATGGGTGGGGAGGCTTCGCCACTTTTTAGACATTTCCTAAATTCTCAAAAATACTATTTAAAAAACAAAATTATAACCATTTATATATCAAAACTTATAGTCAAGATGTGCTTATATTTGTACCAAAAATAATATTTGAAAAAACTTTAACGGTGTCGGTATGAGAACATTTTTAACAAAAACGTAGCGAAGGCGCCCCATGTTATCATATATCGTTATGGTGCCTGATACAAAATATATGGTTGAAACAATAATGTTCGTCACAATTAGATGTTTTAAAACTTCTACTTCTCATGGGAAAAATTTGAAAAGTTGTAGGTCTAAGTAACACATTTAAGGTGCTGGCATATTTTAATGATATTAGCTAGATTTTCCACCGAGAATGCTTTGCAATGTATGTTGTTTGTCGGTCAAAAGAATGCCTCTTTGCAAGCCATCATTATTAATTTCTTAGCTCCCTTTAAATAATATCAACATATAGGTATAATGGTTCCATGGAATTTTAACTAAATTTAAGGTGTACAGGCATAACTGTTTTTCGATTATCATGGTCGAAACAGCTGGCAAATATTGCCCCTTGAGTATTGGTATTTTGTTGTTGATTTAAACCCAAATCTACACTGCACTTGTTTATACATTTTCAAAGAGATATTAATTTGCGATAATTGTTTAATAAACAAAAAAATGCATTTGAGTTTTATGGCTCTGCTAAATCATAATTCGTGAGTTAACAGTTAAATTTTGTACGACAAAGTTTTATTTTTCCACTTCACTCCAAGATGTTGAAGTGTTGTTTTTGCCATTAACTCGTTGCTGCTTCTCTAGTCTGGCTAGCTGGCGGCACCGCTGCTGATGGTAAAATAATGACTTTTGACATCATTTTTCTTCGTTTGTGTCAGTTTTACAACTTAATTATGACTTTTGTTGAGTTGAGTTGCGTTTGGTCTTCTTCTTTCATTTTCAACTCTTTATTGTTTGCTTCCTATTCCCTCCGCTCTGTTGTTCGTTCGCTCTATTTAACCTCTTCAATCAGTCATTCACATGCTTTGCCCCTGTTTCTTGGTAAGAAAGTTTGTTGGTCTTTTTTTTCCGTTTCTTTGAAGTTTTGAGTGTGAGAACGAAAAAAGTTTTAGACCTATCCAATGAATTTGAAGTGAATGAACGAATAAGTAGTGAATGAATTTTAATGGAACATTAGATGACTTTTTACTTAATGGAACTAGGGTGTATTGGTGAGAGTGGTTATTGAAATGGAATTTTGAAATTTCATATTAAAACATAAACACACTTCAGAACCAAATTATGGAAACATAAAATTGTTATCGATTTTGCCTTTATTGGATTCCCTTTTTAAATATCTTAAAGGTTTGGGTGTTTAATGCGATGTTTATTTTATTTTTTATTTTAGGAAGTTCCGCTAAAATTTATGCATTCGTCATAAATCAATGCAATTTGTTGGCTTGTGCAATTGAAAGAGGCTCTAGTAAATACAAAAACAAAACTAAATAATGCAATTATTAGCTGAATCTACAACAACAAACACTACAACAAATGTTAATTCAGATCACACATTAACAAAAACCCAAACAAGCAACAACATGGATAAATTCCATCCGCCAAAACCAAAAATAAATGCATTCAATGAATTGTTCCAGTGTTACCTGTGCCAAGGCTATTTAATAAATCCCACAACCATAGACGCCTGTTTACACACCTGTAAGTATCGATCTGCTTGGTAGAAGAATAGTATATGCCAAATGACCCCATAACATTATTTCGATTTATTCTTAGATTGTCGTAGTTGTATTGTACGACATCTGGCCGAAGATTGCTATTGTCCGCGATGCAAAGGGAATGGGGGCAAAGCGGTAACTCATTCAAATCTTAAGTAGGTTTCAATCATTTTAAGAATTCGTTTTGTTGTATAAAGATGTTAAATTCCAATATACTCCTTGTTGTTCTGTTTTTCCATCTCCTACCCTAAAGATCTGATAATGTTCTGCGTTCAATCATCTACAAAATGGTACCTGGTTTATATCAAAAAGAACGTGAACGCGTAGTGCAATTTTTAAATAATGCCAAAAATGAGGGATATACGGATACACACACTCTATTGGAGGTTGATGATGATTTTTATACAGCCCGCGATTCCATAAGTCTGTCTTTGGAATTCCATCCACATTTGGCCGAACAATGCGAAGAAGCTGATATACCTCCTGTGAGGTATCTCAAGTGTTTGGCCAGTCTTAAAATACAGCATTTGAAACGCTTTCTGTGTTCAAAATTTGACATAGATCCCAGTAATAGGAAGGTAGATATCGAAATAATCTACGAGGATGAAGTTTTGCCCAGTGATTTTACCCTTATGGACGTGGCCTACTGTTATCAGTATAAAGGGGTAAGTAACATTTTGAAAATTACAAAAAAAAAATATCTTTTTCGCGTTTGATTCTGTAAAATATGTTGTACTTATGCGGGTGATTATCACCTATCGTGTAGATAATAAGATTCAAATGTTACAGAGAAATATGACGGCTATTTTAGTAAGTGACACCATAAGTAGAACTTTAATAAAAAATATTTAAAACTTCATCATTGAAACACCAAAGTTACCATTTTTATAATTTTTTGAGATTTACATTATTTTTGTCCACTACTTCAACTAGCCGAATTAATACATTTTTGCGCACGTCAATTCAAAAAGCTACTAAATAATAATTTCTTCTTAATTACTACCTATTTATTTTATTCTCCGGCGATATTCCTTTATAATGTCATATATTATCTTCTTTTATTTTATCAAATTTTTCCCATTTACAGCAAGCTCCCCTAAAATTGTACTATAGAATTCTAATATATCCGGAGGAAAACAATAAAACTCCCGAAACTGAAAATAAAAATGGGGTTAAAACCCACGAAACGGAAATCTCCTCAACCGAGGCAAAAGCCGAGCCGTCGACCAAACCCCTTAAGGGTGAAGAAAATCCATTCCTTACCCCAATACCCGTTACGACAAAATTGAAAACATCTAAAACATCTGCCTCCAAGCATCAATCAACGGATCTGCCATCCGTTAAGATGACCATAACAACATCTAAACCCACTGAATCAGTAAAGAAAACGGTTTCAAAGAAATCTTCCCTGGTGGAAGAATTTTCACTACCCACCACTACCAATGATTTCAAGTCATTGCGCAGTAATGATATACGTTACAGCCAGTATGCAGTTCCACCGCCAACACCAGCAACACCTTCCAACACTGGCCCCCACAACACGACTTCATCTAAAACCAAGATGAAAACTGAAAAACCCATTGTCATAAAAGAAGAGAAACCCGCCAAATGTGATATTGTCGTTAGCATTCCGCAAAATCAAATGCAAGATGAATGGGACACAAAGCCATTGTCTCAGTTGAAGACGGCTTGTAAAAAGTCCCCACCAACTTCTAACTCCAGCGAGGAAACAACATCCTCAGCCAAAAAAGTGAGAAATGTACCGAAATTAAAAATCGAATTGAATAGTTTAAAGTCCAAGCTTATTGAGAAACCCAAGTCGGCAGATATTCGCCTTGACACTCTAATGCTGAAGCAACATAAACCTCGAAAATTCTCACTGGATGAACCCCAACTAAGCAATGACAAGGTGGACTTGGAGACCTACGTCAAAAATATTGGTTTAAAGCCCATTGAGGTGCATGCACCAACCATCCACACTGCACCCGCAGAAATGGAAACAACCGACAAATTTACCCCAAATGCCTCGCCCAGATCTTCTTGTTCCTCTTCGACCACCTCCTCTTCCAATGGTTACTTACATGTATCAGGGGAGCACAGCAGCAGCAAATCCTCGCACAAGAAACGTAAAAAGAAACATTCGAAGGAATCAAAGGATTCCAAAAGAAGCAAGAAGATGCATGCAGAAATATCCTCACAAATGGCTGATGAGAGTCTTAAGATGAAGGTTAAGCTAACCACGCCATTGAATATTAAACCATCAAAGTTGGAAAGCAAAAAGTCGCCACATAACGACAAATTTCATTCGGAGCAGTTTAGCTTTGATAAGCCTCTCAAATCACCGGAAAATAAAGCAAAGCTTATCTATGAGAACGCAAAGAGTTCGGAGGTGGAAAAGTCCTTGGGGATTAAGGATAAATTCCAATTTCCTGTCGAAAAGAAACCCAGTGCAGAATCCTCTTCTTCTTCTTCTCAAAAGCTTAAACCCCTGGCGATTAAAACCACTGCTAAGGATTTCGAAGATGACGATGACATCAGTATGCCCGACATAGCAACCGCTCTATCGCTCAGTAAACCTTTAGCAAATATCAAAGACTCCAAATTACCTCATTCACCACCTTTGCCTCCAAGTCTTTTCAAAACCACCCCAATAACATTTTCCACCTTTACACCCAACGTCAGTACCGTGGCCAAGACAAAGCCAGTGGTAACTGCTGCTGCCAAACCAATCAAAGATAAACCTGTTGTACATCCAATTAAAATGAAACCCTTGGCTCCGAAACCTATGCCCACCGCAAAACCCCCCAGCAGCACCCCCATTAAGCCGCCACAATTTGCAGTTCCTAATCTACCGCGGTTAATGGCTTCGAATTCTTCAAAGTTCCTCACCTCTACCCCCTCGTCCATAGCCAGTTCGGCCAATAAACAAATGGGAAATTTACTTAAACGTTCGGCATCCATGGATGAAGGAAAATCTGCCAAACAAAGCAAACTTGATAAACCACATCAGATTACGGTCAGTGCTTATGGCAGTAATTTGCAAGTGACCAAAGTTGAAGTTCCCGCCACGCCTACTTCGTCTACAGCCAAAGCCACCTATGAAATTCCTCTATACTCACCGCTATCGGCATCTTATAATCCCAAGTGTTCTTTTACAGTGGGTTCAACAACCTCTGGTACTGGAGGTAGGGGTAATATAACGAATTCCCTAAACTCTCCCACGGGATTGTCATCAGGTAACAGCAAGTCGCCAATATTTACCACTAATACAACATCTCTGAAGAAACCGGAAAAGGAAACGGGAAAATTAACAACAGCAAAGACAACAAATTCGACGGGCACTACATCAACAGCCAATCTAATTAGTTATGGTATCAATAAAACCTCAGCTTTAATGGGCCCTCCTTCTAGTCTGCCCAAGCTGAATACTGTTGTTCCCACATCTGTAAAATCTCCACCTTTGGGCCATTTAGTTAATAAAGGTTTCTCAGCAACGCCCTCCCCATCCTTTGGCTTATTGAACGCCAGGTCTAATACAAGTCCATCATCAAGTGCAACTGGTAGTACCATGCAAAGCATTAAGAAATCCGAACCCACCACAAACTCCACAACTGCACCCACTACGACTGCTACAATCAAAAATGCAAATGGACCAATGGAGAAAACTACCAGTAGCCTAAGACAATTTCGACTACCATCTAGGGAATCGGGCCAGGATATTTTAGATTTGTCCGCAACCACTAAGACCACAAATGGCTTGCAAACCACAGATAAGAAACCCGTTCCCAAAACAGTACCAACTGTCAACATTCCCGCCCTATCTCCTACAACTACGACTGGTTCGCCACTGGAGTTGGCTTTGTCTAAAATTAAACAAAATATGACTTCTAATCTTTGTCCAGCAGAGGTCAAATCAAACAATTCCATTGATTTAAAACCAAATTCGGAAGATTTACAAAATCTCCACTTATTATCAGAGTCGGCAACAGCTCGAGAAAAAATTGCTATTACAGCAACCTCTTCTTCGACCACTTCAAGCACTTCGGTTTATGAGAAGCCCAAAATTAATACAAATTCCTTGGTTCGGCAACAGAATGCTTCGGTACGCAGCATACCAAATCCTTCAGCCTTGGCATTTCGAAATCAGCCATCCACCAACAACATACCCATGGTTACCATAGCAGCTCCTCTCATTGCAAGCCTAAGCAATGAAGCTGACAAGTCGTTTCTCTCTAAGCAACCTACATCGCCTCATTCCCCGCTTAATTCGCTACCTTTAGGATCCAACGTTACTACCTCTTCGATTACGCCTTTACGCAGCACTATAACCGCCACTTCTCTATCTGCAAAACGTCACCCTTCAATTGATCAAGTGGCTGCCAGTTTAAATATAAGAGCAACGGCAGCAGCCGCTGAAGCTTCGGCCAAATCCAATCTAAAACAATTAGACGAAGTGGCTGGGGTAGCGTCGAAGTCATCGTTGGCGGAAATCAATGGAGGAAGTAAACTTAAACAACAAATAAAACAGGAAGCAGTTGAACCACCAACAACATCAACGTGCGTTACAACAATTTTGGCTCCCCCAAATATAAGCCATTCCTCATCATCTGAGGTTAGCTCTTCGGAGATTGTGGAAATTAAAAAAGAACCTGAAGAAAGATGCAGTGAATCGTCATCATCTCCGTGTGGCGAGGAACAAAGGGAAGTGAAGGCAATTTTTGCCATCAGCAACAATAACAACAACAGCAGTATAGGCACCAACAACAACATTTATCAATCCTCAACGTCGGCATCATCGTCTTTAGTGTCGAAGGTTGAAAATCTTGTGACGTCAGTGATTAATGTCTCTACACCCACATCCAATCTGTTGACCACAAGCAGTGCGGGCTATTGAATCCACAGTTTCGGTATGAGATAGTCACTATCAGGCATACCTACATATACACATATACACAATGGAGTGGAGTAGCATTTTCCACAACCTACAACCTGCTGTACAAGTAAAAGGTAAGTGAAGAAAAAAAAAGAGATAAATGAAGAATGAAGGAAAATCTTTTAAATTTAATGATGTTCACTTTTGATTTTAAAGAGCATAATTTTAGTTAATTGATGTCAGAAAAAAGTGGCTGTGTGTTTAACTAATAAATAGTTTAATAACGGATTATTAGTCCCCTATGAAAGTAGGGTAAATGCCCCGGCAAAAATACTCATTACAAAACCCCCTACTAACCCATTATTTTAACAAGGGCATATCGCGCCAAATATGTAGTTATTTTTTGACCACTTTCGTAAGTACTTACTAAAAGTCGTGCCTACATATTTAACAACTTATATAAGTTGCCTCTTGTTAAAATAATGAGTTAGTAGGGAGCTTTGTAATGAGTGTTTTTGCTGGGGCGCACAATGGTTCAGGAATCGATTTTCCTGGTCAAAACTCAAAAATTATCAAAGATATTAAGTTTCCATATGGGATTCGATAGTAAACATATTGAAACTAAGGAAAAAAATTAGGTAAAAATATTGGAAGGTGTGAGCGTGGTGTGCCCCTAAAGACGCACATTTTGGGTAATACGTAATTTTTGCAATTTCTGGAGAAAGACGTAGCTATTTCTCGGAAACTATAGCAAATATTGTGTTCATTGTTTTTTGTAAGGTAGGTAGGATTGTGGCCTTTAAAAATTGTTTTAGTAAATTACCGTAGCGTTTACACAACACGAGCTATTTTATTTTACCTTAGGTACTGAATTTTATGAAATTCCAAATTTAGTGGACTAGAACTTTTGTGGAACAACATGAAACAAACGTCCCGTTCCGTCCGTTTAACACTTTTTTAATTTATTGAAATTACATAGGTAAAAATGTGTGTTTTTCTATACTGTTTTCATATGAATTACAACTTTTTGACACAAATTAACATTTTTTGAGTGTGAGTATTTATACGAGGTATATAAGTTTTATGAAAACTCAAGGAGTATTTTTTTAATTTATTAAAAAAATAAATTTTTTTTATTTAAATTTTTTTACAAATTTTTGAAAAAATATTTTTTTGAAATTTTTTTTAGTTTTTTTTTTTTTGTAATTTTATTGTTTATTTGTGTTTAACCATCTTTAATACACAGGAAGATATAAAAACCACAAAAACACTCATATTTTGATGAAAAATAGTAAAAAACTCAAAAGTTTAACTTTGACCTTGAATTTCTGTGCAACTACCAGACCGCTTATAATTCGTCTGAAAGCTGATAGTGTTATCTGTCGAACAAAAAAAGAATTATGAAAATGTCTATCCGAAAAAAACGATTCTGAACTACCGTGGGGCGTAGTACAAAATTTAAATATGTTAATCAGTAGTCGGCGGCACATTATCTCTAAATTTCCCAACATTGATTTCTTCGCCTACAATTTCTACAAAACCCCTTGCTAACCCATTATTTTAATATGCCCTTGCGCGAAACCACGGATTTCGCACTACATGTTCTTGTTAAAATAGCCTCTGTTCCTTAACTTTATCTTTAAGTTTTACAACTTTTTACTTGAAAAGCGTTCCCTTACTGTGGGTACCTACCATACATTTCATATGAGAGCAGTCCACAACTTTTGCTACTTTGACCACTTTTCAAAGTAAAGGAACATACCAATAATTGGTTTGTAAGGGGTTTTTTAATGAGTATTTTTGCTGGGTAGGGTCCCCAATTTTTTTTAATTATAAAATTATAATTAATTGTTAATATCATTGGTTCCTAATCGTTTATTAAAATATCAGACAGTTGTGGCAAAAAAGTTTTCATATCGAAATAAATAATAATAAATGTTTTCAATATTAACTGACATCAATGCCAAGAATATGCTTGCATCAGCTACACTTTTAAGGAATGTCGAATTTATTAATCGTTTTGCTATACTTTTCTTCATTTTGCAGGCATAAATAATTCTCAGTTATGAATATTGCAATAAAATATTCTGTAGTTAAAAAAAAACAAATAAAATGCAATGAGTGTTGTAATGCGTTATTGAAACAAACACTTGGCTCCTCTCGCCTCCTTCTCTCTCGCATATAATGGAATATAGCCCTATAAATGTACTAGATTGAATGTAACCCCCTTTTGCACACACCCCAATATAGCACATACAAACAAACAGATGTATACACTCTGTCAGTTAAATGTTGTAGATTGCACTCTCCATTGCAAAAACGCAAATCCATTGAAGGAGAATCATTGATGAGAGAACAAGAGAGAAGAGTGATGAAGAAGGGGTTTTAATGAAGGCAAGAAAAGAAAAAAGTGTTTTCAATTTCAACAAAATTGCAAAATCGCAGACATATTGACATCATGCGATATGCAAATAAATAAACAACAACAACAATACAAGAAAACAACAACCAAGCAATGCAATGTAGACAAAAAACGAGAAACAGAACAAAAAATAGCACTGAATTTCAAAACAAAACGTCATCGTCGTCATAATAAAACAGCTAAAGAAGAAGAAAAAGAAGAGGAAGAATAAAAGAACATGAAACCCAACAGCAAGTGACAATACAAACAATCTCATAATGAGCACACACACTTCCCTCTCCGTATGCCCCCCCTTTGCAAACTGCGTCTATGCTTCAAAACTAGAACGTGTTGAAATTTTCGTCTACGGAAAACGATGTCATCTCGTCGTCGTAGTTGAAGTCGTTGTAATTGTGACATGGAAGGAAACGTGTAGTGAATTTGGAATAGAAATGATGGAGAAGCAAAAGGATATCATAGAATGTGCCATGATGAAGAAGAAGGAAACAACATTCAAACAGACACTGTTGACAGGTAAGTTTTAGGATATTTTTAAGCTTTTAACTATGATACGATGTTATTTGTTTAAACAAATCGGAAATATAGGTTGGTTCGATGATGTTAAATTCTATGACATAACCTATGGCATGTTCCCGTACTTTATAAAGTGGTAAAAGTTGTAAAAGTCGTAAACGATTTTCATATAAATTTTGTGTACGGGAACGCAAAATGTGTAAAAGTGGTAAAAATTGTAAAAACTTTTTAGTTCTGGAACAGAGTTATAATTTTCTCAAACAATTAAAATATAGTAAGAAGCGTGAGCAGTGTGCTTATGCTACTTAAAATTTCAGGCAATACATCGTGTAAAACCTCATTTTCATTAGACAAAAAAAATTCAGATTTTCAACATGCCTACCCAGCAAAAAAAATCCTTACAAAATAATGGGGTTTTATACTACTTTTTGGTAGTCGTAACTGCTTTCAAAACCACCTACTAACCCATTATTTTAACAAGGGCATGTCGCACAGAATTGCTAGTCATAGTTTGTCCACTAAAAGTTGGAAAATAAGGTAAAAAATCTATTTTGTTGAACATTTGAGGTGGAAACTTTTTTCAATTTCAACACGCTTCATATTTTTATTTTATTTCGCTGTCTGTTGGATTTGATCATGCGAACTTTTGATTTGTAGTCGAACACACTACACCTTCGGCCACGCGTTCGAACATTAATACCCTGTTTCTCCAAGACTATTCGAATACAAATTCGCTCGAATTACTACCAAACTTATGTTTTTTGAAAAATATTTGATTTATTTTTCTTTTCAATCAAAGAAACATTTTCTAAAACAACAGGAGTTAGGTAGTAATTCGAACGAATTTCTATTCGAATCGTCTTAGAGAACAGGCCATAAGAGTTGTTTAAACGCTAACAAGTGCACTACCATCTGGTCTTTATTTTGTCAAAAAAAAAGCTCACGTGCAAACAGTGAGCGTTGAACACACAACCCTAGGATTTATAGTCGGACACATACGCTCTGTACCATCGTACTCATAACGTAATGAGTTATATACATACATAAATAGTTATTTTTGTTTACATAACTTTGCAATGGGTTACATAATGACTAACGGATCCGAATTTTTTTTTACTGGGTATATAGAATAAAACAACAGGTACTCCAAGTGAAGCGTCTAGCCTAAAGAGACAAGCCTTAGGGGTCGATTATGAATAGCAACGCAACTTCAGTTGAGTTGCCCACAGCAAATGTCCATTTCCGCATGGAATTTTTCTACTTTTTCACTATTAAATTACTAGCTGAAGGTCTAAACACTGATATTGAATGAATTTGACAAAAATTTATGTAGTTTCACTCATTTTAATTGTATGATTTTCTCATCTGGCAATGCAACAATCCATAATCGAGCCCTTAATTTAGAAATTGCCTAGTTATTTTTAGGCCTGATTTTGACATCAATCGATTATAGTAACGACTAAAATTTGTATGTATTATCTGATAACACTGTGCAACAAAATGGAGCTTAAGGTGAAAGCCATTGATGAGTCTGTACAGCATCCCAAAGGGTACATACGCCGTGAGTCGAACTTTAGACTTATGGCGTGATGAATTTTTTGCTGGACACCCTATAAGCTGTTTTATCATTGTTCGCTGCTGTTTTACTTTATTTTTATACCCTCAGCATTAATGCTAACGAGGGTATATACACTTTCATACGAGCAAAATGTGCCTCATCGAAATAATGGTTTTAGACCCCAAGTATGTTTGGACGAAATGTTTTTCAGACAATACGGAGTCGATTTAGCAATGTCCGCCCGTCTGTCTGTCTGGCTGGCTGGTGCGCACGATAACTCTCGAACGTATCAACCGATTCGGTCCAAAATTTGTCTTTTCTAATATTTTGTCCAAACTTAGTTTAAGTTCGAAGAACTTCACTCCTTCCGAAAATGTTCGGAAAATTTTTACGTACGATAACTCTTGAAGTGAGTAACCGATTTGGTCCTTGCTTTGCAAATCGTGAAATGTCTACCAGACTTAAATGAGGTTCCAATATGGACTCAAGGGGTCCACTCCTTCGAGTACCTCCCTCAAAAAATTTCGGATAAGTTCAGTTTAGGACCTTCTCTCGAATCGCTTTGATTTTTGTTTAAGCAACTTGTATTGACTGCCCCCATACGATGGTGCAAGTTTCATCAGGGGCAAGTCCATACTTCCTGAGAAAATAGCCTGAAAGTTGCGAAAAACCCCTATGACACCGTGTGAGGTGGTTAGAGCGCAAGGTAAATCTCGAACGATTCTGCCAATTTGGTCCAAAATTTGGCCTTAGTAATACTTTGTTCAAACATAGTTTAAGTCCGAAGATAAGCCATATCGGTCCACTCCTTCAGGTACCTCCCCCACAAAAGTTCAAAAATGTTCGGAAAAATTGTGGGCACGATAACTCTTGATGGGTGAGACCAATTTGGTCCATACTTTACACATCCTAATATACCAGATATAGGTCAGGATCGAACATGGACTATATTTGTCCACTCCTTCGGGTACCTCCCACACAAATTTCTGGATAAATTTACATTAAGACCTGCTCTCGTATCACTTTGATTTTTGTTGAAGCAACTTGCAGAAAACAGCCCGAATGTTGTAAAAAAACCCCTATGGCACCATATGTAGTGACTGGAGAGCTCGAACCGAATACTACGTTCGTTCACACTTTGGATATCGTAATATTTCTTCGAATATTAGATGAAATTGGAAGGTGGTGCTTATAGGTCCACTCCTTGCTAAAATGATACGCGCGATATCTCATAGAAATAGCAACCGATTTGGTCCAAACTTGAATTCTCTAAATATTGTAGAAACATAGTTTATGTTTAAATGTGGGTCATATTTGTCCGATCTTTGGGGTACCACCCACACAAATGTTCAAAATTTTTGTGTGGTTAAGGGTCCATTCGAGGATCCTTCCTGTTTATAGAGGTATTATGTTTTTCGTAGGCTGGTATAGTAAAAAAGGCCTATTTATCGATATTCCCGCAAATTTTTGCGCTTTAATCCTATCCATATTTTTGTCGGTTCATATGCCCATTTTTTTTTTTTTTTTGGGAAACAAATATTTCAATCCACATACGCTGAGGGTATATCTCGGTCGGCAAAGCCGACTGATACTTTTTTACTTGTTTTCAGATGACATGTCAACAAAATCTATTGAGGATTATTTTCGTAGAACATTTCGACCTTCTAACTCGCTTCGTTCAATGTCCTTTTCGTCCTTTATTACAAGAACCACAATAATAGTACCACAAGATGACATTTTCAGCTTCGAAACCTTCTGCAAAAATTTTACCCAGAAGACTTAAGGAATACCCAGAGAAAAAATTACACCTTAAGTGGTCCGTTGTTGATAGTGTATCACTGCCGTTTGTGGTCGAAATCAGCAATTTGACAATGAGATGTTGTCAACGTGTTCGAGAATTGACAACATACCGTTCTCAAAGTGAGCACGTTTGTGGTCGAAATATTAAAAATTGAGCACGGATGTGCTTATATCGACACCATTCGTGGTCAAATAAGGAAAAATGACAACCGCCGTGTTAAAAAAAATTGAACACGCCTGTGCTCATATTCACGCCATACGGTATTGATTTTGAATCGACTTTTTTCCCTGTGTGTACGGTTCCTAAAGACACGAAATCGATATAATATTGTTTTAATAGTCCTTTTCACTTTTACCAGAACCTTGCTCAGGTAATCCAATATCTATTTATTTCAATATATTTAAGCTATTGAATGTGAAGAATTGTGGGAAATATTCACCATAATTGGAACTCATTTTGCCCAGCACGTTAATATCATTGTTTTTAGAAGACAGATCCGGATATCAGAATTTTCGAACCGATTTTTCGGATATTAAAACCGCATTTTTAGCCGGTTTTTATTTTTTCCGCATCTGGTATAAATCTGCCCAGTAGGATGTTAAAATAATCCACCGATATGGTTCATATTCGTAGTTGATTTATATGTGAGAGAAATATTACGATGTGCAAATGTTGGACCAATGTTAATCACTTCTTTCGATAGTTATCACGCCAATCAGAGCCCTTAAGTTAATAAAGGATTTTTTATAGTTTTTGACCGACAAAAACAGTTTATCGACGTAAGGACTGCAAAGTGTATGTTCGTTAAAAATTTCAAATCTATTCTCGAACAGCCCTTAAATTTAAGGGAAATTTTGAAACTTTTGCAAGTGTTAGCCGATATTCGAAGCTGATCTATGTGCAGAAGAAATATTACAATGCGCAAAATTTGGACGAAATCGGGCTTTCCCTTGGGAGTTATCACACACTTTATTTTTTTGAACTTTTGTGGGAGAGATACCCGAAGGAGTGGACCGATATGATCCATCTCCTTTACATCTTAATCTTCAATTTCTCTAATTTCCTCGGGATAGCTCTATAGGTAGCATTCTTCTCTTCAGTAGCAGGTCGTATCATAGGTTCCTAGCTGGAGTCCTCTGGTACCCAAGTATGGATTTTGCCGCAGTTTTCATGAAGGGGGCAATACTTTGTCATTGAGCTGAGTGCTTACATTAGTGTTGTCTGTGGTTTTTCGATATCCTGCTATCGTGTTGTGACGGTTCGTACTTTACTCGATCGTATGTCCAAAATACCCGATAAGTGGGTTCTATATGTACATATATGTATCAGAACATGATCGATGTGGTTTATACTTACAGCTATTTTGTCTCATGTACATATATAGAGAAGTTCAAATCTTGTACTGCTACACACAGAGAAGAGATATCTGAAAACATATATTGATTGTTGCTTCAACCATATATTTTGTGTCAGGCACCATAATGACACAAAATATGTTGTTGAAAAATTGTTTACCTACGACTCTCGGTTGTCGGCACTCCTTTTGTAAAATGTCCTGTAATTAAGTTTAGACTATGAAAATCCCTCCCCAGGATTAAAAATTTGTTGTTGTACAAACCACAATTTGAACAAAGGTCACCAAAACTATTACCACATTATTTTTGAAAATTGTTTATTGCATTAAAAATAAATTTTGTTGTGGCAACCCAATGCAAAATTCTGTGTGTCTGTCGCTCACACACAACCATTTTAATAATGATGCTTTTATAAACATTAAATAATATTTCTGTATTGTTGTGGTTTTTGCGGTTTACAGAGCAGAGGGGATTACGTCTGCCTCTTTCTCCTACAAGCTCTTTGGGGATACATTTTGCAGTAGGTGTTTGTGATAGAGCGAGTATAAGCTTCTCGCTGCAATGCATTGCCACAACAGCCAGACAAACATTTTCATCTTGAATTATGAACCTATCATCAGAATGTATTGTATCATAGTGTCATAATCTTTTGGATACATTCGAATGTAGATATGTATGTACCTATGTGTGCGTTATATGCAAATTTGTGCATTCAACTTACTTGTAAACACTCTGTGCTGTTCATTTGTAGACTAAATGTGGATATGCACATGATCCAGATACAGCTGAATCAACATCCACACACAATATCTGTTGTATGTCTGGTAATTGTAATTCACTTGATATTCCCGCTCGTATTTCTCCCATTCCATGAGTCGTTGGCTTTATTCTCCGCATTTAAGTTAAGCTGTTCGTGTTGCACTTGTTGTTAAGCCACTGACAGTTGCTGCTGTTGTTGTTCGGTTTATACATTTTATATTTGTTGTTGATTACGATGTTATTTCTATTGTTGCTGTTGTTGTTGCTGCTGTTGTTATTACTAAACAGTTCACAGTTCGTTAAATGTAAAACACGAAGTTCATTTGAATATCAACTGGAGTATACTTGGAGCTTTAATGACAGTAGAGTGGAGCATTGGGGAGGTAGAGATGCCTTAATGCACACTATATTTTGATTTAAGAGAGAATAGTTTGGGCATGACTTTAACGGGAATTTTTAATAAAATTTTGTTAAAATTGAATCACTACAGGCAATATTTCTAAAAAGATTTTTTATTTTCGATATCTTTAAATGAAAGGTGCTTACATCTGGAAAGTTTTTGCGGATTCTGAAACTACAATGTTCATAGATAAGAAAAATCAAAAAACCAAAAAATCACCGGAGGGTTAGGGTTGTTTAGGTTTTCATGGCTTTGCTTGGAAACCGCAAGTCCTATCGAAATGAGATGTTGTAGCAGTGAAAATGTTCTACAAGATTGACCTTCATGATATTCTCGTAGGTCTTACCATTTTTTAGATATAGAAGTTCAAATTGGGACAATGCACTGACTGTATCGACTCTTTCTAAAACCATGTCATGCACGGTGCGCCTTAACTAACTTTTAATGAAAACCGCTTACTCCTAAGAAATTTTTGCGGATTATGAACAAGAAAAAATCGCTGGATGCTTATTTAAAAATCGCGGACAAAGTTCACATTTTTAGGTTTTCAGGATTTTGCTTGGAAACGGCAAGTCCCATCGAAATGGGACTAATGAAAATATTGTAGAAAATATTTACTGCTACAATATTTTCTCTAGCTCAAGGGCACCGTGTGGTTCTATAAAAAAATTTTGGTCCTATTTTCGATATAGTTTTCATTATACCGTCAGCATTTATGCATACGGGCAAAATGTGCCTCATCGATTATTTCGATTTTAGACCCCAAATATGTTTTGACGAAATGTGTTTCAGACAATTTGGAGTTGATTTAGCCATGTCCGTCCGTCTGTCTGTCTGGCCGGCTGCTGCGCACGATAACTCTCGAATGGATCAACCGATTCGGTCCAAAATTTGGCTTTCGTAATATTTTGCCTAAACTTAGTTTAAGTTCGCAGATGGGTTATATCGGTCCACTCCTTCCGGTACATCCCCCACAAAAGTTCGAAAATGTTCGGAAAATTTGTGCGCACGATAACTCTTAAAGGGAGTAACCAATTTGGCCCATACTTTGTACATCGTTAAATTTCTACCAGACTTAAACGAGGTTCCAATATGGACTCAATCGGTGCACTCCTTCGGATACCTCCCACACAAAATTTAGGAAAAGTTCAGTTTAGGACCTTCTCTCGAATCGCTTTGATTTTTGTTGTAACAACTTGTATTCACTGTCCGCCATACGACGGTACAAGTTTCATCAGGGGCAAGTCTATACTTGCTGAGCAAATAGCCTGAAAGGTGCAAAAAACCCCTATGACACCGTGTGTAGTGGTTGGAGCGCAAGATAACTCTCGAACGGATCTGCCAATTCGATCCAAAATTTGGCCTTCGTAATATTGTGTCCAAACATAGTTTAAGCTCGAAGATAAACCATATCGGTCCACACCTTCAGGTACCTCCCTCACAAAAGTTCAAAAATGTTCGGAAAAATTGTGCGCACGATAACTCTTAAGGGAGTGACCGATGTAATCCATACTCTGAACATCCTATTATATCTACCAGACATAGATCAGGTTCAAATTTGGACTTTATTTGTCTACTCCTTCTGGTACCTCCTACACAAAATTTCGGATAAGTTCACTTTAAGACCTGCTCGCGAATCACTTTGATTTTTGTTGAAGCGATTTGCATTCGCTACCTCCACTACGACGGTAAAAGGGTTTTCAGGGGCAAGTCCATATTTCTTTGGAAACACCCCGAAAGGTGTGGCAGCAACGATAACTCTCGATCTGTTCAACCGACTTGGTCCAAAATTTGGTCTTCGTCATATTTTATCCAAACTTAGTTTCATGGGCAATACCGGTCCACAACTTCCGGTACTTTTCCCCAATATTTAAAAAAATGTCACTTAAATGCTAGGACAATATCACTTGAAAGGGGCAACCAATTTGGTCCAAACTTTGGTTCTCCTAATATTTTGTCAAAATTTAGCTTAACTTCTAAAATGGCCCATGTCGGTCCTACCTAAGGATACCTCCTCCACAAAAGTTCAACATTTGTGTCAAAGTGCAGTTAATTCCTAATCCACATTTTTGTCGGCAAGTTCAAATGTTCAAAAAGGTCACAAAATTCTGAAGAGACCCTAAATACATTCGATCTGCCCGTAGATGAAAGTTTCACTTCACATTGGCTGAGGGTATATCTCTGTCGGCAAAGCGGATTGACACTTTTTTACTTGTTTTCTATATATATGTACATATAGCACCCAAAGTTGATCTCTATTGCTAGATTTTGGACATAAAACTTATATAATAAAAGTCGACTTACAGATCCCGTTTTAAAGATTGTTTTGTATTTTAACTACATCGGGCTTATCAGAAGGTTAGACACCTTTTATACTATACACTTATACGATGATTAAGTACATTAAGTACATAGTCTAAATGTACTACTCTTTTGACCACTTTTATTGTTATTGTTTTCGTATCCAACTTTCTGTCCGAGTCTACTGAACGTTCTTGTTTTTTGGAAAATACGAAACAAAAACATTGAAAACGTTTCGTGCAGTTTATTTTCGTACACTGATTTAATTTTTGTGAATTTTGGAATATGATTTCATTGATTTGAATTGATGTAATCATTGACTATTTTGGGGGTATATATAGTTTTGTTTGAACGACAAAAATTTGAATCAATAATTCGAAGTGGGAGACTACCACTGCTCATTAATTCTCTTCACATTCACCGAATACGTTGTAGGTAGATATTAAGAAAACAAACTGACTATTAGTCTGAACAAAATTCGATATAATCATGTGAATTTGTATATTAGAGTGTGTCAAAAAAAATTATTATTATTAAAATTAACAGAAAAATACCTATAAACCAATGTATAGGGTTTAACGTTCATTTACTCGATATAATGGTATGTTTTTACGACTAATTAAAAAAATAATATAATAAATAAAAAGTAATTAATAAATAAATTAAATAAACTAATTTCGAAAATAATTGGGTGTCATTTTATGCACTACTTTGATTTTTTGCGCCCGCTAACTTGTTAAAGGTCAATACGTATTTTGCTAATAATTTATACTACTTAATTGAGTTTATTTTTGTTTTTTTTTGTTATTGTTAACTTTTTAGGCTCCTCACTCTTTTATTTTTTATTTATTTCATACTTATTTCATATAAATTTAAATAAATTTATTTTTAAATTTTTATTTTTTCTTAATAACATTCAATTCCCATTAGCACAATTTCTTGCGAACTCACTTCCCATCTCTGACCTCAAATATTTTGTCTTTGGCCTTTGCTTTTTTTTTCTCTTTGTAGTTATTTTGATGAAGATTTGATTAACATAAATATTTATGGGATTGATTTGTTTACTAAAATGATTTCCAAACTGTGTTAGAGCGTTCACCAAGCTGACGGACGCACAAACAAATACTCACCAACTTTGGATTCCCATTCATCCATCGGCAACTCGCCCATAAATTGATGGTAAAAATAATGATGATGTTGTTGTTGATGTTGATAATGATAATAAAGAACTTTGATGATGATGATAATGATGGCGGCGGCTACAACAAACAACAACACTTTTATCTTTTTTTATTCACTAATCTTTTGGCTCATCTCAGTCGTCATAATCGCATCATATCAACAACGCACAAACCGACGGATGTACGAACACACAGACGAGACTTTCTTCATTCAATGGTTGGTTATTCGCCCAACGGGCATCATCCAAAGCAATGAAAAATCATCATCAAATAATATTTTTTATGAACAACAAATAACCAATACAACGTAACAAAACAAAGAAAAAAACAACAAATATATTATCAACGTTTTAATGTTTTCAACACAAAACCACAGTGTTTCAAAAAATAATCAAAATTTTTAGATGAAGTTTTCCGCCTATTAGTAGCTCAAAATTAATAACATCAAAACTAATGGTGATTTAGTGCTGACATTTTAAAAATTAGCAGTGTGTGGGTAGTTAATAATGGACCGAATATAGGCATAGGTAAAAGTTTTGATTTAGCCCCCCACGGCACGTGGCCCGTATTTATACGCCTTTTTATCGGGTTCATCGTCGCTTTTTCTCATGACAGGGCCTAGCCAAAGCATTCGTTGTATTTAGATACGGCCAACTATACTGATGTCGTTGTATAGCCGAAACAGCTCGTGGTTCATTTCGAAGAAAATTTTTCTCAAACTCACTAAGCACTGCCTTAACTGCTTGCGCAGGTACCCATGCTTTTACATTAGCATGGGTAGTATGCGGCTTTGTATCTAAACTGCTTACTTAAGCCATAGTAGAATCTGTTGGTCAATACAATTCTTCATTTTATTTCACAACTGAAGTTGTTTATTGTGTTTATGGCGGAGCCTAAATTATAGGAACCAACTTCCACTGTTGATGCGAATTCTATGGCGCACTTTTGCAACAGACGCCATTTACAACAGACCCACTTTAGAGATTGGCATTCTTAAAGTCATCAGTTGCTTCTTTTACTGATCGGCCCATGATGTTTATATTGTCAGGATAAGCCGGTAACGTGTGGCTATTGGCGTAAATTGTGTAATTTCTTTTAACATCTGCATCTCGTATAACCTTTTCCAGCAGAATGTTGAATGCTGTCTTCTTGTCTGAAAGCTCTTTTGGTACTTAACTCTTCGGATTTTATTTTAACTGAGGACCGTATACCAGTTAAAGTCATCTTACAAAGCCGAACAAGTTTTGTGTGGATACCAAATTCAGACATGACTTGAAATACCTCGAGCGTAGGGGACTGTCGAAGGCTGCTTTATGATCGAGAAAATGGTGGTAGTGTCGATCTGCACCTCTTGAATCTTCTCCAAGATTTGTCGCAGGGTAAATATCAGGTAAATGTCATTGGTGGATTTGCCAGGTCTAAAGCTGCATTGGTGTAGCACAATTATTTCGTTGGCCATAGGCTTTAGTCGTTCGCACAATATCCCAAACACAATCTTATAAGCAATGGGGAGCAGACTTATGTCCCTGTAGTTTGTGCACTAGGGTTAGCACGTTTTTAAAACCTCGTACCCATGTATCATATTTTTATGAGTTTTTACCTAAGATTAGATAAAATCTTAATTATAAGGTTATTTGATAAAAAAAAGCTCACGCACAAAGTCATTTGAAAAATTTTTTATATGACCTTTTCTGACAAACTTTTGAAGTCACTATAAGCAGATATATAACAGAAAAAAAATTTGGAGCCACATGACATAACCTTTTCTTTCTTACTAAATTTATCATCATATCGTTACATATACAGTTTGACAAGTAATTGTTTTCAAACTGAGAAAACGAACACTTTTCATGCATTAATTACTAAAAAATTACAAATAGTTGTGATAAAAATGTCGGGTTTTTTGCAAAAATTAGTTGGTCGACTTATTTAAGACCAAATTGAATGGATAAAAAAAAATTAACCCGCTTAGTTCAACAATAATAACCAAAAGAATAATTAACATGTAATGCAAGGTGCCAAGAAAATGTTTTCAAAATGTAATTAAGGTTCCAAAATACCCCACGTTTTCGGTAAATGCTTAAAAATCTTGACATTTTATGAGTTTCATTCTTAACAAGGATTAGTTGCTAACAAGTATCAGCAATATTAGGCATGGGATATCCCCACTAAGAGGGTTACCATATGGACCAAGGGGGTATCAGATCATATTGCATGTAAACAATGTCCTATAGGTCTCAAGCCGAGAATATCAAAAAACTAAGACGTTTTATGAGTATTTTGGTTTACCAAGATGGTATGACATGAATTACAATGAATATTACCTTCAGCAGAACTCGATCAGGAGGGTTGCCAGATCGACTAAAAATTTACCAGGTCTTCATAACAGTAAACTGGACCTCCTACGCCCACAATTAGATCTTAAAAGTGGTTTATTTAACTGAAATTTTATTTAGGGATAAGGATATTCACTAAAACAAACCAAAATATAACCAAGAAGTACAAAAATCGGTTAGAAATGCATATGGAAGATATTGCTAAATTATACTTAGCTTGCTATAGACATCCAATTTTATCTATTAACAGCCAGATTGAGGAATTCCCGTAAGTTTTTTGGCTTTGATGGTATACCATGGTAACACTGTAGCATTATATCCCTGTCACTTAGAAATTTTTGTCACAGTATTACTTTACAGTACACGAAATGTCTCCAGTAGGTCATAGTAAGCATTTGCGAAAATTGTAGAAATCTGTACCATACAAATTTCTAAGGAATATTAGTCTCCAAATGTGCTATTTTCGACTGTTTCATGAAATATTCTTATCTCTTAATAAATTTTGAGTTGAATGAACCATTTGTAGGCTGTGGTTGTAGGCCTAGTTGGTCCCTTTTACTGTTAATAAGACCTGGTACCTTTTTAGTCGATCTGGCAACCCTCCTGATCGAACTATTCTGTAGGCAATATTTATTGTAATTGATGAAAGTCCCCCCTGGTGAACTAAATATACTCATAAAATGTCTTAGTTTTCAGATATTCCCGGTTTGAGACCTATACGACATCGTTTACATGTAATACGATTTGGTACCCCCTTGGTCCATATGGTAACCCTCTTAGTGGGGATATTCCATGCCTAATATTGTTAATACTTGTTAGCAACTAATCCTTGTTAAGAATAAAAATCATAAAATGTCATGATTTTTAAGTATTTACCGAAAACATGGGGTATTTTGGAACCTCAATTACATTTTGAAAACATTTTCTTGGCACCTTGCATTACATGTTAATTATTCTTTTGGTTATTATTGTTGAACTAAGCGGGTTAATTTTTTTATTTATCCATTCATTTTGGTCTTAAATAAGTCGAACAACTAATTTTTGCAAAAAACCCGACATTTTTATCACAAATATTTGTCATTTTTTAGTAATTAATGCATGAAAAGTGTTCGTTTTCTCAGTTTGAAAACAATTACTTGTCAAACTGTATGTATATTATTTTATATCATATATAATTTTATTTCATATATCATATCAATTAAAAGTGGTATGTGCGGAACCTTTTTCAATATGCAGTAGGTCATTCATTCGTGCAACAGGAAATAATTTCTTGAGAAAATGTTTTATCATTTTTAATACTTAAACAGAAGAAACGTTATTTTAGTCATTAACACGTTCGCGGACGTGAATACTATAGCATTGACATGACATGAATGCTATAGCATTCATATTCAAAGTCAGTTTTTAGTCATTTACTTGTATACAATCGTATGTTTTTGTGATTTATGTACATAATACGGCTAACTTCATCAATATCCATAGTATAATAAATAAAAAATTATAATATTAATAATTAATTAATAAATGCAAAAAAACTAATTTCGAAAAAAATTGGGTGTCATTTTTTGCACCTCTCTGAGTTTTCTTGCGTCCGCGAACGTGTTAATAGGCAAAAGTTCATTTATTCTACAGGAAATAATTTTTGAGGAAAAATTTCAAAAAATCATAACGTTATTGGGCACACATTCTTATATCCCTTCATGTGGACAGGACACAAGTTGTTCAGGTTCCAATCGTCGGGTATGTATTTTTCCTAACAGATGGTGCTAAATAACTGATCAGCCCGTCGCCTCCGGTTTTGATCAGTTCGGCTGGTGAGCCATCGGCTCCTGCTGTCTTATTATTCTTCAGCCGTTTTATTGCTGTCTTTACCTCATCTTGGCCGGGCGGTACACATTCAATGCCATCTTCTGGGATTGGATCTGTCGTATCTTCGTCCTCTTCGCTAGTATTGGACAGTAACAGTTTCGAAAAATGATCTTTCCATATCCTGACTACACTGTCTGTATCTGTTACCAAATTACCTTGCTTATCTCCCCTGTCAGCATATGGAAGTGAGTTTCTCACTCCCTCACCTAGGAAGTCACTCCGGAGACACCCCAAGGAAGATCGTTGGTGAATTACACAAACAATTTCTATAGCCTTATTGTGATTACCTTTTATCGCGTATGCCGACACTTCGGAGTGACTTCCAAGGCGATTGTTTACATTTATTTAATGACTCAACACATTTGAACAAATATAGAACATTTTTCTAACTGATGATTATATGAGACGGTGGT
The DNA here is from genome assembly GCF_047663935.1 of Musca autumnalis. Lineage (NCBI taxonomy): Eukaryota > Metazoa > Arthropoda > Insecta > Diptera > Muscidae > Musca > Musca autumnalis. The sequence goes on along the minus strand of NW_027412088.1, from coordinate 6,875,175 downwards.
GCAGTGGTAAGCACACTCGCTTTGCATTCTGAAGGTCCGGGTTCGCTTCCCAAGTCTGGCAACAAAACATCACATGTTTAAAATGACAAAATCAATGTAGGCGGAAATTCCAAAGAATAATTTCTATAAAAGAGAGTACTTAAAAAATAGATAAAAATAAAACTAAAAAAATTAAAATAACAAAAATTTAAAAAAATAATTTTTTTGTTTGTAATTCTAAGAACTATCGCGGAAATGATCTTCTAGAAGTGTCGCTGGAGTGACTTCCAAGACGACACGCCGTCGTGGTTCATTTCTTCACAACGGAGGTCACTTCAGGATGACTTCTGCGACTGTCGCCGCGACTGTTATCATCGCCCTGGGCGTCACGCCTAAGTCACTTCCGCGATATTTTTTGCTTGCAGGGTACAGTAGGATGTGCATGTACCAAAGCCATCAGTTTGATGTTTCACTCTACGGCAGGGATGCTCAAAATATTTCGTACATTAGTAGTGGTAAGCAAGCATTCCAATTATTAAACCACGGTAGATGAAAATAAAGAGAGAGTACGTGTGGTTTTGTTTACACTTTTAAGTATGAGGGCGAGCATCGCTGCTCTATGGTCAAATTTTTGGACTTCATTCTGGCTCCTCTCTTGCGCTACGCTTTGGTACTCATTATAGTGTAGCCCTATAATATAGTGTATATGAGGAAAAGTCAAAATTTTTTAGTTTCCATGAAGCCAAGGTTTGCACTATTATAATACGCGAACTATTGTAGTTTACCAGTAACTATGACTATTGCTGGATTATTTTAGATGCTTTTGTACAAAGCTCAAAAATTTAGCAAAAAAATTTAATTTACGTGGTAGTTACGACCGCGTAAAGGAAAAAACATAGGTAAAAACACGTTGAAGCTAAACAGGTTTTTTACATTGCTATTCGATTTCTGATTAAACCATTCAAATGACGGACATCTGTCCAAAGTAAAAGTAGGAGAATACAAAATGAAGATTACACTTCTAATGTATCACTTTCCAAAATTTCCACTGCATCCACCTTTTATGGATGCTGACATTTTGAAGCCGGATTTCAGGTGTTTTTTGTATTTTTTATGTAACTGGGACGCGCATTCGGATATTTCGAAAAACCAATTATAGGATTAAAGAACTCGCGATTTCCCATAATCTGATATGTATATTGAGTATGTAGCCCACACAACAGCGGAGTAATCTACTGCCAAAGGCCAAAATTTAGTGTGATATTTTTTCTAAAAAACCTATTTTTTGGGTACAGTATTTACAATATCGTTTTGAGTGTGCTGGTACCCCGCGATATTTTAGTTTTTCGACGATCCGGATCATATGAATCACAGATCATAAAAATCCATCTACTAGAACGGCGGAAATGGCTACTGCAAAAATTGAAAAATTTGCGAAAAATGTTTTTCAAAATATCGCTGACTAATTCGCGTTTTATGTGGATCGTTTCCATTTCAATGAAGAAAGTGAATCATCACTCGCGTTTGTGCGAAAACAGCGGTTTGAAAAATTTAGTGGCGTGGGAGCTGTATACGATTTATCCAAAAAATACTGTGTGATGCTACATCCACGGTTCTTGATGGATTTTATTGAAATATGTTTAGATCGATGTATTTTTTCACGGTTGATAGTGAAATCGGATGCGCATAAAAAGTGTATGCACTTTGTGCAAATTATAAGCATTATACAGTTTTTTGCACACTAAACTGTAGACGATGCTACATCTTAGCGGCCAAAGTAAATCCTGGCAAATGTGTACAAATTAAAAGAGAAGAATTCGCTGTATTGGTAAACCGCATGCGCATCAAGTGATTTTGAGGATTTCGCGATTTACACGCATTGCAAAATGAACATTACCCGATACAATTTTATTTCAAGATTATACCCCATTTAAAGGAACCCAACATTTATTTGAAAGATATCCATATCTTCTGCTAGATGTTAGCGTGTTTTCGAGAAGTGATTAGAATAAAAAATGTGATTTATTGCGTGAAATTTAACTATAATAGAAGAAAAACTCCGACGTATTTTTCTTACATTTTGTTCAACTAACTCACAAAATAAATTTTAATAAATATTTTCTCTTACAAAAATTTTATAAATTTCCTCAAGATATTTTTTTGTTTTCGCTATAATATGAAAACCACTAAACGGATTTGTATAGTTTTGGTTTCATTTGAATCTTCGCGATGTATAGATTACGTACATATTTTTATATATTTTTCAGAGGCATAAGCAGGTTGAATTTTATTAAAACAAGTTGCAAACTACCAATTGTTTGGAATTCTTTCCTAATTTTCGCGAAAATGCACAACTTTTTCACTAAAGTTATGGGACCTCGGTAAACATATAGTATGTAGGGAGCCCCTAATTAAGAGAGTTTCTCAATATAATGATTAGAGTCTTTTAAAGATTTTTTTCTTTTTATCAGAATTGAAACCGCCATAACTTTTGCGCGCAACAACCAAAATTAGTATCACGAACAGATTTAAGAATGGCATTTTTTTCCCAATCTATGTACCAAAAATCTTTCATGTAGCTTAAAAAAAATTTTTTAATTTTTTTTTTATGGAAAACTAAAAAATTTTGTCCTTTCTTCATATATGTATAGTATAATTATTATATATATATATATATATATATATATATATATATATATATATATATATATATATATATATATATATAATAATATATATAATATATATTATATATATATAGTATATATATATATAATATATATATAGTATATATAGAGCCTATATGGCGCATTGTTCTCTTCGGTAGCCGCACGACACTCCTGTAGTGGGATTCTCTAACTCATATTTTGAGTTACCGACAAAAATCGGTAACATTAAAAGGCAAAGTTATGAATGAAACGTTCAAATAAAAGTTCACAACACGGTTGCTATCGGTAGAACTTTACGACTACTTTTTTGGTCGTTAACTTACCGAATAATATCGTTAATTACCGAAATGAAAAGCATTTTAATTAGACAATAGCACTACTGATCATACCATGGGTTTCTTGGTGGAGGTATCTTGCATCCATGTATTGATTTTGCGGCTGTTTGCATGGAGTGGGCAGTACACTACTGTGCTGGTATATTATCGGGATCAGGAGTGCTTTGATTAAGCATTTGGGCCAGTCGAATGGAAAATGATGTGGCTATCAGCTGCGTTTGCAGCTAACCGATACTCAACTTTTGTGTTGTGTCTATTCGTACTTTATTTGCTACGTTTAATCGGATACGTACCTTTGCTGCAGCAGGGAGGTGGTCCGAGTCTATCTTTGCTCCTCGGAACGATCTTACATCCAACACGCTCGATAAATGTCTTCCAGGTATCACAACGTGATCAATTTGATTTCTTGTTCTTTGATCTGTAAACAGCCAGGTGCCCGTATGAATGTCGAAATACTTAGAGCAGGTATCCGCCTTAAAGTGTTGTTGTGGCACTGTACCATCTTGTCTGTACCATCCCCTGTCTGTCAATTGTTTGGTACCTATCGCTTCTTAGTCGTCCATTTCTACATAAAACTTGCACTCATTTTAATATGTAGATTGAAATGGCTCGTCCGTAGAGCTGTCCCAAAATAAGTCTGTTCCAGTTCTTCGCCATGAAGCCTAAATATTGTCGTATCCGTCTGCAATAAGTTTTTTAATAATTATGAACCGATACACTGTGCAACAGCGCCATATATTGCCTGAAATATCTTCACTTGTCAGCATCACATCGTTGGCTTCTTTTCATGCCGTTCGGCATTTCCATCAAAAACACTGTAGTAGAGAAATCCAACAAACAAACAAAACCGAAAAACCATCACAACCAACATCAGCAAAAATATTTGATAAGCAAAAGCTGTCGTCACAGCCACTTGTGGTGCAAATACTAACGAAACCTTTTTTCTGTTATTTATCTTTTTTCCAGATGTTGCCAGATGTTTATAAACAAGAAAACGGGAGATTTGCTTTCATAGGTAAGCAAAAAGTATCGCAATAATTCCGGAATTGAGAAGCACAAAAAGACACCTACGGAAGTACATGCGTACAAAGATGGATCTTAACTACAATATGCAAAGTGGTTAACAAAGGAAAAATGTTAATATCTTATACGCCTTACACTTTGATCCCCTTATTTGTATTATAATCACCCAGTCATTGCAAGACCACCTAGTATGGCAACATTGTCTTCGTCCCCAATAACACTTGTCGTGTGTTGTTTGCTTTTCTGCAACGATGATGCCTTAACTTGGCCCCCCTCTATCTCTCTCCCGCTCGACCCTTGAGTCCAACAAAAACTCATATCTGAGAGGAGTTGCTGCGTTGAGTACAACAGTCTGTGCAAAATGAATTTTTCAAAGAGATGAAGTAAAAATATGAAAATAAAGAAGAAATACTGAATTACTGAAATACTCGTAAAATGACGTGACGTTTCGTGATGTGCGTGACGTGGTGAGGTTTCCACCCGTCTCTTCTGGTTGCTCTTTTTCGTAGTTGTTGTTGCTTTTTTGTACATATTTACGTTACATATTTTTTGTTTTCTCTTTTTAAGTCTTTAAGAGTTTTATTTATTTGTAAAAAATAAGAAAAAAAAAATAACATAACAACGTAAAAAACTGTGCAGTATAGAACTTAAGAAAAGCGAAACAAAACTCACCCTGTGCAAAAATAGATTGAGAAGAGACACGAGAAGAAAAACTTTTAGAAAAGCCAATCAAATGAAATTGAATTTCATTGGATACCATAAAAAGATGCAAACATAACCTTAATTTAACAATAATTTTAGTTTTATGTAAATATTATAAAAACTTAAGTGTTTTTTTTTAATTTTAAACATCTCTAAGATGTCAAAAATTAAAATCCTACACCTGGAATGATGCAATTTCAATATGTTTTAAACTACCTAAAATTAATTCTGATTTTGTTTTCCTAATTTTAAAGTTACCTTTTAATATTTAAAAATACATATACAATATTTTAGTTAGATTAATATTGAATAATATTATTTTAATACAATTCTGAACTGTAAAAAATATACCAAACTCTACATACCTTGAATTAAAATAAAAAGGAATAAACTTAATATGTAGAACACCTTGTAATATTAATAAGTTTCCTGTCTCTATAGAAAATACAATTACATTTATTTAAATAAACAATTAATATTAATCCCGCACAAGGCTAATAACTATATAAAACAAGCTAAATTAAAAACAATTAAGTGTTAGTTTTAAAACTTTTTAAGCACAATACCTATTAGTTTAATGAAAAATCACTGATATTGAAATGGAAAAAAACTACAACTGACAACTTCTACAACAACAACAGTACTCTAGTAAATCTTTTAGAATGAAAAACCTATCCGCTAAATAAATTCCTCAAATACGAATTCAAAACAACAAACAAACAAAAACCAATCAACAACCACTTTAGATGTTTAACTAAAATAAATGTACTCTCAACGTACATACATACATACTGCGCATATACAACTAGAACTACAAACATATAAAGTAAGTATGTATGAACGTATTTATGGTAATCATAATCTTAGTAATGTTATTCTTTTCAAATAAACAAAAAAAAAGTTATCAAAATATTTAACACAATAATACACCAATAAAATGAAATACATACTTATAACAATGAAAACAAAATCCGCATATCTTTTTTTCATATTCAAATTTTGGGGAAAGGGTTACATACGTTTACCCAAGGGTAATGTGGCAATAATGGTAATGGGCAGAATTGGATGGTAAGTATTCATTCTGGTGAATTCCAAAATAATCACCATAAGATAATCCTAATTTATTGTCATAAATTTACGTAGACCTATTTAGGGGTCTATCTATTAGATTACGAAGCGTAAACTTGTTTCGAGTTAACATTCATTCATTATTAAATATACATATAATATTTAGTGATTCGTTCTGCGTTTTTGACTATGATAAAAAACAACTAAGAAACGGTCGATATACATATGTATGTATGTATACAGTTGACGGTAATGTAAGTATTACGATATTTTTGACATTTATTTCTGTTCTATGAGTCAGAAAATCATTTTGTTTGTGATGAAAGCAAAGTAGTTGATATTCGTATGAATAGTATTTTACAAAAATGAAATTTGTATATGTTTACAATGAAATTTGCGAAAATTTCATTTCATTTCTTTATTTTTATGACATTTCGGGTTTTATCAGATATATACATACATATAAAGAGTTTAGGAAATTTAATTTTCCTTTTCTACTTAATTATAATATTTGTTTGTAACAATATGATTTATGATTAAACATTTTGATATTAGATACATAAGGAAAAAAATTAAACCTTAAAATTGTTTGACTAGATGGGGGTTGGATTTTTACATCCATTTATGAAACAAGTTCATTTATGTGAGTATAGGACGAAGAAATACATCTTGTCTCAAAATTGGTCCTGAATATTTCAAGTTTTTCCTTAACGAGCTGAAATCCGGAAAGGGAGTGCAGTCTTTGCGTGGATACAATTCACGTCTTCGGAGCAGTGTTGCCGAATTTGCTGATTTATCGTCATTTTGACGATTTTTTGACCCAAAATTGAAAAATGACGATTTGACGATTTTATGGTCCAAAATGACGATTTTTCACCTAAGCCAGAAATACATGAAATAAAAGACGTTAACTACATTTTGACCAAAGTTTCACGAAAGATTTTAGGGAAAGCAATGTTCCAAACTCGATTTTTGATCTTTTTAATGTTTTATAGCAATTTCCAGATGGATTGGCTATATTTAGGCACATATCTGGCATATCTAGGCACAGGTATTTCATAGTTTTTGCCCCACATTCAAATTACATGAGCTGATAAAATATTACTTATACATATTTTGTTATAAAAAATATGAGTCCAGCTTTATTAACTTCCTACAAATGCAATCTTTAAGCTGTCAGCCAGTTTTGAATGAAAATTTTTATCGATTTTCGACTGACCAACAACCAAAATGTACGTGTACGGGCAAATATGGACAGTCACACTATCAAGCAAGCGATATTTGAGCTAAGCTACCATTTAAAATGACAATGTGTACCCAGCTTTACCATACTACATTGCTTCAAACTCGATAACCATAGGGAAACTATCATCTTCTGAAAGCTGTTTTTATTGCAGTATTTAAGTGATATTGGGTTAGATTTATTGCTGTGGATTGTATATCTTATGTTGTCAGTCTCATTTACAAAAATAGCAGCGAAAAATCGCATTAAACGGTAACCAAACCGAGTTTTGGACCATGTTGACGATTTTGTGACGATTTTTCAAATATTGTTGACGATTGGACGATTTTTTTGACGATTTCTGATCAAAAACTGTCGGCAACGCTGCTTCGGAGCCCCAGTAAAGGAAATAACGTTGGAATTGAGGATTTTGTGTTTCTGAAATAGCTGGTGGACGGAAGGAACCAGTAAATAAAGAAAGCCTAATAATAATAGGTACGTAAATGCAAGAAACCACATTTTAGCGACAGGATATAAAAACAACAACAAACAATATTTAATACCGAAATGGTGAATTCTGATGTTGTTATACTACCTACATATTTGAATTGATATGTAATTTCATTTAAGTACTATTTGGAATACTTTAGTTAGATTTTCCAAAAATCGGACGTGTCTCACCCCTATAAATCAGCAGCGAGGTATTTCAATTTATGGCTATCTATCTCTATCTGTTCATCCAAATCCCAACTGTACCACATTTAGTACTTTTTGTACCCATAAGTACGAATTTTCAAAACTACTTCCATTCTATACTCCAACAGTAACATAAGTACGAATTACCAATAAACAATCGTAATTCTAAATTTGTGGATTCCACCTCTGTCCGTTCACCAAAATCCAAATTGTACCAAATTTAGTACAATTTAATACTTTTCGTAACCAGAAGTGCGAATTTCTAAAACTACTTACATTCTTCACTCAAACAGTAATCTTAATTCAAAATTTTAGGAGTCCAGTTCTATCCGTTCACCAAATCGAAACTATACCAATTTTAGTACCATTTAGTACTTCTTGTACCAATAAGTACGAATTTTCAAAAATACTTCCATTCTACACTCCAGCAGTAACCTTAATTTCAAATTTCAGGATGTCAGCTCTATCTTTTCCCCCAAATCCAAATTGTACCTAATTTAGTACAATTTAGTAATTTTCGTACCCATAGGTACGATTTTCCAAAAAAACAATCGTAATTCTAAATTTCTGGATTCCACCTCTATCCGTTTACAAAAATCCAAACTGTACCAATTTTAGTACCATTTAGTACTTTTTGTACCCATAAGTACGAATTTTCAAAACTACTTCCATTCTTCACTCAAACAGTAACCTTAATTCAAAATGTCAGGATTCCAGCTCTATTCGTTCACCCAAATCCAAATTGTACCAAATTTAGTACTTTTCGTACACATGTGTATATTTTTCCAAAACCACCTCATTGTACTTTTTATCCTTGATTCTCACTCCAATTTTCAACCTTTAAGCTTCATCGGTTTACAAAATACGAATTGGAACCACATTTAGTAAATTTTAGTACTTTTCGTACACTTATATCTATCTAAAAACCTTTTGGTACATCTATCCAATACTTAGAGTTGTGCCAAAGGAACTATATGGAACTATCTCGTTCACTTGGCAGTTCCAATGGCCCACATTTTTCTTTGAACAAACTGCGTATACTTAACATCACACGTTATATTTCATGATGTTACTCATACGTTTTGGAACTAGTACAAGGAACTAGGAACTAGATTACCCAACTCTACCAATACTCTATCAGTGATCCTCACCCAATTTCAGAACTCTAGTCTACCTGTTCGCCATATTCAAATGATACCATATTTAGTAACTTTTAGTACTTTTTGTACCGTTCTAGTTCGAATTTCCAATAAGGCAAAATTTTAAGATTCTAGCTCTAGCCGTTTAGCCTGGGCGTTGATTACACTGTGCAGCAGCATTTTTGGGGGGTGAAAAATTTCTTTTGGAGATGAAAGCCATTGATGAGTATACTAAGAACCCAAAAGGACATTTTCGCCATAGGTCAAGTTTCTGAGATATCGCGCGATGAAGTTTTTGATTTTTTCCCTGTAATACTTGGGAAAATAGCTAGATATCTCTGTTTGGCTTTATTGTAGCTTCGTTTTGAGGTGACATGTCTGCAGTGAAATCGATTGGCGAATCTTTTTGTAGAACATTTAATTCTTCTAACTCAATGCCTTTCATGTCCTGTTTGTCCTTTATTTCTTGAACCGTAGTGTCCCTTATCCAACATTTCAAGATTCTAGCTCCTATAGCCGTTTAGCCTGGGCGTTAACACGACTTTTGTTTCAACCTTTTTTTCGTTTCTTGTTCTTGAGATAAAGCTCAATATCAACTCCAAATTTTACCCAGAATTTCGTTATTTTCGGATACAAACAAATACTTTTTGTTGGTTTTTCGACACTAATATATCAAGGAGATGTTGTACGCACGATTCAAAAAGTTTTTGAAATAATTATGGTGAATATATTTAAAAAAAAATATAGAAAACATACGACGGACCTTGTAAAAATTGCATATTTTGAGAATTTTAAGCTGTAGTTACGTCATCGGGGGAAGTCGTAGGTTCTTCATATGGCATACCGGATATGCTTAGGGTGTTCCAGTATTCAAATAAAGTCCAACTCCTTTATAAGTATAGACAAATCTTATGAGAGCGGTAAATTTAAAACCCAAAATTGTGAATAAAAAGTATCAATAAAAGTTGACAGCACTTTTGAGATCGATAGGACTTAGCGATAACTTTATTACCGAAATTATAAGCATTTTATTTTTACCGATTTTTGTCGGTAACTCAAAAAACGAGTTACAGAATTCCACTACAGAAGTGTCCATTTGCAACAAACAAGGATGAATTTTACAATCTCATTGGTGTGATTGATGCCACCTGCGTAGGCCAGCTACTTTATTTCTTTACCAACATATGCCAGCTAATTCATTAGAGAAAAGTTCAAATTATTAGAAAAGAGTATGTAAAGTAAATTTTCGTTCACTCCGTTCTTAGTTAATATTTGGTATTAAATGTAAAATTTGAAAGTTCTGATTTCTAAACATTCCAGATATCAACGGTACCAAAATTTATACTCTTCTGGTCCGTGCTAGAAGCTGGAAGAATATACTATTTTCGAAATGTTTACTATATTGTCCATTATAAATTTCAGTTCTATTCGTTCCCCCAAAGCTTATAGTTCGCATTTCTAAATCAACCCGATAAATTCGCTATTATTGTGAATGTAGCGTTTCTTTAAATATCAAACAAAATATGCAGCATATTTTTACCGGAGCCATCCCTATACATTCGCTGAAAATTTCAGTAAAATCGGTTCATTAGTTTTGTAGATGTAACATATTTTAAAAAATGAGCGTTGTTAAGTCTTTGGGTCCAAAATAATAATAATAAGATCGAAGACACAACCACAATTGTCTCGCAAATTTATTTCCAAACCGGTATATTCGTAATTATTATAAATATAGCATTTTTAAAAAATTTGTAGCCTATTTTTACCGGGGGCTATCACTGCACATACCAATTTCAGGAAAATCGATTCAGTAGTTTTTGTAGATAAGATAAAAATTTAAGATTTAAAAGTGGGTGTAAAATTGGACTTGGCCAAATTTTCTTTGCATAAAAACATACGTCGGGTTATGGCGAACATTTCACAAAAAGAGTAATCCAAATTGGCCGTTCTCAACTGATGCCATTACCAACGAACGACAGTTGATTTTTATTTATATAGATTATAATTATGAATATTTTGTTTTTTTATATTAATTAGCGTTGATTGAATGCCCTTTATTTCGAATACAATGCAGCTTATCCATACGACATGCAATGTAAAAATCGTTTTCCTTCACCACATCTTCCATGAAAAAACACAACAATTGATGTTTTATTGCTTGCAAACAAACATCCATCCACACAGTCACAAATACCTACATCCATATGCGATACCGACAACAAACCCTCAATTAGCTTAAGTACCTGTTTCCTCATCCCACTAATTTCAACTAATTACGTATTTTGCAGGCATTTATCACTGAAATACCCCAAAGGCCACCCACACAACGTGAATGGGGAAATGGTAACTCTCTTCTCGCCGTGTCTCTTGCCTAGCTCTTCCATATTACAACATCAACAGACGTCAGTCATTCCCTTCATTGCCATTAATTTGACATTTACTTTTAAAACTTTTTCTTTGCCTGCACCTCCTCCAGAATGTAAACAACAAACAACAGAACAGCACAGCCAGCAATTGAACAGAAAAGTCGTGTCGTAGTGAAATTAAGAAAATTTAATTAAAAATTCTCAGGGAAAAGTGTAGAAAAATGACTTTGTAATGAAACGGACATACACGGGCGGCGCATGGGAAGTGAATGAAAAAGAAACAAGCGAAGTCAAGAAGTGAATGAAACGAAGTGAGTTTGAGTTTTTCTTTTAATTAATTTTAAGTGCAACCGGCAACAGAATGGGCAACAACGACTGACGATAAAAGCTGTCAATGTTTATTCGTGGGTTTGTTGATGTTTTTTCAGTTCGTTCGTTTTGTTTGTTTTCGTTTCGGTTATTATGCGAGTGTACTTATGTACCCAGCAAACCAAAATCGGAAGAAACATTAGAGTTCGAACCGAATTCAGTCCGAAAGTCGGAAGAAGCATTTGAGTTCGGATGCGAATTCCGTCCGATCTCTGACCGAAAGTCATATGGCGTGGTTGAAGTATTCTTTGACCGAAAATCGGATGTTTTGCCGACTTTCGGACCGAATTCGGTCCGTACTCTAATGAACTATCGTATGAATTTCTAATTTATTATTAAAGGTTTTAATGTCATTTAAGGCTATTCAATGTGCGTGCACCACTTTGTCAATTGGTAAAAAGCGATATGTCTTCTAAACAGTGGAGCACAATAAATTCATCAGCAGGATCTGCGAAAATGTAAATGTATTACAGTGGAATCGCAATAATTCGTGCCTCGATAAATCGAAAATCTCGATAATTCGTATAAGCTGTCGGTCCCTTTCCTTCACATTTTAACCCCACTAAATTGAAAATCTCGATATTACGTATAAAATGACCGGTCCCTTCGATTACGAATTATCGATGATCTACTGTAATATATAAATTACTTATATTCACATATTAGAGTTGATAAAACATACGACTTTCCACGGAACAGTGTTGAAGTTTGAAGAAACTCTTTACTTTCACTCAGAGAGAGAGAGAGAAATCTTCAGACAAGTCGGACAGAATTCGGAGCGAAGTCGGTCAGACGCGTCGAGAAACACTTCCGACTTTGTGCAGACACGTCGGACGTCCGACATTTGGTTTGGTGGGTATGTATGTTCAAATGAATATGTGCGCGTAGACTGCGTGTTGGCACAAAAGGTCAGTGTTTTTGTTATTGTTGTTGTTACAATTTAAAATAAATGGCGCATCGTGTTTGTGGAGTATTTTTTATTTAACTTTTAATTGTTGATGTAAACAACGATGATCATAAAAGGGTTACGATAATATTATTGAGCTATGCGTCCGCATTGATGGGGCTCCAGTGTGACTACAACCATGGAAATTAAAAAAAAAAAAAACGATACTCTCTAAAGCTAAGTACGCTAATATGGAGAATTTTGATTTTGTATGTTTTCGATTAAGATGTATGTACATATGCATGTACATTTGAACAATAGGGTGACAAAAAAAAACACTTTTCCACCTACATCAGGAGGAGGCAGAGAACATTTTTGGGTCTCTCTTGTGCTCTCAATGAGCGTAAATTTGTTGTTGTTCACAACGTGTTAGCATCTACACAGGCTGTGAGCGATAAGAAATTTACGCTCACTTAGAGCACATGGGCTCTCTTGTGAGTCACAATGCCTCCTCCTGACCTACATTTTTCAGGCTACATCAAATTCCGAAATATTTCATATTCGACTGGTACAAATTTAATTCTAAGGGCCATTATTATACAGTGACACAGAAAAGTATACATACACCCTACATAAATGCAGTTTTGGCTAAATCGTTGGGTTTTTTACAGCAACAACTGCACTGTGTGGTTCCTTGGTGACAAAATAACCATAATTACACAAATTTATTTTAATCTAATACGTTTATTTAGTACAATTAAAGAAATTCAATTTTCACAACACAGAAAAGTATACATACACCCCAAGGAAATACGAGTATTATCGTAAAATTTATGGAATTAGTAGCAAAATTTACACATTTTTTAGTTTTGGCGAATGTCTCTAGGTGTCTGAGATATATTTTAGAGAAAAGAAAATAATTTTTGGGGGTCAAATGCCGTTATTTAGGGTCAAATTTCTTATATACCTCGTTAAAGCTGACCCTTGCTTAATTTTTTGCGTTTTTAGGTATTGTTCTTTATAAAAAGCACAAAATTCGTATCAGATTGCAAATCTTGAGACCCTAGAAAGGTTTGAAGTTTTTTTTGTGCATAATATACCTTTCTGAACGTCGATAAATGCACGTTTTCCCTCAAATTTCTTAGGAAGTTAATATTTTTGCCTGCGGCCCTTTTGATTTTCCAGAAAGTAATTTGAATATTTTTACAAAAACTTTTTATCTTCTTAAATTGTGAAAATATTTTTGTAAAAAATCGCGCGATTTTTTCAAAAATATTTTCGCCTGTGGCGCTTTTCGTTTTCCAGAAAGTATTTGAATATCTTTACAACAACTTTTGATCTTCATAAATTGTGAAAATATTTTTATAAAAAATCGCGCGATTTTTTCAAAAATATTTTCTTTTACTTTTGGTTTTCCAGAAAGTAATTTGAATATTTTTACAAAAACTTTTTATCTTCTTAAATTGTGAAAATATTTTTGTAAAAATCGCGTGATTTTTTTTTCAAAAATATTTTCGCCTGTGGCGCTTTTCGTTTTCCAGAAAGTATTTGAATATCTTTACAACAACTTTTGATCTTCATAAATTGTGAAAATATTTTTGTAAAAAATCGCGCGATTTTTTCAAAAATATTTTAGCCTGCGGCGCCTTTTGTTTTTCTGAAAGTATTTAAACAGTATTACAAAAACTTTTATTTTCTTAAATTGAAAAAATCGAGCGATTTTTTACAAAAATATTTTCCCTGTGGCGCTTTTTGTTTTTCGGAAAGTGTTTGCAAATTATAACAAAAACTTTTTATTTTCTTAAATAGTGAACATATTTTTTTAAAAATCGCACGATGTTTTTAAAAAATATTTTCGCCTGCTGCGCTTTTTTTCAGAAAGTATTTGCTAATTAAAAAAAAAAACTTTTTTATTTTCTTACTTTATATTTTCCTGCAGGCAGAATTTTTCATTTTAAATAGGTTTGAAGGCAAATTTTGAATATAGTTCGATTTGTATTGGCTACTACTTATTTTGTACTTAATATTCCTAAAAAAATTAAATCAATTATAAATTATATTATGAAATGAAAAATAAAATAAATAAAAATCATTCAAATTTTAAAAACGGACATAACTCCCATTGGGACTTATGTCCGCTAAGGGGGGTAGGACATAGGTCCCAAAAAAATTGGGAGTTATGTCCGCAATCCAAGGCGGACATAACTCCCAAAATCGTTTTTGGAGTTATGTCCGTTGGGAGTTATGTCACGGCACCGGTTTAATATATTTTAACGGTTTTTTGGAAATTCAAAGTGAAAATAATTCTGAATTAATATTTTGTGACAGTAATTATAAATAAAACTAAATACCAATAAAAAGGGGCGTACAAATAGTTTTGGCCAGAAAAATTGGATTTCAGACCAGTGTGCATCGTTATGACTCTTTTTCAGTAGATTGTTGGAGCGGCCTCATTTACAATGGTACATTATATTCCGGAGTAAGTCTGTATGTTTACACGAAATTCGTTTCAGACAATTTGGAGTCTATTTAGCCATGTCCGTCCGTCTGTCTGGCTGATGCGCACGGTAACTCTCGAACGGATCAACTGATTCGAACCAAATTTTGGGTATCGTAATATTTTGTCCAAACTTAGTTTAAGTTTGAAGATGGGCCACATCGGTTCACTCCTTCGGGTACCTCCCCCACAAAAGTTCAAAATTTGTCAGTAAAATGGTGTAAACGATGACTCTCGAAGGGAGCAATCGATTTGGTCCAAACTTTGCACATCGTATTATTCCTTCCAGGTATAGATCGGGTTCGAATATGGACTATATTGGTCCACTTCTTCAGGTATCTTCCACACAAAATTGGGATAAGTGAAGTTTAAGAGCTCCTCTCGGATCGTTTTGAAATTTGTTTCAGTAAGTTGTCCTTGCGGCTCTCTTTACGGCGGTACAATTTTCTTGCGCAAGTCCATACTTCCTGAGATATTGGCCTAAAAGTTCCAAGAAAACCTGACGGCACCAACCAAATTCTCAAATCCGCAATATAATTCTCGCAGGGAGTTTCTGATTGGTGCAGACTTTGCACATCATATTATTACATCCGGTCACCTTTCAGGTTGGAATATGGGCCAAATTGGCCCCCGCCATCGGATGTGTTGAGGTCCACACAAAATTCGAAAAAAGTGAAGTTTAAGAGCTCCTTTCGCATCGTTTAGATTCTTTTTTCCGCAGGTTATTCTAGCGGCCTCATTTACAAGGGAGTAAGTCAATACTTCCTGATATAATGGTCTAAGCTCCATAACCCTACCTACCGGCACATTCTAAAATGGATATTGTGCAGATAACTCTAAAACGTTTTTAAAAATTTTCTTTCAAACTTAGTTTAACGTAATTTAATATTTCGAGTAATTTATGAAGATATTTGGGTTCTAAAAATGTTTGGTATTACGGTACATACAGATTTTAAAGCAAACTCGGGATACAAAATGAATATATTTTATATACAGCATAATTCGACGCCTCCAAATAATAGTATGCTAAGTCGACTTAGCATGTCTTCAAGTTCTTTACATTTTTATGTTTAACGTCCTTTAACTTAAATTCTGTCAAATTTTGGTATTGATCGGACAATCCGAACAGAAGTTATAAACAAATATTTACTTAGCATAGTACTGAAGGTCAAAGAAATTTTCAAACTTTTAGAGCTTGTCCTGCAAAACTCGCTTTTCAGAATTAGCAAACTATTATTTGGAGGTGTCGAACGTCCTTTACCTTAAACTCTGTCAATTTTGGTAATGATCGGTCAATCCGAACAGAAGTTATAAACAAATATTGACTTAGCATAGTACAGAAGTTCAAAAAAATTTCCAAACTTTGAGAGCTTCTCCTGCAAAACTCACTTTTTAGACTTAGCATACTATTATTTGGAGGTGTCGAATTGTTGTTTGGTTTGTTTTCTGTTTGGACAGTGGCTGAGGGTATATCTACGTCAGCACAGCTGACTGATACTTTCGTACTTGTCCAGTTACCGTTATGACATGTTCCAGTAGTCGTAACATTGTATTATACTAAAAATGGTATAATAGTACGTTTACATTTACCAAATCGAGTGGATTTAAACTGTCAATTCCTTTGTGTATGTGTAAAATGAAATCTCATCTGAAATCCATTGGATTTCATTTGACGTTTAAGCAATGGAATTGACAGTTGAAATCGAGTGGATTTCCTACATGTAAATCTAGCATAAGTTTGATTTTTTTATTATTTTAAATAACAACTCTTGAAGTGTCGGGAGCAAACACGTTAACATATATGAAGATGTAGTTTCAATACAATGAACAAAATATGAACAAGCAAGGTGCTGTATTAAACACACAAGTCATTAAAACCAAACATTATAGTTTTAAGGATACTGTTTAATACTGTTCAAAATTTTGCATGTATATGTTGAAAAAGGAAAAGACTCAATAAATTTGAATTGAATAAATAACAATGAAGATACTTGTACACAAATAATTCATATTTTAATGCATATTACTTTTTAAATTAAAGATTTTGTTAACATTTAGATTTAATTTTAAGTTTTTGTTTTTAGAATTGTTTACATCTTACAAGGGGAACTAGAAATGTTTCTGGCCTAAGGAAAACTCGAATACTTACCATCAAAAATAGTTTTATTGTTTTCTTAAGTAGTCTCCAGCATGATTTATAAACTTTTACATGCGCTTAAAACAATTGTTGAAGCACAAAAGAAGTCATTGGGTTCCAAGTCAGAGCTGTACGGCGGACGACCCATCAATTCCACGTTTTGCGCGGTCAAAATGGCGCTGGTTTTAATCGATGTATGAGAGCTCACATTGTTATGTTGCACAATTATTCGTCTTCTCTTGTTCGTTTTTCCAATTTCTCAGGAGACTTCAGGCAAACAAATTGTAGTGTACCACTCAGAATTAACCGTCCTAAATTTTTCAAGCCCTATTGTCGCCACATGGTCAGTTTTGCCGAAGAAACTGACAATCTTATAAACGTCGTTTGAAGCACCGCGATCGTTTTTGTTTTCAATTTCTCTGCACCAATCCACAAGAGACTTTTTGAGCGATTGTCCAATTTTCCTGGATCCAACGAGAAAAATCCATTTTTGCCTCCAGGTGTTCATGCAATATCAAATGTTAGTTGGTGGAAGGAATGCCCAAGGATACTTCTATCTCACGGCGATCTTGCATTATCCATTCACGCCCGGGCTAATTTTTTTTTATGGCACAAAGGCCGATTTTGGCTCACCCCCACGTCCTTCGTTTTCTGGCAACAGTCGGCCACGATTGAATTCATTACACCAGTTTTTCATAGTTCTATATGATGGTCCTTTATGGACATTAATTTGATCCGTGCAATCTTGCCATGATTATCCGTGAATCTTGCCACCCTTTTTAGTCTCGTTGTTTTTTGACAAAATTGATACTGATATTTCCTCTGTATGTAATGCAACTAAAGACTTAATTATTTCTATGGTGACTTCCATCGAAATCTAGTGGAAAACATTTTAGTCTTTCATATCATTCTTCTCAAATAATGTTTTTGGAAATTTACACAGGTCAGTGTGCAGCATCCTGAAGGCTCTGGCAGACAGTTATAGACTGAAACTTTTAGGTGGGGTTCGCCTACCTTAAATCGCCATTATCACAACAGTAAGAAAAGTTTTAAGAAAAAGGAATTATAAACATAGGTCGAGAAGAGAATATGGGGTCATTTGCAACGAATTCGCGAAAGTTACAGGCTGTTTTTGTTGACTTTGTTACTTTGCCTGCGTTTTCATTATTAGGACAAAATTCCCCACATGGTACTGGTGTTGTAATTTTGTAGAAAACAAATACGATTCTCACAAGCAAAGTCAACAAAAACAGCCTGTAACTTTCGCGAATTCGTTGCAAATGACTCAATATTCTCTTGTCCGATAGATTAAAAAAATATAAACATAAAATTCACGAGTTTAGAAATAAAAACCAAAAATTGTAATAGTGTCAAAAAATCCTAATATGGTCCGAAATGGCGCGATTTGAGAACAAATTGGTCCAGAACGCTTTGATAATGATTTTAAATTAGATTACAAAAAAATAAAAATTTTAATGAAATGTAAATATGTTGTTATGACAGATAAAATTAAAAAATGCATTACAGAACTTCAATGCACTTGGTGCGGAAACTTTTTTCGCGGTAGAGAAAAATTGACACCTTATTTCATAATAGTTTTTCATGCTCTACACGGCTATGTGGTGGTATTTTTTTGGTTATAGCCCTAGTGTGTATGTTTGTTTGTATGTTCCGAATAGACTCAAAAATGGCTGAATAGATTTTCTTGAAAATTTCAGATAATGTACTGAGAACACCGGTGGTGAAAATAGGCTATATATTTTTTTGAATGGTCGTCGCGGAAGTGAAATATCGCGGTCATCCCAAATTATTCAAAAATGTATTATTTCAGATAATATACCTAATTTTAGTAAACGTGACTACACGCAAAAAAAAACGGCCTCTCTAACATATGTCCCAAACATATTTTGCAGCAAACATATATATGTTTGCAACAGTCCCAAACATAATATATGTTTGGGTCTGCAAACAAATATATGTTTGGGTGGAAACAAATATATGTTTGGGTGCAAACATATATATATTCTTGGGTGCAAAGATATTTATGTTTGGGTGCAAAGAAATATATGTTTGGGTGCAAACAAAGATATGTTTGGGTGGAAGCAATTTTATGTTTGGGTGCAAACATTTTATATGTTTGGGTGCACAAAAATACAAACCCAAAAGGCACAAAAAAAACAAACACATGCACCAGTGGGCGCTTACTGAGAGCAAGGGAGCGTAAAATTCAATGTAAAACACTTTAAAATGTGTGCTCACTTGCTCTCAGTAAGAACTCACTGGCTATCTCTATAGCAGAGTGAGGCAGAGAACATTTTTGGGTCTCTCTTGTGCTCTCAATGAGCGTAAATTTGTTGTTGTTCACAACGTGTTAGCATCTACACAGGCTGTGAGCGATAACAAATTTACGCTCACTTAGAGCACATTGGCTCTCTTGTGAGTCACAATGCCTCCTCCTGCTCTATAGTATACACACAAATATTGTGGTTTTTTATTGAAAAACAAAAGAACAACAAACACATAGGTACATACAAAATTCCAATGAAATACATAACACACTTTAATAAAAGAAAAACTGATTGAAATAATTTGTAAATAGTCACACTTTTAAAAAGGCAAAATATATAGAAACGTAGTTGAACGCTTCTCCTTAGTTGTGAAATAAAACAAATTGTCCTCATAGTTGAAATCATCAGCGGGGAATCGGCATCTAGAATCAAATGATTATGTAATGTAATAAATAAATATGGATATGCCATATTTCAAATATACATAAGTATGTATGTAATTACCAATATTAAATGCGATTTCTTCCTTGTCCAATAAAATTATTCCATTCAACTTTCCGATTCAATTATAAAATGTATTGGGCATTTAATTTACTAAAAAGCACAATTTCTTTAAGAAAACACAAAACACTGATTTATTTACTCACTTTACCGTCTTGACTCTACAAAGGCAACTAAAACACTGAAGAAAGAAAAAACAAAATAATTCATACCATTTCTTCTTATCCTCTTCGCCTGCTGTTAACAACAACAAAAGAAGAAACACACGAGTTTGACGCATACACGCCATCAAAGCACCAAAGCCCCCTTCTTCGCTTCTACGTCTTCTATTATACAATACACACAACTCTTTATTATAAAAGCCGCAAAGCAGCGAGAGCACTGTTATTACTCTCATTGACAAACATCCTCTCTCCACCCATGAAAAAAATGTTCTAACATAAAAAATATGTTTTACCCAAACATATAAAATTGAAATATGTTACAAAATGTTGCAAACATATATTTGTTTGGACCCAAACATATTATGTTTGGATCCAAACATATATTTGTTTGCAACCGCTCCCAAACATAAATTTGTTTGGATCCAAACATATTTCTAACATAAATTTTTCTGCGTGTACAAACCGATATAACACTGGTTTCAATATGTGGGATAACGCGGTCAACGCCATAGTTTGGAATACAGTAAAATCCCGATAACATGAGATGTCACTATATAGAAAAATTCCGAAAAATCGATTGGGAAATCTTATGAAATTTTGTATGTGGAGTTTTCAGGTCTCAGAATAGGTCGTAATCAATTTTTTTATCCCGCTAATTGTAGTGACCGGTGGTCCTCCCCACAAATTGTTTAAGAAAACCGCGAAATTCAAGATACTTTTTAATATATTGTTTACAAATTGTTTGCATTGCTATGGTAATTACTGTCTTGAGCCTGAATGGTCGTTGCGGAAGTGAAATATCGCGTTCATCCCAAAATTTTCAAAAATGTATTATTTCAGTTAATTAGAACGGTCGTAAGCTGTTTTTTACTGCTAAGAATAGTGACCGGTGGTCCTCCCTACAATGTTTTTAAGAAAATCAGAAATCTTTGATATTTTTGAACGTATTGTTCACAGATTGTTTTCCCTGAATGATCGCGGTCATCGCAAAGTTTTCAAAAATGTATTATTTCAATTAATATACATATTTTTAGTAAGCGTGACACAAAAATGATGTGAACACTAGCTTGAACAAGTGGGATAGCGCGGTCGTGAGCTATTTTAATATGGCTAAGTGTAGTGACCGGAGGTTCTCCTTTAATTTTTTTAAGTCCATGATATTTTTGAACGTATTGTTTACAGATTTTTTGCAATACTACTGTAATTACCGTCTTGACCCGTCTTGACGCGGAAGTGAAATATCGCGGTCATCACAAAATGTTCAAACATTTATTATTTCAGATAATATACATAATTTTCCGTGCCTAAAAAATGCTATAAACGCTGAACACTAAACAATAAGTGGTATAGCGCGATCAACTCCACATTTTGGAATACAGTAAAATCCCGATAACTTGAGATGTCACTATCCAGAGGTTAAATCCACCAAAAATAGCGAAAATCAGGCGCCACCCTTCTATGGGAGCTATATCAAAACCAGGACGTATACTGAAAATTCTCTGCAAGACTGTTTACGACCCCCAAAAGTGACTATATCTCCAAACTATCGAAAATCGGGAGGTACTGCTTTATGGGAGCTATATCAGAACGTGAACCTATAACTATTGCATACCGAGCGCAAATAAAAAGGCGTGTCTTTCGGTCGATACGAATATTTATGCTCTCCTCTTTAAATTACATTAAAACCAAATTTTAGCCATTTCGGTGTGATAGTGATGTTAAATCCTCAAAAATAGCGAAAATCAGCCGGTACCGTTCTATGGGAGCTATATCAAAACGTGGACCTATACTGACAATTCTCTGCAGTAATAATTACGACCCCAACCGAGACCAACAATCCAATATATAGCAATGTTAATTGACGTGCACCGATCATTATATGTGGATCACAAAGTGGTTTAAACTGTCAATTTATGGTGAAGGGTATAATAAAATATATTTTTTATCTTAAATTTGGGGGATACCATTACATGGAATTTATGTCAAAACATTGATTTATATTATGAAGTTGAAGTAGAGGGATGCCTAATTATGGCTGTATCAATGCTGGATAGATAACTAAAGTTTACACGGAGAACCCAAACAACGGGCCAGCAACGCGGACCGGGTCAGCTAGTCTTATATATTAAGAAAAATGTTTATAAATAAAAACACAAAATTCATCTCTATTGATCGATGGAATAGGTTCAAATTCGGATGAAAAGATCAGATCTTTCACGACTTCCTTTGCATGGGTTCAAATGCTGATGAAAAGGTCGGATCTTTCACGACTTCCTTTGCATTGGTTCAAATTCTAATGAAAAGATCGGGTCTTTCACGACATCGTTTGAACCAATGCAAAAGATGCCATAAAATCACGTCATCACATGGAAGCCCTTCCTACAAATTTTGCTGGGCTCCGCCGAGATAGTCATATACATATCTGTAGATCTTGCCTTAAGACAAATGAGTTTTTAATATAATAAAGACGATAAAAATATTGAAATGAAGTAGGCAAACAATTTCTTTCCTGTTTGAACTTAAAAGGCCAATTCTCATGTTCCTATTTTTTTACTCTTCCTTAATTAAAAATTAAGGTTGTAATGAAACTTATTACAATTTAATCCCAAAAGAGTCTAAGCTGAATTCCACAACCCCATTTCTTATCGAAAAAAGACCACATTAAGTGCCTATTTCATGTATTCTCATTGCCTGTAGTATTTTTGTTATCGCGACATTGATCTCTTTCTGTCATATTGTATCGTATTTATTCATTTACACTTTCAGCTTTAAATGTTCATTCGCTCGTTTAAAAGCATTTTCGATTTTCATTTGGGCGCTATTGAAAAAGCTAGTGAGTGAACTATGTTCGCTGTATGTAAGTGCGTGTGTTCGTTCATTTGTAGACGTTAAGATTGTAGTTACAACTGTCAGCAGGGCCATTCACACTTTTGATTTGGGGTAAATGCTAAAAACCGCACCATGATTGAGTTTATATGACTGACTCTATGGATTCTCGGTGGCTCGGTGGTATTGAGGAGGATTGTATATGAATGTGTTTATTGTTCTTGTTTTTTGTTGTATTGAAACATCATTTATGTGATGCCCATCTATGTGGCAGAGATGGGAATTTTTCATTTGTGAATAGAGTATGTCAATACAGAAGAAAGTAACGTTCTAGAAAGACATTGGATAATTTCTATAGGATTTTGTTTCGGTTCTCTGTTCTTGGATTTTTAATTATTTCCAGATAGGTATAATATTTTTATTTTTCTAAAATTATAACATTATAGAGTTGTATTTCAATGTATGAGCTATAGAATGGCATAATATCCATCCCTGTAGCCATGATGCTCATATCGAATTACACCCGCTCTCGTTTACAATCTGTGCGTTCATTCATCCATTGCTATCATCATCATACAAATGAGTTTACGCCTCACTTCGAGCATGTTTTTATTTTTTTTTTTGTAGACGATGTTGTTTTTGTTGTATACTTAAAATACATGTATTTATGTATATTTACCTATAATAATGTGGGTCGCCACATCTTTATCTTTCATAAAACCTAAAATTGTCATATATTATATATCAAAAACCAACTAAAGCCATGTTTATATTATATCCTTTTGCAGGGTTAACCTTCTTTATGAGGATTTATTTGAAATATAAGCAATGGAATTGACATTTGAAACCCTGTGGGTTTGTTAAATCCGGTTATATATAAACGAACTATAACAATTTAAAATCGATAAATATAGCAGTTAAAAAATGTAAAACCAATTATTCTCCAAATTTTTGTCTAATCATTTACACTTCAGTCAATTTTTGCAAACATGCCAAACCTATTATTGGACGATACTTCAATGTCTTTTTGCGTCATTTAATTTGCCATAATTTGACGAATTGACAAAGTATTGTCGAAATGATGATTGATGATTTTTTAAAATATACCCAAAAATAATCTCCCCCCTCACTACCCACTCTAATATTTCATATCGATTCTATGACTGAACAAAAGAAAAGAATAAAAAGCAACAAATTAACAAAAAATAAAGGAAAGGAAACGACAATACAAAAAAGAACTGAACAGAGACCTCGACACGAGCCATATTTCAGCATTAGCATTCCTAAATCACGCTATGAGCAAGGATGGCGCTTTTGGTGATGCTGGTGGTGGTAGTTGCGTTTATTACCTTCCTTCTTTGCTGGATTGAAACAAAAACACAATCCCAAGAATGTACGGACGGACATACAGACTAAGAGATTTGTGTCTCCTTATGAACATTTCGGCATTATTACAAGGCTACACTCATAGAAAGAATTCCTCTTAAATTGGGTGCTAAATGTGCGACCATAACAATCAAGATTTTAGACTTTATGCCAAAAGAAGTAGTTGGTGATAATCGTTCACATTGCACGACTGATGGCAAATCATGCTGATGAGGCAGCAGGCAACGGCAAGCAAACACCAAAATAACTCCTGTGATTAGAAGATTCGAATTGTAAGAGAGAAAGAGAAAGGGAGGTAACACAAAAGTACATAACCCAAAACTGTGAACACCACACACACTCACACATGCCTAAGGGTTAAGGGTCAACTTCAAGGATGTTTCCTTATCCTTCAGCTCACACCAGTCGATGGCAAATAAATTATTGACTTTGTGTAAGTGCCATGAAAAGTGTTCAATTAAATCGATGCGAAATTTAAAACGAAATTTTACAACCCAACCATTGTTAGTCCATACAAATTGCGGTAGGGAAACATTTTAGGTATGGACAAATTTAATGGTCCATCAACTACTGGAAAATAAATTGAGCCCTTAGGAAAAGGCAAATCATTTTGTAAAATATGTTTTCATTGAATTCCATAGCATCATGATTCGATTCTTATTAAATTATTGTTGCCAAGGGTTTCATAAGGTATTCAAATAGCGTTAAAAAAACCAAAAATGAGGGATGCTTAAGGGTGGATATTGATAAGTAGGAAGACTTTAAGTATTTGCGTAGAGTATTAATATCAATTAACAAAGATTTTTAAAATCTATAAGAAAAGTGTAAATAAAAAGAATAAAATTAAATTAAGTTACATTGTTTTATTTATACTAAATGCACTAAAAACTAGAAAATAATTTTTCTCTTAGCCTCAATAAGTGCATACAGTGACTGTCACTAAAAATTATGCAACCTGAAATAAAAAATCTAAACGTTGATAACTTGGAAACGAGTTGAGATTTTTTTAAAAATTCAAAACACAATTTTGTAGGCAGAAGTGTTGTCTTTAAGATGACATGCAAAAACATCCCCTTTACAGTACCGTTATAATAAAATTTACCGAAAAACAAAAAATGGGCATTTTTAATGTGAGCGTTGAAAATTATGCACCACAATAATCGATTAATAATTTCCAAATTTTTCGCTTTTTATACAATTTTAGTAATCAGAATGGTGGCATTATTGATTCCCTATCGTTTTAGTAGTTTTGTCAATGATTCCGATAGAAAAATGATATTCTTGACGTTTACTGTTTTAATTGTTAAAAAATCTAAACTCGTTCCCAAGTTATCAACGTTTACATTTTTTATTTCAGGTTGCATCATTTTCAGTGACAGTCACTGTATATAAAACACTGTAAAAAAGACAATAGTGGTAGAGCAAAATCCATTATATGTCGTAGGACCGTTCCTAGAAAGTTCATATTTTATAGAAAGTTTATTGAGATTTTACGTACATTTTTGTAGTTGATTGTACCTTTAATGTTGGACGGTTTGGTATATATGGCGGTTTGGTATCTATAGACCAGAACCAGGAGAAATTATAGAAATCGCATTTGTTTTACATAGACATTGTCAGAAAACGAATTTTCATAAGTTATATACCTACATTTCGAAATTTGCACGTGAAATACCAGTTTTCTTATAAGGCACAACTTTCGAGTACCAGAAACAGAAATATATATTTTCCGTATTTTTATGAACTTTTTTCTAGAATTGTGGTCTCCCCTAAAAATATAGGTCTTTTTGGAACTTCTGTTGGCAATTGTGGATGTTCCGGATAAATATGAACCTTTGCCATCAATCGAAATAAATAAAATATTTTGTTTCGTACTGTGTTTTTAGACGAAAATGTGAAATAAGCAATATTCCTCTGTCTATCACTTTAAAACGAATACAAGTAAAATAAGTAAAATATAGTCGGAACTCTATACCACTACCCTGTGTGAGCATAAGCTTTTCACTGGTAAATATTTTTAGGTTGATACTAAAGTTATCAGCCACCCTGACTTTTATAACAAATGACTTAGGGCTAACTGAACTACAATAATAGAATAGCCAGGGCCGCCTCCTGACTACGTCGCAGAGTGGTTCAGAATGGTTTTTTCCTGGTCACTTTTAAACGATAGATTTTTTTTAATAAGAATTTGTTCGAAAAATAGATAACACAATCAGCTTTCCAGTGAGTCGAAAAAGTCAATGTTTCATCAAAATATGAGTGTTTTTGTATTTTTTATACATTTCTATATATTAACAATGAATGGTCAAACCTTAAAAATAAACCATAAAAATACTAAAACATTTAAAAAAATTAATACTCCCTTGGTTCACATAAAACTCATATTACTCATATAAAATCTCATATACTTACAAAAAATATACATTTGTTTAAAAGAGCTATAATTAATATGGGAAAAAGTATGAAAAAAATTCCTTTTTTTTTAATTTTAAAAAAGTGTTAGACTAACGGAATTGAACGAGTATAAAAGTATATATGGGCTAAAAGACGACCGTTTCGGGCATCATTCTACGACTACCAAACCTTCTTTCATATTGTTCCTTAAAGGTTCTACTCCACTAAACTTATAATTTCGCTAAAATGTAGTACCTGAAGAAACATAAAATAATTCACTTTGGTATCTTAAAGGAAACAATCCTACCTACCTAACAAAAAATTATTAACACTATATCTGTTTTAGTTTCCGATAAATAGTTAATTCTTTCTTCAGAAATTTGCAAAAGTTACATATTTTCCAAAATGGAAAAATTGCAGACTTTATGAATCAAAGCGATTCGAGAGCAGCTTTTCCGAAATTTTGTATGGGAGGTACTCGAAGGAGTGGACCGATCGAGTCCATTTTGGAACTTCATATATGTCTGGTAGAAATTTTACAATGTGCAATGTATGGACCAACTCAATTACTGCCTTCGTTTGTTATCGTGCGCACAATTCTAGCGAAAAGTTTTGCGCTCTTGTGGGAAAGGTACCCGAAGGAGTGAACCTTCGGGA
This sequence comes from Musca autumnalis, assembly GCF_047663935.1. Classification (NCBI taxonomy): domain Eukaryota; kingdom Metazoa; phylum Arthropoda; class Insecta; order Diptera; family Muscidae; genus Musca; species Musca autumnalis. The sequence goes on along the minus strand of NW_027412088.1, from coordinate 6,847,871 downwards.
CAAAATATGACGAAGGCCAAATTTTGGACCACATCGGTTGATCCACTATCGTGCGCTCTGTCAAACTAGACAGATGGACGGACGGACATTACTAAATCTACTACAAGTTGTTTGAACATCATTCAGTAAAAATCTCTACGAATTTGTACCGATCGAGTCCATTTTGTTAGTTTTTGTTAGTGTGTTAAGAGCTACGTTGTATATCACGATGTAGAACTTTTTGTTTTTGGTCAGAAGTAATGTAATACATCGAGTTATTGTACATCATTTATAAAATTGTATAATTTTATCATTTATAAAATTGTAACGATCATTGTAAAAAAAATCCGCCGAAAGCTAGTTCCCAGGAATAGTGTTTGCGGTGCTCACAATCCTTAAGCAAACGGAATTAAAAAATATCCATCTCAACAAATTCGGGAACTCTCAAAATTAAATTTTTGATTTTAACGACAAAAATGGATAGGTTTTCGCCTTAAATCCGTAATTTTATTTTAATAGTTTTTGAGCTATAGTCGGTACCGCTTTCAAAAATGTCATTCGAAAAAAAAAAAAAACGTTTTAACGCTTATTCCCCATATAAACTACAACGGGTTCTTACCTTTGAAACTCATAGCACAGCTCATTATTATCATATCGACTCCAAAAATTTTGCAACATATTCTATATTACCTGTACTTTAAAATAAGATAATAACAACCTTCCATTTTTATACCCTCAGCATTTATGCTAACGAGGGTATATACACTTTCATACGGGCAAAATGTGCCTCATCGAAATAATGGTTTTTGACGAAATTTGTTTCAGACAATTTGGAGTTGATTTAGCCATGTCCGTCCGTCTGTCTGGCTGGCTGGTGCGCACGATAACTCTCGAACGGAGCAACCGATTCGGTTCAAAATTTGGCTTTCGTAATAAATTCCCCATCAGTAATGCCGGCGACATTTCCTGAGTATTTAAGCCATGAAAAACTTCTCTACAAGTGGTGTCGCAAGACACGCCGTTCGAACTCGGCAATAAAAAGTAGGTCCCATATCATTGTGCCAATATGAATCGGCGTGCACTCATTGATATGAGAGAAGTCTCCCTTGTCCCTTCAGGGATGTTGTGGGAACATATGTATGTATGTAATATTTTGCCCAAACTTAGTTTAAGTTCGGTTATATCGGTGCACTCCTTCCGGTACCTCCCCCACAAAAGTTCGAAAATGAAAAATTTGTGCGCACGATAACTCTTGAAGGGAGTAACCGATTTGGCCCACACTTTGTACATCGTGAAAGTTCTACCAGACTTAGATGAAGTTTAAATATGGACTCAATCGGTCCACACCTTCGGGTACCTCCCACACAAAATTTCGGAAAAGTTCAGTTTAGGACCTGCTCTCGAATCACATTGATTTATGTTGTAGCAACTTGTATTCGCTGTCCCCCATACGGCGGTACAAGTTTCATAAGGGGCAAGTCCATACTTCCTGATAAAAAAGACTGAAAGGTGCAAAAAACCCCTATGACACCGTGTGTAGTGGTTGGAGCGCAAGATAAATCTCGAACGGATCTGCCAATTCGGTCCAAAATTTGGCCTTCGTAATATTTTGTCCAAACATAGTTTAAGTTCGAAGATAAACCATGTCGGTCCACTCCTTCAGGTACCTCCCCCACAAAAGTTCAAAAATGTTCGGAAAAATTGTGCGCACGATAACTCTTGCAGGGAGTGACCGATGTAATCCATACTTTGCACATCCCAATATATCTACCAGATATAGATCGGGTTCGAATATGGACTATATTTGTCTACTCCTTCTGGTACCTCTCACACAAAATTTCGGATAAGTTCACTTTAAGATCTGCTCTCGAATCACTTTGATTTTTGTTGAAGCGATTTGCATTCGCTACCTCCATTACGACGGAAAAGTTTTTTCAGGGGCAAGTCCATATTTCTTAGGAAAACAGCCCGAAAGATGTAAAAAATCCCTATGTCACCAAACCTGGCTGTCGGAGAGCACGACATTTCTCGAACTGTTCAACCGATTTGGTCCAACAATTAGTCTTCGTCATATTATATCCAAACTTAGTTTCATGGGGCAATACCGGTCCACAACTTCAGGTACTTCTCCCCAATATTTAAAAAAATGTCACTAAAATGTTAGGACGATATCACTTGCATGGAGCAACCAATTTGGTCCAAACTTTGGATCTCCTAATACTTTGTCAAAATTTTGTTTAACTTCTAAAATGGCCCACATCGGTCCTCCCTAAGGGTACCTCCCTCCCCCACAAAGGTTCAACATTTGTGTGTTAGTGCAGTTAATTCCTAATGTGGATTTGTCGGCAAGTTCAAATGTCCAAAAAGGGCCACAAAATTCTGAAGAGACCTTAAATACATTCGATCTGTCCGTAGGTGAAAGTTTCACTTCACATTGGCTGAGGGTATATATCTGTCGGCAAAGCCGACTGACGCTTTTTTACTTGTTTATTTACAATTTGCAAGTGACTATAACCCCCTAAGTCACATACAAGTTTTGCGTTTGTTTTAGTGGAGTCAGGTTGTCAGTTCAGTTCATGATTTGCTACGATCAGTCATCTCAGGTGACTCATCTGAGTCAATGTTTGTTTTTCGGATCGTAATTTTTAGAAGCGATGAGTGCCTTTCATCGTCCCTAACGTTTGTTTGAATCTGGCGCTACTAACTAGAATACACGGTTACAAGGACTAAGAAAGCTACTAGATTTCTTAAAAGGATTGAAATGTATATATTTTAAGTGAAAGAACACATCCTAATCCACTTTCGATTTTTTTGTTGAAAAATATGAATTAGCTCCAAAACAAATGGACTGATCACCATATATTTTTGTGAACTCATTAAGTACCAATTATTGGTGTCTTTAACGAACAAAGTGCAGAAGTTATATACCTTATATGCCCACAAAAATGTAGAGTGAACACCCGTTTCAAAAATGGCATTTTGAGAAAAACACATTCAAAGTGTTACTTCACATACAAAACACAATCGATCGACTTGAAATGTCTACCTCATATTCACTAATGATACTAATACTTTACAATAAGTCATTAAAAAGTTGTCGGGTATTTATACCCTCAGCCTTTAGGCTAGTAAGGGTATATACACTTTGATACGACCAAAAATGTGCCTCATTAAAATAACGGTTTTAGACCTCAAGTATGTTTGGACGAAATTTGTTTCAGACAATTTGGAGTCGATTTAGCCATGTCCGTCCGTCTGTCTGTCTGGCTGATTCGAACCAAATTTTGGGTATTGTAATATTTTGTCCAAACTTAGTTTAAGCTCGAAGATGGGCCATATCGTTCCACTCCTTCGGGTACCTTCCACACAAAAGTTCAAAATTGGTCTGTAAAATGGTGTGAACGATAATTCTCGAAGGGAGCAATCGATTTGGTCCAAACTTTGCACATCGAAAAGTTGTGTTCCTTAATGAATTGTGTATCCACCTTGGACATTCATTCATTGGAGCTTTAATCAACTTAGTTAACCGAAAATTAAGGCTCGGAATGTTGCACTCTTAGGGTACTGGTTCCCCAATTTTTAGTTAATCTTGATCTTTTGTTGGAGGATTTCTTCGAGTTTTTTTTTTGTTCTTAAAACGAACCCAACAATTTTATAAGTGTAGATATCAGAATTTTGGCCCGAGGCATTTATCAGTTTAGTGTTGTAATATTCCACCAGTAATATGCACAACTAAGATTAATATTAATATAATAAGCTTGTTTGAGCTTTCTGGATCCCTTTTACTGACTTTCGGAATAATGACTGTTAAATATTTCCTACTTATGTCAGTCAGCTTGGTAAAGTATATAGTACCCAAAGTTAGTTTTTATGTGACTGAAGATCCTCCATGACGGCTTTGTTATCAATTAACGTTATCACTAGACATCGGATTTTGCATATTTTTTAATATTAAAGATACGAAGATTCTGATTGGACCAAAATTCGTTTCAAAGAAATTCAAATTCAATGGCAGGGTCATATTTCGTATTTATTTTGCATATTTGCATATGCACAAAATATGCAAAAAATATGCAAAATATGCAAAAAAATATGCAGAATATACAAACAGATTTTGGCCGAAAATCGTCATAAAAGTCGTAAAATTGTTATTTAAAGTTGGAAAAACCATCAGAAAATACATAACAGTGTTCTAAACTAAGACTGTTGACCGTATAACGTCGATTTTTTCAGCAGATTATTATGTTATTGAGACCATTTACGACAGTGTGGTGTAGGGTATAAAATATGGTATCGTAATACCATTTTTTATTATTAAACTATGTAAAAATATAAAATTTGATAAAATACCAAACGTTTTATGTAAAATTCAATATTTTCTTTTTTGTAGCATCTAAATTTAATTTGTAGTATTGGACTGGTTTTAACTCAAAGGACCAAATCGATCTCGGATTTTTTAGCCGGGGAGCCGCCTAAACCTTATAGTATTGTTAGATTTTAAGATTGCCAAATTTTGAGCACAATTCGAATATGTTAAAACGTGTGGTACTGGGGCTTCGAAGTTATGAAAATCTATATTTTTTTGCTATTTGGCGACTTCGACGGTCCATATATGTGGAACGGTTAAAGCTACTTGCCCGTATTACGCATTTAATTAAAATCTATTCTGTTCTTAACATTTCTTGCTGAACAACAAAGTACGTAAGTGTTACTGAATTCGAGATAGTAAACCCAATGTCCCGAAAAAGGCCTTAGGGCAAAAATGGAGTCTATTTAAAAAAACAACTTTTTTCTTCCTACATTATCAAATTTTTGCAAATGAAAACGAATATATTTTATTTTTTGAAGTTTTGCCTTTTTAGGGCGAAGATCATTTTTTTAATGATTTTTGTTAATTTTCTCGTTTAGAGTTAAGCTTGATGATCTGAAATTATTTGCAAGTGAAAAAGGAAAGCCAAGGACTCGAACCCACATAGTCACCAAATTACGTTACCTGGTTTCATTGAATATATTTTACTTTATTTGAAAATGTTGCCTATTAGGGCGAAGATCTATTTAAAAATTTATTTTAATTCATTTCTCGGTGGAGCCGAGCTTAATGACCGATGCTGTTTGCAAGAGAAAAAGGAAAGCCGAAGATGCGAACCCACACAACCACCATTATGTGACATGTTACGTCTTTTGTAGAGACTCATCAGACATATCGACCGTGGAATGGCATCGCCATCCATCAAACATTTCCGTTTTCAAATGTAATTTTGTTTTTACAAATATGGACATTTGTACATTCATTGTATGGCTTCAGTGACAAACGCTTACATTTTGTTCATACATATTTTAATTTACTTATGTCCGTAATTTCAACGTCTGTGTAATCGGGTAGGTAGCTATCTATTAGTTATGTTTACCTACGCGTTTAGTAATTTCTCCATGCCATTTACCGAGGCGTGTAAATTTTGAAATCATGTGGTAATATTGGTGATTTTCATTCATGATTTCGCAAAATCATTGCCACATAGAAGTGTTTTACAACTTTTAACACATTGGCAACGATTAACCAGGTAAAATCCTTGGTGTAAGTAACACGGGCGTATTTGACTCGGTAAGGTTACCTATGCGTTGAAATTATAAAATGTTGCTTACACGTGAGATATCTGTGAACTCATAGATAGCTAAGTCTTGAAATTACGGTCATTACATACATAATGTGGTTTTGGAGCCATCTGGGTATAGATAACAACTTGGTGATGAACTCGACTCCTTGCTATGTCGCTTACAATTTTCAAGTTATTTACCATCCTATACCCCTCCTGGTAATTGATGTTCTGTGTAGTGTTGGGCAATCTCGTTGATTGAGCGGATCGATCTTTTTCATTCCGTTCACCAAAAAGATTCGGGTCTTTCACTTCGTTCGTTGGCTCTTTTTCATTCAATAAAACATTTTAGTCCATAATCTTATATATAAAAGACAATGTATATATGTTAGTATGTTTGTTTGTATGTTCCGCATAGACTCAAACAAGGCTGAACCGATTTTCATGAAAACTTCAGATAATGCACAGGAAACACCGGTGGTGAAAATAGGCTATATATTTTTTTGCATTTCGGAGGGGGTCCTATTTTTTAAAAACGCTATTTTAACAAAATTGACGAACGTATCGGAGAGAAAATTAATTTGCGAGACAATGGTTGTTGTGTCTCCGATCCTAGGTACTGATTTGGGCCTGAAGACCCGACCACGCCCACTTTTTTAAATAGCTTATATATTAAAAACTGCTTAACCGATTATCCTGAAAATTTCAGATAATCTACTGGGAGGGCCCGTGGTGAAAATATTTTATATATTTTGTTGAATTTCGGAGGGAGCTGGGAACCTCCCCCATGCCCTTTTTTTGAAAACGATATTTTAACAAAACTGAAGAACGTTTCGGAGAGAAAAATAATTTGGTGACAATGGTGGTTGTGTCTCCGACCCTATGTACTCATTTGGAACCAGACCACGCCCACTTTCTAAATATCTCATATATCCAAAACTACTAAACCGATTTTCTTTAAAATTTCAGAGAATGGATAGAAATAGTGAAAATAGACTATATATTATGGTGAATTTCTGAGGGGGCAGGCTACCTCCTCTTTGCCATATTTTTTTAAAACTCTGTCTTTGCAAAACTTACTAACGTATGGCTTAGAAAATAAATTCGCGAGACAACGGTGGTTGAATCTCCGACCCTAGGTACTTATTTAGGGCTTAAAGACCCGACTATTTTTAAATATGTTATATCTCTAAAACTACTGAGCCGATTTTCTTTAAAATTTCAGAGATTTTACAGCGATGGCCGTAATGAACACGCGTGGTGAAAATAAGCTATATATTTTTTGAATTTTGGAGAGAACGGCGTACCTCCCCCATGCCCTCCTTATTTTAAATTCCCATTTTTTAAATACGTTATATCTCCAAAACTTCTGAACCGATTTCCATGTCATTTTCAGATCATGTGCAGGGATAGTCCCTGGTGGAAATATGCTGTATAAACTTACGAACGTGTCCGTATCCCCAACCCTGGGTACAAATTGTAGCCGTAAGACCCGACCACTCCCGATTTCTGAAATATGTTACAAATCAATGGAAATAACAGTTGTTATGCACATCGAAGCTTTGGTCTTATTGGAAAGCGAGTCTTTAAATTAGAAGGCAACATATGGATTGCTATATCTTCATCAGGTATACATTATAAGAAGGTGCAAGGATTGATTGAATTGCACACATGCAATATTAAATGGAAATTATCATCTGGAACAAATGTACGATGGCACATAAAAATTCCCAAGAAGCTTTAGAACGATTCTTGAAGGATTTAAGAGCAATTCATGTTTAGATTTCGGACAAACACTGCCAGTTATAATATTCCAGCAGATGAAATAAATGCATGCCTCAAGTCTTAAGTTAACATACCGCCAAATTTCATATAGACACCATCATTTGTGAAGATGTTTTATTTATAGTCATTTGCAGTGGTTTTCTGAACGTGGTGGTGGTTTTGAATATGAACGAAATAGGCTAGAAGAACGATATGAACGATATGATTTAGGGAACGATATGAGCTAACTGAATCAATGATTGTTTTGTGTGAGCAAATTTGTGATGCTTGCGCTAACGCAGCTTATGTAAGTAGATTTTGTGTGTAAAACTAATTATGGTGGTTCTGCTGCTAATTTTGTAAGCAGCAATGTCTTGACCATCAGGGATCTAAATGAACGACATAAACGAATGTGGTAGATACGGATCCGTTCGTTCTTTTCACGGAATCGTTCCTTGGAACCTGTTCGTTCATGAACGACACAACTCTAGTTCTGTGGTCAAGTTGCATTATCTTTTTCAAGAAATTCGAAGTTAAAGTTTAATCTCTTGAACAACAATTAAGTCTCACTTATAATTATGCCTGGTAAACCTTTTACTAGGAATTTCGGCAGTTGATTCTTGTAAGTTTGGATCGATTATTTCTGGAGAAATTTCTATCTTTGATTTGTTAAGATTTTTGTGGTCTTTTGGATCTTTACGGTGTTTTGCACTATCAGATCAAACAATGCCAGACCAATAAGTTCAGGACTAAGGTACCACATATGATTTATCATTTTGTTATTTCCTTTATCTGATATTTGTTTGTGAATGCCTTTCGTATTAAGTAAATCTTCAATGCGGTTAAGGTCTTGTTTTGGACCTAAAAATATTTCTGAATATCGTTTTCACTATTTTTTGTATTAAACTCAATCTACTGTCTCTATTTCTTTTTAACCTATTGATAATGTTTACCCAATATATTCTATATTATATCTATATAAACATTATCTGGTTCATTATACGTTTTGTAAAATCAATAACCCAAACTCTCACTTATAACACTCAGTTGTTGTCGTGTGGGATACCAAATAAATAAAATAGAAAAAACATTCTGGGGGCGTCCAGTCTCGAACGATTTAAACGCAAGGTGCTTCTACGGCCTCATGTTCTTGGGAAGTGGGCTGGGCAGTAGTTTTAAAACACTCTCGCCTACTTCGAACTTGGATTTGTCAATTGCAGGCTATTCTTATAGAAATCGCTTGAATATGTTTGGTTGATGTCCGGATGTGCTTCCAAACTTGCAGTCAAAAATCCCTCTTAACAATTTTCTAACATTTTTTAACAAGGTGGTACAGAAGCTCTCGACCTCGACCTGGTGAGACCCCATTTTTCTAGGCATTTGTACACTGCTAGTTCTTGTTTCTCCCATGAGCTACTGTCAGTTTTAGGAACACCTAGTAGTTGTTCCTTACCCCCATGTGATACCAGAACAGCAACCCGTTTTTTCTTCCCTGTTTTGAGAATATCTGGTAATAGTTTTCCATGTCAGTGCACACAAATAGCCTCGTTCCTTGCGTTTATTTTTCACGGTTTATTCTCCGCTGTTCACGGATAAAGCTTCTAGAGATCTTATATTTGTAGGGATCTTCTCCGATAACTTCTACTGTATCCATAATGATACTAGTAACGTTCCTATTCACCTTACAGGGGTCCAGCAAGTGACAATTGCATAGTTACGGTTTTCTTGAAGCCACGCTTGATTGTTTTCGGGACAGATGGTTCTTCAGATTCTACGATACGTTTAGCATCAAAACAAGACCTAGACCTCATTGAAAATGTATTGAAATATGAAAACATTGACACACAAATTTCAGAAAAAGGAAATAACAACATAATTAATAATCTGTGGTATCTTAGTCCTGAACTTGTTGACCTGGCATTGTTGGATCCAACGGTGCAAAACGCCGTAAAGAGTCAAAAGGCGACAAAAATCTTAACAAAGCAAAGATTAAAATTTGTTCAGAAATATTCGATCCAAGCTTCCAAAAGAGCAACTGCCGAAAATCCTAGAAAAAGGTCTGGCATAATTCTTGTTGTTCAAGAGATTAAACATTAACTCCGAATTTCCAGGAGGCGCAAAGGATGGTGAACAACTTGAAAGTTGCGAACTACATAGCAGAGCGTTCTTCAAGTAGTCAGCTGTTCATAGATAGCTCCAAAACCACATGATGTCTGACTCTCGAATTCCGAAAATTTATAAAAATGAATAGTCTTAATAGTCTCCATTTTCGCAGAAAGCCGTACCTAGTCACGTCTTTGGATTTATTATCTCGAATTCTGTAATACCTATTTAGTATTAGATTTATTATATATACTTATATTTTGTTGTTCAGCAAGAAATGTTAAGAACAGAATGGCCTTTAATTTAATGCTTAATATGGACAAAAAGCTTTAACCATTCCAGAGAAATGGGTCGCCGAAATCGCCAAATAGCCAAAAAATCGAGATTTTCATAATGTCGAGGCCCCAGGTGCACATGTTAACATATTCCAATTGTGCTCAAACTTTGACTGTCGTAATATCTGACCATACTAAAAACTTTATGCGGTTGCCGCCTTAAAAAATCCGAAATCGATTTGTTCCCGTTGAACAATAACCAGCCCAACGCTTCAAATTATAACAAAGAAAATGTTGAATTTTACATAGAACGTTTGATATTTTATCAAATTTTATATTTTTGCATAGTTTAATAATAAAAAATTGTATTACAATACCGTACTTTTATACCCTACACCACACTGTCGTAAGAGGTCTCGACAACACAATAATCTGCTAAAAAATCGACGTTAAAGGTCAACTATTTTAATTTAGAACACTTTGACGATTTTTGACGAATTTTCTAACATAAATTGACAATTTTACGACTTTTATGACGATTTTCGGCCAAAAACTGTTTGCATATTTTGCATATTTTACATATTTTTTTTTTGCATATTTTGCATATTTTTTTGCATGTTTTTGATATGACCCCAAATATCGAAAAATTGTCCAATCGGATGAGAAATAAAAAACATGCAAAAATCCGATGTCTAGTTATCACATACAATATTGTTATTAGTCATAACAAGTAAAAAAGTATCAGTCGGCTTTGCCGACAGAGATATACCCTCAGCCTGTGTATATTGAAACAATTTTTTTTCCAAAAAACGCATGTATTTAGTGAGTTTTAAAAATTTTGGGCGTTTGAACTGACAAAAATGTTGATTAGGATTTAATATCAAAAGTTTTGCGGAGGAGATACTAAAAAGAATGGATCTCCAGCCACTACATATGGTACCATAGGGGTTTTTTAGAACTTCAGGGATGTTTGCTCAAGAAGTATGAACTTGCCCCTGAAACAACTTTTACCATCGCAATTGAGGCAGCAATGCAAGTTGCTTCAACAAAAATCAAAGTGATTCGAAAGCAGGTCTTAAAGTGAACATGTATCCGAAATTTTGAGTGGGAGGTACCGGATGGAGTGGACAAATATAGTCCATATTTGAACCTGATCTATATCTGGTAGATATATTAGGATGTGTAAAGTATGGACCAATTCGGCCACTCTCATCAAGAGTTATTGTATGCACAATTTTTCCGAACATTTTTGAACTTTTGTGGGGGAGGTACCTGAAGGAGTGGACCGATATGGCTTATCTTCGAACTTAAACTATGTTTGGACAAAATATTACTAAGGCCAAACTTTGGACCGAATCGGCAGACCTGTTCGAGAGTTATTTTGCCCTCCAACCTCCTCACACGGTGTCATAGGGGTTTTTTTGCAACTTTCAGGCTATTTTCTCAGGAAGTATGGACTTGCCCCTGATGAAACTTATACCGTCGTATGGAGGGCGGTTAATACAAGTTGCTAAAGCAAAAATTAAAGCGATTCGAGAGATGTTCCTAAACTGAACTTTTCCAAAATTGTGTGTGGGAGGTACCCGACGGAGTATACCGATTGAGTCCATATTAAAACCTGATCTAAGTCTGGTACACGCTCCACGATGGGCAAAGTATGGACCAAATCGGTTACACCCTTCAAGAGTTATCGTGCGTACAAATTTTCCGAACATTTTCGAACTTTTGTGGGGGAGGTACCGGAAGGAGTGGACCGATATAGCTCATCTTCGAACTTAAACTAAGTTTGGACAAAATATTACGAAAGCCAAAATTTGAACCGAATCGGTTCATCTCTTCGAGAGTTATCGTGCGCTCCAGCCAGCCAGACAGACAGACGGACGGACATTGCTCAATCGACTCCAAATTGTCTGAAACACATTTCGTCCAAACATACTTGGGGTCTAACCCCCAGTTTTTGTAACTTGTTTTTGTTCGTTCGTCTATATTCGTAATAATTTAGGCATTCATAGCTCAGCCCCCAGGTGACATTCACATCTAATTTTTCGTATACCCGTTCCATATATCATTAAGGATTCCTCATTTAAAAATCAGCGCTCTACATTTGCGCTAAAGCGAGTAAATCGATCTACAAAATTTGACAATTCGTGTGAGAAGAATAAAAATTTTTACAAAAACTGGGGGTTAAACCATTATTTCGATGAGGCACATTTTGCCCGTATGAAAGTGTATATACCCTTCATAGCCTAAAGGCTGAGGGTATATAATACATAAAAAGTACACAAATTTGCAAAAATGATTAATTTGATAGTACTGCTTTTGCAATACTTTTATTGTCACCTCAAAGTAGTAGGTAATTCTTATTTTTCTCAGTATTTGTTATAAATCGAAAATAAACTTTGTATATTTTGACGGATATTTTTTGAGGACTAATAGCAAGAAATTTGCACAAAAACCGTACAATTTGTACATTATTTGTTGCCATAAACAAACAATTTATATTCAATTTTGTACAATTTTGGTCTTTGCCATACATTTCTTGCCTAACTGAATATTCCCTTTAAAGCAGCGGAAGGTTGAGAGTTGAGCCATTATGACCTAAGGAGTGAGTTTCATTAGCCCAATTTCTGTAAAAAATGTCCAACCTTGTGAGATTCATAACAATTTCATATTGAGTATTTCTTACAAAGTAAACCACAGCAGGATATTTTAAAACAATTGTTATATAATGATGAATCCGAGTTTTACCCTTACAGAATTCGAACTATAAACATATTCTATATAGTATTACTGTAATTCTTTAAAATGAAGTGTTTTAGGATGGATCCCATAATGTCTACCATTAAAATTGATACTAGTGTAGGATTTTTCGATATATCCACTGCATCCACCTAAAATTGATGCTGACATTTTTAAGCCGGATTGCAATGGTGCAATGGTGGTGCAATGGTATGCGCACCCGCCTTGCACGCTGAAGGTCGTGGGTTCGATTCCCCGGCCAGTCAACATCAAAATTTTCAACGGTGGCAAAATACCCCTCAGTAATGTTGGCGACATTTCCTGAGTATTTCAGCCATGTAAATCTTCTCTACAAAGTGGTGTCTTAAGACACGCCTATCGGACTCGGCGATAAACAGTAGGTCCATATCATTGAGCTAAATATGAATCGGGGTGCACTCATTGATATGAGAGAAGTCTCCCTTGTCCCGTATGGGATGTTTGTGGAACAATTATTATAATGTATATCTCATGAGTGTGCTCCATACAGCATCCTAGTAATTGGATTCTAAAGACCAAAATTTGATGCGTGAACTTTCTTAAAAAAACTTATTTCTTGCGAGTATAATTTACAAGTGTCATTGAATTTCCTTTGAACCTCGTGTGAATTTAGTTTTTTATGCGACGGATCTAATAAGCCTTTCCGCGATCGAATCCAGCAACTAAAACCGCGGATATAAATATCTTGAAAATAGGAAAATCAGCAAAAATTTATTTTGACAAATCGGCGTATTAAACCGTGATTTTCTTTAACATTTTTTACATAAATGGAATCCTTTATACGAGATTATAATATGTAGGAAAAGGCGTGTCATAAGTTACAGAGATATGCGAGTAATATGGTTATCTTACGCAAAATAGAATGCCTCCACATCCGCGATTCTTGAAGAATCTATTTCAAATAGGTGTATATTGACGTATTTTTGATGGGTGCTACTGAAAGCGGGTGCGCATCAAAATCGTATGCACATTGCGCGACGTTTACCCACTTTAAGGTTTTTTGCATTGTGTGATGCAACTGGCAGCACACTTTGGGCGCCGAGTGAAACATCTAAGCTTTCACGATGGTAAACCATATTTCTTGATGAAGTTTTAGCAGTACACATTAATTATTGTATGTGGATTTAGCGAAATAGTTGGAGAACTCCCAAATATTTTTTTCTAATTTTTCGAATCAAACAAAAAAATATTTTCCAACAATAAGGGTCCTAATTACTATATTCGATTCGATCGAGTATTTGCTCGAGAATGAAAAAATCTAACTATGGAAACCTATTCACGCCAACAACTGTAAATTTACTAAGGTATATGCATTAGCAATTTGTTACAACAAAGTCAAAAAGTTTTACAAAAATAAATAATTTTGTACAGTTTTCTAGCACAACTTCATTCCGAAATTATTACCCAAAGTATTATTCAACGATTTCAACAAATATTGAATTGTTCGTTAATAATTTTTTTGTTTTCTAGTTTTTGCTTCAAAATAAACTAATTTTTTAGCATCTACCTTCTTAATGTTCTTTGGAGAACACATAGGTTTTCATAGTTCGATTTTTTCATTCACGAGCAAATTCTCGATCGAATCGAATGTCGTAATTAGGCAAAAGTTTTTCTCTTTTGTTGTTGCTGTAATATGCAATTTATGTACCCAATCGTTCATATTTTTCTACGCATTGTCTAGATTCGGCATATATTTTTTAATTTATTTATTGAGGGTTTGTACGGAATCTGGGACAGGATAATTTGGATTTACTTCAAACTTTTTTAATATTTGTTGATTTTTCGCGAAAATAATTGCAAAGAAAATTTGGTTTCTACCATATGCATGTCGAGTAGACGTAGTTTTAAAATCATTTCTGCTATGAAATGCATGGGTATTTAAGGAGCGGAAAACAGAAATATCGTAAACAATATTTCAATACTAAACAAATCAGGAGCAATTTTTTCAACAAACCCATAAAATGCAATGAGTTTTTCTAAATGCCATGATGGTTGTTATAACGGGCGATACTAATGATGTCTTTTTCTTTCCATTTACTCAACGCGAGGACATTAACCTTGCAATAAGAACAAGTGTTTGAATAAAGGTCGAAGGTCATTGGTGTTTATCCATATTGCCCGACAGCATGAGCCGGAGAGATAAAGAGAGCGACTAAAGAAATTCCAATAAAATTATTTTCTTTTCAAATGTTTTCATGGTCCTTTAAACGGAAAGTTGTTATCGAAAAGGCGTTAACGGATATACAACATTCAAGGGTTTCCGTTGTGTTTCCGTTCTAGAGGAGACCCTAAAATGCTGTGCTCTTTTTTATCGGGCATTATTCCGAGTTTGTGTAATAAACGGAAATACTTAAACACCATCAAACACACAGTAATCACCACACTTAAGCAAGAAGAGTGAAAGTATCCAAGTACTCGGCTCAGCATGACATTCAAATGACGGCGACAATAACGTAGGCAAGCAAGCAAGCATTTATTAGCAATGAATGGGTGGATGGATGACTGGCTGGCTGGCTGGATGAGTGAGTGGCAGTTATTCATTCAGCCAACATTTCGCCTTCGTATTGACAATGAGTCGAGACATTTAATCCCTTAAATACTGTGGCATTTTTTAATAAGGAAACGTTGCATTATCCATAAATGCCACAGCCATTCATTGGAGGCGCTGCCAAATGAAGCAGAAAACAGAAAACACACACATGAACCAAACATCCATCGTTCATGCACTCTGCACTATAGCTCCGACTATGCAAAATGTCGAGAAGTATGGCAAAAAGGAGTTGGAATAAAACAGCAGCAACAACAACAACCAGACCGTCGTCCGGCTCACCACACACACCAATTGGCAATGAGGTTATGGCGTGGCATGATGTGTTTCTTGTCGAATGCAACAACACCATAATCATGGACACTGAACGGATGGAAGGACGGTCGGACGGCCATGGTGTGGTTCATTGTGTCTGGTTTCTGGTGGTGTTCGTCGGCGTCCGCATCGATGACGAACAATTAAGCAAGCCACAATTCCACACAAACGCACATATACACACTCTGGAGTACAGCAGACTGGCAGCACAATTTTGTTGTGTGTGACTGCGTTTGCTGGCCCCTCTAGCGGCAATTTTAACTTTTATTTTAGAGTTCCGCCCACAGATCGTTCCCGTCCATCTGCAGTTTAATAAGCCAATAACAAAACAAAAGCAAAGGCAAAAAGAACTTTAGCGAATATCTGAAACCCAGCCAAGCAACCAGTCAACCAGCCAGCCAGGCAGTAACAACACTCATCCAGTCAACAACATAAGAGGTGACCCCCATTCTCTTTTGCCCCCTCAGTGAGTGAATAAATTTCAATGTGTGTGTTTGATTTTTTCTTCAATGTTTGCTGTAGGAAAAGAAGGGGGATTGACGGGACAAAGGGGTATTTTTGCTGACAACATACTCAGTTGTTTGTACAACCAAATCATTATTGTAAATACAAAACAACTGTGAATTGTTGTTGGGAGAAGAAGGGCAGAGAGAGAGGGGCATTGCAAGGAGACGAACACGGGTAACACAAATGTTGCAATATTCGTTCAAGACACGCAACTCACTTTTGCACAGTCAGCTAAAAACAGAAATAAATTGGTCAAAAAACAGTCCATTGAAAAGATGGAACAACGAATTAAAATGCCATAGGTGTTTGAGATTACAATTTTGAAACTCGAATGCATATTGCAGTTTTAAGATTTTGTATTATTGTTGTAAAGTCTACTCAAATATTTATATCATGACATTTACCCAGAGTTTATTAAGTATAGTGGTCGCCGCACTAGGAAATGGCTCGCCCGATTCTACACTGATATCCTCCACTCAGGCCATATCCCTGGCCCTTTTAAGACATCAAAAGTCATTGTTCCTCTCAAACCAGGCAAAAACTCAGCTAAATCTTCGAGTTACCGGCCGTCACAGTATGGAATAAGCACTCCTGCTGTAATTAAATAAGATCATTCCGTACTGTAGAATTGCAATATTATATCAGCTCTCCTCTGCGACCTCCACTTCACTGTTCATATAAACAACAACAATAGCATAACGAACAAACTCAACTACGGCTTGCCACAAGGCTCAGTACTAGCTCCTACACTTTTCAATATGTACATCCACGACCTTCCTGAGACTATTTCCCTCAAGTTCATCTACGCGGACTTTGGAAAAGGCTTTAAAGAGCGATCTATCGATAATCTCATCCCATTGCGGCAGATGAAAACTAAAGCCTTACTTACTTACTTTCTTAGCTGGCCCATTACAGAACAATTGTGCTATAGGCCGAACTAAGAAAAGATCTCCATTTCTCTCTGTCTATTGCTTCTCTTTCTGCAATACCGCGCCTTGTCATCTCTTCATCCACTTGTTTGCGCCATCTATTCTTTGGCCTGCCAATTCTGCGTGCACCGGCAAGCGGCTCATATTTATACGCCTTTTTAGCGGGTTCATCATCGCTCATTCTTATGATATGGCCTAGCCAACGCAATCGTTGCATCTCAATACGTTTAACTATATTGATGTCGTTGTATAGCAGATACAGCTCGTGGTTCATGCGACGTCGATATTCACCGTCAACGCAGATTGGTCCGTAGATCTTTCGAAGAATTTTTCTCTCAAACACACCAAGCACTGCCTTATCTGCTTGCGCAAGTACCCAGGCTTCGGAACCATACATCAGCACGGGTAGTATCAGTGTTTTGTAAAGCGTTGTTATTGTTTGAGGAGATACAATTGTTTTTTTTATTTCACAACTGATGTCGTTAGTTGTGTTTACGGCGGTGCCGAGGTAGACGAAGTCTTTTACTACCTCTAAATTATAGGAACCAACGTCAACACTTGGCCCGATCTCTATGGCGCGTCGACACCATCACTTTAGCAGATTCTCCTTCGACCTTCATAAAGGTATCTGTTACTTCTTTTACTGATCGTCCCATGATGTCTATATCATCAGCATAAGCAAGTAACATGTAGCTATTGGTGTAGATTGTGCCACTTCTTTTGACGTTTGCCTCTCGTATGACCTTTTCCAGCCGGATGTTGAAGAGATCACACGAGAGACTGTCTCCTTGCCTGAAACCTCTTTTGGTACAAATTTCTTCGGAGAGGTTCTTTCCTATTTTAACTGAGGATCTCGTGTCAATTAAAGTCATTTTACAATGCCGAATGAGCTTTGCGGGGATACCAAATTCAGACATGGCCTGGAATACCTTTCAACGTAGTGGGCTGTCGAAGGCTGCTTTATAATCGATAAAAAGGTGGTAGGTGTCGATCCGCATCTCTTGGGTCTTCTCCAGGATTTGTCGCAGGGTAAATAACTAGTCAATGGTGGACTTTCCAGGTCTAAAGCCGCATTGGTATGGCCCAATTATGTCGTTGACCATAGGCTTTAGTCGTTCGCACAATATCCCTGACACGATTTTGTAGGCAATCGGGAGTAGACTTATGCCACTATAGTTAGAGCATACAGTCTTATCTCCTTTCTTATGGACGGGACACAGGATACTCAGGTTCCAATCGTCGGGTACTCGTTCTTCCTGCCAGATAGTGCTAACTAGCTAATGAATACACCTTATCAGCGTGTCGCCTAGTCTAAAGCCTAGTCTATCGAAAACCAAAATGTTTTGTTTCCACCTCACGCATATTGATGCAGACGAAAAAAAACTATCAGTTCGCCTTAATGGGTCTGTTCTCTCCCACAACTTCGATTCAAAATACCCGGACATAACCCTCGACAGAATCCTTTCGTTTAAACAACACCTAGATCAAACCTAGAAACATCATCCTGAAACTCGCAGGAACGAAGTGGGATACATCCGTCGACTACCTTTGAACATCTGACTTGACTCAACAGTCACCACGTAAAACGAATTGACACCCAGGCTAAACCCCACCATGGGACTAAAAACAAGAACACTAAAATCAACTCCGAACGAATGGCTTTCAATGTTATCGAACATTCAACCTACAAATCTAAGAAGAAAATATGCTCTTCTCCAGGAGTATAACAAAATTGCCGAAAATACCAGTATAACCCCTAATCTAGATCTAGCAATAGCATATAAATCCAGGTTGAAATCCAGAAAACCGCCTTTACTACTAGCTAAACAACCAAACAGCGAAAATTTCAATACCCAGACAGTTTGGCTATCGCAGTCGAACTCCTTGGGTTCTAGCAGTCGTCTTTTCAACCCACAAAACAGAAATACTGAATTCGATCTATCGATCCGCCCTTCCACAGGTCTAACAATGGAAAACCTACATAGGTGGGGTCTCGACGAACCCAGTTGCGTGTGCTGAGCCCAAATTTAATCGATCGATCACATAATTTACAACTGTTCGGTTCTATCCTTTCCAGGAAACATTGAGGAGGTACAGTCCCTTTCAATAGACGCAATATCTTTGCTAAACAAATTGAACCTGTAGATACTCTTTATTTTTTTTTAAGAAATTCATACGCTAAATAAAATTATTCACATTTTGCCATTCTCAGCTATACCATCATTTATTTAGTGTATGTGTAATAATATTAAAAGTTGTACCCCACGTTGGGCGCCACTTTATAATTGCATTTTATTAGTATCATTAGTTGCATCCAGGTACTGGGATTTTCAGATTAAAAGTGTGTGAAAAATCTTGTAATCATGCTACAGGTCTCTTTTTGATTGTAACAGATCTGGAGTTTCTTATATCGACATATCCAGTTGGACTAGGAATTTTTTTTGTATATTTTACTAGCAAATCTGAAAATCTTGTCCATTGGGCACCCCGAAATGGTTTCGAGATGTATTTCTGGCAACGCCTGTGGTTAATAAAGAAGCCTATTCATTCGATAATAATCGGATAATATTAACGATCTAGGCAATCTGGTAAGTGGTATAAATAGCGTGCTATGGGAATAACACTTTTCCAAACTGTTGCTATGCAGTAGTAGCAATGATATCCCACTAGACTTATCCCAGAAAATGATATTGAAAAAATACTGCCCAACGAGAGTGAGGTGTTTCAGCAAAAGAACATGATTATCCTGTAAACCTTCTGGGCTTTACATACCAAGGTTTTCTACAACGGCCAAAATATATTGCAAAATTTACAACATTTGTTTATTGTGCCTCAAAACACTGTGTGACCATAATAGAAATTGAGCGCAATTTAACATATAAACACGTACAGCAAAACAAGTACGGGGAATGAGGCTACTTCTTCATTCTCATAATAGGCAAGATACTGAAACGAAACTACAAGGCAGGAGAAAAAAGAAACAGTCGAACGAACACACAACCATGTCCATTGAAATAAAACACAAACAGCAACAACATGAATATCATACAAAAACTCATTTATTCCGAAATACCAAGTTGAGCAAAAGAAGGCACGAACAACAAAGTTCAGGACTGGTTGAATGGTGATTATTTGTGTTTAAATTTCGTTAAAAGAACCAGTGAGGAGGAAAACGTGCAAAACATAAAAAGCCATAACCACTGCCGTCGTCGTCGTGTAAAAACTCATCGACTCACTCACTGTAAGGTGATGGTACAAAGTCTGTTGTTGTGTTCTCTCTTCTGGTTTGGTTTTTATTTAGGATGACTGCGGCAACCTGGCATTCCATTTATTTGGCATGTCATGCCATTACTACCAACCATCCATGGGCATATGTAACAATGCCCAGATTCTCCACTTCGTTTCCTTGACAGTTGCTATTCTGCTCTTAAGCTTCCTTTACGGTGACTATGATAGGATTACTTTGCAAATACTTACAATGCGCAGCACTCAACGCCTGCCGCTTGCTCACTTGCCTGTATTTCGTTAACAATTCGCTTACAGACGAAATTAAACTTGGGTTGCAGTTCGTTTCTCGTTTTTCGTTGTACTTCTTCAAGTTGAAGTTTTTGCTGGTTTCTTGTTGCAGTTGATTGCTGATTCCTGTCTTCACTCTCTGCACCCATGGGATTAGCGAGGGTAGTTTGGCAGGGGAACGGCTTCAAGTTGTTAGGCAATAAAAAAGTTATTGTTTAAATACGATTGGATAATCTTGTTGTAAAGTGAATGGGGGAACATGTATTCTTAGCAATCAAATTGCATACAAACATACATATTTAAATTTGCTCACCTTCTCCTTACCTCTTTAATGAATTTAGCTATTTTATGTGGATCAACGTGTAACATTCTTCTTCAAAATTTCATGAACCAACCATGAACAGTTGGACCGAGTTCTAGGGATGTATTTCGCGTCGATGCCACTTTGGCAGGTTCTCCTTCTAACTTCTTAAAGGTATCAGATTCTGATGGTCCTTCTTTTATTGATAGACCCATGATATCAATATCGACAGCATTAGCAAGTCGCATGTGGCTATTAATGTACATATATTGTGCCATTTTGAAGTTTGAACGTAAAGTGTTGTCGAAAGTTGCTCAATAATCAACAAAAATACGGTAAGTGTCGATCTGCATCTCCCAAGTCCTTTCCACATTGGAGGATTTTCCAGATCTAAGGTCGCTTTGCACGGTGCTCTTGAAGCAACTTTAAATGGAAGGTGCTTACACCTGTGAAGTTTTTGCGGATTATGAAACTACAATCTTCATAGATGAGAAAATCAAAAAACAAAAAAAAAAAAAATCGCCGGAGCTCTTTTTAAATAAATCGCGGATTCAAGTTGACATTTTTAAGGGTTTTCCAAGTTTTCACGATTTTGCTTCTAGACCGCAAGTCCTATCGAAATAGGAAAAAAATGTTGTAGCTATGAAAATTCTCTACAAGATTGTCCCTTATGGTAGGTTTTACCGTTTTTGAGATATAGAAGTTCAATTTGCGACAATGCACTGACGGTATCGTCTCCTTATAAATGTGAATTTTGACCGCGATTTATTTAAAAATCCCTTCTGAAATTTTTTCTTGTTTTTGGATTTTTCTCACCTATGAACATTGCTGTTTCAAAATCCGAAAAAAAACTTCCCAGATGTAAGCAGTGCTCACATCAAGTTCGTTAAGACGCGCCGTATTTGACACTGTTTTATAAGGAGACGATACAGTAAGTGCATTGTCCCAATTTGAACTTCTATATCTAAAAAACGGTAAAGCCTACGAAAATTCCATACATGTCAGTCTTGTAGAGAATTTTCATAGCTACGACATTTCCTTTTGTCCTATTTTTATAGGCCATGCGGCTTAGAAGCAAAATTGTGAAAACCTAAAAATGTCGACTTGAATCGCGATTTATTTAAAAAGCGCTTCAGCGATTTTTTTTTTGATTTTTCTCATCTTTGAAGATTGTAGTTTCAGAATCCGCAAAAATTTCCCAGGTGTAAGCACCTTCCATTTAAAGTTGCTTCAAGGTCCTAATTATTCCGTTGACTGTTTAGGTGATAGCTCAAATAGTAAGTGATACAAACCCGCGAGTGAAATCGATAAATAAAAGGAGAAAATAAAACACACGTTTGTATAATAATGGTGTATAGGGCGATTTGAGGCGCTCAGAGCCAAAACGGCCTAACACACATGTTCAAAAAAATCAAATAGACTATAAAGATTTAGCCGGAACCTTTTGAAAAAAATACTAACAAGTAGGAAAAGCGTTAAGTTCGGTCGGGCCGAACTTTTTATACTCTCCACCACAAATTTCAGCCTTTTCGGTGGATTAATGTGGCCACAACTTTCAAAATATCAGTTTTTTATATTTGCATATAAAATATGGAATTAATAACGATTTTATTCATTTTTGAGGATTGAACGAATATGAACTTTGCATACTGTATAATACAGTGCATCAATTTTAGGTGTTGTTGTGACGACTTTCCCAATCCATCGTATTTCCTGTCGGCCTTGTACATACAGATTCGCAGATTATGGTCCTTAAAACGTTTGCGAGTGTCGTCAACTTTTGAGGGGTTTGTTTTGATTATCCTTTGTTTTTTGTTTTAATAGTATGTTGATTTTTGGAGGGGCTGGTTACTAGTCCAAAGTTATTGGCGTTCTTAAGGAGGAAAGCGCGGCACATGTTACCTCCTCACTGCCCTAAACGGGTGTTCAAGGAAGCCCTCAGGTGACACCACGGGTAGGTCAGTGTCCACTTGAGACGAAGATAAGTCCTGGTCTTTGCCATGTTAAAGTCGGTCAGGGGCGTTGCTTGGTATCTTTCATCCCCTACGTCAACCAAAAAATAAACTATGTGCTCTAAAGAAATTTATTCCTTCCATACTTCTTATCGGAATAATCGCCAATAGATCCCATTTTAAGATTGTTGGATTTGAATTGTAATGACGAATTTCCCAGATTTGATTGGGGCATTTTAACAAAAGTAATTTTAACAAGAGCTCTAAATTAATCCCTATTGCCTTACAAACCTTGAAACTGAATCGTAATCATAAGGACTTATGAACATTAAACGTCACAGAAGTGATTCTACAAATGAATCATATTGAATCTGAAACCTAAATCTATATTAATAAAAGAGTAGAGTGACTGATTCACTGACTGATTGACTGATTGATTCATCAACGCCCAGACGAAACGGCTGAAGCTAGAATCATGAAATTTTGGGTGAGGGTCAATCTTGGTCCGAAGGTGACAGATAAGGCTTGGTTTTTGGAAATTCGTACTAGAACGGTACGAAAAGTACCAAAAGGTACTAAATATGGTACCATTAGTATTAGCCAAACGCGAAGAGCTAGAATTCTGAAATTTGGAATGAGGGTCGCTGATGAAAAGATAGAAAGGTATACCAAAGGGTTTTTGGAAATTCGGACTATAAGTGTACGAAAAGTACTAAAAGTTACCAAATTTAGTACCATTTGGTATTATGTGAACGGATAGAGCTATAATCTTGAAATTTGGAATAAAAATCAAGGTTTAGAAGATGTGTTGATACAAGGCGGTGGTTTTGGAAATGTGTACTCTTGTGTGCGAAAAGTACTAAATGGTACTAAATTTGGTACAATTTGCATTTGGGCGAACCGGTAGAGCTAGAACTCTGAAATTTGGAATGAGGGTCACTGATGGAAAGATAAAAAGGTGTACCAAAGGGTTTTTGGAAATTCGGACTACAAGTCTACGAAAAGTACTAAAACGTACTAAATTTAGTACTATTTCGTATTATGGGAAAGAATAGAGGTAAAATCTTCAAATTTGGAATGTAAATCAAGGTCTGGAAGATGTGTTGATATATGGTTTTGGGAATGTGCATTCATGTGTACGAATAGTACTAAATGGTACTAAATTTGGTACACTTTGAATTTGGCGAACCGATACGGTTAGAATTCTGAAATTTGGAATTTCTATTACTGTTGGAGTGTAGGTGTGAGATATGGAAGTAGTTTTCGAAATTCGTACATATGAGTACGAAAAGTACTAAATAGTACCAACTAAGGTACATTTTGAACAGATGGAGCTGGAATCCTGCAATTTAGAATTAGGATTACTGTAGGAGTGTAGTATAAAGGTATTTTGGAACTTCGTACTTTTGGGTACGAAAAGTACTAAATGGTACCAAATTTGGTACAATTTGGAATAGAGTGATCGGATAAAGGTGGAATCTTGAGATTTGGAATTAAGATTACTATTGGAGTGAATGATTGAGGTAGTTTTGAAAATTTATGGTTATGGGTACGAAAAGTACTAAATGGTATCAAACCTGGTACAATTTGGATCTGAGTGATCGGATAGAGTTGGAATAGTGAAATTTGGAACTAAGATTATTGTTGGACTGTAGCATTGTGAAAGTTTAAGAAATTCGTACTTTTGGGTACGAAAAGTACTAAATGGTACTAACCTTGGTACAACTTGGATTTGACGTAACGGATACAGCTGGAATCCTAAGATTTGGAATTAAGAGTACTGTTGAGTTGTAGGATTGAGGTAGTTTTGAAAATTTTTGGTTATGGGTACGAAAAGTACTGGACGGTACTAAATCTGGTACAATTTGGACTTGGGTGAACAGATAAAGCAGGATATCTTAGATCTATATTAATAAAAGAGTAAAGTGATTGACTGACTGACTGATTGATTCATCAACGCCCAGACGAAACGGCTGAAGCTAGAATCCTGACATTTTGGGTGTGGATCACTCTTGGTCCGAAGGGGTCAGATAAGGTTGGGTTTTTGGAAATTCGAACTAGAGGGGAACGAAAAATACTAAAAGGTACTAAATAAGGTACCGTTTGTATTTGGCGAACCGGTAGAGCCAGAACTTTGAAATTTGGAATGAAGGTCACTGATGGAGAGTAGGAAAGATATTCCAAAGGGTTTTTAGAAATTCGAACTACAAGTGTACGAAAAGTACTAAAGTGTACCAAATTTGGTACCAATTCGTATTCTGTGAACGGATAAAGGTTAAAGGTTGAAATTTGGTGTGAGAATCAAGGTTAAAAGGTTCGGTTGACATAAGGAGGTGGTTTAGGAAAAGTTTACACATGTGTACGAAAAGTACTAAATGGTACTAAATTTGGTACAATTATGATTTGGGCGAACGGACAGAGCTGGAATCCTGAATTTTTGAACTAAGGCTACCGTTGGAGAGTAAAATGGAAGTAGTTTTGAAAATTCGTACTTATGCGTACGAAAAGTACTAAATGGTACTAAATTTGGTACAATTATGATTTGGGCGAACGGATAGAGCTGGAATCCTGAAATTTTGAATTAAGGCTACTGTTGGAGAGTAGAATGCAGGGACGTACGCAGGGGGGGGGGCACGGGGGGCCCGGGCCCCCCCCCCGAAATGGTTTGGTCGAACAAAATTTGTTAAGCTGCTGTAACTAGTTATTATATTTTTTTCTCATAAAAATGTTTGTATTTTTGGAGATTTCAAATTAAAACTTATATTTTCTTAAGTTTCTGAACAGAAAATGTACATCAATAACAAGTTTTGTAAGAAAATATTTAAAAAATTTTTGTTTGTATGCTGTTTTTGAGAGAAACTACCAATGAAATCTGAATTATTTCTTCATGTCATATCATTCCACTATCAAATGCGAATTCCTTAATGAATATACTCCAAGTTTATGTCATATTCGAACTATATAGAGCTCTCGAGGCTTAAAACTCATCCTGTAACAACAAAAATAACTAGTTCAGTTTTGTGGGAATGCACACTGGTCCCAACCTGCGAAAAAAATCGATATCAGCAAATCTCTGCGACAATTTGGCAAGTTTTTTCTAAACATGTTATATTTTAGTATTCCAGCACTGTTTTTATAATTTATAACAGTATTTAACAAAACAATACACAAGAAGTTGACATTTGCGTATAATCTCTTAGAAACATTAAATCATCAGTAAGGTTGAGACTTTTACAAGGCAAGTAACTCAAAATTGAAAGGATAAAATTATTTTTTTCGAAATGGAAGTTTTAGTACAAGGTTTTCTAATTACTTTTACATACAAAATTGTACACATTATTCGCATAAAATGTGCTGGAAATCACATTTTTATAATACTTTCTTGTGGGTTTTTTCGAAGTCCTAAAAAAGGTTTTTGATCATGGCAAATTACAACCAATTCGGGCCGAAAATTTTGATAATATCTTCAAGATTACTGAAAACGGGAGGTATCGTAATATGAGAGCTATACCGAAACCTGGACCTAGGACCACAATTTTTGGCGCAGAAGGTTTTTGAACATTGGGAACCCCAAATACCAATGTACAGCCTATTAGGGCGGAAAATGTAGATAATAGATTCAAAATACCTAAAATCGGGTGGTATCGCTACATGGGGGCTATAGGAAAAACTGGACCCATATTGATGATGTTTTGGCTAAAGTATTTTTTTACTTATTTTTAGCATATACTGAAAAAATCAGATTGATCCGACTATTATAAATATTTTTGGAAGTATATGAAAAAATGTCTATTGGATACAATGTATGAAGGGTCGGTCCTTCGTGGACTACATCTTGAAAGCGAATTAGAAATTTGTTTTACTGTCATCGCCAAATTTTTGTTATTCTATTTTAGACAAATTTGCTGCTAAACAGTATGAGAAAATAATGATTTTTTGTGCGTGACTTGTTTTTTTTCCTTATCATCACCGAAGTTTAATTGTAGCCTCCGACTTTAAGGTTACGAGATTATATACACTAGAATACGATGCAAATAGATCTCATCAAAATAATGACTTTAGCCTCCACATAAACATGTTTGGAGATGATGGAAGTACTTAGCACCGTCCATCCGTCTGTATCTCTGTTTGTCTAGCAGGTTGGAACTCATGATAACTCTCGAACGGATCAACCGATTTGGTCCAAGTTATGGATCTCGTAATGTTTTGTCCCAATTAAATTTAAGTCATATCGGTACCTCCGCCATAAAAGTTCAACCATTTTCAATAAAATTGTCGAAGGGACTAACCGATTCGGTCTAAAATCGAACCTAATATGGACTATACCGGTCCACTCGCAAAATTACTTCCAAAAGTACATCAAGTTCCAAAGGAATATGTTTGGACAACATCTTCAGGTCACTCATACAAGTCTAACATAACTGCAGTTAAAAGACTGTTCGAGGATCCTTTGGACATTTTGTAGTCTTGTTTACAGCGATATCCTATTTTTCGTGGACAAGTTCATGCTTCCTGACAAAGCTCTCAATGCTACGGTGACCAACTAAAATAGCTTATGGGCGCGGTAACTATCGAGAGGAGTGTCTCTCAAAATAAGATCCATTTCTAAAATGAATTAGCTTATTATTAGCGAATAATTAAGTGGGTTTCAATAAGGATCGATTGTTATTTGTCAAAACTATATAGAACCAAGTCCATCAAAGTGTTTGTCATCGAGTCCAAAAACTTCTAATCGTACAATTAAGAAAAAAATATAATGCATCTTTTTTAATATTATATTAAAAGTAAAAAAATAATCCTGAATCATGGTACGGTTACACTATAGTTTTATGCCGGGTTAACCACTCGAGGATTTATTTGACGTTTGCGTAATGGAATTGACATTTGAAATCCAAACCCACTTGGTTAATCCGGTTAAGTGTAACCGGGGTATCAGACTCTATCTCTTCCGGTAAATAACACTATGCAGCTTTTTAAAGGTAATCTTGTGCAAACAATTTGAAGTGAGGATTTTTTTAACGTACAGACCCAAAGTACGAAAGCCCTAGTTGCGTTTTGTTGAGTCAGATCTAGCTTGAATTTTATGGCCCCTCTAAACATTGTTAATTATCGACTTTTTAAAGCAACACGGGGATATGTCCCTGAAACTAATGCAAATCTTCTTCTGACCTCTGACGCAAATTTGTAGATAAGGGTCAGAATAAAATACTTGGTCAAATATTGAACTGGAAAAACTACAATTATTACCTCAAATTTTATAATATTTCTAAAAATGATATAATTTTTATAGATTTCGCACCATACATATCTCTAAAACTGTTAAATTTTTCTTAATGTTTTTATTTGGAAACATAGCAACGACAACGGCAGCCGATATTCTTAAAAATTAGGCTAAGATCCTAAATATTATGAATTCTTTCTATTGAATGTATATACTTTGTACCAATATTTCATATAAAATTCGAAAAATCGAACATGTAGAATGGAATATGTGCCAAAATTTTCCTGTCCATCGGACAAAAATTTACGGAGATATTAGCTTTCGAAGGGAAACATTTATTTTCCTCGAAGTGGCACTTTTGAAAGCGGTGTCCACTGTAGCTTGAAAACCGATGCTCCGGTCTTTATATGTTTTTTTGGGATTATTATACACATAAACCATGTGCTTAACCAAGAGAGTCTTTAAAAAACTGCTGACGGAGTCCGTTTTTTTAATATTAGGTTCGTAATGATCCCACAAAAATATATGCTGATCTGTTTATTCTTTTTCGAACTACAGTGGGTACCGCAAACTGCTTTAGTAAAAACAGTGCTTTATAGGCGGGCATTTGTCAGAAAGATTATACAAAAAAAGTTAGAAGGTAACTCAAGGTTCAATAGATTTCTTATAAAAAATGCATGAAAATGGCTTTTCTGATACTTATAAGTGGCCATAACCCCTTAAAATAGCTTAACGTAACGCTACACAACATTTGAATTTTTCAAGATTTTTGGCCAAGTTGGGCCCCCCCCGAAATGAAATCCTGCGTACGTCCCTGGTAGAATGGACGTAGTTTTGAAAATTCGTACATACGGGTACGAAAAGTACTAAATGGTACTAAATTTGGTACAATTTGGATTTGGGTTGAACGGATAGAGCTGGAATCCTGAAATTTTGAATTAAGGCTACAGTTTGAGGGTAGACAGGAAGTAGTTTTGAAAATTCGTACTTATGGGTACGAAAAGTACTAAATGGTACTAAATTTGGTACAATTAGGATTTGGGCGAACGGATGGAGCTGGAATCCAGAAATTTTGTACTAAGGCTACTGTTGGATAGTAGAACGGAAGTAGTTTTGAAAATTCATACTTATGAGTACGAAAAGTACCAAAGATACTAAATTTGGTACAATTATGATTTAGGCAAACGGATGGAGCTGGAATCCTGAAATTTGAATTAAGGCTGATGTTAGAGAGTAGAATGGAAGTACATAGTTTTGAAAATTCGCCCTTATGGGTACGAAAAGTACTAAATTGTACTAAATTTTGTACAATTACGATTTAGGAGAACGGATGGAGCTGGAATCGTGAAATTTTGAGTTAAGGATACTGTTAGAGAGTAGAATGGAAGTAGTTTTCAAAATTCGTACTTATGGGTACGACAACTTGGATTTAGGTTGGACGGATAGAGCTGGAATCTTGAAATTTTGAATTAAGATTGATGTTGTAGTATGGGATGGAGATAATTTATAAATTCGTACTTATGGGTTACGAAAAGTAATAAATTTGGTACAATTAAGATTCATCGGATAGAGCTGAATTTCTGAAATTTGGAATAAAAATTGCTGCTGGAGTATAAAATTGGCTACTGTTGGATTGTAGAATGGAAGTTGTTTAGAAAATTCGTACTTAAGATTACGAAAAGTACTAAGTGGTACTTAATTTGGTACAATTTAGATTTAGTGTGAACGGATAGAGCTGTAGCCCTGAAATTTCGAATTAACATTGATGTTAGAGTATGGGATTGAGATAATTTGGAAATTCGTACTTTTGGGTACAAAAAGTACCAAATTTGGATTTGGGTGAACGAACAGAGCTGGAATAATGAAATTTAGAATTGAGCTTGCTGTTGGTGTGTAAGATGGAGTTAGTTTTGTAAATTCTTACTTACGGGTAAGAAAAATACTAAATTTGGTACAGTTTGGATTTGGGTGAACGAATAGAGCTGGAGACCTTAAATTCGTAACTGAGATTAATGTTGAAGTGTAGGATTGAGGTAGTTTGGAAATTCGTACTTATGGATACGAAAAGCACTAAATTTGGGTTAATTTGGATTTGGGTCAACGGATAGACCTAGAATCCTGTAATGTGGATTTGAGATTTCTGTTGGAGTGTAGGATTGTTGTAGTTTTCGAAATTCGTACTTATGGGAACGAAAAGTATTAAATTTGGTACAATTGGGAATTTGAATCTGGAATCCTGAAATTTGGAATTGAGATTATTGTTGAAATATACCAAATCGTACAATTTGAGTGAACGGATAGCGCTGGAATACTGTTTTTTGGAATTAAGGTTACTGGTGAAGTGAAGGATTGAGGTAGTTTTGGAAAATCGTACTATTGGGTGTGGGGACAGTGCTGGAATCTGTATCTTTTGGATTTAGTGTGAGTATTGGTGTACAATGTTGGTCTAGCTGTTAACATGTAAGGGTGAGATACGGCTGATCTTTTTGAAAATCGAACTAAAGCGGTACGAACAGTACTAAAATAACAATAAATATTGATTAAAATTGGTATAAGTACAATAAAATTTTCAGTGTTCGCCATTTCCATATTATATATTGTTTATTTGTTTTTTTATATCCTTTCCGCATACGAAGTAGCGGGCACTTTGCTAGTTCCTTATATTTTTTAAATCGGTACCCTTCTTTCAATGCATGTTTCCTTTGACAACTACTATTCCAGTCCTTCATATTTAGTTCACAGATTTTCCACACTCTTTCGTATGGTATTTCATTTCCGTTTTCATAACACTTTTATAGTTCATTTTTGTTTCCTCGTAAGAGACTTTCGATTTGATTAAATGTTTGCCATTTCTCTTCGTTGTAAAACTGCCACTAACACATCATAGTCACCTTATCTTTAATCCTCTTCCGTTCGAAATGGTCAAACTTAAATAACCACTGAAAGGAAGACATCATTGAGCTTTACTCGACAGCAGAAAAAAAGGCCAATATCAATTTATCTATTCTTTGGTTAGCAAGAAAGTGAACAACATACCGACGAAATAAAAAAGTCCTGAACATCTTGTTTCACTTATCCTTCGCTTCGCACACAACTCCATGGGGAACCATCAGCTAGCACACGGACTCAACAAAAAACGAGCAGAAGGGCGCGTGTACACCATCAGTCCAGTTAAGTCGAGTGTGATAAATCGTTCCATATTTTGTGGCATGTGTGTGTGAGTGTGTGCGTCTTTGTGTCGACATAATCTATGCCTTTTTGATGCTGAGGTGCTTGGCTCGTTGCTTGACTGGCTGTTTGTTGGCCAAAATCGCTTAGTTGCCATAAATAAGTGCTATTAACACAATTTGAATGAAAAGCAGGAAATAGCCGTGAATAATCCGAATGAAAATATTTTACTTTCTGCTTCGTTTCACCACAAAGACGACGCCGCTCTCATTGAAGTTGCCAACGTTTTCGCCTTCATTTTTCAAACGGCATTTTCGAATTTTCGGAAGTTAATAATTGTTAAACTTTTAAGGCACATAAAAGTAAAAATGCATCAGTCGACTTTGATACTCAGCCTGCGACACACTATGTCGCGAGTTCACATAAACTGTGGCCAAAAAAAGAAGGAGGAGGCGTAGGTGGATGAATTTTATACAAATACTTATTGTTGCCTCGCAATGTCGAGAGCACAAAAATGGGTAGGTCGGTCCACGTTTTGGTATAGCCCCCATAATAAGGGAATTTTCATTAAAAATGTTTATTTTTTATCGATTAATGGTCTCGGTTCATTTTTTTAATCGAAATTTCGATTTTGACAGTTCACAATTAAAAAAAAAAAAGATATTTTTAAAATTCCTTCGTTTAGAGACAATATTATCAGGTATTTAAGAAGCCCACAAAATTATATGATGATCGGTCCAAATATTAGCATGTTTTAATGGCTCACCAAGATAGAACCACACTAAGAATTTACAGAATTGTCAGATGTGGTAAACTTGCAACACTGTCAGTTCGTTTTGAAAAACATTACTCTCTGTAATAGAGGGTAATAAATGAAGTTGAGCCAATGTGGGAATACTCCAACTCAAGCATTCAAATAAACTTTTACAAAAAACTAAGTATAACACTGTGCAACATTTTGAAGGTATTTTTTTGCAAACAACTTCTTATGCGGTTTTTTATGACAGTACAGACCCAATAGACAAAACCCTCTTTGGGTTTTGTTTTGTTAGATCGGGTTCGGATTTTATGGCCCCATCTAAACATGGTTAAATATTGACTTTTTAAAGGAAATCGGGGCTATATCTTTAAAACCAATACGAATCTTTCCATGACATCCGCAGCAAACTTGTAGATAAGAACATGAATAATGTATTTGGAAAAAACGAACACGAATAACCACATATGTATATTGCCTCAAATTTTATAATATATCTAATAATTCCGTAATTTGTATATATTTTGCAGCGTATCTCCAAGCGGTTAAATTTTTCTTAATATTATATTTGGGAAAAATATTCTTCAGAACATATCATTGTTGTAAAGTGCCTCTATCGCGTTGTTTCTGGCATATTTTTCAACGACAATTTGAAAAATACATATATCAACAATACTTTGAAATTTCAAATATGAGAATAAACTGCCTGTGTGAAATACCTTCTAAACAACATGAAATAAGTGTTTTACAGTTTCAGAAGGTTCTGAAGAATTGCTGAGCACATTATTTGGAATTTTTTTGCGAAAGGTTACTTGGTTCAACTTTAAATAGTTTGGCAGTAACTGACTATAATTGCAGAAATTATGTAATCTTTCCTATATTTTATCAATTTGATGCGCTATATGCGATTTCGTTGTTCGTCTATTCGACACTTACATAAGTTCTACTACTCTATGACTACAATATTGCTGAAGACTGCAAAACAAAATTCTCAATAGTTCCTGACATAAAGCCCGGATCAATTGAAAAAGGGCCGTTTTAGCTCGTTATAAAATACGAACCCGATCTAAAAACACCAAACCCAACTAGGGGTTTTGTAGTCTCAATATGTACTTTCAGAAAATGCCCACTAGAAGTTGTTTGCATTTTCAGTGTTGCACAGTGTAATTAACCCACATAAAGCCACTGGTCGTTTAAACACCACAAAAAAATGGTTGAAAAAATTTACGTAAAACTCAGATATTTTCGCAAATTTTTGTAGGTTTTTTGCATGTTGTTGTAATATTGTCTGTTATCTGTCATTCCATGTCTATAAAGCTTCATTTGGTCCATGCGTTTCCACGCAATTGGCTTAAAACGCAAGCAATTCAGAAAAATCGACTTTTTTGTAATTTTCGATTTTGATGAAAAATTTAAATATGCTATAAAAATTTAATCATACGTATATGTTACATTCATATAAAGTCAGGGATTTGTTAGGAATATAGTAAGAGTATTTTCTCAATCAAAAACCGACGGATTGGCAGCTAAGAATAGACCTATGTATGTTACCCTTCAAAGTTTTTGGCACTTTGAATAAAAGGAAAACTACACGTTTTAGAGAAAAAAATATTTAAATAAATATTGCTTAAAAGGTCTCAAAAATATAATTTTAATACAAAATTTTAAGTTTTCTCTCAAAAAAATTCTTGGCGCTGAGTGGGTTAAAAACAACAGCCGAGTGTGTCCATTGCAAACAACTATTGGAAGAAAAATAAGTATTAGGGTGTTGGAATATGATACAAATCGAATCGAATAGAAACAATTTATGAAGTCAAAATTTTACACAAGATTGTGTTCAAAATTTTCAGACCACACTAAAATTACAAGGAAGTCACATTCGATAGGTTCATAAGTTCAAAACAGAGGAAATACGGTGAATATAATTCCAATTTCTTCCTTTCCCCTTCAAAAATTAAT
This sequence comes from Musca autumnalis, assembly GCF_047663935.1. NCBI lineage: Eukaryota > Metazoa > Arthropoda > Insecta > Diptera > Muscidae > Musca > Musca autumnalis. The sequence goes on along the minus strand of NW_027412088.1, from coordinate 6,814,205 downwards.
ATTATATCTAAGGAAAATTAATGTAATTCGATGGGTTCCAAACAGTTTTTTTGTCTGTGGATATCTGCAGCTCCAATATGTAGCAGAAATTTGAGTAATCGTTACCATATTTTCTCTGTTTCGGACTTATAAACCTATCAAATGTGAATTCTTTGTAGTTTTATTGTAGTCTTGAAAATTTTGAACACAATTCGGCATAAAACTTTGACTTTATAAATTCTTTCTCCCGATTTCTTCATAAGAATATTTATGGGGCTCTAAGCATCGACTTTCATCATATTCCAAGACCCTAGTACCCATTTTTTGCCTAATATTTGTTGGTAATCGACACCATCGGCCTTTTTATACCTCCCCACCATAGGATGGGGGTATATTAAGTTTGTCATTCTGTTTGTAACTACTCGAAATAATCATTGTAGACCCCACAAACTATATATATTCTTGATTAGCGTGCAATTCTACATCGATATAGCCCTGTCCGTCTGTGGAAATCACTCTAGCGTCCGAACGGATTGACGTAGGTGGATGAAATTTTGGGAAAATCTATTATATGTACGTAGGACTTTTGGTATTGACGCTTTCGTATAGCCCCATACAAAATGACGCATGACGCGTCGTCGTTTTAAGGAATTTGTAAGATATTTGTCCCATTTTACGACCGAATTGGTTGTAATTTGGTATTTTGTGTCTCCAGAGGCCAAAAAACATTCCTACCAAAGTTGGTTTATATAGGTCCACGTTTTGGTATAGACCCCATATAACGCTCCATATAAAGTACGCGTCATTTTAATATATTTTGAATGTATTAGTCCCATTTGACAACAGAATCGGTTGTAACTTTGTATTTTGTGTTTCCAGAGGCTAAGAAACATTTCTACCATATAAATCCACGTTGTGATATAGCCCCCATAGGACGATATCTCCCGAATTTCGGTATTTTGAAGGTTTTGGCCTCATTATCACACCGAGATGGCTGAAATTTGGTATTTAATCTTAGTTGGGGGTATAAAACTTTCCCCCAGAAATTTGTAGGTATAGGTCCACACCATCATATAGCCCCCATCGAACAGTACCTTCCGATTTTCGGTATTTTGAATGTTGTGGCCACATTAATCCACCGAAATGGCTGAAATTTGTGGTGGAGGGTATAAAAAGTTCGGCCCGACTGAACTTAACGCTTTTCTTACTTGTTTTTATTATAAGTGCTTTTTGTAAAAGTTTACCACATCTGACAAATCATTTCTGAAAATTCTTAGTTTGGATCTATCCTGTTGAACCATTAAAATATGCAAAATTTTTGATATACATTAGGGCTATAACCAAAAAAATACCACCACATAGCCGTGTAGAGCATGGAAAACTATTATGAAATACGGTGTCAATTTTTCTCTATCGCTAAAAAAGTTTCCGCACCAAATGCATGGAAATTCAAAAATGCATTTTTTAATTTTATCTGTTATAACAACATATTTGCTTTTGATTAAAATTTTTATTTTTTTGTAATCTAGTTTAAAATCATCAAAGCGTTCTGGACCAATTTGTTCTCAAATCGCGCCATTTCGGAGCATATTGACACTATTGCAATTTTTGGATTTTCTTTATAAACTCGTGACTTTATGTTTATATTTTTTGTACCGAAAGGACAAGAGAATTTGGGGTCATTTGCAACGAAGTCGCGAAAGTTACAGGATGTTTTTGTTGACCTTGCCTGTGAGAATTGTATTTGTTTTCTACAAAAATACAACACCAGTACCATGTGGGGAATTTTGTCCTAATAATAAAAACGCGTTTCTAAGATCGATTCGATGAAAAAAGTTTCAGCACCGACCGCAATTACTAAAACCCTTTTGATATTTTTTCTACTTATAGTATTAAATTTGCTTTGTTTGAATAAATATTTATAGACAAAAATACATTTCTCACAGGCAAAGTCATTAAAAACGGTCTGTAAATTTCGCGAATTTGTTGCAAATGACACCATATTCTCTTGTCCGATAGGTTCAAAAGATATAAACATAAAATTCGCGAGTTTATAAAGAAAAACCAAAAATTGCAATAGTGTCAAAAATCGTAATATGGTCCGAAATGGCGCGATTTGAGAACAAATTGGTCCAGAACGCTTTGATAATGATTTTAAATTAGATTACAAAAAAATAAAAATTTTAATGAAAAGCAAACATGTTGTTATAACAGATAAAATTAAAAAATGTATTACTGAACTTCAATGCATTTGGTGCGGAAACTTTTTTCGCGATAGAGAAAAAATTACACCTTATTTCATAATAGTTTTTCATGCCCTACACGGCTATGTGGTGGTATTTTCCATATCTGCAAAAAAATGCAAAAAGTTATATCCCTAATATACATACATATGTTCATAAAAGGAGTAAAAAGTATCGTTATAATGCATATGTAAAAAATGTTGGTTATTGAAAATATCGGCTACTATATACTCTACATGTCCACAAAAATAAAGTTTACAATTCCTCTCCTATCGTTAGATATAGCGGTACTTGCACGCAAAATTGCTTGGTTCTATTCAGATGATGTTATAGAATCCGAAAAATACATTTTTCTTTCCCCAGAAATTTGCAAAAGTTAATTATTTTCCACAATTTGTGGTATCTAGGAGCACACATCGCCCACACTTTTCAATATGTTGACCTAATTTTTTGGTTTCTTTCGTTTCAATATGATAACTCTCGCATTCCATATAAAAATTAACAATAGGTGGCGGTGACAAATTGGGATTTTGCCCAGGAAAATCGATTTCTGAACCATTGTGCTGCTTTGCTATCATAAAAGACGAATTAAAATTTGCAAAAAATAACGATTTAAGGCATTATGACTTATTTTAAAGTACAGTACAGTTGCAAAAATTTTAAGTAGATCGCATAAAAATTGGCTGAGAACAATTTACTGTGTTTTGTATGTGACATAAAAGTTTTAAACGCGGCTTATGGATGATTTTGTGAGATTATTATACGTATAAAAAGCATGTTCCTAAGCGAGAGACATTAACTTTGGTTTTTGATGGTTTTATGGCGAAAATACTATCAATTTTTTTTCGTTTAAGTCGTAATTTTGATTTTGACAGCTCACCATTTTTTAAAAAAAAAATATATATTCCCTTAAAATTATTTTCCCTTAATTCTCTTTCACTTAAGGACAATAATATTAGGTTCTTGTTGATCTCACAAAAATTTATGCTCATCGCTTTATTCGTTTTCCAGATACAGTGGGCATCGCAATGTGCTTTAGTAAAAACAGTGTTTCGAGGGCGGTAATTTGTCAGAAAACTATGCAATATTATTCATCAAAAAATTCCGAAAGTAGCTCAAGGTGTGATCTTTCAGATAAAAGAAAAATCTAAAAATGCGTATGTAGGACTTCGCTAGATATCAGATTTTCAATGTTATCTCCTTAGGGCATATAGCTCGATTAATTAAACTAATTAAAATTTAAAAAGTTTAGTAGATTTCTTGTAAAGGACATCATGAATATAACCCCTTAAAAGTACCTCCTGTTAAATGAAAATCACGCCAGGCCCCGATGGATGGCTGACGGGAAATGCAGAAAGTGCCTTATGTGCAGTACACATTGTCAGTTTTGACTGCCGATATTATCGACAACTGTCCAACCGGCCAGCAACCACTAAATATTTTGTGGTTGCATGATGTTGTCATTCAAATGAACGGTCACACTAGCAAGCAACCGATTACACTGTGACAGCCCTTGGAAAACTCGACAAAATCGATTAGTTGTCAATGAGAGCCGTAGCTAAAATGTTCTGAGCGACATTTTTATACCCTCAGCCTTTAGGTTAAAGAGAGTATTTACACTTTGATACGACCAAAAATGTGCCTCATCGAAATAATGGTTTTAGACCCCAAGTATGTACGATATCCGTTTCAGACAATTTTGAGTCGATCTAGCAATGTCCGTCCGTCTGTCTGTCCGTCGGTCTGTCTGTATGGCTGGCTAGTGCGCACGGTAACTCTCAAACGGATCAATCGATTCCGTTCAAATTTTGGGTATCGAAATATTTTGTCTAGATTTGATTTAAGTTCGAAGATGGGCCATATCGGTCCACTCCTTCATGTACCTCCCCCACAAAAGTTCAAAAATGTTCGGAAAAATTGTCCGCACGATAACTCTTGAAGGGAGTAACCGAATTAGTCCATACTTTGCACATCGTGACATTTCTACCAGACATAGATGAGGTTTCAATATGGACCCTATTGGTCCACTCTTTCAGGTACCTCCCACACAAAATTTTGCTTAAGTGCAGTTTAAGGCCTGCTTCCGAATCGCTTTGATTTTTGTTGCAGCCACTTGTATTCACTACCCCCATTACGACGATATAATTTTTTTCAGGAACAAGTCCATACTTCCTCAGTTATCAGCACGAAAACTGCAAACAACCCATATAATACCATGTGTCGTAGTTGGAGCGCACGATAACTTTCGAACGGATCAACATATTTGTTTCAAATTTTGGGTCTTTCAATATTTTATCCAAACTTAGTTTAAGTTTGAAGATAGACCATATCGGTCCACTCCTTCCGGTACCTTCCCCACAAAGGTTCAACATTTTTCGCCAAGATTGTGGGCATGATAACTTTAGGAGGGATAAACCGAATTAAGCCAAACTTTGCTATTGGTAATATTACTGTCAGGCATAGATCGGGTTCTACACAAAATTTGGAACAAGTATAGTTTAACAACTCCTTTCTGATCTTATTAATTTGTGATGCAGCAGGTTGCACTTGCGGCCCCATTTACGACGTTGTAATTTTTTTTCGTGGGCAAGTCCATACTTCCTGAGATAATGACTCAAAAAGGTCCACCGCCTAAACTGGCTAATGTGTAAAATATCCCTTTAAGAGAGAAATCGATTTAGCTCAAACTTTGTAAATTGAAAAGTAAAATTGTAATATACCTACGTAAAATAATTATATGTGCAAACTAATATTGTGATATTTATCGTCGAAAACAAAATATATTTCCAATATTATTTTTACATTGTAGTTAGTTCTTACGATTGCTTTTAAAATATAAAAGAAAATTGCGTTCTTATTAATTTCATATTAGATAAAAATAATTTATAAAAAATTTGTCATAGAAAATAATTATATGTGCAATAACGAAACTTTTTAAAAAATTCATAATAATGAACAAAATTGTTGTACATTTAACATAATATTGTATTGTCCTTGTGGATTAGGACTTGTTGTAGCCTTCGTCTCATAGAACCGACTAGGTTTCTTAAGGTGTTAGTGGTGATATACTCCCATTCCGCCAATAATGCACAATTCAATTATTTCAGCGTCGTGCATTCCTTTGACTTCGCGAAATCTTTGGTGGATAGTATGCCCCGAAGGTCTTCAATGGGTCTGTGACCATGAGTTGCAGCTGGCCATTCCAATAACGGTACATTTCGTGCCTTTAAAAACTTCTTTGTAGGTCGAAGAGGGTGATTCGGGGCATTATCCTGCTGGAAAGTCCAATTATATCCGTACAGTTCTCCAGCAAAATCTATGAAGTTGTTCTCTAACAACTAAATTTATGTTTCGGCACTCATTTTTGTCGGAACAAAACTTAAAGTAGACTTTCGTCGATGTTAAGTGTTCCCTTTATGACGTGACAGACGAGAATGTTTTATAATTCTCATATAATTATTTTTTATTGGTTTGTAAATTTAAATCGAATGTCTCAACTAACGGGATTACAAATTAAATCCAATTAAGGTATTACCAGTAAGCAAAAAGTGAGAGGACATAAGCAAAATGTAGAAAAAAATTGAAATTTAATACGGTTAGAATTTATTTGAGAATTGGGAAGTTTTCGAGGAGGATCTCTTATGGTATTCGCTGCATTCAGAGCTGGACGAAAGCCTAATTTAAGTTTTGTTCCGACAAAAATAAATGCCGAAACATATGTTGAGTTGTTAGAGAACAACTTAATAGATATTGCTGGAGAACTGTACGGATATAATTGGACTTTCCAGCAGGCTATTGCCCCGAATCACCCTGTTGGACCTACAAAGCAGTTTTTAAAGGCATGAAATGTACGGTTATTGCAGTGGCCAGCTATAACTCATGGCCACAAATCCATTGAAGACCTTCGGGGCATACTATCCGCCAAAGTTTTCGCGAAGTCAAAGGAGTGCACGACGCTGAAATAATTGAATTGTGCATTATTGGCGGAATGGGAGTATATCACCACTAACACCTTAAGAAACCTAGTCGGTTCTATGAGACGAAGGCTACAACAAGTCCTAATCCACAAGGACAATACAATATCATGTTAAATGTACAACAATTTTGTTCATTATTATGAATTTTTTAAAAATTTTCGTTATTGCACATATAATTATTTTCTATGACAAATTTTTTATAAATTTTTTTTCTCTAATATGAAATTAATAAGAACGCAATTTTCTTTTATATTTTAAAAGCAATCGTAAGCACTAACTACAATGTAAAAATAATATTGGAATTATATTTTGTTTTCGACGATAAATATCACAATATTAGTTTGCACATATAATTATTTTACATGGGTATTTAAATTCAGAAAATTAATTACAACATTTTTAATTATATATATATGTATCATGGTGTAAGAAAGAAGGTGATACAATAATTCCAACTGATGTCTTCATTTGCTGTCAAAACATATTTTTAATCACAAATAAATAACAAATATTTCGCTCCTATAAAAAATATTTGTGTACAACATCTTTGTTTAAGCTTCGCGAATATTATTTTAACGTTTTCTTCTAACTTTTGTGGATATTTCGCGCAAAAAAAAAATGACAGCAAATGAAGACTACAACCTAACGTCAACTATTGGATCACCTTGTTAAATTCGTCTTGATATGTATGTATAGTCTGTATAGTAAGGGAAATACCCATTCGTTATTCGTTATTTGTCTTCGAACAAAAACTCGCTCGATAACGAATGCCAGGATCGGGCCCCAGTTAACAAAGATATAACGCTAATTTCAGATGCCTTACAGGGTCTTCAGCAGACACTTCATCACGCCATAATCTGAAAGTTCGACTCCCGGCGAATCTGTCCTTCGGGATTCTTAATATACTCACCAAGGGCTTTCATTCTCAAAATGAGTTATTTCTGCCCCAAAATTTCAGTTCACAGTGTTATTTGAGCAAAGCTGTCATTCAAAGCTGATAATGTGTACCCACCCAGCTATAGAATGACCTCTATAAAGAAATCGACCATGTATTTTTTTTAAATATCATTGATTTTTAGGATAAATTATGCCGATATTTCAGTCAAGATATGCCTTTTGAAATGGTTAAAATTCAATTTTAACTAAAAAAATTGGATGCTACCTCAACGAAGGCTTAAAAAACGTTTCTAAACCATGTTCCTCCTCTGCGAAGCCTACAGATTTTATGTCGCAGATCCAGGGAAGCGCTAGCAAATAATGTGTTTACGTTTAAAAAAGAGTTCCTTACGTAAAATTTAAAAAATTCATTACACTCGGAAGATTCACTTTAGACATAAACTTTATACCATAAAGTAATAATCTAGTTAAAATTTGTATGACTTTTTTGTAAAATACTTTTCAACCCAAATAAAAATTTTGCGTGCTTATTTTTAATTAAAATTTAATGTAAACATAATCAATTTTAATTTAAATTTTACAAAAAACACACAACACCAACAAAACGCTTTTGTTTTAAATAGAGGACAAGGGTGTCTGTGTGCGAAATATAATAAATAATTTTACTTGAAACTTTCGTCTGTCAGTCAGTCAGCCAGTCACTTTGGCATTTGTGTTATTGTTTTTATTCGTCGTAATACGTTTTATATTCATTCTTTGGCAAACAAACAATCTATGCCCGTTGGCTGGCGGGCTGACTAGCCGGCCGATTGCTGTGCCGTCAGTTGGCGAGAGCTCGATTTGATTTTTACACATAAATTAATATGAAAATATTTTTATGAGGCAACTTTTACTCTTTTCATGAATGCTGTTGCTGTTGTTGTTTATGCCTTAGCTGCGAGTGTCGCTGCGTCGGCTGTTGTTGTTGTTCTGCTCCGGTTGCTGATGATCTGGTTGTCGTCATTGTATATCTTATCAGTGGGACAGGTTTTGTTTGTGAAATATGTTTTTTATTGTTTTTTTATTATTAATTTTATTTTGTTGGCGTCGTTGTTGTTGCTGCTGACTTTGTTGTTAAACAATAACAACATGTTGTATGGCAAATGAGAATTAATGAGCCTCAGTCTCAGTCAGTTTGTCCTACTGTTGCTTTGTCCGCCGGTATGCGATATTCATTATCAACAACAACTGTTTTGAGTCGCATGAATGCTAACTGAACGAACGAAGAAATCAAACAAGCCAAACAGAGGCGTGAAAATTTAGCAAACAACAACAAAAAGAGTAGCTGTGAATGCTAAATATTTTTAAGTTATTTTTAGTTTACTTTGTTGTACTTCATCGTCTTCGCAGTTGATATCACTTCTGTTCGTGAAATAGCTTTTGTACACTGAATAAACCATGTGGCAGTCGTGGCCGAGCGGTTAAGGCGTCTGACTAGAAATCAGATTCCCTCTGGGAGCGTAGGTTCGAATCCTACCGACTGCGAGATTGTCTTTTTTATTTTATATTTTTATTAAAGCATCCAATCGATGGAAAATATTTATTAATTCGTTATTTTGGCTAAAAACGAATCTTTTTGGTGATGGTCCCTGACTTAATATAGAGTGAGAAATAAATGAAATTATACCTTCAAATTATGAAGGCGTTGGTACAGAAATAACTGGATCATACTCTGAAAGAAAATTACGTTGTATCAATCAAATTTGTCATTGATTTTGAACCAAGACTTCATTGTATTAATGAAGAGGTTTCATGGAGTTTCATAAAAATGTAAAAATTGCGTAGAAATAATAGAACTGTAACTTCTAACTACTTTATTGAATTAATAAAGAAGTACCATTGCATAATTAAGGAAAATTCATTGGAATAATGAAGAAACTCAATATTGTTATTTAATGAAACTTTTCATTTATTCAATGACATTTTACGTTGGTTCAAAATCAATGAAACATTTTTCTTTCAGTGTAACAACGAGGCTTTACGCCTCGCAAATCCATCATTTACATATTTTCGTCTTACTCCCAAACCCGTAAAACCGCAAGAGATATTAGGCCTGTTCGATAACTTCGCAAGTAAAAAGTATTTGCAAGTGCTTGCAACTACTTCTCATTTCTCTTTTACTGAACATATTTGTTATCGAACAGCATTTTGTAAAAGTTTGTACAAATTTTTAAAAATTTTTGGGTTATCGAACATACCTATTTACAACATGTTAATCAACACCAATTCCACTCTCTACATTTTGCACATAATCAAAGTCAAAGTCCCGATTTATAGCCATATTATTAAAATATGTAGCTGAATTCTCCAAGAGGACTGTTGATACATATCGCTAATTTACTCAAAGAGTTACATAACTAAAATAACGCGTTTTATGAGTTAGCAATTCATATTTTTTCTACGGCTTCTACTTTATCTCGTGTGAAATTTTCACCTCTAAAACTCAAAGAGCTACTTCTTATTTTCTCGGAGCTTGACATAAATCAACAAAAAAGCTTTTTTTGAGTTTATAAAGTACTAAAACACTTCAAATCATGTATCTGGCTAGCCGTTTCCAAAAAATCGTCCCGGTAATTATTTAATTTTTTTGTTTAATACTCTTTTTAGCTTGGGAAGTCAAATTTCAATAGTCAGTTTAAAATCCGTTTTTCTCGAACTTTTTTTTTTTTTTTGGAGCTGTAACACTCTTTGAGTAAATCCCTTACATCATTATAGTTCACACAGTTCGTCTTTCTGTGTACTCAAAAATTGAAAATGCGGAACCATTCCGCTACCATGGGAGCTTGTTTCGAACTTCCGCCGGCACGGCAGATATGAAACTCAAAGAAATCTTACCAATCAATCATTTGCCAGACCAACAAACTCTGTAAATATAAAGGAAGTAATCAAGAGCAATAATGGAACGTGGATGACAATATGACAACACAACCTCAGAATATCAGGTTGTCATTTATAAACCGTTTTATACCCACAACCATTGGGCTAATATTTTTAGACTCCAAATATGTTTGATTTAGGTGTGTCAGTCGTCTGTCTGGCTGGTGTGCACGATAACTCTCCAAACTTTGCTTAAGTTCGAATATGGGTCGCTACTTCTGGTACCTCTCCCACAAAAGTTTAAAATTATTCTCTAAAACTGTAACTAAAGCAGTAACTGATTTGGTCTAAACTTTGCACATCATAATACTTCTTCTCTCAGATATCTCCCAAACAAAAATTTCAAAAATATGACTATCAGTCCACCCTTTAGATACCTTCCACACAAAATTTCAAAAATTTTCGAGAATGTTTAATTTATTTATATGTATCCGATCGTATGCCCTTTTTTGCAGCAGGTTGCACAAGCGGCCACTATTACGACGCCAAAATTTTTTGGGTTAAATCCATTATTTTTGAAATAATGGCATAAAAGTTGTAAAACCCCCTACAGAAACAAACTAAAATAACATATGAGCACGATCTCACATATGAGCACGATCTAATATGACCATAGACAAAGAAAAGTATAGACCCCAAAATCATTCATTTTCAGTCCCTAACAGATGTCGCACAAGGTGATGTTGTGGCTAGTCGTCTGACTCACGGCTAACAGTCGACTTCGAAAGCAATTCATTTGTTTTTTTACAATTTGGCATCTATTTTTGTAAATTGTTCGACCTTATCGAGTACTCGACAAGTCAAACTAATCAATTGACATTGCTTATATTTTTATACGTTTTAGTTTGAGTAAAGAGAGTACCTTTCACTTAATCCGTAAACACCTGGTTGCGACATATATTGCTTCAATTTTTTTTTTATAAGAGCTGAGAAACCGCTATAGTCTTTACATTCATTAGTCTATGATATGTCTTGCAGGCGCGAGAGGAAGTGATATTTAGAAATTTTAAATGCACTTTTTTCTGATATTTGCTCACCTAGACTAACCTACTTGCTGCATCTACTTCTAGTCTCGAATACCGCTGATAGAAGCGAAGAGGAATAAAACTGTATATTTTCCCATAATTGTTTTTCCGATTTTGATCCTCATATTATACAATCATCCCCCAAAACGATGAAGAAGCTTTCACCTCTGTGTACTCCAACTTATTGGCGATTCCATCAAAATTGAGATTGTTTATGGTTTAGATGGATGGACTAGCGGACGAGTCAGCTTCTCGAGTCATTTGTACAGAAAATGGTTGATCCCACAATAGCTCGGTTCTCGTTCTTTTTTAATAGTAAAAGTAGTATTGAGTTCCACATACAATTTTTCAAAAAGTTCGATAAAGAAAAGCTGGCAGAAATGTAAAAAAATAAGTAAAAAAGTATCAGTCGACATTGCCGACAGAGATAAACCCTCAGCCTGTGTGGATTGAACTACTTTTTTTCCAAAAAAAAACTTACGTATTAAGGGGGTTTTCAAAACAATATGGATAGGACTAAAGCGCAAAAATTTGCGGGGATATCGATAGGTAGGGCTTTTTTGAACTGACTTTCGACAATATTTGGAGTACCATTTTAGCGAATATTTTCGAACTTTTGTGGGGGAGGTATCGGAAGGTTCACTCCTTCCACCTTCGAATCTCATCTAATATTCGAAGAAATATTACGTCACTACATATGGTACCATAGGTGGTTTTTACAACTATCGGGGCTTTTCTCAAGAAGTATGGACTTACCCTTGAAAAAACTTTTACTGTCGTAATTGAGGCAGCGAATGCAAGTTGCTTTAACAAAAATCAAAGTGATCCGAGAGCAGGTCTTAAAGTGAATTTATCCAAAAAATGTGTGTGGGAGGTACCCGACGGAGTGGACAAATATAGTCCATATTCCATATTCCATTTCAGGCTATTTTCTCAGGAAGTATGGACTTGCCCCTGATGAAACTTGTACCGTCGTATGCGGGGCAGTGAATATAAGTTGCTACAACAAAAATCAGAGCGATTCGAGAGCAGGCCCCAAACTGAAGTGGGAGGTACCCGAAGGAGTGGACCGATTGAGTCCATATTGAAACCTTATCTAAGTCTGGTACACTTTTCACGATGTGCAAAGTATGGAGGAACATTTTGCTCGTATGAAACTGTATATACCCTTTCTAGCCTAAAGGCTGAGGGTATAAAAATGGAACAAGTGTCAGTGTCAACGTATCAACCAACCAGAAACCGGCAAAAATGTTGCAACTTTTTGCTCCCCAAAATGTTTCTAAAGAGAACGCTATTCAGCGTAATTTTTGTTTAAAGAGAAGTGAAAAAAATTACAACTTTTTGGAATACGGGGACTAGTTTTTGGGAAAAATGTGCAAAATTTGTTAAAATTGCTAAAACGTTCTGCAACAGAACTAATATCTAAACAGCAAATCTCCAGTGTAAATATATTGTCAGATTCGATATGTGATATTAGGTCTGTACGATAACCCAAAAATATGTACAAATTCGTAAAAATTTTTGCTGAGTGCTGTTCGACAACAAAATTGTCCAGTAAAAGAGAGTGAGTTGGGAGAGATTTTTTGACAGTTCTGAGACTAAGAACTCGCAAAGCTGACTTTTAATCAGCTGTTCGATACAAACAAATGAAAATGTTTACGTTTTTGACCAAGAAAATGTCACAATATAAAATATTTTAGAATAAATAACTAAAAAGCAGTTTTAAAATTAATATTTTAGTTCAATTTGATTCAAAATATCAAAAGCAAAAATAAAATTGTTCATACATTTTTCGAAACAGCTGACTTTGTTGCAAGTTTTTGCAAAATGTTGTTAGATAACATTCTGCTATTTTTCTTGCTTGAGAGAGTAAAATTCACTGAGAGAAATTGCTGGAACTTGCTGAGTAATTATTGCTGGGAAAGTTATCGTACAGACCTATTGCCCTTACAACAATATTATTTGTCATAGTAAACAATATTATGTGTCCTAAATCTGAATATGTTTTATCACATTGACCAGCCCAAAGCCTTAAATTGATCATGTCATTCATCCCTGTAAAAAAAACCCAGCAAAATTTGAAGAAGGGGTTCCATTCGATGACCTGATTTCATGGCATCTTTTGCATTGGTTCAAACGAAGTCGTGAAAGATCCGATATTTTCATTAGCATTTGAACCAATGCAAAGGAAGTCGTGAAAGATCCGATCTTTTCATCAGCATTTGAACCCATTCCATCGATCCAATAAAAGATGAATTTTGTATTTTTATACCCTCCACAATAGGATGGGGGTATATTAAGTTTGTCACTACGTTTGTAACTACTCGAAATAATCATTGTAGACCCCACAAAGTATATATATATTCTTGATCAGCGTGCAATTCTACATCGATATAGCCATGTCCCTCTGTCCGTCTGTGGAAATCACTCTAGCGTCCGAACGGTTTGACGTAGGTTGATGAAATTTTGGGAAAATATATTATATGTACGTAGGACTTTTGGTATTGAAAGCGGGCTATGTAGGTCCACGCTTTCGTATAGCCCCCATACAAAATGACGCGTGACGCGTCGTCGTTTTAAGGATTTTTTAAGATATTTGTCCCACTTTACCACCGAATTGGTTGTAATTTGGTACTTTGTGTCTCCAGAGGCCAAAAAGCATTCCTACCAAAGTTGGGTTATATAGGTCCACGTTTTGGTATAGCTCCCATATAAGGTACCATATAAAGTACGCTTCATTTTAATATATTTTGAACGTATTAGACCCATTTGACCACAGAATTGGTTGTAATTTGGTACTTTGTGTCTTCAGAGGCCAGAAAACATTCCTACCAAAGTTGGGTTATATAGGTCCACGTTTTGGTATAGCCCCCACATAAGGCCCCTTATAAAGTACGCCTCATTTTAATATATTTTGAATGTATCAGACCCATTTGACCAAAGAATCGGTTGTAACTTTGTATTTTGTGTTTCCAGAGGATATGAAACATTTCTACCATAAAATGTTTATATAGTAGGTCCACGTGTTGATATAGCCCCCATAATACGATATCTCCCGATTTTCGATATTTTGAAGGTTTTTGCATCATTATCACACCGAGATGGCTGAAATTTGGTATTTAGTCTTCTTTAGGCTTATAAAACTTTCCCCCAGAAATTTGTAGGTATAGGTCCACGCCATCATATAGCCCCCATACCTTCCGACTTTGGGTTTTTTTAAGGTTGTGGTCACATTAATCCAACCGAAATGGCTGAAATTTGTGGTGGAGGGTATAAAAAGTTCGGCCCGGCCGAACTTAACGCTTTTCTTACTTGTTATTTATTCACATTTTTCAAAATCTATAAGATTAATTATTTACAATAGGCTTGATGTTGTAGGAGACTCGAAATCACAACCAACTTTGTTAAAACTCTCGTCGTAATGATAATGTCATTGCAAAGGGTTGGTGAAAATGACAAGCCAAAGCATTGGTGAAAATGACATGCCAAAGCGTTGGTGAAAATGGCATATCAAAGCATTGGTGTAAATGACCTACTTTGGATCCAAAAATGAATAGCATCTTTTGGGGTCTATGTTCATATAAAATTCATCGATGAAGATGCTAAAAAGATGACATGCCAGACAAGTGTTGGGCCAATCATGATGGTAAAATTATACTTTTCTCCAAATTGGTTTATTTCGCGTTTTCAAATCCATCCCATAGTGAAAGAAAACATACACATAATAGTGGCCCTAAGTATTTATATTTTGCGTGGGAGAGTGTAATTGTTGTATATTTGGTACCAGACCATATGTTGCGTTCATCAACACTTCTATTTTATGGTTGGAGTAAAGATGATATTTTGCAGATTCGAAATTGCAAAGGTTGAACGAAACAAATAATAGTGTGGCAATAGTGACAAAAACAGATATAGTTGCTCTAAGAGAAGAGAAAGCATTTTTCTCTTCAATGTTTAAGTTAGTTCTTTACAGAGGGAAAATGTCGTATGGTATCAACGTGGGCACGGTCGTGTTCAATATGAGCACATACGTTCTCCATTTTTAATATTTCGACCACAAACGTGCTCATCAGTTCTCGAAACCGTTCGACCACAAACGGTGTTGATACACTACTGACAACGGATGTGGTCAGTTTGACCACGTATGGTGTCATTTTTTCTCTCGGAGTGGGAACATTTTGCGATGTATTCGAACTTTTACACCTTCCAACCCGATCGAAGGACAGTCTTTAAACCGCATATAAGCCAAATTGTTCGAACTTTAGTCCGGAAGATAACCGAAGGAGACGCACAGTACGATCCATCTTCGAAGATCATGTCGGTTTGAAGTAAATGTTACGATGTACTCCACCATTCGATATGAGGATTAGGACCAATATGAATACCTAGATAAAACTCCGATTCCAGAATAACTACATACGTTTCCCAAAAATATCGTTTAAATCCAGTTAAAGATTTAAGCCTCCTGCTTCCTTAATGGTGGGTTATCTACCTTGGGGATCCATTTAAGAAATGTATGTATTTTCACAATAACATCATTACGAGGCACTAGTTCTTACTGGCATCACATTCTTTCCAATCTTGTCTCCTATTTAAATGGAATAATTCCCGTGATGGCATTTTTAGGAAATCCACGTAGGAAAACGTTGTCAGGAAGTCAATGCCAGAGTTTATTATACATATGTATGTATTTATTGAGGCAACACCCCCTACCATTTCAACCAAAAAACACAAGTTTTCAATATTGTGATGGCACTCAGCATGAATGCAGATGATGATTCCAGATGATTGTTATGCAGAGGCTAAAAAGGTGTGCCAGTGGCATCAGAAACTACGAGTACCTGTTGTTTCTGATTCTAAAGCACCCAAATCTCTATAGGCTGTGGTTGTTGTTATAGGTGGGTGCTGCTTCACTTGTGTGTTTGTTTATCCCGATGATTTTGTTTGGCCCAAAACAAATTGCTCATGGTTGTTGCCTGGATGTCTGTCCTCTCGCTCAGTTCGTCTGTCCCATACAAAATGATGCCTTCGTAATGTTCAGATTGGACATTCAGTGCGGGTGTATGGTTGGATGAATGTATAAAAGTATGTATGTATGTGTGTTAACGTGTGCATGTGTTTATGATAGTGTTGGCGATTCAGAGGACATTTAAACAAAGATTGCGGGTGTGTATCTTTCGGTCTTTGTTGATGCTGTGACTGTTGTTGTTATTGTTGTTAGTTTTGTTTCATCTTTCTGTGCTGGGCTCATCTGTTGCCGCTGCTACTTCTGATGTATGGATGGGATGGTTGTTGTGGGGGCCATACATATTATTCATGACCAACGAACGAACGAATAAACGAACGCATCAAACAAAGGCACAAACAATTCAGCAAAAAATCAGCCAACAAAAACCAGCCGTCAGTTGAGAATAAACCGACACAAAACAGATATCCATCCGGACAGACAACTAATAGTTGTGTTGGTAGTTGTTAGTCGTCCAACATTTCGTATTTGTGTATCGAATCAACCATAACCATATTAACTACAGCAACAACAACTAGTGCACCAACAAAATTCATGGTGGTATTTCCATCAATGTCCTCACAATCAGACGCATCGTAGCCATTCATTTAACGTTGATGGTCCCTTTTGTAATGCCAGTTGATAAAACATTTGCAGTTTGCTTCTATTTTCTTTGTTTTCTTGGGTAGTTTTATCAAATCAATAAGATCTCTAAGCATACATATGGGTTCTTTGACTTATTTTTAACGTATTCTAAATGGAAATTAAAATAATGTTAAATAGTAAATAGAAACAACTGTGGTACTATCATAACATACATATACATAATTGTTCCACAAACATCCCAGACGAGACAAGGGAGACTTCTCTCATATCAATGATTGCACCCCGATTCATATTAGGCCAATAATGTGGGACCTACTGTTTATCGCCGAGTCCGAACGGCTTGTCTTAAGACACCACTTATAGACAAGTTTTTCGTGGTATTACTGAGAGGTATTTTTTTTTTCATAAGTGTCCATTTAATGGTAGAAAGGAATTTTAAGGAACTTTTTTACGTTTTCTTGCTTTATACTTTTATTGTCGGCCCGGGTTGCCGTTAATAAATAGAAAATCTGGAGTATTCCTCCAATGCACTGTGGATGCTCCCAACGACAAAAATCAAAAATCAAAATGCCAATCGCCTCTAAACATTCCAAATGTTTCGAAACTCAACTTTGTTTTTTTTTTCATTTTTCGCGGTTCTTAGGGAGAAAAAGCCTTAAAAATAAATACAATATAATCAATATTTTTTTTCTTGTTTGGGACAGACTGATGTTGCAACACGACCAAACGTGTATATTTTCCCCACATTGAAAACAAAAAATACGATATTACAGGCAATTCTGCAGAAAGAGGTGGTTAAATCTTATAAAGTACCTAAAATATAAATTTCTTTATAAGGCGGTTTTCTAGACTCTGAGTTCGTTATTAATACCCATTGGGTTTGAATATTTGGTTAACATCTGCCGAAATAAATAGATATACAAATCATATACCAAATCATGGAAAAATACTGAAAGTTGTTCGCTTGGAGGTTCACTATGCATTAAGAACTCCAGTCGGCCTATTCTGTAACTTTTATCGATTGAAAAGTTGTTAAAATTTCTTTTGTTTTTGTAACAACTACAAAAAAAAACAAAGGAAATTGTTGTAAAATAAACAATGAGTGAAGTTGTTAAAAACTTACAGAATAGGTACCCTGTAGGCCTATTCTGTAACTTTTATCGATTGAAAAGTTGTTAAAATGTCTTTTGTTTTTGTAGCAACTACAAAACAAACAAATGAAATTGTTGTAAAATAAGCAATGAGTAAAGTTGTTAAAAAGTTACTGAATAAGGCGGCAGCAGTAGGCCTATTCTGTAACTTTTATCGATTGAAAAGTTGTTAAAATTTCTTTTGTTTTTGTAACAACTACAAAACAAACAAATGAAATTGTTGTAAAATAAACAATGAGTAAAGTTGTTAAAAAGTTACTGAATAGGGTGGCAGGTACCCGATTACAGCAAATTCGATTAATGTGTTGGTAATTGTAAAATACTCCAATGCAGGATAATTCGTTTCATGGGAACCACGCGAAAACTAGGACCTAGGACTATAATATTTTTGTTAGTGTGTTTTTAGGCCACTAGTATCCACTGATAAAAATTTCTGTTCGATATAAATATTATCTAGAAGTATTTTTGTCACACCTTCCCATGTAAGTGCCACCACTGTGCAATGGATTAACTTCATATTATAGAAAGTAATGTTTACAACATGAACTGACAGCAATACAAAATTTTCTGATAGCTAACAATATCATGATTTCATCCCGGCGAAGGGAATGGTCACTTGGCTTGTTCAGTTTTTTTGGTATGATGGTTTCTAGTGAAATGCGAACTATTTAAGTTTTGATTATTCTCAGAACAAAATATGTGCAAGCTGCCAGCACGTTTCAATTAAGAACTCATCGAGTTATATAAGTTTGAAAAGAACAACACAGTTCTGTTGTTTTCTACGAAAATTGCATACCTAAGTCTAAAAATAAACAAGGCTATAGTCGGACGGGGCCGACAATGTGATACCCTACACCTTTAACACTGGGAAGTAGCTTTTCACAAATCAAAATTTCTTTATGGAACAAATAAACTTATTGTAAGAAATAACTTTGTGGATTCTGGTACCGTATCACACCAATCTTAAATAATAATATAATAATTGTTTCAGAAATATCTCAGAAGGGACAAGGGAGACTTCTCTCATATCAATAAGTGAGTGTACCCGGTTCATATTCGCTCAATGATATGGGACCCACAGCTTATCTCCGAGTCCGAACGGCGTGCCCTAAGGCACCACTTGTAGAGAAGGTTTATATGGCTGAAATACTCAGAAAATGTCGGCAACATCACTGAAGGGCATTTTGCCACCGTTGAAAATTGGATGTTACCTGGCTGCGGAATCGTTTTAAAAAAGCGGCAAAACGACCCATGCTGCAATGTTTGTATAAAAATCCAATTGGACAGTTAAAACGTTAGGGCACCATGTAATTTGCAATAATGCAAAAACTGGGAATAGGAAAATGTGCTTCTCTACACAAACCACATTTTATATTAAGCAGTAGGCCCGTTCTCTAACAGACACGTGATTGCAATTTGCATCAGGGGGAAGATTAGTAGTTCTATTTCCATATGCAGTTTACTTTGCCGGCGTATGCCCTCCAGGTAATAAATTATAGACCAAAAATATTTTGTTCTATTTTTCATACAAAAGTAATGGTCTATTTCACCCGCTAAATAATTTCAGATCATCATCCAAAATTGTAAGTATCTTCTTCTACCTAAAATTTTACCTCGTGCAAAATGTAGTGATTATTGAGCTATAATTGCGAACTCTAGCCTGATAAATATACAAACAAACAACTGGGTATATTAGGCTGTAACTCTGTTATCTTATCATATACACCAACACAGTTGAAATCTTCCAA
The DNA here is from genome assembly GCF_047663935.1 of Musca autumnalis. NCBI lineage: Eukaryota > Metazoa > Arthropoda > Insecta > Diptera > Muscidae > Musca > Musca autumnalis. The sequence continues at coordinate 6,794,658 of NW_027412088.1, read as the reverse complement.
GTATAGCTTACTTGGCCGGAATGTCTCTTCCAGGAAAAGAGATATAAACTGTATATTAAAATTTTTCATAATTTTTACACAAAAGTTGTGGTCCATTTAACCCTCTTAATAGTATCTGATCGCCATTTCAAATTGCAAGCTCCTTTTTTGTCATATACTCTTACCTTATTTAAAATTTCGAGGCGATCGGAATATTATTGTGACCTACAGAGCAGCTACAAAATCGGATAAAATTTATATTTTTGGTCCATTTCACCCGCTAAATATTTCACTATCATCACCAATTCAAATAGCGATCTATTCCGATGTGGACGGACACACATCTCAAAATCGCTTTATCTCGTCGAGATATGAAGATTGGTATACCACATTGGGGGTCTCCGACGAATATTTCGCGGTGTTACATGAATTTTTCCCAAAACAAACTTATAATACCCTTTCCACATTGTGGTGTAGGGTATAAATACCTCCCTGGAAACGCTTTCCTTTTTTGCAACAAGTGTTCTCGGGGTCCCTATTACTACAGTACAAGTTTTTTTCAGGGGCAAGTCCATACTTCCAGAGAAAATGGCCCAAAACCTGTAAAGAACACCTACTGCTACCATGTGTAGTAGCTGGTGTGCACGACAAATTTTGAACCGGATACTGCGTTGGTCCAAACTTTGTTTATCACAATATTTCTGCGAGCCTTATATAAAGTTCGATGATGGTGCTTTTCTGTCTACTCCTTCTGGTATTTTCCCCAAAATTTCAAAAATTTTACCTAAAGTGGTATGCGCGATTTTCTTGAACGGAGCAACAGATTTGGTCCAAACTTTGGATTTAGTAATATTTTTTCCAAACTTAGTTTTAGCTCAAAATATGGACCATACTGTGGTACCCCCCTCACAAACCTTCAAAATAGTTGTTTAAAGCAGTTTAAGGTCTGTCTGAAGATCCTTAGAAATTTTTACTGAAGGTATTCCTTGTGTTTAGAGAGATATTATGTTTTTCGTGGGCAAGTCCATATATCTTGAAAAAGCTAAAAATTATACTGTGACGAACTGAAATGATTGGTGGGCGCAATATCTTTTAAAAGGGACTCCCAAAATAAGATCTACTTCCAAAATGAACTATGTCGGTCGGTAAATTTCTTCAGGTACCTCATCCGCAACACTTCTGATCAATGATAAAATCCATATTTTGTATACGTCCGAAAATGGCTACGCAATTCTGAAAATCTCCTAATACATAGATTTGAGTTGAAGTATTTTGGTTGTGTAGCCGCTATTCGATCTGTCCATAGATGAAAGTTTCAGTTCCTGCTCGCAAAGCCGACTGATACTTGTTCAAATGTTGACGAAGAAGAATCTGTTTCCGATCAGTTTTTTTGATTTCGTTTGTCGTCACAAAGTCCTTTGCCGAAAAGGAAAGATGATTATTTTAGAAATGTGCATCCATTGAAAGTACATCCTAAAATAAAATTCAATGAGTAATCGACAGAAAAATCCTTGAAGATGACATTTACTAATTTCAAGCAAGGCACCAGATTCAAATAAGCACAACGACGACACTGCGGTAGAACAGAAATTATATCATAAAAAATGGTTGATATAGATTTTTTTGCGTGAATTTGTAATTGTTATGATTTTTAAAATATTTTATTACAAAAACGTTCTAGAGAATATATACAAAAATTTAAAACCACAAAGATTAAGCAACAATTTTATATTTTATTCTTGAATTGCTCTTATCAAAAATTTTAAAAACAAAAGATCGCAAGAATGTTTTTCTAGATGTTGTTTATGAGCCAAAGTATTGGACGTAATATCCCAGCAAACCAATCGTACCGACATCTTAACGAAATCGGAACAAAATTCGGACGATACGTCCGATGTCTGATTCGAAATCGTAACGATATCTTAACGAAAGTTGTATGAAGTGGTTGACATAATTTCGGAACGAAATGTCGGAACGACATCGTATCGATTTCGTAACGAAATCTGAATAAAATCATTGGGAAATTCGGAAAGGAAATTTCTTTCCGACATTCGTTCCGAAATTGGAACGAAATCGGTACAAAATCTGAACTGAAAAATCGTTTAGAAATCGGAACGAAATCTGAACGACATTGCTTCCGAAATTGTTCAGACTTGTCGGACATCCGACATTTGGTTTGCTGGGATGCTACAAACGTTCAATAAATATAAATGAACGTATTGTTCTGAACTCAGTAACACTCACAGTCAGCCTAAAATTACGATTAAACGCTTAAACAACGCCTTAAAACTTAACAGCAACTAACAAAAAGCCTATCTTTTTCACTATTTTTATATTTTCAAATATATTGGACAATAAGTACACCAATGTAGTTAAATAATTCTTGAAATAATTTCTTGAAAAATGTAAAACAGTTTAAAATTTTACTCAAAACTTAAAAAAAACCGGGGGTTTTTACCGTTTTTTAGCTATGCACTTAGGAAGAATGGACGTGCCCCTGAAAATACTTGTATCATAGTAATGGGTTTAGCGAGTACAACTTGTTTCAAAAATAATCAATTCGATTCGAGAGCACTCCTTAAACTGAACTTCTCCGAAATTTTGATTGGGAGGTACGCGATGGAGTGGACCGATATAACCCATCTTCGAAATTAAACTAAGTGTGGACAAAATATTACGAAAGCTAATTTTCGACCCATTCCACTATAGGTAATTTGGACAGATTTTTAGGCAAAAAGTCGACTTTTGCACTTTTAAGAACGTACGTTTTATAATTTGATTTGAAGAAAGAACATGTCAGGAATAGCAATTTGTTTTCACAAATATTTAAAATTTTTAAAAAGTCAAAATTTCGAAGGCAAAAAAAATTAAAAAAGAATAAAACTTAGAGCAGATATGATACTCAGTGTACATAGATATTTATGATATTCAGTTGAATGGTGGCGGTGTGTACTATCTGTTTTAAGATATACTTTCTTCAAAATGTTTGCTCCAGCGGAAAAATATCGTCATATAGCATACAACGTACAATTTTTTTTTACAAAATTATAGTTTTATAAACTTTTACAAAATTGTCCAATTTTGTCTGAAATTCGACAACCGGGAATATCTTCAGAAAACTGTTCTGAATCAACTACTTAATATACCAAGTTGCGATTTTTTGCGTTTTTTGAGTTATACCACTTTTTTGAAGGTGCAGAAAAAGTATTTATACCCTATACCACAATGTGGAAAAGGGTATTATAAGTTTGTTTTGGTAAAAATTCATGTAACACTGCGAAATATTCGTCGGAGACCCCCAATGTGGTATACCAATCTTCATATCTCAATTTTGAGATGTGTGTCCGTCCGTCTGTCCATTATAAATTGTAAACACGCTCCAGGAAGAAATTATGGAGCGATCGTCACGAAATTGTGTATGGAGGTCGGGTTGCAAATGTGTTTTGTACATTTACGCGGATACTTGGCCACAGAAATGTATTTTCTTCACGACAAACGCTTTTTTGGCGCTGCCTTTGAAGTTATGAGTTTTGGCTTTGAACGCTAACACGCCGTGACAACATTTTTTGATATGTTTTCAAGGACGTGGGTTCAAATCCCAGCCGGGCTCAGCCTGTTTTTTATTTTTTGAAAGTTTGCCTGTAAGGGTGAAGATCATTTTTAATGATTTTTTTTTTATTAATTTTCTCGTTTAGAGTTAAGCTTGATGATCGGAAATTATTTGCAAGTGAAAAGGGAAAGCCAAGGACTCGAACCCACATATTCACCAAATTACGTTACCTGGTTTCATTGGTGGTAAAGCAAATCTTCGGACGTATCGACTATGTAATGGCATCTCTGTCCTAGAACTTATCGTTTTTCAAATGCAAAAAATAAAAAACAGGCTGAGCCCGGTTGGGATTTGAACCCACGTCCTTGAAAACATATCAAAAACTGTTGTCACGGCGTGTTAGCGTTCAAAGCCAAAACTCATAACTTCAAAGGGAGCCAAGTATCCGCGTAAATGTACAAAACACATTTGCATTTGAAAAACGATAAGTTCTAGGACAGAGAAGCCATTACAGGCAAAATTTCAAAAAATAAAAATTTTATTTTTGGTCGATATTTTAATTCCTTGAGGACATATATATTTCGACACCTCCAAATAATAGTATGCTAAGTCTAAAAAGTGAGTTTTGCAGGAGAAGCTCTCAAAGTGTGGACATTTTTTTGAAGTTCAGTACTATGCTAAGTCAATATTTGTTTATAACTTCTGTTCGGATTGACCGATCATTACCAAAATTTGATAGAATTTAAGTTAAAGGACGTTCTACACCTCCAAATAATAGTTTGCTAATTCTGAACGGTGAGTTTTGCAGGACAAGCTCTAAAAGTTTGGAAATTTCTTTGACCTTCAGTACTATGCTAAGTAAATATTTATTTATAACTTCTGTTCGGATTGTCCGATTATTACCAAAATTTGACAGAATTTAAGTTAAAGAACTTGAAAAATGTAAAGAACTTGAAAACATGCTAAGTCGACTTAACATACTATTGTTTGGAGGCGTCGATATGGGAAAAAACTACTGACCTTTCCTCTGATGTAAATTGCAATAAAGTGTTTGCTAGATAACGGGCCTACTGCCTAATATATAATGGGTTCTGTGTAGAGAACCACATTTTTATCCCATGCTACTTATTGTCTCTCCAAAAGTTTATGTAACACCACGAAATATTCGTCCTAGACCCCTTATTCGGTATGCCAAAATTCCGTCCATTAAAAATTGTAAAGAAGCTTAAGGCCGCAATTATAGACCGATTGTAACGAATTTTTTAAGGAGGTTAGGTTCGGGCCAGAATAGAAATAATTAGTTTTTGCTGATGATCGTGAAATGTTCAGGGAATGAAATGGACCAAAAACAAAATTTTAACCAATTTTGTAGCGGCTCTGTAAGTCAAAATAATAACCCGCAAAATTTTAAACAAAGTTTGAGTTTATGATGAAGAAGAAGCGTACAAACCAACGTGAAGATCAGATAATACTTAGCGGGTTAAATAGACTGAAATTTTTGTGTGAAATTGGTAACAATTTCAATAACGTAGCGTTTAAACAACGGAAATAGTAAAGGGTGTTTTTTTTAAGCCCGATAGAACTTGAAATTGTAAAAAATAACACAAAAAATTAAATTGTAATCAAAATTTTTTTTTATTCGAAAGATCAATACGTGACATTAACATTTGAAAATGATTTCGGGCATATGGGCACAGCGGCTGTTCTTGACGAAGTGCATTCTGGACGTCCAATTTTTGGCCACTTTTTCGAGCACTGCTGGCCGTATGTCACGAATAACACGAACAATGCTGGCCTCCAAGGCATCAATTGTTGCTGGTTTATCAGCATAAACCAGTGACTTCACGTAGCCCCACAGGAAATAATCGAGAGGTGTCAAATCGCACGACCTTGGAGGCCAATTGACAGGTCCACTTCTCGAAATCAACTTATCGCCAAATATTGATTTCAATAAGTCGATGGTTTCGTTCGCCGTATGGCACGTAGCGCCATCCTGTTGAAACCACATCTCCTCCGGATCAATGTCATCCATATTTTCAAACAAAAAATCATTGATCATAGTGCGGTAACGATCTCCATTGACCGTAACGCGAGCTCCGGCCTCATTTTTGAAGAAATAAGGTCCGATGATGCCACCAGCGTGAAAACCGCACCATACGGTGCATTTTTCTGGATGTAATGGAGTCTGTAGGGTCTCTTGTGCAAGGACGTACGCAGGGGGGGGGCACAGGGGGCCCGGGCCCCCCCCGAAATGGTTTGGCCGAACAAAATTTGTTAAGCTACTGTAACTAGTTATTATATTTTTTTCTCAAAAAATGTTTGTATGTTTGCAGATTTTATATTAAAACTTATATTTTCTTAAGTTTCTGAACAGAAAATGTACATCATTAACAAGTTTTGTAAGAAAATATTTAAAAAATTTTGTTTGTATGCTGTTTTTGAGAGAAACTTCCAATGAAATCTGAATTACTTCTTCATGTCATATCATTCCACTATCAAATGCGAATTCCTTAATCAATATACTCCAAGTTTGTGTCACATTTGAACTATATAGAGATCACGAGGCTTAAAACTCATCGTGTAACAACAAAAAAACGAGTTCAGTATTGTGGGAATGGAAGTATATGAAAAAATGTCTATTGGATAAAATTTATGCCATCGCCAAAATTTTGTTATTATTTTTTAGACAAATTTGCTGCTAAACAGTATGAGGAAATAATGAAGACAAATGAATTTTTGTGCGTCACTTAATTTTTTTCCTTATCATCACCGAAGTATAATTGTAGCCTCAGACTTTAAGGTTACGAGATTATATACACTAGGGCACGATACAAATAGGTCTCATCAAAATAATGATTTTAGACTCCACATACATATGTTTGGACGATATCCTCTCCAGACAAGATGGAAGTACTTACCACCGTCCGTCCGTCTGTATCTTTGATCAACCGATTTGGTCGAAGTTATGGATCTCATTACATCCGCCATAAAAGTTCAAACATTTTCACTAAAATGGTCGAAGGGACTTACCGATTCGGTCTAAAATCGAACCTAATATGGATTATCTCGGTCCGCTCGCAAAATTACTTCCAAAAGTACATCAAGTTCCAAGAGAATATGTTTGGACAACATCTTCAGGTCCCTCATACAAGTCTAACATAACTACAGTTTAAAGACTGTTCGAGGATCCTTTGGACATTTTGTAGTCCAGTTTACAGCGATATCCTACTTTTTCGTGGACAAGTTCATTCTTCCTGACAAAGCTCTAAATACTACGGTGACAAACTAGAATAGCTTATGGGCGCGGTAACTATCCAGAGGAGTGTCTCTCAAAATAAGATCCATTTCTAAAATTAATTAGCTTATTATTAGCGAATAATTAAGTGTGGTTCAATAAGGATCGATTGTTATTTATCAAAACTATATAGAACTAAGTCCATCAAAGTATTTGTCATCGCGTCCAAAAACTTTTAATCGTACAATAAAGAAAAAAAATATAACGCTTCTTTTTAGCATTATATTAAAAGTAAAAATAATCGTGGAATCAGACACTATCTCTTCCGGTAAATAACACTGTGCCGCATTTTTAAGGTAATCTTGTGCAAACAATTTGAAGTGAGGATATTTTGAAAGTACAGACCCACAGTACAAAGGCCTAGTTGCGTTTTGTTGAGTCAAATTCAGCTTGGATTTTATGGCCCCATCTAGACATTGTTAAATATCAACTTTTTAAAGCAACTCGGGGCTATATCTATGAAACCAATGCAAATCTTCTTCTGACCTCTGAAGCAAATTTGTAGATAAGGGTCAGAATAAAATAATTGGACAAATAATGAACTGGAAAATCTACATTTATTGCCTCAATATAATATTTTATAATATATCTAAAAATTCCATAATTTTTATAGATTTCGCACCATATCTCCAAAACTGTTAAATTTTTCTTAATGTTTTCATTTGGAAACACATCAATGACAACGGCAGCCGATATTCTTAAAAATTAGGCTAAGATCATCGAAATAGTAAAAATCTTGCTATAGCAAAGACAACGGCAATCCTTTGTGGTTGTAAAATGCTGCGATAAACTATAACGTGGGCCTGTATGATTAAAAACTTCAATATACTGAAAACGGGGCGTAAATTTTACATGGCGACTTTACCGAACGTGGCCCGATTTTGTCTATTTTTAATTCTAAATATCCTACTCTGTAAATATTAAAAATTGTATCCTAAATATTATGAATTCTTTCTATTGAATTTATATACTTTGTACCAATAGTTCATATAAAATTTGAAAAATCAATTTGTTGGCTCATTTTAAAGTAAATGTAGAATAGAATATGTGCCAAAATTTCCAGTCCACCGGACAAAAATTTACCGAGATATTAGCTCTCGAAGGGAAACATTTATTGTGTTTTGCATGTAGCATAGAAAGTAAAAACGTCTTTTCCTCGAGTGGCACTTTTGATAGCGGTGCTCACTGTAGCTCGAAAACGGATGCTCCGGTCTTTATATGTTTTTGTGGGACTATTATACACATAAATCATGTGATAACCGAGAGAGTTTTTAAAAAACTGCTGACGGAATCCGAAAAATATCAATTTTTTACAGTGTTTTATACCCTATACCAAAATGTGGAAATGTGTATTATAAGTTTGTTTTGGTAAAAATTCATGTAACACCGCGAAATATTCGTCGGAGACCCCCAATGTGGTATACCAATCTTCATATCTCGACGAGATAAAGCGATTTTGAGATGTGTGTCTGTCCGTCCGTCCGTCTGTCCATTATAAATTGTAAACACGCTCCAGGCCGCAAATATGGACCGATCGTCACGAAATTTTGTATGGAGGTCGGGTTCAGATCAGAATAGATCCCTATTCTTATTGGTGATGATCGTGAAATATTTAGCGGGTGAAATGGACCAAAAACATAATATTTATCCAATTTTCTAGCGGCTTTGTAGGTCTTAATAATAGTCCGATCAACGTAATTTTAAATAAGGTAAGAGCAATTTGAGATGGCGATCGGATAATATTTAGAGGGTTAAATGGACCAAAACTTTTGTGTGAAAATTGTGACAATTTGTAATATACAGTGAGATATACTTGAAAGTGGACCGCTTGACCTTTCAATTGATGCCAATTATGTTGGTGTGCATGATAAGATAACAGAGTTACAGCCTAATATATTCCGTTATTTGTTTGTAGTGTAATAATAAACTCGCAATTATACATCAATAGTCACAAAATTTTGCACCGGGTAAGAGTATAGGTCGAAATGCCTACAATTTTGAATGATGATCTGATATTCTTTAGCGGGTGAAATGGACCATTACTTTTGTATGAAAAATATAAAAATTTTATTTTTGGTCGATATTTTAATTCCTTGAGGACATATATATTTCGCAAAGTAGCCAACATATGGAAAAAAACTACTGACCTTTCCTCTGATGTAAATTGCAATAAGGTGTTTGCTCGACAACGGGCCTACTGCCTAATATATAATGGGTTCTGTGTAGAGAACAACATTTTTATCCCATGCTACTTATTGTCTCTCCAAAAGTTTATGTAACACCACGAAATATTCCTCCTAGACCCCTTATTTGGTATGCCGAAATTCATATCTCGACGAGATAAAGCGATTTAGCGATGCGTGTCCGTCCATTAAAAATTGTAAACAAGCTTAAGGCCGCAATTATGGACCGATTGTAACGAATTTTTTAAGGTGGTTGGGTTAGGGCCAGAGCAGAAATGATTAGTTTTTGATGATGATCGTGAAATGTTCAGGGGATGAAATGGACCAAAAACAAAATTTTAACCAATTTTGTAGCGGCTCTGTAGGTCAAATTAATAACCCGCTAAATTTTAAACAAAGTTTGAGTTAATGATGAAGAAGAAGCGTACAAACCAAGGTGAACATCAGATAATACTTAGCGGGTTAAATGGACTGAAACTTTTGTGTGAAATTGGTAAAAATTTCAATAACGTAGCGGTTAAACAACGGAAGTAGTAGTACTACATAAGTGGGTTTCATTACATTTTACGTGAACTAAATTTTCCTTCCCTGCTGCAAAAATGTCTTTGTTGTGCTAGATAACTTTTTGGTCATAAGTATTATACATTACATCTCTGATATTTGATAATTAAATTTTCACAATCATTGAAAAGAAGTTCCGTGGAGAGCGATTGTGCAGGGATAGTGGTATAGGGCATCTCATGGTCGTCTCCGTCCGACTATAGATTTTTCTTACTTGTTTTTTTAAATCGAAATTTTAATCAAATCAAAAACTGTTAAAAATTTTTAAAAATTGATTTTTTTTAATTCGGTTTCGATAACGGACAAGATTTTTAGGTTCGTAATGATCCCACAAAAATATATGCTGATCGGTTTATTCTTTTTCAAACTACAGTGGGTACCGCAAAGTGCTTTAGTAAAAACAGTGCTTTATAGGCGGGCATTGGTCAGAAAGATTTTTCAAAAAAAAAAAAAAAAAAAAAAAAAAACAAGACAACAAAAATAGAAGGTAACTCAAGGTTTAATAGATTTCTTATAAAAAATCATGAAAATGGCTTTTCTGATGCTTATAAGTGGCCATAACGCCTTAAAATAGCTTTACGTAACGCTACACAACATTTGAATTTTTCATGATTTTTGGTCAAGTTGGGCCCCCCCCGAAATGAAATCCTGCGTACGTCCCTGCTCTTGTGGATTGGTCTCACTCCATATGCGGCAATTTTGCTTATTAACAAACCCGTTAAGCCAAAAATGCGCCTCATCGCTGAACACAATTTTGCGATAAAACAACGGGTCATTTGCCAACTGCTCTAGAGCGAATCGACGACTGATTTTCAAAGTAAATTTGGATGATTTCGTAGCGTTGTTCAAGCGTGAGTCTATTCATGATGATTTGTCAGAGTATACTGAAACAAATAAAACAAGTTTCATCAAAATTTAATTTTTTGTGTTACTTTTTACAATTTAAAGTTCTATCTAGCTTAAAAAAACACCCAATAGTACTACATAAGTGGGTTTCATTACATTTTAGTTTGTGTGAACTAAATGTTCCTTTCCTGCTACAATAATGTCTTTGTCATGCTAGATAACTTTTTGGTTTTGGTCATAAGTATTATATATTACATCTCTGATATTTGACAAATAAATTTTCGCAATCATGGTATAGGGTATCCCATGGTCGGCTCCGTCCGACTATAGACTTTTCTTACTTGTTTTTTTTTTTTAAATGTTTGGTTTGGTGAAGAAAATATTGAACACAAAAAGCATCCGATTTGAACTAAAAAGACATTTTCTTTAAAGAAATATTCACCATGTGTTAAAAAATGTATAGACGTGTAGTGGCCAACATTTGTGTAAATTATATCTGTTTGCGCGGTTTATTTGATCCTTTGATCCATAAGTCCACAGCTATTAATTTTTGCCTCGAAAACAGGCCGAATTACCTATAGCCCAATCGGTTAATCCGTTCGACAGTTATCGTGCGCTACAGCCAGACAAATAGACGGATATGGCTAAATTCACTCCTAATTGTCTGAAGCGGATTTCGTTAACACGTACCATTGTAATTTGTATGGGGCCAACGGTGAATTTGGATCAAATTGCTTTAAAGGCGGTAATTATTGTCCAAACGATGAGAAAATCTTGGCCAAAAAAAAAAAAATATTGGAATAATATCAAATCTTACCCGATTTTCAGAAATTTTTATAGGTTTCGCTTTCTAGCTACTACAATGAACTGGTGAAAAGTTCTCATCGATTGGATAAATGTAGCTTTTAGAGCAATTTCATGAAAATTCACCAGTGGCACGTCTTCTAATTGTGCTCAAACTTTGGCAATCTTAAAATCTAACTAAACTAAACAATTTGTTAAAACCACTCTAGTATGCATGTGTGTTTTTAAATTTTTAACAAAATGTACAAATTGGTATACTAAATACTGCTTTCAAGTAAATCTTTTTTTGAAAAGGCCTGACTCATTCAGTTATATTTTTTGATTAATAGATTTAACTATTCAACTATTATGTTGATATTTATACAACATTATTAATATTTTTGTTGTTTTGAAACGCCAATGATAATGTTGCATGTAAAATACTTTTCAAACACTCGCCACTTGAAATAATCATAAATTCATTCTATTTTTGTTATTTGGCCGTCGGTAGATGGCTATCACACACGTCCAGCCAGGCCACTTCAATAACAACGTTAATCAGCGTTATTTAATTTCCAATAAATTTCGTTCAATGTTATAAATAATGGAAATTTATTAACCTGAGAGGTGTGTGTGTGGTTGTGTTCGACGGCTATCATTAAGAGGCATTTATTTACTGTTGCCGTTTGAGGCTTGTCAATGTAATATTTTAACACACACCTTTATTAGTCAGCCTGTGAATAAGTCCGGGCGTTCTTTCAATTTCAGACGTCTATTTGAAATCTCCTTCTGTTTCATTTCAACTCTTTGTGTCATATCTTTCTGTTTTCATCGTTGCTGTTGTTGTTGGGTTTTCCGCCTATCCACTTCACAATAATATCAGAACAAATGTTTATTTGCTTGTTGTTGTTTTAGTTGTTGGCCGCATAATGTGCCCCTAGACGGCATTTAGTCGTATTAAAATGCTGCTTGTTGCTACCTTTAGCAAGGCAAAAGACAGACAGACGTACAGATAGACTGACAAATACACAAACAACTGTGTATAATAACAGGAGGTGTTTTTTTTGCAGCAAACTGTCATAGATTTCAAGTGGATTATTTGTCATTCGAAATGTTCGATGTGTTTACAATACCATTGCCGTCAGTGGTTGTGGTCTTGTCATTGGCACGGCCTATGAACGATGAGTGCTTTTTGTCCATTGTCCGTTGTGTCTGTCCATCGCCACAGTGACATTTAATCTATTTTGGAAAATTTCCTTTTAAATAATTAAATACACAATTTTCCACACAGTCGTTATATACGAACACTTGAACAAAATTGTGTTAAGCCATATTGGAAATTAAAATAACAATAGACAATCCTCATTATAGGTTGTTTAGCTGGGATACCCAGTGTGACGTCAGAGTAAAATATTTTATTGTTTTTTTTTCTCTTAGTCAAATGTCATAATTCGGAAATTCCTCGGAAAATCCAGCAGGAATATCAAGAATTTTTAATGTTTCTAATGGCTTAAATATGGACTAAATTGTGGGCAAAATAAGTTAGGTAGACATTCACAAATTTTTCGAAATTATGAGATTGTACGAAAGCTATTTTTATACCCTAAGCCTTTAGGCCTTTATACACTTTGATACGACCAAAAATGTGCCTCATCGAAATAATGGATTTAGACCCCAAGTCGTTTCAGACAATTTGGAGTCAATTTAGCCATGTCCGTCCGTCGGTCTGTCTGTCTGTCCGTCTGTCTGGCTGGTGCGCACGATATCTCTCGAACGGATCAACCGATTCAAACCAAATTTTGGGTATCGTAATATTTTGTCGTAACTTAGTTTAAGTGAGAAGATTGACCATATCGGTCCACTCCTTCGGGTACCTCCCCCACAAAAGTTGAAAATTTGTCTGTAAAATGGTGTGAACGAAAACGCGAGAAGGGGGCAATCGATTTGGTCCAACCTTTGCACATCGTATTATTCCTTCCAGATATAGATCAGATATGGACTATATCGGTTCACTCCTTCGGGTACCTCCCACACAAAATTTGGATGAAGTGAAGTTTAATACCTCCCCTCAATAACTTGTCCTTGCCCCTCCCATTACGACGGTACAATTTGTATCATGCGGAAGGCCATACTTTCTGAGATATTGGCCTAAAAGCTCCAAGAAACCTTGACGGCACCAACCAAAATGGCAAATCCGCAATATAATTCTCGCAGAGATTTTCTGATTGTTGCAAACTGTGCACATCGTATTATTTCATTCAGTCATGTATCAGGTTGGAATATGGAATATATCATTCCACTCCTTCGGATTAGTTTAAGAGCTTCGTTTTTGATTCTTTATTCAGTAGTTTGTTCGACCGGTCTCATTTACAATGGTACATTTTTTTCGGAGTAAGTCCATACGTCCTAAGATAATGGCATAGTTATTGTGTTTGGTTTGGTTTTGTGGTTTTTTTCAGAGGCTGAGGGTATATCTCCGTCAGCACAGCTGACTGATACTTTCTTACTTGTTGTTTCTAGAATCTATAAAAATGCACAGTGTGTAATTTTCTGAGTCATGTTTTATTAACCATATTCACCATATTCTGTCAACGCAGTGTGACAGAAAACCAAAAAAGAGAAGACACGTGTCTTGCCGTTTTTCGCTATCTCAATAGCTTTCGCGGTTAAAGGCCTCCAAAGTTTTGAGGCGTTGATGTCAAAAGGCATCATTTGTTAGGATCATATCTTCCAAAACGTTAAGAGATTTGATATACTCTCAGAGTTGTAGCCCTTGTCTTAAGGAACAAAAATTGTGAACACATAAAATTCATCAAACATCATCTGGAAGGTAAAAATCGGCCAAGTCAAATTTCTTTTAAAATTTTGTCTCGGGTTGTGGTCTATAGATATCAAACTGATCAAAATTGAATCGGAGAAAAATGTATAAAAATCGAATATTTTCAAAAGTGTTTTCCAATTTTGACCTTTAAGAAACTTTCGCAGACAGTTCGTATGTTCCAGAAATTTGTTTGTTTGCTACATTATTGTAGATGAATATCAAACCGATCAAAATTGAAGCAAACAACCAACTACAAAAATGTACCTTAGCTCTCAATAAACAACTTTCTAGAGAATACGAAATCTGTATAAACGGTTCTTAAAGGTCAAAATAGCAAAACAAATGGGAGTTTTATCCTTAACAATAGAGTCTACTACGAAAATGTACCTAAGATCTCAGTAAACTACTTTTTGGAACATATGAACTTTGTAAGAACAGTTCTTCAAGCTCAAGGTCCGTAAATACATGATCTTTAAAATTTTCTTGAACTTGGAAGAGTTTTTTATTTACAGACCTGAGTAGATGAAAATGTTAACAATACTTGATTTGTTTGTGAATTTCAGCTTAAAACGTCATTCGGAGAATGTTTATATGCTCTGAAAAGTTGTTTATTGTAAACTTAGGTACATGTTTGTAGTTGACTGTATTCCCTAATTTTGGAGGGTTTGGTATTTATGGACCAGACCCGGAGAAAAAACTACAAAAATCTAATAATTTTTGGAATGTTTTGCTATACATTTAAGGACCTTTCGCAGACAGTTCGTATTTTCCAGAAAGTTGTGTACTGATATCTTTGTTACATTATTGTAGTTGATTGTTGTTTTGAATATTAAACTGTTCAGTATCTGTGGACCGGAACCAGTGAAAACAGGATAAATATCCCATTTTCTTTGCTATTTTGACCATTAAGAACCGTTTATACAGAGTTCGTATGTTCTAAAAATTTCTTTATTGAAATTTAAGGTAAATTTTTGTCGTTAGTTGTTTGCTTCAAATTTGATCGGGAAAATGTAAAAAGAAATTGCATCCTGTCGATTATGACCTGGAAGATGATTTTTGTTCTTTTTGAGATGTGCTACAACTTTGCCTCTGAGATGAATTCAAACTTCCTAACGGTTTGGAAGATATAGTCCTGACAAAATGACCCCTTCTGACAGCAAAGCTTCACACCTTTGGAGGCCTTTAACCGCGAAAGTTGATGAGATAGGAAAAAACGGCGAGACACGTATCTTTTTTTGTCTTCTATCACGGATGGGTGATGGTATGCACACCCGCCTTGCACACATAAGATCGTGGGTTCGATTCCCCGGCCAGGCAACATCAAAACACTTTTCAACGGTGCACAGTGGTTCAGAATCGTTTTTTCCTGGTCAAAAATCTGTAACTTTTGAACGGATGAAGATATTTTCATAATTTTTTTTCTGTTCGACAGGTAACACAATAACCTTCCATATGAATTCTGAACGAAGAAATTTGATTCAGTAGTTAAAGAGAAATTTAAGGTCAAAGTTGAACTTTATGTTTTTTTAATATTTTTCATCAAAATATGAGGGTTTTTTTGTGTTTTTATATGTTCATACTTATTAAAAAAAGGTCAAACGCTAATGAATAAACTATAATTGTACAAAAAGTATATAAAAACAATAATGGTATTCTTTTTTAATATTAAAAAAAAAATAATTTATTTTTTTTAATTACATAATTTAAATTGATTACTTAAAAAGAAAAACAAATGTTTCGATTCAATTTTATATGAAAAGCCAGATATTTAAAAAAAAGTAAAAAAAAAATTATAAATTATTTTTTATAATTTATATTTGTGGAGATTTTTTTAAGTTATATTTACAAAAACAAATGTTATGTTCATTCGTTCGGTTTAAAAATTTCCTGCAAATATTGATAATTTTGTTGTGTTATATTGCTATCCGCAAGCAACCCCTTGGCTTCTTCCTCCAAGTCCTTATGTTGCACTTTCCACTGAGCTCGAATGCTAGAGATTAGTGGATCAGATGACGCCAACAAAATAATAAATAAATCTTCGTTAGCACAATTTCGTGATGTTTTCCTTGTATTGTGCTCTCTATAAAATCTGTACTCCTTGTTTCTTTTTTCCTGAGCTTCTTCTGATAGATCTCCGATAGGTACTAAATGATGCTTAATGACATCTGCTCCATGGTATAGAATTTTGTGCACTGTTGCAGACATATTTTTCCAATGGTATTTTGTATTATATATACGTGCAGTTTCCTTGGTATATTCCTCAAATTTTATTGCATCAATTTTTTCACTACACGCAAGTACATCGGTAATCGTCTTAAATCTTGAGATTAGATTTATATCGACACCAGTTATTTCAGATGCTCTCTTCGGATCTGAAAAGAACCTTCTTGCTTTCCTTATTAAACGCAAAGGTACAAATGACACCATGAACATATCAGTGTCTGAAGCATTTTCACATAGAAATTGTTTATATTGCTTTTGTCCAGATGAACCATCACATCCCCATTTGCAAAAGAGAGTTACTTTGCAGTCTCCATACTGCTTTAAATCATTTCCTTTAAATGATTGTAGCAAGCGTTGAGCTGTGTGGTTAAGCATCTCCTGAAGTGGCGCCTCTGCTGAACTCTGTGTAATTGCAATAGTGTTTTTTGGGGGCAAACAATCCTTTTTAGCAGCAACTATGTTGTGATACGATGGATACAGATTTGCACCCTTTTCAATCGCACGCAATCTGAGCTCCATATATTGGTGCTTTGTTAGCTTTAAATCCAAAAACATTGCTAATGCTTCTTCGTTTGAAAACTGTTTCTCATCGGTTGGAGTGGGAATACTTTTTATTATCCGTTTTGTTCTAGCGGGACTAGCTTTTAATATTTTTTGGACGATATGGGCTTTAGTTCGCTGTTGTTTTGATCGCAATTGATGTAACAAGCTCTCAGCAACGGTGTCACTTCCAAGTTCTTCATTTATATCTTGAAGTTTCCGCCTTTTAGTTCTGTCGCTGCAGAAGTCAGTGGATGTTGATGGTCTGCCACGACTCGGCTGGTGTTGATTCTCTGGTAATCGACCGATACTAAGTTGGCCATTTAACCAGCTTTTGTATTTTTTATAAAATCTGACTTTGTGGCATCCAACTGTTTTATAATTCCTGTTAAAGCATTTGATAAAGTTGTTTACTTTGTCGTTCCATTCTAATTTAATTTCTCTGCTACAGGATTTTACTTTCCTCTGGACATATTCCAAAACATCATCCGTCTGATTGTTTTTAAAAAACTGTTCACACAATTCCTTATAAGTGAATTTCTTCATAATATATTTTAAATAGATTGCTTGCACTTGAACATACTTTTCTTAATGAGTTCATTTACCAATAGCACGGCATACTTAGTTAGAAAAGTACCATAAACCCAGAAAGAAGCAGGTAGGAAAAATAAAATGTAAACAATAGAGAATGTATGTACAACAAGGACGTAGACAGAAATTAAATTTAAAAAAGGGGGGTTGGTTGATGGTATTTTCCAATGGCCAAAATGGGAACTTTTACGAGCAAAATTTCAGAAAAATTAAAACTTGGGGTTGGGTGGGGGTTGGGGGGTTCCCCGTGGCCCCCTCCTCTGACTACGTCCGGTGATCTACAATATATTAACTTCATTTTAACGGTACGGTATACCTAGCATCGCTGTATGTGCATAAGGGCGGCCCAAAAAATGTCCATGCATGTAAAACGGTTCGAGAAACAGACACATTTTTACCTGTGTAATTTCAATAAATTGAAAAAAGTGTTAAACGGACGGAACGGGACGGGAACAAAAGTATATATGGGCTGAAAGAGGAGGCTCTCGGGCATCTTTCTGTGAAAACAGAACTTTGTTCCATGTTGTTCCACAAAAGTTCTAGTCCACTAAATTTGGAATTTCATTAAATTTAGTACCTGAGGAAAAATAAAATAGCTCATGTCGTGTAAACGCTACGGTAATTTGTCTAAATGTTTTTTAAAGGCCACAATCCTACCTGACTTACAAAAAAACAATGAACACAATATCTGTTATAGTTTCCGAGAAATAGCTACTTCTTTCTCCAGAAATTTGCAAAAATTACGTATTTCCAAAAAATGGGGAAAATGTTCATCTTTAGGGGCATACCACGCTCGCACCTTCCATTATTTTGACCTAATTTTTGGGTTTCCTTAGTTTCAATATGTTTACTATCGAATCCCATATAGAAATTAAATGTCTTTAAAAAAACAAAATTTTTATTTTTGGCCAGGAAAATCGATTCCTGAACCATTGTGCGGTGGCAAAATACCCCTCAGTAATGTTGGCCACATTTCCTGAGTATTTCGGCCATGTAAAACTTCTCAACAAAAGTGGTGTCTTAGACACGCCGTTCGGACTCGGCGATAAACTGTAGGTCCCATAACATTGAGCTAATATGAATCGGGGTGCATTCATTGATATGAGAGAAGTCTCCCTTGTCACTTATGGGATGTTTGTGGAACAATTATTATCACAGAATATGCTTAATAATTTTCGTGTTGTGCTTGAAAACATTGATGACGTGGGTGAACTGAAAATGCAAGATTGTCAAGTGACATACCGTGAGCAGTAGACATTCTTGGACATTTCTTCCACAAGCATACATTCGAACATTAACATATGTCCGTAAAAAGGTTTGTTCTCATTGGACCCAGCAAAATTTTACAATCCCTCAAGAAACTCTCAAGCCAAGAAAATCGATCGCGGTGCTTCAAAAGACGTTTATAATATCGTCACAGGTGACGAATCATGGATCTATGCATATGAGACCGAAACAAAAGAGCTATTGACCATGAGGGTCTTCGAAGATGAGGCAAATCCAACGAACGTTGTTCATGGAAAAAACACTTGGAAGCAAATTGTCGGCTGTTTCTTCGGCTAAACTGACCATGTGGATTGTAAGACGGTTAATTCTGAGCGGTATAACACAATTTGTTAGCCTGAAGTCTTCGGAGAAATTCGAAAAACGATCATTGTGCACCATGACAATGCGAGCTCTCACACATCGGTTCAAACCAGTACCTTATTGACCGGACAAACATGGAATTGATGTCATAAGTCTTTGAGATCTGACTTAGCAACGAATGACTTCGTTTTTTTTTCTACACAAGCGTGGTCAACGGTGTTCTTCGCCAGAAGATGCTGTTCAAACGTTCAAAACCATGTTTTGGAGGTGTCTCATTCGGAGTGAATAAAGTAAGTTCTTGAGCGCATGCAGAAGTACATATATAAATCATGGAGATTAGGAAACTTTTCTAGCTCTCGTATTATCCACTTTCAAAATGCTTTGAAAAATTTTTAGGATATACAACGTTAGGGCAATATCCAGCCAGCCAATTGGACAATAGGGTGATTTCTTTTTTACATCATCATATCCATGTACATCATATTCTGAAGGGTTTTTAGTTAAGGTTAGATAAAATCATGCATATAAGGTGATTCGATAAAATAAATCTAACGCACAAAATCATTTTACACTTATTATTATTGGAGCATTTTTTGAAGTCACTGCAAGCAGATTGAAATTTTAATTGAATAGAAAACAAGCTTTATGACCACATACGAGTATATGTAGCATTACACAATCAAGCACACAACAACGTTAAATATTCATGTTGTCAAGGAAGTTAAATATTTTCGTTGTCATTGAAGAATTTGAATCTCAGTGGGTGGTTCTCCTTCTTGTGCCAGGAGTTGTATAAGTCTTGCATAACTTTGATCGCAGGTTCACAGCACTGTTTGCTACGAGCAATGCTTATTGGAAATTCATCTTTTTCAGTGGGTCTTCAAGCATTTGAGGGCTTTTCGGTAGTCATTTAGAGCTATAGTTCTTCAAAATTTTTAGCGCGGAACAATCGACTACTTAGCCAATGATAAATTCATCGGTTAGGAATTAATGAACATACTTTACGCAATCTGTTCAGTATTTAAAGCATCATAATAAACTTAAAATTATATAGAATGTCACAAGAGCTCCAACGTACATTGCAGATGTTTGGTAATTGCTTAAAATTTACAAAAGGGATTTCAATCTTCTTAGTGAAGTGATGGAGGACACGAATGTGATCAAGTTGTTTCTCAAGTCGCCTGATTTCTCAATCTCAGGTTTAACATGGCTGAAGGCTGCTTTCAATTGAATATAATTTTGATATTTTTGAGGACCACTGCGTGATATTAAAAGCTCTCAAGGCATTTATTGTCAAAGTACATGCACCATTTCTACAAATAAAGCGTGCTTACTATGTATCGCGCAGCTTCCTTGCAGATAGCCTTGTGGATTCCTGACATGGAGTTGGGATTTCAATGCCCTCAGTGAAAACCTCTAATTTTGCAGGTTAGGTTTGTTCTGGGTCGTCAAACACTTATCAAAAACGAAAATAAACTAAAAAAATCCAAATATTATTAATTTCAATATATTTTAGAAATAGTTGGCGTTATCATTCTTATATTTTTAAAAAAAACGGATAATTTATATGGAAATCTTTCATAAAGCACAAATACTTGTTACGAATAACTCAAACATTACATAAGTCGACCTATGTATGTACTTTTCATCAGAGTTCGAAAATAAACAGTACACTAACATAGTGTACCGCTCCGAGAACAGTATCACTAAAATATTTTTAGCGTTAGTGTTCCGGAACACAAACACTAAAAAATATTTTAGTGATACTGTTCCGGAGCACAACGATAAACGTAGTGTACCACATTTTGGTACACTAAAAACGTTGGGTACCGCAGTCGGAACACTAAAAATCGTAGTGCTCCGCAGTCGGAGCACTAAAAATCGTAGTGCTCCGCAGTCGGAACACTAAAAATCGTAGTGCTCCGCAGTCGGAACACTAAAAATCGTAGTGTTCCGCAGTCGGAGCACTAAAAAATCGTTGTGTACCACATGTCGGAACACTAAAAAATAACGTAATGATAATGTACCACACACGAGTTTATTATGATTTGCGAGGAAAATTAAATATTTATAATTTTTGAGATAAGCACAAATTAAGGCATAAAAACTCAGATACACCTCTTAAACCCATGTGTGTATACATATTAATGAATAACATTGGGAACTTAAGTAGAAAATATGAAAAACATTGATTCGGCTGTTGTACAATGGCGCACTACAAATTGTAGTGTCCTGACTGTGGATACATGAGTTTATTATGATTTGTGAGGAAAATTAAATATTTTATAATTTTTTTTAATAAATACAAATTAAAAAATAAAATTTAATAGAACACGTGAATAACGCCTGATTTGATTTTTGGACAATGGATCAACAAAAATCGTAGTGTTCGGTTGCGGAGCACTAAAAATCGTAGTGTTCAGACTGCCGGATCACTAAAAATCGTAGTGTTCCGACTGCCGGATCACTAAAAATTTTAGTGTTCCGACTGCCGGATCTCTAAAAATCGAAACAATGGAACAATAATACGTAGTGTTCGGCTGCGGAGTACTAAAAATCGTAGTGTTCCGACTGCCAGATCACTAAAAATCGTAGTATTCCGACTGCCGGATCACTAAAAATTGTAGTGTTCCGACTGCCGGATCACTAAAAATCGAAACAATGGAACAATAATACGTAGTGTTCGGCTGCGGAGTACTAAAAATCGTAGTGTTCCGACTGCCGGATCACTAAAAATCGTAGTGTTCCGACTGCCGGATCACTAAAAATCGTAGTGTTCCGACTGCCGGATCACTAAAAATTTTAGTGTTCCGACTGTCGGATCACTAAAAATTTTAGTGTTCCGACTGCCGGATCTCTAAAAATCGAAACAATGGAACAATAATACGTAGTGTTCGGCTGCGGAGTACTAAAAATCGTAGTGTTCCGACTGCCGGATCACTAAAAATCGTAGTGTTCCGACTGCCGGATCACTAAAAATTGTAGTGTTCCGACTGCCGGATCTCTAAAAATCGAAACAATGGAACAATAAAAATCGTAGTGTTCGGCTGCGGAGTACTAAAAATCGTAGTGTTCCGACTGCCGGATCACTAAAAATCGTAGTGTTCCGACTGCCGGATCACTAAAAATCGTAGTGTTCCGACTGCCGGATCACAAAAAATTGCAGTGTTCCGACTGCCGGATCACTAAAAATAGAAACAATGGAACAATAATACGTAGTGTTCGGCTGCGGAGTACTAAAAATCGTAGTGTTCCGACTGCCGGATCACTAAAAATCGTAGTGTTCCGACTGCCGGATCTCTAAAAATCGAAACAATGGAACAATAAAAACCGTAGTGTTCTACTGCGGAGCACTAAAAATCGTAGTGTTCCGACTGCCGGATCACTAAAAATCGTAGTGCACCACGTGTTGGAACACTAAAAATTGTAGTGTTCCGACTGCCGGATCTCTAAAAATCGAAACAATGGAACAATAAAAACCGTAGTGTTCTACTGCGGAGCACTAAAAATCGTAGTGTTCCGACTGCCGGATCACTAAAAATCGTAGTGCTCCACAACCGAACACCACGATTTTTATTGTTCCATTGTTTCGATTTTTAGATATCCGGCAGTCGGAACACAACAATTTTTAGTGATCCAGCAGTCGGAACACTACGATTTTTAGTGCTCCATTGTCCAAAAATCAAATCAGATATTTTACACATTTACTTCTAATTTTTATTTATTAATATGTGTTTATTTATCCTAAAAACATAAAATATTTAATTTCCCTCATAAATCATAATAAACAGATGATTACCTTAACGTTACTTTTTAGCGTTTCGGCTCGTGGTACGCTACAATTTTTAGTGTTCCGACAGTCGGAACACTACGATGTTTAATGTTCTGCAGTCGAACACTACGATTTTTAGTGCTCCATTGTTCAAAAACCAAATCAAACATACATGGATGTAACATTTTATCTTAATTTGTATTAATCAAATTTAACCAAATATTTCATTTTCCTAAGAAAACATAATTCCTTTGTTATTTTTTAGTGTTCCAACACGTGGTGCACTGCGATTTTTAGTGATCCGGCAGTCGAACACTACGATATTTGGTGCTCCATTGTCTAAAAATCAAATCAGATGTTTTACACATTTCCTTCTAATTTTTATTTATTA
The DNA here is from genome assembly GCF_047663935.1 of Musca autumnalis. Lineage (NCBI taxonomy): Eukaryota > Metazoa > Arthropoda > Insecta > Diptera > Muscidae > Musca > Musca autumnalis. The sequence goes on along the minus strand of NW_027412088.1, from coordinate 6,771,536 downwards.
AATAATAATTTATTAAATAATAAATAAATACATATTTATTTATTCTAAAAACATAAAATATTTAATAAACACATAATAAACAGACGATTATCTTAACATTATTATTAGCGTTTCGGCTCGTGGTACGCTACGATTTTTAGTGTTCCGACAGTCGGAACAATACGATTTTTAGTGCTCCATTGTCCAAAAACCAAATCAGATGTTTTTCACATTTTCTTTTAATTTTTATTTTAAAAAAAAAATATATATATAATATTTAATTAATTTAATTAATGTATGGTTCATTACCTTATAGTTTCAAAACGTGGTACAAAACGATTTTTAGTGCTCCGGCACGACGATCTTTCTGCTTCATTCCACAAAAACTAAATATTCTTTTTTTTCATAATTTTGACCATATTTCGCAATGTGTTTAACTAATTTAAACATACATGGATGTAACAGTTTATCTTAATTTGTATTAATCAAATTTAACCAAATATTTCATTGTCCTAAGAAAACATAATTCCTTTGTTATTTTTTAGTGTTCCAACACGTGGTGCACTACGATTTTTAGTGATCCGGCAGTCGGAACACTAAAATTTTTAGTCCTCCGCAGTCGGAACACTACGATTTTTATTCCTCCGCAGTCGGAGCACTACGATTTTAGTGTTCCGGCAGTCGGAACACTAAAATTTTTAGTGCTCCGCAGTCGGAACACTACGATTTTTAGTCCTCCGCAGTCGGAGCACTACGATTTTTAGTGCTCCGGCATGCGGTACACTACGATTATCGTTGTGTTCCGGTACAGTATCAGTAAAATATTTTTTAGTGTTTGTGTTCCGGAGCGGTACACTATCGTAGTGTACCTATCCACCTTGGTACGGTACAGAACGGTACGGTACGATACCATAGTGTTTATTTTCGAACACTGCTTTTCATTAAAGATCACAAATATATGTATTTGTATACAATAAAAATGTTTCATTGAACACATAATTTCTTTTGTTTTTATTGTTTGTGCCAATACTGTAATTACTTACATCTGTTTTGCCACATAGTAAAGACATGCATAATACATGGGGAACGATCAATGTAAACATGGATGTATTAAAATATTTTAATTATTATAAATGACTTTGAATTATTTAATTTAATATTATTGTTATATATGTTTGATATTAATATTTTATTTGTTAAATTTATTTTATAAATTCACACCTTTTAAAAATTCCGTGTAAACTAATAACGATATCATATACTTTTATATAATTTATTTAAGCGTCTAGTCTTACGCATTTTATGATTCCTTTTAAAACAAAAACTCTAACTAAACTTATATTACACTAAAGGTAATATCGACTTGATTAGAAATGCTTTCACAAATGCCAATGATGCACATTTTTCATTGCCATACTTTGATGGGAATACGTGCTGTTGATGCCCACAAACTTGTTGCCTTGAAACGGACAGAACGAACAAAATTTCTTAACATCACTCATTCATTTAGTGTTTGGTGTGATTTTCTTCTTTCTCTCTCCTTTCGCTACATCTTCGCAGTATGAAATTACAAAGCAATTTCGTGCAAATAACATCAATTCTTATCTCAATCAGAATCGCATAATTTACTTGCTTATCTATGCATCAAATGGAGAATTAAGTGGACTTTTTAGCTGGAATCCCATGCCCCGCACCACTGCCACTCAACAGTATCACTTATGATGCGGACAATCACGCCTCGTAGATTGCCACAACTCATTGCCAAGATGTAAGTTGTGGCATTAGGAGCACTCGCATTGCACCACTCGATCTATGCCACAGCGTCATAAAAAGAAGCCTCCATTACATTTGGCACTCACTGGACTATAAAATATAAATGTAGACGTAGACGTATGTCTTAACATTGCTCAACATGAACTCGCCTCCTGCTTGATGCATTTTACTTGGCAGGAAAGTTAGTTGGCTGGCTGGATGGCAGCTTGACCAGGACTAGTCCATAGTTTGTTTGCAACGTGCATAAGAGGCGCACTTCTGACGACCACCAAGACAGCAAACACCATTCTAAACGAAGCAAAATATTGCCCAGCGAATATTCCAAAAACAATCACAACCAGTTTGCCAAGTAATCGAGAAAAGCGCGCGCAAGAAGCCACAACTGGAAAGAGGTAACAGCAAACTTTGGTAACCGCCAAAAGAAAAGTCTACACTGAAAACTGCATTCAAGTAACAACTACAAGTTTGAGAATATTTTACGAATGCGGCCCACTAGTATTGAAAGCTGGCAGATATGCAGCAATGCCACTGGAAATAATTTAACATTTTTACGAGGTTGGTTGAATGAGATACAAGGAAAAACACTTTTGGAATTTTGATGGCTTCTAAAGAGAAACTAGGAAATATTATTACGAAGTAGGCAATTTTTTTTCTTCTAGAACATGTATGAAAAAAGAAAAAAAAAAAGAAAAAGAACATGTAAAAACTTGGGTTTGGGCGTCGGGTTAGTAACCCTCCCCTAGAAAAAACAAAAGAAAAACAAATCCCTCTAAAGTTGACGACCCCCGCAAACGTTTTAAGGACAATGATCTTGGAATCTGCACCTGGAGTGTTCGCGCACTTTATAGAGAAGGTGCAGTTGACGCATTGGCAGATGTACTTGAAAAGTACAAGGCCGACATTACTGTCATACAGGAAATACGATAGAACGGGAAAGGTGTCACAACAACACCTAAAGGTGACCCACTGTATAGCTGCCATGACATAAAGCATGAGTTTGGTTGCGGATTTGTAGTTGGTCGGAGGTTAAAACACCTGGTCTCCAGCTTCACATCCGTGAATGAAAGACTTGCTACAATTCGAATAAAAGCAAAATTCTTCAACATCAGCTTTATTTGCGCTCATGCTCCCACTGAAGACAAGGACGAATAGACCAAAGATATATTTTGCGAGCGCTTAGAAGAAACTTATGACCGTTGCCCAGCCCATGACATTAAAATTATAATAGCCGATTTTAATGCCAAAATTGGAAAGGAGAATATCTTTGGCCCAACAGTCGGGAAATTTAGTCTCCACAGTGAAACATCTGACAATGGTATGTGGCTGATAGACTTTGCAGCTGCAAGAAACATGGTAGTTAGCAGTACCAGATTTAAGCATTTCGATATTCATAAGGGCACCTGGCTGTCGCCAGGTCAAAGAACAAGAAATCAAATTGATCGCATTGTGATAGATGGAAGACATGCATCATGCATCGTTCCGAGTTGCAAACATAGACTCGGAACGCTACCTTGTTGCAGCAAAGGTACGTACCAGATTAAACGTAGCAAACAGATAGCCACAGCATATTCCACTCAACTGGCCCAACTGCTTAATCAAAGCACTCCTCGTCCCGATAACGTATCAGGACAATGGCAAAACATTGCCCACTCCATGGAAACAGCCGCAAAATCAGTACTTGGATACCAGCGACCTCCACCAAGGAATCCATGGTATGACCAGGAGTGTCGTGCTGCTACCGAAGAGAAAAATGCGGCATATAGGGCTACTTTACAATCAGTAGAAACGCGTAGCGCACAAAAGAGGTATCGAGTGAAAAGAAGAGAGGAGAAACGTCTTTTCCGCAGGAAAAAGAGAGTGATGGAAAAGCGGGAGTGTGAAGAAATCGAGATGTACAGGAGACAGAATGAAGTCCGAAAATTCTACCAATGAGTGAAACATCAAACTGATGGCTTTGGAACTGGCACATCCTCCTGAAGAGACCAGCAAGGTAATCTGGTAACTGATACAGATAGTGTGCTAAGGATATGGAAAGAGCATTTTTCCAAACTGTTGGTATCCAATAGTAGCGAAGTCGACGAAGATACCACAGATCCAATCATAGAAGATGGTATTGAATGTATACCACCCAGCCAAGATGAGGTAAAGACAGCAATAAACCGGCTGAAGCATAATAAAGCAGCAGGAGCCGATGGCCTACCAGCCGAGCTGTTTAAAACTGGAGGCGACACGCTGATAAGGTGTATGCATTAGCTAGTTAGCTCCATCTGGCAGGAAGAACGCGTACCCGACGATTGTCCCGTCCATAAGAAAGGAGATAACACTTTATGCTCCAACTATAGGGACATAAGTCTTCCCCCTATCGCCTACAATATAGTGTCAGGGATATTGTGCGAACGACTAAAGCCTAATGGTGGCAAGTCCAGCATTGACCAGATATTTACCCTGCGGTAAATCCTGGAGAAGACCCAAGAGATGCAGATCGACACCTACCACCTCTTTGTCGATTAAAGAGCAGCCTTCGACAAGCCCACTACGTTCAAAGGTATTCCAGGCCATGTCTGAATTTGGTATCCCCGCAAAGCTCATTCAGCTTTGTAAAATGACTTTAACTGACACGAGATCCTGAGTTAAAATAGGAAAGAACCTCTCCGAAGAATTTTGTACCAAAAGAGGTATCAGGCAAGGAGACAGCCTTTCGTGTGATCTCTTCAACATCCTGCTGGAAAAGGTTATTCGAGAGGCAAACGTCAAAAGAAGTGGCACAATCTACACCAATAGCCACATGTTACATGCTTATGCTGATGATATAGACATCATGGGACGATCAGTAAAAGAAGTAACCGATACCTTTATGAAGGTCGAAGGAGAATCTGCTAAAGTGGGTCTGGCGGTAAACGGCGGGAAGACTAAGTTGATGGTGTCGACGCGCAATGCGTCCATTGAGATCGGGCCAACTGTCGACGTTGGTTCCTATAATTTTGAGGTCTATCTCTGCACCGCTGTAAACACAACTAACGACATCAGTTGTGAAATAAAAAGAATAATTGTATTGGCTAACAGATGCTACTTTGGCTTAAGTAAGCAGTTTAAAAACAAAGCCACATCTCGTCAAACAAAAATAACGCTTTACAAAACACTGATACTACCCGTGCTGATGTATGGTTCCGAAGCCTGGGTACTTGCGCAAACAGATAAGGTAGTGCTTGGTGTGTTTGAGAGAAAAATTCTTCGAAAGATCTACGGACCAACCTGCGTTGATGGTGAATATCCACGTCGCATGAACCACGAGGCCATATCATAAGAATGAGCGATGATGAACCCACTAAAAAGGCGTATAAATACGAACCACTTGGCGGTGCACGCAGAATTGGCAGGCCAAAGAATAGATGGCGCAAACAAGTGGATGAAGAGGTGAAAAGGCGCGGTATTCCAGAGTGCGAAGCACTTATTTTCTTAATATTTTGAGTTTTCCCAGTGAGCTAAAAATAAATTCATAAGTCTATTAGTAGAATTTTTGATTTTGTCAACTCAATAAAAAATGGGAGCCACCGTGGTGCAGTGGTAAGCACGCCCGCGTTACGCTCAGTAGGTCTGCGATTCAATCCCCGACCAGAACATCAACATTTTTTGTTGGAGACATTTCCTGAGTATTTCAGTCATAAAAATTTTCCACACAAATTATGTTGTAGGAAACGACGTTTGGACTTGGCCATAAAAAGTAGTTCCCATATCATTGAGTCAATATGAATCGGCGTGTATTTATTTATCCCCCTTGTCCCTTCGGGGATGTTGTGGGAACATATGTCTGTATGTAACTCAATAAAATATCGATTTTCGATATCTTCCTGCGAACTACATATCGACCAAAATGTTTGGCACTTTTAGAGCGAAAACAGGAGTTGATATTAAAATGCAAAATTTCAGTCGTATAACCAAAGTTGAAATTTTAACTTTTACCACAAAATGTCAACTATTCAATTAACCGAAAGTCAACATTTGGGAAAGATAAGTCTACTTTCGATTAATCTATTAGTCGATTTTTTACATTGAAAGTGTAAAAATAGAAGTCAACTCTTGATTATGCTGAAAAGTCGACTTTTCATTATCGGTTTTCTAATCCAAGACACGTTTTTGAATGACGTCCTAGGATGGCGAAAATATTTATGAGAAAGCTTCAAAATCGATCACGAAGCCGATTAAAGTCATCTTTATGTTGGACGAAAGAATCAAATTTCGAAAAGTCGACTTTTTTCGTCGGAACTAAAAATCGAAAATTTGAATTTTACTTTTAATTATTTATTTCTAGTAGAAATGTAAATTCGTGTTATAAAACCGATAACTCTACATACAATAACCGTATTCTTTTGTTATAAATTTCCAAGTAAATTTAATATACGAATATTACATTTTTCCAATAGCACTGCATACACTTTTAATGAGTTCCCCATGGTCCCAAGGTATAAAAGGATCCCTATACCAAATTTGGCAGGGTTTATTTAGTTCTTCCCAACCTCGTTTCTCATCTCATTTTCTCACATATGGTACTTGTAATGCAAGACGAACGAACGTACGTACAAACATGTTGAGGCTGAAAAGTGATGAATCAGGTCTGATATGCTTCTTTGTAAAGTCAACCCGAACCAAAAAGTCTCTGTACTTCATTCCACTTGAGACGATTCCATACTCCATTCACGGCAGCACCATCAACTCCACACATGTTACACCACACACTCGCTCACTCACACCATGATCGCTTGGAAACATTACTGCACTCCATCCAGACCATGCCACACATTGGCACTGTTTTTTGCGATTGATTTATGCGACAATCGGTTGTATCGGTAACATAACATCTCTTTGCCGTAACATGAAAGGCACGAAATCGTCTTGGCAGAGGAAAATCAACAAAACTACACAACTTCCCTGTCTCTTGACTTGGCCAAATACGAATATGAGTGGTGTTGTTGTTGCTGTTGTTACCAAACCAAAGCGCAGCTACACATATGACCGAACGTTTGTAGTGTTGTATCAGCGGAATAATGTATTCATGGCTCGTTTGAGTTTGGATTTGAGATATGACAGCGTGATATTCCTTGAATTTCTTTCTTTGGCTAGTTGATCGGATGGTTGGTTGGCCGGTCGGTTGTTTAAGTGAGCAAACCAGCTAACGATCATAATGTACAGTAGTTGACCAGATATTTCTTCGTGTCTCTGCACTTTGTACATATCTCGCTGTGTTGTTGGCTCACTTAATGGGGGGAATGTTTTATTTATGAAGGTACCAATGTGGACGAATGAAGCTAGCCTTGCCGGCCAGTACCATAACAAGTATGCATATCGCATCCAATGGAGGTGTATTTTGTGTTAACGATCAATATTGTTCGCTAAGCTATTTGATCAATCAAGAGTTGAATTACGTTTTTCTTTTTGTTTTGTTTTACAACAATTCGATAAAATGCTCAGTGCTGGTAGTTGGTCATTATTGATTTTCAGGTTATGAGAAAGCGTTATGTTCGTTTTGAGTGACTTAGTTGAGAGCGTAGTTCATGAAGTTTTTGAAGGAATTTTAATATCGAATTACATTATAGGCAGTCAAAAATCGTAGGTCACACATACGTATGTCAAAATATGCCTACAAATAGCAGTCAATTAGGCCGATTAACGAGTAAACAAATTTAATTATTGCCAAAAAATGTAGTGAACAATACCAGATTTAACCATGCTGATATAACGTCAGGTGGCTCTCACCAGATCAAGTCATAAGAAACCAAATCAAACATGCTGTGAAAGATGAAAGTCACTCAACGAGTGTGGTGGATGCACTATCGATTCGAGAAATAAACTTCGACTTGGATCACTATATTGTTGAACCCGATTTAATATAATTCGTGTTCGTTCGTGTTGCACCCAAATTAATACACGAATAAAACACAAACTGATACAACCCAAAACTGCTGATCTGAAGGCTGTAATCATATCAGACAGACACATCATTCTCCATTAAACTTACTCCATTGTTTCCTAGATGCTCTCCTCGTCCTGAAACTCTTGCAGAAAGTGAAACGCCATACTAACATTTCTGATTTATCCTTTTGTGACGAGTTAGGTAATCTCGTACCAAATACGGATAGAGTGCTATGTTCACAAGCACAATATCACTTCGTCAAGATTTTTGCATCAATATCACTTCGTCAAGTACAAGCGATGGCGATGATTCCAGAGAACCAATTTAAAAAGATGGAACATAAAAGAGTCTAAAAAGAGAAATATGGCTTTTTGCTATTGCAGTTTCAGAGACAAAAACACCATCCCCAGTGCACATAAACTTCTATCCAGCACACTGTGTGAACGGCGAAAGGGAAATTCATAAACCACACCTTCCGTCAAATACTGAAGAAGACTCAAAAGACAGTCTTATATGCCCAGAGCTGTTCCAAGCCATGTCTAAGTTTGGTTTTTCATAGTATGTTGCTTTTTTGAGGAATGAGTTACTAGCCCAAAGCCCAACCCAAGTTTTCAACGTTCTTATAGGTAAACCCGCGGCAAATGATAGCTCGCTACCTTTAAGGGGTGTTAAAAGCAGCTCCTCAGGTGACACCACGTGTAGGTAAGTGATTGTAGATGGCTTCGCTACATTCAGTAGCAATGCGTAGCGCACGAGAGAGGTATCGGGAGAAAAGATAACAGGAGAAACATCTTTTCTGCAGGACAAAGAGAGTAATGGAAAAACTTGAATGAAGTCCCAAAATTCTACCAAAGCATCAACACAACAACACCTAAAGGTGACGCACTGTATTATAGCTGCCATGACGTAAAGCATGAGTTTGGTTGCGGATTCGTAGTTAGTCGGAGACTAAAACATCTGGTATCCAGCTTCACCCCAGTGAATGAAAGACTTGCTGCAATTCGAATAAAAGCTAAATTCTTCAACATCAGCTTTATTTGCGCTCATGCTCCCACTGAAGAAAAGGACGAACAGACCAAAGATATATTCTACGAGAGCTTAGAAGAAACATATGACCGTTGTCCTGCCCATGACATTAAAATTGTTCTAGGCGATTTTAATGCCAAAATTGGAAAGGAGAATATCTTTGGACAAACAGTTGGGAAATTCAGTCTACATAGTGAAACATCAGACAATGGAATGAGGCTGATAGACTTCGCAGCGGCAAAAAACATGGTAGTTAGCAGTACCAGATTTAAGCATCTCGATATTCATAAGTGTACTTGGCTGTCTCCAGACCAAAGAACAATAAATCAAATTGATCACGTTGTGATAGATGGAAGACATTCATCGAGCGTGTTGGACCATTACCTTGTTGCAGCAAAGGTACGTACCCGTCTAAACGTTGCAAATAAAGCACGGACAGACACAACACGAAAGTTGGACATCGCCAAGCTGCAAACACAGCAGATAGCCACAGCATATTCCACTCAACTGATCCAATTGCTTAATGATAGCGCTTCTCGTCCCGATAACATATCAGGACAATGGCAAAATATTGCCCACTCCATGCAAACAGCCGCAAAATCAGTACTTGGATACCAGAGACCTCCACCAAAGAATCCGTGGTATGACCAGGAGTGCCGTGCTGCTACCGAAGAAAAAAATGCGGCATATAGGGCTACTTTACAATCAGTAGCAACGCGTAGCGCACGAGAGAGGTATCGGGAGAAAAGGAGAGAGGAGAAACGTCTTTTCCGCAGGAAAAAGAGAGAAATGGAAAAGAGGGAGTGTGAACAAATGGAGATGTACAGGAGACAGAACGAAGTCCGAAAATTCTACCAAAGAGTGAAGCATCAAACTGATGGCTTTGGTACAGGAATATCCTCCTGTAGAGATCAACAAGGTAATTTGGTAACTGATACAGATAGTGTGCTCAGGATATGGAAAGAACATTTTTCCAAACTGTTGGTATCCGATAGCAGTGAAGACGGCGAAGATACCATAGATCCAATCCCAGATGATGGTATTGAATGTATACCGCCCAGCCAAGATGAGGTAAGGACAGCAATAAACCGGCTGAAGAATAATAAGGCGGCAGGAGCAGATGGCCTACCAGCCGAGCTGTTCAAAACCGGAGGCGACACGCTGATAAGGTGTATGCATCAGCTAGTTGGCACCATCTGGCAGGAAGAACGCGTACCCGACGATTGGAACGTGAGCATCCTATGTCCAGTCCACAAGAAGGGTGATAAGACTGTGTGCTCCAATTATAGGGGCATAAGTCTGCTCCCTATTGCATATAAGATAGTATCTGGCATATTGTGTGAGAGACTAAAGCCTATGGTCAATGAAATTATTGGACCCTATCAGTGCGGCTTTAGATCTGGCAAATCCACCATTGACCAGATATTTACCTTGGGACAAATCCTGGAAAAGACCCAAGAAATGCAGATCGACACCTTCCATCTTTTCGTCGATTATAAAGCAGCATTCGACAGCCCTATACGTTCAAAGGTGTTCCAAGCCATGTCTGATTTTGGTATTCCTGCAAAGCTCATTCGACTTTGTAGAATGACATTAACTGAGACGAGATCCTCAGTTAAAATTGGAAAGAACCTCTCCGAAGAGTTTACTACCAAAAGAGGTTTCAGACAAGGAGACGGCCTGTCGTGTGATCTATTCAACATCCTGCTGGAAAAGGTCATACGAGACGCGAAGGTCAAAAGAAATGGAACGATATACACGAACAGCCACATGTTACTGGCTTATGCCGACGACATTGACATCATGGGTCGATCGGTAAAGGAAGTAACTGACACCTTTGCAAAAGTCGAAAGAGAATCTGCTAAAGTTGGTCTGGCAGTAAACGGCGTAAAAACCAAGTTGATGGTATCGACGCGTAATATGTCCATAAACACCGCACCATCTGTGAATGTTGGTACCTATAATTTTGAGGTAGTAAAGGACTTCGTCTACCTCGGCACCGCCATAAACACAACAAATAACATCAGTTGTGAAATACGAAGAAGAATAGTGTTGGCTAACAGATGCTACTTTGGGCTGAGTAAGCAGTTTAGGAATAAAGCCACCTCTCGTCAAACAAAAATAACACTGTACAAAACACTGATACTACCCGTGCTAATGTATGGTTCCGAAGCATGGGTACTTGCTCAAGCAGATAAGGCAGTGCTTTGTGTGTTTGAGAGAAAAATTCTTCGAAAGATCTACGGGCCAATCTGTGTTGACGGCGAATATCGGCGTCGTATGAACATCGAGCTGTATCAACTATACAATGACATCAATATAGTTGAACGAATCGAGATACAACGATTGCGATGGCTAGGCCATGTTATAAGAATGAGTGATGATGAACCCGCTAAAAAGGCGTATAAATACGGGCCGCATGGAGGTTCTCGCAGATCTGGAAGGCCAAAGCTTCGTTGGAGCGAACAAGTGAAACGAGATATCACAAAGCTACATATCCCAGATTGGGAAAATACAGCAGCAAACAGAGAGGATTGGAGATTTTTTCTTAGTTCGGCTTATGGAACAAATGTTCTGTAAAAAGCCAGCTAAGTAAGTAAGTACAAATGGCAAACCGGTTCGAGAAATCACTGAAAGCACCTCTCTTAAGCTGAGAACCGCGTACAACATCATATACCGAGCCAAAAGTGAAGGAAGGCTCCAGCTGATGGCGTCACCTGGCAGGCCATAAACAGTGAACCCACGAATTGAAGGAAGAATAATTAAAGAAATCAACGATAGACCCCAAACCAGCCTGAGAAAATTGCCTCTTCTAATTGAAAATGATTTTGGAGTAAGTGTGTCACATGAAAAAGTCAGAAAAGTCCTACATAGCAACAAGTATTCATCACGAGTGGCTAGGAAAAAAAACTTGCTCTCCCAACAAAATACAGAGAAGCGATTCAGATTTGCTACAGAGATAATTTTACGTCCACTGGAGTACTGGGATGATATTATATTTTCTGATAAGTCGAAAATTATGTTATTGGAAAAAAATTTAATACATACCGTATACGGTGCGCCTTAACTAATTTTAAATGGAAGGTGCTTACACCTGGGAAGTTTTTGCAGATTCTGAAACTACAATGCTCATAGATGAGAAATATCAAGGAACAAAAAAAAAAAAAAAAAATCGCCGAATGGATTTTCAAATAAATCGCCATTTAAGTTCACATTTTTAGGGGTTCTTTAGGTTTTCACGATTTTGCTTGGAAACCACGAGTCCTATGTAAATGGGCCTAAAGAAAATGCTGTACCTGGGAAAATTCTCCACAAGATTGACCTTTATAATATTTTCGTAGGGTTTACCGTTTTTGAGATAGAGAAGTTCAAATTGAGACAATGCCCTGACTGTATGGCCTCCTTATAAAACAATCACGGTGCTCTTGAAACAATTTTAAATGGAAGGTGCTTACACCTCGGAAGTTTTTGCGGATTCTGAAACTATAATGTTTATAGATGAGAAAGATCAAAAAACAAAAAAATCGCCGGAGCGCTTTTTAAATAAATCGCGATTTAAGTTGACATTTTTAGGGGTTGTTTAGGTTTTCGCGATTTTGCTTAGAAACCGCAAGTCCTATGAAAATGCGAATGAAGAAAATGTTGTAGCTATGAAAATTCTCTACAAGATCGACCTTTACGGTATTATCGTAGTTTTTACCATTTTAGAGATATAGAAGTTCAAATTGGGACAATGCACTGACTGTATCGCCCCCTTATAAAACAATATCATGAAGGGTGCGCCTTAACTAACTTTTGATGAAAACCGCTTACACAGGGGAAGTTTTTGTGAATTCTGAAACAGCAATGTTCATAGATGAGAAAAATCCAAAAACAAGAAAAAATCGCTGTAGGGATTTTTAAATAAATAGCGGTCAAAATTCACATTTTTATGAGATTTTTAGGTTTTCACGATTTTGCGTGGAAACCGCAAGTCCAATCGAAATGGAGCTAAAGAAAATGTTGTAGCTGTGAAAATTCTCTAGAGGATTGTCGTTTATTATTTGTTTCCAGCCTGTACCATTTTTGAGATAAAGAACCTCAGTTTACATTTTTTTTGTTAGGGTTTCGCGATTTTACTTGAATACGGTAAGTCCTATCGATATGGGACCTGAGAAAATCTGAAAGCTGTGAAAATTCTCTACAAGACTGGCTTAAGTAACTTATCCTAAGTTGTACCATTTTTTTTTAGATATATAAGTTTATGTTAGGAATTTGCAATCATGACATTTTTTTATAAGGGGGCGATACAGAATTGAATTGAATTTGAATTGTCCCAATTTGAACTTCTATATCTCAAAAACAGTAAAACCGACTAGAATACCATAAAGGTCAATCTTGTAGAGAACTTTCATAGCTACAACATTTTCTTCAGTCCCATTTTCATAGGACTTGCGGTTTCTAAGCAAAATCGTGAAAACCTAAACATCCCCTAAAAATGTCAACTTAAATCGCGATTTATTTAAAAAGCGCTCCGGCGATTTTTTTGTTTTTTGATCTTTCTCATCTATAAATATTGTAGTTTCAGAATCCGCAAAAACTTCCGAGGTGTAAGCACCTTCCATTTAAAATTGTTTCAAGAGCACCGTGCAATGTCATTCCTGCAATTTCCCAAATTAAACTTATATACATATCTTCAAATGGTACAACCTAGGAAAAAATCGAATCTTGTAGAGAATTTTCACAGCTTCAACATTTTCTTTAGTCCCATTTTGACATGACTTGCGGTTTCCAAGCAAAATCTTGAAGACTGAAGATAAAAACCTAAACATTTGAACTGAACCTCTATACCTCAAAAATGGTAAAACCTACGAAAAAAACCTAAAGGTCACTCTTGTAGAGAATTTTCACAGCTACAACATTTTCTTTAGACTCATTTCGATACGACTTGCGGCTTCCAAACAAAAATCGTAAAAACCTAAAAAACCCAAAAATTGAGCATTTTGATCGCGATTTATTGAAAAATCCCTAGAGCGATTTTTTCTGTTTTTTTATTTTTCTTATCTTTGAACATTGCTGTTTCAGAATCCGCGAAATCTTCGGTTTTCATCAAAAGTTAGTTAAGGCTCACTGAACATTATATTGTTTTATAAGGAGGCGATACAGTCGGTGCACTGTCTCAATTTGAACTTCTATGTCCCAAAAACGCTAAAACCTACGAAAATTTCATTATGGTCAATCTTGTGGAGAATTTTCACAGCTACAACATTTTCTTTAGGTCCCTTTACATAGGACTCGCGGTTTTCAAGAAAAATCGTGAAAACCTAAAGAACCCCTAAAAATGTGAACTTAAATGCGATTTATTTGAAAATCCCTCAGCCGATTTTTTTTGTTTCTTCATATTTTTCATCTATGAGCATTGTAGTTTGAGAATTTGAAAAAACTTCCCAGGTGTAAGCACCTTTCATTTAAATTTGGTAGGCACACCGTTCGTAAAGTTCGGAAAACGGTCAATTAGGTTATGGATTACAAGCTGCTATTGATGACCGATGTGGGCATACGAAATATTAGAACAAACTTTTCCAGAAATACCGTGTAAGACTGAACAGTTTTGAATTTTGCAATTATTTAGTTGACAGTATAGATAATGCGTTGTCCTCCTTTTTGTTAATTTTAAGATCATTTTTAGTAAAATTTTGCTACTTATTTTATTTTATTAATAAACATACATATGCACATTGGGCCCAATGGCAGGTTTCTGAGGCAAAAAGTCTAGTTTTGAAGTCATATATTTGTATAAATTAGTAACGGGATTAGATTCTTAACACTTTGAGCCACTTAGAAACAAAATCATTTCAACCTGGCAACGCTTCGTGGTCACATACCGAGCTGTCAAAGATATTGCATGTTACTTTGTAAAATTTTATAAAAATTTATCCAACGAAGAACAAATTTGTTTCGCTCGGCAATTAAAAACCGCTGATTTAATAAACAGTTTTTTTAATGGATAAAACGTGTAAAGGTATATAAATTAATATTCTGATTAAGAAATAAAAGAAGTTAGATTTGGTAAGGAATATTTGAAGTAGACTTGTGGTGTATTTTTTGTGTAGTTCGTATTGTAGTTTAAATAGTTTTTGGAATAAAACTCGCGGTATTGCGACGTATTGTCGAAACTATATATATCTGATAGAAGGTAATAGTGAGTACTATATGTGTAAAAAAATTTCATGACCGTATGGATCCGAATACTTATAGAAAATTACTTACAGATAGCGTGACACTTAAAAATGTGGATATTTTAATTTATTAGACTGGGTTGGGACTGGACGATGCTCAATATGACACAAGTCGCCAAATTTTATAGTAATCTTATCCGAGTTACACCAAGCATTGAAATCTTCAATATTCTAGATCTTTAAATTTAATAACTGGTACTACAAACACCTACTAAATTTCAAGATCTTAACCTGTAATTATAAAGTTTTCAAATAACGGACGCGATCGCGGTTTTCTACTTCCAAAACATAAATTAATGATAGAGGTCACAATTACTATTGTTTTGTATACCAATGCGTCTAATAATCTCTGAGATTTCGCGTTTGGCTAAAACTTGTTGTGGGGGAGGTCCCCCACCCCCTCCATTTTTCGGTATAAAAAGTACCTTACGATCTATTCTCAGACCTTATGAATCTACAAACAAAATTTTATCAAATTCGGTCCAGCCATTTCAGAAGATTTATATTTCGAACATCATGGTATACTTGAAAAGGTTTCTATATATATGTAGATATATATCTGAACCGATCAGAGCCAAATTTTCAGGACCTGATTCTAACCTGAACAGGATTTACCATATCAAATTTTAAGGCGATCGGATGCAAATTGTGACCTTTGTGGGGCTTAAAAATAAAATCGGATTAAATCGGATGAAACATATACATGAAAACTATATCTATATCTGAACCGTTTCTTACCAAATTTTGCAGAAGTACTTTTATGCCCATTAAAAACATTGGAACGAAATTTGGTAGCTCTAGCTGCTTCCAGTGACTTGTTGCCTCAAAAACCTGTCATTGGGCCCAATGTGATATGTAAGAATTAAACTGTTCACAAATATGTATATAAATAATGTTATTCATTTATACCAATAAAACGTTGTTTTATTTAAACATTTGTAATAATTTTAGTTTTGCAATGATATACTATGTAGTTGACTAACTGTACATACTTACATAATTGCAAAAGATTTGGTACAAATTTCATATGTGCCAAAAATAATTACGACCAAGATTTAATTTCTCATTTCAATTTATTAAGTCTTATGGCCTCGAACCTAAAGTAAATCTATCGAAATGGGTCTGTTATACATTTTTAACGTTCTACACGCAGAGTTATCCTTCAAACACATTCCTTGGATGATGATTGTAAACAGATAGTAATTTACATCGCACATAATGTGGTGTATCAAATTTAATTAAAATTCACTTCAATGCCAAATTATGTGCCACCGTCCTTTA
The DNA here is from genome assembly GCF_047663935.1 of Musca autumnalis. Classification (NCBI taxonomy): domain Eukaryota; kingdom Metazoa; phylum Arthropoda; class Insecta; order Diptera; family Muscidae; genus Musca; species Musca autumnalis. The sequence continues at coordinate 6,755,351 of NW_027412088.1, read as the reverse complement.
AATTCTGCAGATCAAATAAAACACAGACACGCCACCTCACACCAAGGTAATCAACGCTGAGTGACCATTGCAAAATGTCAGAGAGTTTATTGCATTTTTTTCTTGTTGTTGTTGCGGTGTGGTTGTCATGTCATTCATTTACCACTGATGACGTACTAGTCCCCACCTACCCTGTCAAAAATGAAATGCTACGGCTGACATTGACTGAGCCGGTCATAAGCCACACATCTTAATCCACTTTTACAAGCTAATCGTGCAGCAAATGATGGACGATGTGTTATTGTTGTTAAAGCAAAGTTGGTGTCACGCACACCACAACATTTCCATCCAATTTTAACACACTTATCCAAACACACATCCATCCGTACAAACATATAAAAATCTCAAAGGCGAGCATTTTTCTCACCTTTAAGATGTTGTTGACTGTTGACCAATAAAAACTGAAAGCAAACATTGTTGCCTGGCTGCCTGTCCGGTCCGGTCGATGGTTGTTTATTGCTTTTGTTATTGTTAGCCAAGTACTGTACAATGTGTTGTTGGGATTGCCCAAAGTTGGATTAGCCTGCCAAATAAACAGAAGATTTGTTTTCGATTAAATTTTTTATTGCTTTCCATTGTTGGTTGGGCTGTGAAAACAACAATCAAAACCTTGGCATTGATGTTAAACAAACAAAATCTGTAGCTAATATCAAGTTACATGGCATTCTTTGAGGGTACGAAGAAGGATATAAAGGTCTCCTCAGTATGATACACCGGTGAAACACAGTGCAAGTTATTTATTAATTGGATTTATTGCATCATTGCTATTGAAACTCGGTATAACTAGGAAGTTGTAATACTTTATAAGTGTTTAGATGTGGAAAGATTCAATAAAATCTCTATAATCTATTATCAGGAACATGAGATCTAAGGTGTCAAATGGGGTTCTTCTTTACTTTTTTATATATATGTACATACATATGACGTATTAGGCGCTGATACCATAAACTTTGTTTTATATGTACAGTTAGTCAACTTAATTATTGCAAAACCAAAATTATTACAAAATTTATAATAAAACTCCATTTTATTGGTATAAATAAATATAATTATTAATATTTCTGTTAACAGTTTAATTCATACACATGTTTATTAATAAAATAAATTAAAAAAGGAGCTAAATTTCACTAAAAAAAATCTTAAAATTAACAAAAAGGAGAACAACTCATTTTTTGCACTGTCAACTAAAGAATTGCAAAATTCAGAACCTTTCAGTCTTCCACGATATTTTTCGAAAATTTGGTACTAATATTTCGTATGCCCACATGGGCATCAATAACAGCTTGTAAACGTATCTGAATTTAATAAATAAGTTTCGTAATGTCATATTCCAATGGTATTTTTTGCCATTCTTCTTTATTGCATTTTATTTAGTCCCCCAGGTTAGTGGGCGCCCTATTCCCGGCTTTATTCTTAAGGTGTACCCATGAATTGTCTATGTTGGGTTAATATTTAGGCTTTGGACTGGGGTGTCAATGACTTTGGTGCAGTTGTATAACAACCAAGTCTTACACAAATACGATTTATGGTTAGGGTCATTGTCTTGGTAGTACTCATATTTCAATTTTTTGGGTCAACAGGTCCAAATTTCTTGACGATTTTTGGTTAAATCATTTTTAAAATATTTAAATAAACGTCCTATGTCATTGTTTCCTTCAAAATCTGGATGTCACCAACGTCACTGCTTGGTATACAACCCAATACCATAACTGACAGTTTTCCGAACTTTGCGGTATGTATTAAATTTTTGTTTTCCATGGCTATAAGGGGGTTTCGCAGTAGTTTTTGGTGCCCATCGTGATAGTACAACTTAATTCAAGTCTCATCAGAAAATATAACGTCATCCCAATACCTAAGATGGCGTGAAAAGTTGTCTTAACAAGTCTGAATAGTTTGTATATGTTGTGCTGGGAGGGCAATGGTTTTCACCTAGTCACTCATGATGAAGGCTTGTTATTATGTAGCACTTTTCTGGCTTTAAGATGTGACACACTTACTCCAAAATCTAGTTTGATTAGAAAAAGCAATTATCTGGTGCTGCCTTGTTGTTTTTCGTCAATTTCTTTAATCAGTCTCCTGCCAATTCGTGGATTTACTACTTTTGGCCTACAATGTGACGTCTTTAGTTTGAGCCTGCCTTCTCTCTCGGTGCGATATATGATTTTGCAAACAGTTATCAGCTTATGAGAGGTGATTTTAGCGATTTCTGTGGCGGATTTAACATTATTATAATTGGAATAGACCAAATGTAGCATAGAATATACCGCCTATGTTACACACAAAACAATTCATTTATGATCAAAAATAATGTATTACATGTCCACATTCCATAAAATCATAAAAATCCTTAATTGAAAAAAATCGTTGGGAAAATCCCACGATTTTACTGCACATTCATTCATTTTGAAATTATTTAGTTGACACCACAAAAACCAGGTACCTATACTGTTTGCCCGTTGTTTTTGTAATTTACGACCGATTTCAGCATTTTTTGGCTGGATGTTGTCATTAACAGGTAAATCAACATATATGTACAAAAAACCCAATATTATTGAAAGAATTTCTTGTAGTAATTCCTAATTAAAAATCTAAATGTTTAACAATTCATCGTTTGCAATAATATAGTTGACTAACTGTATGTATCTTTATACAGCCGGGTTCGATATGTAGACTCTTCAGTCATATAATTTCTAAAAATATTTGAAATGTTGATGACCTCATCTTTATGCCAAGTCCAAAGGGCGTCTGGAAGATGATACGAAACCACATACCGAAGGGTTGTTCATAGCCGAAATACTTAAAAAGTGTAGCTAGCTATTTGCTATATTGATTAACCATCGCACAGTTATTCAGAATTGTTTTTATTTTTTTAACAAAACAAAACTTATTAAAAAACCTCTAATATGTAATTTGTGCGATAGGCCACATTCCTTCAATTCACAACACGACTAGTTTTTTTCTGAAGAATTTAATTTTCAAGTCTAGCTATTGACAGTTTTAAATTTCGGATTATAATGTCGATCATCCTTTAGGCTATCTGTCTAATCGAAATAATGGTTTTATACCCCAAGTATGTTTGGACAAAATCGCTTTCATACAATTTGGTGTCGATTTAGCCCTTAAATCTGGCTGGTGTACGCGATTACTCGCGAATGACTTAACCGATTCCTGCCATTCCTTCGGTTTAAGGCCATGTCTTGGGTTCTTTTTGGCCTTTTTACCGTAGGTAGTTCTCGCGGCTCATTTTACATGGCATACATTTTCGGAGGCAAGTCTATACTTCGTGAAATAATTATCATAAATAATTACTGTATGTGGTTATGACCACCAACAGTTCATTAATCTGAGGAATACGCCGCTAAGTCCACTGCCACACTTCACAATCTGGACAGCTGAAATGAGGATCCCCCCTGAACATATTGGTAGATGGTGACATGATTCCGACCACTAACTAACCCAAGACATTGGTTGTAACGTTTGATAGCATGTTTATATCATCCGCGCAAGCCACAACTAAGAAGTGGGAACAAGGCTGTCGAGTCGCTGGCCGGCAGCACTTACCGTGCTGACAGAGATACCTTGTTGACTTCTTATAAATCATAAAAGATAGGAAACTTAAATGGAAAGACCACATTCAAGAAAGGACCAACTAGGCCCAAATATGTAGGTCAACTTGCAGAAGGCCTATTGGCTCAAAATGGGGGTTTATCCCTAGGATGATACACTGGCTATACAGAAGCGTGATTAGACCGATTCCAACGTACGCGTCTGTGGTATAGTGGACAGCTATGGACAAAAAATTCAATGTGAAAATATTGCAAAAGGTCCAAAAAACATTCTGCCTAAGCATTAGCGGGGCAATGACTAGGGCTTTAGAAACAAATGTGTTTGTACACCCAATAGAAATTCAGGTAAGGTATGAGGCAGCCATCGCAGCCACAAGGCTAAAATCGATGAGCGAGTGGATTGGAAAATACCACATATCACCAAAACATACTAAGGGTCACAACGGGTGAATCTATACTTCAAATAGTATCGGATCGTATATCTGAAAATAGTGCAGTAGCTTTGTGTGAAGTATTAATACCTGACAGAGACATGTGGATCGCTAGAGCTCTGGCACAGATTCCCTCTGGAAGCTGCGGGTTTACGGATGGGGTTGTGCTAGGGGGGAGAAACCTACAGTAAGTCTATATAAAGCCAAGCCCTTTAAAGCTACGCGTCTAAAGCTAAAGGCATAGGCAAAAAATGCACATACTTATACGTATATATCCCTCTGGAGTATTGAAGAGAAGGGAAAAAACACAAAAAGTCCTATGGTGAAACCCAGACGAGGACAAAACAGAGGAACTACTCTTCCTAAGTAAAAAAGACATCAGTATACTGACAGGCATGCTTACAGGGCACCTGGGGGTACAAGCGAACCTGCACATAATGGGTTGTGCAGAAAACAGTGAAAGCAGAGCGCGCGGAGAGGACGACGAAACGTTGGAACACTACCTCTGTCATTGCCAAGCTTTCACAAATCAGTTACTAGGAAACGAGTTTAAAATCTAAGAAACTACGTAAGTAGGACAGAGATACTTAACTAAGTCAAAACTAAATCAGGAATGTAATTAATAATTCCTTACACCTTACAAAAACCTTTTCCACAACCCAAAATTAGAGCGTACAATAGGCCTACTTATGGCTTAAGTGTATGTCCACACGGACATGTGGTGATCTCGCATCACATCTCTTTTCAACCTAAACTGACCTAACCTATAAAGCATTAGTCCGGTCTGTGGTTAGCTCTGCGGCGCCATTGTAGTATGCAAATATTAGCAGTACGCAGTGGAAGAATATTTAAACCTGGCCTCTTGATTGTAGTGGTCTATCTTCATGCAGAGTCGGAGAATTTACTGGTACATCAACACAACAAGGTGTTGTCGATGCAGTACCCTGGGTGTTACCGCGGTGAGCATCCCTGCTCGTAGCAGAAGATCTTCAGCTGCCAAGGCAAACACGAGAGGTACCCGGAGGGTTCAGCTGTCTCAATTCATATTGGGCCCAGATTGATAGCACGATACCCAACACATGCCCTACATGTGGATTGGGATCGCACGACACGCTGCATTTATATGATTCTTTGCGGACGCATCCAGTCCAGGTTTCATAATTTTTGAATCTGAATACAGTGGAACCAATACCAGATAACTGAATAAAATATACGAACGAATATATTTATGTTGCTATGACAACTACATGGCTAGTGTAAGTTCCAAGATGGACTATATCAGTTCACGTTTTGATATATGTACATAGCTACCACAAGATTGACATTTCCAGTTATCCAAAAACCAGAAGTCTGCCATAGATCAATATTTTGATAAAGCCCCAATATTACGGTTCCTATTGATTTCACGTATTTTGCAGATTATAGCCAAATTTCTGGTTATCAATGGACAGGAAACATCTGTGCCCAAAAGTTGTTGATATCGCCAATATTTTAGTGCAATGCCCAAGCATTTCTGTGGGCAGGTAATCATTCTTAAAATATTGGTGTTATTGATTCATATTTTAGTATAGTTTGAAATCGCCAGTCTGAACCAGACAAGACAATACAATTTATCTGTATAACTTATGGGTGTCACAAATGTTGTCGCACAATGTTTAACAAGCCGGTCGGACTCGGGGGTAAAAAGAAGAACTGCATTCATTCTGTTAATATAGAATAGGACTGTCTCAATATTGTCCATAGCAGTAAGTTTTATCAAGACTCGAGACCTTTTACTATTCCGCTTTGTTAGTAGAGTTTTAAGAATCTCCATAGTTCAGTTCTGAATGAGCCTTTACCGTCGTTGGGTCCATGATCAATTAATAATTAACTTTATAAGATCATTTCCATCGAATGAAAATGTGTACCCAGCAAACCAAATGTCGGATGTCCAACACGTCTGAACAATTTCGGAAGCAACGTCGTTCAGATTTCGTTCCGATTTCTAAACGATTTTTCGGAGCGGAAATAGTTAAGATTTTGTACCGATTTCGTTCCGATTTCGGAACGAATGTCGGAAAGAAATTTCCTTTCCGAATTTCCCAAGGTTTTTTTTCAGATTTCGTTACGAAATCGGATCGCAATCGATACGATGTCGCTCCGACATTTCGTTCCGAAATTATGTCAACCACTTCATACAACTTTCGTTAAGATATCTTTACGATTTCGGATCAGACATCGGACGTATCATCCGAATTTAATCCGATTTCGTTAAGATGACGGTACGATTGGTTAGCTGGGTATGTACCCTCCCAATTGAATAAAGATGTTCAATTCGATTCCCTAAGCCCTACACAATTTGGTGATTTCAAATAAATTTATTTTTAATTTAAGTCAATCAACTTAAACGGATTTCCAACTAATTGACAATACATCATCTGTTTCCATTTGAACTCTGTGGAAAAAAATGAATGAAAATACAAACAAAAAATGAACCCTAATTCCATCAATACCCTCACATGACTTTTGTTAAAAAGTTAATGCCATTCAATAAAAAACACTTTATTTGACTTTTTCGTCCCCCATCAGTTTTCACGTTTTTCCCTCTGGTTTCCATCAACCATCCTGTCAAACAGACAAGAGCATACACACAGATACAAGTACACTCTTCTGTTAGTGTATATGTAGCTCTTGTGGACACCCACACAAACATCCACATAAATATACATAATTATAACTTACGTAACAGATTACCATAAAAATCCCTTTTGGATTTTATTCCTCTTTTCCCTTGAATGTGTTTACTCTCGCTTTTGTGTTTTGTATATTTTGTTGCTTTTCTCTTTGGCTTGTGTCGTCAGTGCAGCAAATGTAGTCCTCTAAATCCCATTTCCTTTGCCTCTTTCCATTGAAAACACTCATTGTGGAATAACTTTTGTGTGCGAGATTTAAAACAAATTGCTTCGTATATCTAACATTCCCAGGGGTATACTCCACCCCCTTTTTCACTCACACACAAAGGTACAAATTTCAACCACACAGACACACACTCACTCACGTACCACCTAGAATATTTAGTAAAGCAAAAAGGTTGAAATGACAGAAACATAAAGGACAGTGGCACAGTGTTCCTGCAATGAAAGGTCAATTGATAATTCTTTCATATCAAAGAGTGCAACGCGTTTATATTTCAGGTCAATGTTATAGGACATAACTTTTAGAGCAATTTTAAACATTTGAAAGTAATTTATAATACAAATTGATGTTTAGTCAACCTCAGAAGTGCCCACTATACAAATGTGTATGCAGATGCATATTTTAACACTTTGTAAATAATATTTGTGAAATCATACTTCCCAATAATTTTTTATAATTCTCAAAATTGTGAACAATTTAAAATAAAAAATCAAAAAGATTTTTCGACATAATTCTTAAATGTATAATTCTTTATTCCAGCTTTAACATCGTCTACTGGAAGATTCTTTGAATGTCATTGAGCTGAAAATAGAATACTATTCTACTAACTGATATTCCTTATCTGTACCTTTAACCATTTTCAATGTTGAATGTTTACTTACATTGGACAGCGTGAGCAAAGAAATGTCTTCTAATTATTCTTAAATAAATTGTCCATACTTTTGAATTCGTTACACTGTGCCATATATTCTCGTTTATTCAGCTTTATTTGACATGCGATGAGTGGGCTTTCGTTAAAGGGTTCTTCTACAAACACAACAGCAACAACAGCAAGATGTGTACTCTAATAGCAGCACGAGCCAAAGTAATATTTTTATGACTCTGGCCCTTCCGTGTTGTCTTGTTGGGAGTTGATGTTACACATTTTGTATCTCTTGGTTTTTTTTTTCAAATTTACATACGAGGGTTGGACCAATAATTGAGGTGATTGAATTTCTGTTTATATACGCGTAAATTGTTGCAAACCAGGTAAAAAGTATCGGTCGGTTTTGCCGAAAGAGGTATATGGTAACACCTACGCCAGCGCCGATTTTCTCGAAAACTACGAGTGCTAGAAAAAATACGTTAAAGGGAAAATTGTGAGTTTAACAAAGTTATGGGCAAAAATCTGTAAAATTGAGTTTTCCATAAAAAAAATCAAAAATTTGAATGATTTTTAGTACATAAATAAAGAAAAAAATCGTCATTCCAAATATGTTTTTGTAAATACCAGTTTTTTTTATTTTAATATTTAGAAAAGATTCTACAAAAATCGCGACTTGGTATAATAAGCTGTTATGTCTTATTACTGTTAAGTGAATTTGTGTCCTTTGTGATGATGTCAAAATACTCCTGAAATGTCTCAATGGATTCGCGAAAAATCAAATTTATTACAAAATTGTACGTATTTGCAAATATATTTTTGAAATAATACCGCTTATGCTTAAACAAAATATGCAACAAAAATTACAACAGCATCCAGACATTGTGAGAAATAAAATGAAGCCTATGACGTCAAGGTCAGAGCTATAAAATTCATGATATTTGCAAAAAATTGAAGAAAACATGAGGAAAAAAATAAAAATTATATTCTAATTTTGTTGTTCTATTGGTTTAAAGAAAAAGTTGAAAAAAACTGTTAGAGTTCTTTCTCTTTTTCATCAAAAATTCATGCCATAATGAAAATATTCGGTTTAAAAAACATTTTCTGCAAATTTTCGAAATTTGAGTGGCATCATATTCCCCGATCTAGTGGGAGGATTTATACGCGCCGTGTCTTATTAGATTCAGAACACAAAAAAACTAATTTTATACCCTAGACAGACGGCAGAGTTAATTTGCATTAAAAATGTCCTAATTTGAATTAATTTTTCACCCTGACAGACGATGGTATCTGCATTTATGAAACAGCTGTTTGTGTTGTTTGTTTGTACCCAGCAGACCATTTCATAAAGCTTTACAAAAGTTCGCCAAAATATGCGAAACAAATACACTTTCTACCTTTGATCTTTTCACCACGATGAAGCAAAAATAAATTTAATTTATTCGCGATATTTTGAGTCTTATTAATATTATAAAAATATTGCAAAACTTTAAAAAACATTTGAGGAAGATATAATTTTCGATAGCATTGGTATGGTGGGTAATGAAATTTTTTGTGAAAATAAAAATTCGAAAAAGAGATTTGTTAGAAGGCGTGAAAAACGATTTGCTGCTATTCAACTCGCGAAAGACCACTACTTATTTTGAAGAAACGCGAAAATTGCTGATTTGGTTTCCCTTTTTATTTTCTTAAACATGAAAATTTGACAAAAGACAATTGATTTTCAACAGCATTGCCATATTGAAATTGCTAAATTCAGTTTATATTTCCTTCGATTTTGTGCATTAAGAATGTGGATAATGCACGAATTAATTTGAATTAAGGCAGTTAATGCAAATTAACCCTGCCGTCTGTCTAGGGTATTACGCAGGTTGTAAAATTTGAACCAAAAAAGGTTTTTTAGAAAAATTAACGCACAAAAATGTTGATTTTGAGCGCAGATTGCTGCGATCCTATGAAGACTACACGCTCGACTTATACATTAAAAAAATGCTAAATTGCGAGTACTACAATCGCATAGTAAGCATTTGGACAAATCTAGTTGTGCGTCCGGATTAGAGCAAAAATTCAAAAACCACCTGTTTTTGCTTCAATATGTCAGCATCCTGTTGACGCGGTTAAAGTGAAAATTCGAAAAAATGATAAATTGGAAGCTTATTGTCGGAAGTGTCTTCTTTAACTTTCTCATTGAGCATTAAGCTGTGCATTGCGTTCTAAAGCTAATAATTGGACGATAAGAAACAAAAACGTGTTTGCTTCAACACATTTTTTCCTATTTTTTAACCTAAAAGTCACCACATTTTCCGCGCAAATAATTTTCTTCAAAAATCCCTAGGTGATTCGTGCTAAAACAGTACATTTTATCGAAATGCATTCAAAGTTACGATATGCAAAGTGTGGACAACATCTGTTATCGCCTTCGAGAGTTATAGTGCGCACAATTTTGGCGAACTTTTACCCGAACCCGAAGTAGTGGACCAATATGGCACATTCTTATGCCATGACAAAGAAAGCGCAATCATTGTATATCACTACGTTTAACTATGTCAATATACATACATATGTATGTATATCTGCCATGGCTTATTGCTCATTCGACGTCGATATTAACCGTCAACTGATATTGATCAGTAAGTCTTTCGAATAATTATTCTCTCAAACATGTTTCGGAGCCACACACTAGCATGGGTGGTATCAATGTTTTGTAGAGTGATTACTTAGTCCGAAGTAGCATCTGTGTGTCAATGTTATTATTCTCCTTATATCAAAACTGGTAGATGAAGTCATTAACTACCTCAAATATGTAGTTGCCAACTTGCGTCGATACCATGAATTTGGTCTTATCGTCGTTTATTGCCATCCCTACCCTATCTGATTCTTATGATCTTCTCCAGCCTGATATAAAGATAGTCCAGATGTAATGATCACACAAAAATCATTGTTTAAAACCTTTTTATACCCTCAGCATTTATGCTAAAGAGGGTATGTATATACAATTTCATACGGGCAAAATGTGCCTCATCGAAATAATGGTTTTAGACCCCAAGTATGTTTGGACGAAATGTGTTTCAGACAATTTGGAGTCGATTTAGTTCGGTCCACACCTTCCGGTACCTCCCCCACAAAATTTCGAAAATGTTCGGAAAATTTATTCGCACGATAACTCTTGAAGGGAGTAACCGATTTGGTCCATGCGTTGCACATGGTGATACTTCTACCAGGCTTAGATATAGGGTGTCCAAAACCGAAACCGGTTAACCGGTTAACCGGTTTTGAGTTACAAAACCGAAACCGGTTTTCGCCAAAAACGTCATTTTCGGTTAACCGAAAAAACCGGTTATTTGTGTCGGTTAACCGGTTTTAACAAAGTAGCAATATTTTTAAAATTTCATTACAATTGTATTCTTGAAAGTAAACTAAACTTAACTAACAAAAGGTACGGCACAATTATAGATGTCGGATATCTTTAAACTTGAAAAATATTTTGTGTAGAATGGCACAACTCCAATATAGTAAAATTGAACGATCTATGAAAAAACTGCGTATACGTAATATCACACGGTTGTTTGAATGACGTTATTCATACGTTTTTGAATTAGTACAGTAAACTAAGAACTTGTCGAATTTAAGGTTGTAAAGGATAACGATAATAAAATGCATATTGATTCCGGCACGATAATTTGAGGTTCTCAACGCAAGAAGGAGAATCCAGACTTAATAAAATGTAAATTTAATTCCTTTGGTACACAATCTTATATTTGTAAAAGCTTTTACTATTCTTAGAGCACAATTTCTGACTTATGTTTGCTGTCTCCACTTTAAGGTTGAATGTTAAATAACAAGGATATTATCAGATAATTATATAATAACAAATTAGTTATACTTAATTTACCCCTTGCCGCACATTTTTAATCAAATATTTATCAATTATGAGCAATTTTGTAGCTATTTTACAAAACCGGTTTAAACCGGTTAACCGGTTTTGAAAATTTTTGAAAACCGAAAACCGGTTTATGAAAAAAACTGAAAATTTCGGTTAACCGAAAACCGTTTTGTTTGGAAAACCCGGTTTTTTGGACACCCTACTTAGATAACACTGTGCAACATTTTTAAGGTAATCTTATGCAAACAATTCGAACTGAGGATTTTTTGAAAGTACAGACCCAAACGAAAAAATACCCTAGTTGGGTTTTGTGGTGTCAGATCCAGCTTGGATTTTTAAAGAAATTCGGGGCTATATCTCTGAAACTAATGCAAATCTTCTTCTGACCTCTGAAGCAAATTTGTAAATAAGAACAAGAATAAAATATTTAGAGAAATAATGAACTCGAAAAACTACATTTATTGCATCAAATTTCAAAATATATCTAAAAATTCCATAATTTATATACATTTCGCACCATATCTCTAAAACTGTTAATTTTTTCTTAATGTTTTCTTTTGACAAAATGTTCGCTGGAATATAATACACAACTTTTCAGAACATGACATTGTTGTAAAATGCATCCATCAGGTCGTTTTCAGCATATTTTTCGACGATCATTTAATAAATATGTCAATAATGTGCTGAAATGTGAGAATAAACTGTTGGTGCGAACATTGTTTGAAATAGGTGTTGTAAAAGATATGATACAAAATACCGCTGAAACAACATGAAATAAGCATTTTAGAGTCTAAGATAGTTCTGAAGAATTTCTGAGAACATTATTTGGATGATTTTTGCAACAGGTTACTTGGTTCAACTCCCAATAGTTTAGCTGATATCGACCAGAATTCCAGAACATATGTAAAATTTCCAATATTTTGATGCCCTAGATGAAGTTGTTCTTAGGTGGCCTATTCAACAGATAAGTTCTACAAGTTTATGGCTACAATATTGCTAAAGACAGCAAGTTCAAATTCCTATTCCTTTCTAAGATAAAGGCCTTATAAATGCAAAAAAGTGTAGTTTTAGTCCGGCTTAAATGAGGCCATAAAATCCGAACTGGATCTGACAGGACAAAACCCAACTAGGGTTTTTGTAGTCTAAATACTGTATGTACTTTCAAAAAATCCATACTAGAAGTTCTTTGTATTTTCAGTTTTGCATTGTGTAAGGTTTCAATATGGACTCAATCGGTCCACTCCTTCGGGTACCTCCCACACAAATTATCAGATAATTTCAGTTTAGGACTTGCTCTCGAATGGCTTCGATTTTTTGCTGTAACAACTTGTATTCACTGCCCCCATACGATCAGGAGCAATTCCATACTTCCCGAGAAAATAGACTGAACGGTGCACAAAATTCCTATGACACCGTTTGTAAGATAACTCTTGAACGGATCTGCCGATTCTGTCCAAATTTTGGCTTTCGTAATATTTTTGTGTTTTACGTTCGAAGATAAGCCAAATCGATCCACTCCTTCAGTTACCTCCTCCACAAATATTCAAAAATGTTTTGAAAAATTGTGTGCACGATAACTCTTGAAGTGAGTGACCAATTTGATGCATACATTACACATCCTAATATATCTACCAGATATAGTTCAGGTTGAAATATGGACTATATTTGTCCACTGCTTCAGATACCTTCCACACAAAATGTCGGATAAGTTCACTTTAAGACCTGCTCTCGAATCACTTTGATTTTTGTCGAAATAACTTGCATTCCCTGCCTCAGTTACGATGGTAAAAGTTTTTTCAGGGGGCAAGTCCATACTTCTTGATAAAACCTCCATGTCCTTTTCGTCCTTTTTTCGGGAACCGCAATAAAAGTACAACAGAACATATCGAAGCTGAAAAATGTCATCTTGTTGTACTTTTATTGCGGTTCCTGAAATAAAGGACGAAAAGGACATGGAAGAAAGAGAGTTAGAAGGTCGAAATGTTCACGAAAAAGATCCTTATTAAATTTGACTGACATGTCATATCAAAAATAAGCCAAAACAACAGCAAACAAAGATATAACGCTAATTTCTGATGGCTTATAGGGTCTCCAGTGAAACATTCATCACGCCATAACTCAAAAGTTCGACTCACGGCTGATCTGCCCTTTAGGGTTCTGTATATACTCATCAAGGGCTTTCACCCCCAAAAGGAATTTCCACCCCCCAAAACCTTGGTTCATATTGTATTTTATACCCTTAGTTTTGTGGCCAAAGAGGAGGGTACTCGATTTGATAGGATAAAAGTGTGCTTTACCGATATTATGGTTTTAGACCCCATATAAGACTAAAACGGTTGTAGACAATTCAGAGTCAATTTGCCATGTCCGTTGGTCTGGTTGGCTGGTGTCCACGTGTTATCGAAAGGAGCAACTGATTTGATCCAAATTTTTACACCTTTTTTCCAAACTTAGATGGATCATATCATTCCAATGTTTGTTGCAACCTCTTCAACGAAATTTCAAAAATGTCCCTACAATCATCATTTGTGCGATTCTATAACTATTTTTTGAGTTACCGACAAAAAAGGAAGTCGTAAAGCTCTACCGTTAACAAGAGTGTTGTCGATTTTTATTTGAACTTTTCATTCGAAATTCTGCGTTTTAATTTTACCGAGTTCTGTTCGGCCGGGCCGAACTTTTTCTACACTGCACCACGAACTATATGAAGTGAATAAGAATACATACATAATTCGCTTCCTTTCATTTATGAAGGTAATAAGCTCTTCCTTTTGTTGCAGGAGTAGTATATCCTAACTGGTAATACTTCCATCAAAAGAGCTCATATAAGGGGTCATCATATGGATCCATATTTGAAATTTTACAAATTGAGTTTTTTTACTGCCGGCAACACACAATATAAAATTACAGCAATCTCGGTTCGAAATTTTGACAAAAAAAAACCCTCGAAATACATAAAATTGGGCTATACCGACGATCAATTCGGTAGAAAATGTGACTAAAATCTTCAAAAAACACCACAACCTTCAAATTACCGAAAATCGGGTGGTAAAGTTCTATGAGGGCTATATCAAAACGTAGACCGATATAGCCCATTTTCAAAACCAAACATCCTAGGAGTAATAGAAAAAATGCATCTTTTAGTAATCTACTTTCTGGTAAACTTTAATAAGGAAAACCCATTACTCGTCAACTTCAGGAAAAGTATACTTTGAGTGGTTATTTTACATCATGAATGAAAGTATGAAGATGAAAATGTATGTAACAATAGACAAGGTGTAACCAACAGAAGACATTTCATACCCTAAGACATTTTATGCCTAAGGTAGTGCCTAATTACCACAGAAATCGTTCATATGCCTTTTCTTGTCTATCACCTTCCAGGGTAGGAAAATTATTCCTCCTTTATAATATTTGTTCAAAATCTCTTTGCTCTGTTACAACAATGACCATTCCTGCACATTATGTTTGTAATCTAGTTTTACAGCAGTTTCGGAAAATGTTCTACTTCTATATATCATGTCATCCATTGAAACCTCTTGACATGTCCTATAACCTATAACCTTCAATCACCCCAAATATTTCAAGCACACTTTCTTCTATTCGCTTCGATGTCAAATTAATACAACTTTTCATACAAACTCCTTTGTCAGTTTTTTTCTAGTTATGAAACTGAAACAATACAAAAACACGTCAAGTGCCAGTTCCATATGTTGCCCTCATTGCAAAGCACAGAAATAACAACAACATCAGATATAAAATTCTCATCAAAATCCAGCTTTAAATTCTAACAAAAATACATTTGTGAAGGACAGTAGAAAGCAACAACATGAACTACAACAGTAGCAAGCGTGACTGAAGAGAATTCACAGCACCAATACATTCAAGTCATGGCAAACAGGACATTGTAAGAATAGGAATTGTGTGTACGTGTAGGATGTTGTGTGCGTATGTGTGTGTGGTTGTTGTACGACCTCCATTCATTTAATCAGACTTCTTTCTGCTATCCATCCACCCCAAACGTTTTGAGCTTATTTTTGCACCACTAAAGTCACTACCACAACCACAAAATCCTTTTACAATATTTGTTAGGGAGCATGTTGGTGTAGGTGTGTGTGTGTGCTCCTGCTGTAAACTTTGTACGCTTTGTTGTGATGATATCCTGAGGATTCCATATGTGTGTGCAACTAGTTTACGTACTTTTACTCTTTGCAGTGTAGGTATGTATGTGTATATGTATGCACGTATGTATGAGCGTATATGTTAGCTGAAATGTTTTTCATTTTTTTTCCTAAGTTTAAAAACAGTTTTAAAGTGTGTATGCTGGCATTTGTTTGCAAATGTATTCTCTCAGATGTTGGAATTTGAACACATTTTTGCCTGTGTATTTTTTGTGCTTACACAAACATCCACCCACACCAGTCTGTTATAGACAACACGGACACGTTCAATGACAGAGTGCTTCGGGGTGAAAACCTTGTACAAGCATTTTCTGTTTGCGATTCGCTTCACTCACTTCATTGCCTTATACACACACATACACACAAATTGTGTGCTGTGACGCATTTGGAATATTTGGTAAACATTTTTTGTTTAGGTCTCAAATGTTCCGTGTAGCCCAGTAGGAATATTTCGAAGAAAAAAATCGTTGTAAAAAAGCTTTGTAAAAATTAGTGCCAGAGGTTCGAGAAGGAGTGAACCACCTAAATATTGGGACATTTCGAGGCCCATATAGAACTGAGGAAGTGTTGGCTTTCCTAGCAAAACATGTTATCTTATAGTCATGATCACAACGATCATCCGCTATTTCAATACTATCCGAAAAGTGGCCTTAAACTGCATATATTAATGCACAAAAGCGGTTATCTTTTGTGGACGAGATACCTAAAGGAATGGACCAACATAGTCCATTATAGCATCCAGAAAGCATGAACTTGCTCACGAAAACAATTAGACAGTTTCAATCAGAATCACAAAGACTACCTCGGTGAATATTTTAAAAATTTTCGGAGGTGAGTAGCCGATAATGTTGTCAGATATATATCATCTAGGAACTTCAGGTACTTTTGGAAGAAAATTTACAATATGCAAATTTTCGGAAAAATTGGATATTCAATTCGTAAGTTTTGTTTCTTATCATTTATTTTACTTGCTAAAGGCTGGGTTATTTGAAACTTTTGGGTCATTATCTCAATTTCGGGAAGTATGGACTTATCTCCCAAAAAATTGTAACGTTATAGTGGATGCAAAAAATATGTACACGAAGAAGTGGACCGGTCCATATTAGAAACTAATCTACATATTTCTAGAAGATATATAGCGATGTGCAAAGTTTTAACCAAATCGCTGTATCACCAGTTATCGTGCTCGCCGACCAGCCAGACAGACAGGAGAACAGACTCCATATTGTTTCAAAGGGGTTTCATCCAAACGTATTTGGGATCTAAACCATTATCTCTATGAGGTTCAATTTTGGACATATTAAACTGTAAATACCCCCACGTTCACCGTAAACCGAAAAAGCAAAGATGTATAATATGAAATAATTAATAATATATAATTCTTCTTCACAGATTTGGGAACTGAGGGACAAGTAAAACGGTATAAGTCAGCTTTGTCGACAGAGATACACCCTCAGCCTGTGTATATTGAAACAATTTTTTCCCAAAAAACGTATGTATTTAGGGGCTTTTAAAAATGTTGGGCGTTTGAACCGACAAAAATGTTGATTAGGATTAAAGATCAAAGGTTTTGCGGAGGAGATACTAAAAGGAATGGATCTACATTGACCATTATGGAAGTGGATCTCCAGCCACTACATATGCTGCCATAGGGGTTTTCCACCCATCGAGCTGTTTGCTCAAGAAGTATGGACATGCCTCTGAAAAAAACTTTTACCATCGTAATTGAGGCAGCGAATGCAAGTTGCTTCAACAAAAATTAAAGTGATTCGATAACAGGTCTTAAAGTGAACTTATCCGAAATGTTGTGTGGGAGGTACCGGATGGAGTGGACAAATATAGTCTATATTTCAACCTGATCTATATCTAGTAAATATATTAGGATGTGTAAAGTACGAACAAATTTTCCGAACATTTTTGAACTTTTGTGGGGGAGTTACCTGAAGAAGTGGATCGATATGGCATATCTTCGAACTTAAACTATGTTTGGACAAAATATTACTAAGGCCAAATTTTGGACCGAATCGGCAGATCCGTTCGAGAGTTATCTCGCGCTCCAACCACCTCACACGGTGTCATAGGGGGTTTTTCAACTTTCAGGCTATTTTCTCAGGAAGTATGGACTTGCCCCTGATGAAGCTTGTACTGTCGTATGGGGGACAGTGAATAAAAGTTGCTAAAACAAAAATCAAAGAGATTCGAGAGATGGTCCTAAACTGAACTTATCCGAAATTTTGTGTGGGAGGTACCCGAAGGAGTGGACCGGTTGAGTCCATATTGAAACCTTGTTTAAGTCTGGTACACATTTTACGATGGGCAAAATATGGACCAAATCGGTTACTCCCTTCAAGTGTTATTGTGCGCACAAATTTTCCGAACACGAAGGAGTGGACCGATATGGCCCATCTTCGAACTTAAACTAACTTTATGCAAAATATTACGAAGGCCTAAATTTGAACCGAATCGGTTCATCCGTTCCAGAGTTATCGTTCGCTCCAGCCAGACGGACAGACGGACGGACATTGCTCAATCGACTCCAAATTGTCTGAAACACATTTCGTCCAAACATACTTGGGGTCTAAAACCATTATTTCGATGAGGCACATTTTGCCCGTATGAAAGTATATATACACTCGTTAGCATAAATGCTGAGGGTATAAAAATGGAGTATCTGCATTATGACGCTATTAATGTACACTGGACTACTTTTACGGGTTCTCTTTGGAAAAGTACTAAATAATACATCTAACAATGATCAGGAAATTTGGCCCGCACCAATTTTATGGACTTAAGTCGCACATTTTTATCCCACACAGTATGCAGGAACAATACCAATATTTAATTAATCGCATAAAAGAGATTCATTTCCTACTGGGTCTATGACATGCCAAAACCATACGCAGTGTTTATTTTTGTTGGAAAGTTTATTTCATTCCTTTTTACGTTGTGCCAGCTTTGAACAAATCCAACCAAAAATATTTCTCCATTTTGTTGGGAAAAATTTAATAAACTCTACTAAAGCAAATAAATGAATGTTAACGTTTTAATTGTTACACGAAGAATTTTTATTAAAAAAACATAATAAAATAATTCTATATAAATCCGGGTAAAATTCATAAAATTTCATTAAACTCCCATACACACACGCACACATTTGAATCATTATTGAAAACAAGTTTAATTTTTAAATACTGAATTCTGTGCGTGAAGTCATATCCATTTATAATTTTATATCCAATACCATACTTGTGGTGTGCGGTTGCTAACCACCATCCATGTTTTGTTGGCTGACTGGTTGTTTTATGCCTTTCTGATTGCCAGCCAGGCAGGCTGCCTTGGGATTATCATTTAATCACTTTGCGGTTAAAACTATTTAGTGGGTGTTACCCAACTCAATTTCATTGTAAATTGCCTCAAATCTAAGCTTTTGCCAGGCATTCACTGGTGCTGTGCTTTTCCATGAGTAATACTGGTAGCATGACGTGATAATTAGTTTAGTTTGAAAGTTCCTCTTTGGGGAGGTAAAAATGAGAACACCATTGCTGTATCGATTTGATTAAACTAGTTTAGCACTTACGGATGCATAAAAAATTGTCAGACTTATATAAAATGCATGCATGGATTTTTTGTTCACACGTAAAACATGAATGTTCTTAGGGGAAAATACTTCTCTGTATCAATAAAGAATGTTAAAAATTTAGCTCTTAGGATTCAATTATGAAAATAACTCTTTTGAAAAATATGGATACTATAAAATTTTTTTCAAAATTTAATTGCCTTATTTCCTGCAAAACATATATTCTTTAGAGTTGTGCCAAATTAACTATATGGAACTATGCGCAGTTCCAATGGCCCACATTGTTTGTATGAACAAACTGCGTATACCTATTATCACACGTTAGATTTTATGATGTTACTCATACGCTTTGGAGCTAGTACAGTGAACTAGGAACTAGATTACCCAACTCTAACATTCATTATCTCATAATAGACTAATCAGCGTATCTTTTGTAACATGTAACTCCGTGCGCTGTGAACGCAAATTGATCCAAAAATTCTGCAAGATTTTTCCCTCAAACAACAACATGGGTACATGCTTTCATGCTTTCGTATTATCAGCACGGATGATATTAGAATTTTATATATCGATGACGAACATTCTCAACCTCGTTATCTTAAAAAACACAACTGTTCAGGATAGATTAAAACCATTCATTTTTGATACAACTATGTATTTAGGTAAAAGTTTGAATGCAATTACATATTAGAAAATCGAGGAAATCTAATTCCCTAAAAATTGCATTTACATTTTTACCCAAACAACGATATATCAGAGGTTATTCGTTTTTGATACATTCTGAAAAGTTTTATTTTTAAGATACAATGTTGAGAAAGTAAGGCATCGCTATAGTAGTCTTTACCAGAGAGAAGTCTACCGTGTCCCTTCGGGATGTGTATGGGAACATATGTATGTATATATGGTCTTTACCAATGTAGAGTTTCTTGTCAATTTCAAAAAATCGAAAAAGAAAATTATTGGCTTACTTTGAAGTACAGGTAGTATAGTATGTGCCGCAAAAAATTCAAGTCGATCGGAGCAAAATTGGCTGAGATATGACCTTTCAAAGTGGAGAACCCGTAGTGGTTTGTGTGTTTAGGCCGGCGTCGCCCAACAGAATACCATCAATCTGAAGCAATTGTTTATGTATAGGTGAAAAAACAACAACCACATGATGTTTCTCTGTCGTGTTTTGCTCACGTACACCGTTAATGAGGGCAAAAAGCAAAACAATTCAGTGGGCGCCGCAGTATACATATGGGCGACCCCGGTTTAGGCGTACTTTATTGGTTTATTATACCACTTTTTGCATAATTTTAATGTACATCACAATGGCTACCTGTTGGCAATTCTCTAAAATGAATTCTATTAAATTCTAATCCATATGGCGAGGTAGAAGTCATAAAGAAGGAATGTATCGGACACGTCCAAAAGCGTATGGGGTCCGGCCTTCGAAGTTTAGTAAAAAGTAACAAAAAGCTTGGAGGCAAACGAATGTTGACACGAAAATTGATTGACAAGCTCACTGTCTATTATAGACTTGCAATTCTACGTCATTCGAATTCAATTCACGATAAGCACGAGGCAATATGGGCGATATTTGATCATTAGAGTTCAAGCGATACAAATCCACGTCACGAGAGATGTCCAACCGGTGAAGACTCATGGTGTTCATATCAACGGGCTCGGGCAAGAAAAGAGGCTTTCATACACGAATACAGACCACTTCCATCAAATGTTTTGGATGTTATTAGTCCTATATACAACGATCTAAGTAAAGAGTCTATACTCGAAAGATGCGTCGGCGGCTTCAATCAAAATAGCAACGAAAGCTTCGATCAACTTATTTGGAAAATTTGCCGTTGTAAATTTAGCAGCTTACATTGCGATTGGTATTTTTAACGAAGGTACAAAATCATTGTTATTTTATTTGAGCTCGATCGGTGTGAGCTGGCAGAGGGACGTGAGGCCGAGTGCGCTCGTAAAAGAAGAATGTTGCGAAGGCAACAACAAATTTCCGTTTTACAAGCTGCATCGTCAGCGGAAGGAGTATGGACCATGAATAGATGACTCCTTGTAATTTTGCCAAAAATACATTTTTTATTCATGTAAACCGAAATAAAAACTTAAAACGCGTTTTTCTCGAGATGCCATTTTTGAAGTCGGTGCCAGCGATAACTCGAAAGCGGATAGACCGATCTTCGTATATTTTGGTGAGCTTATTAAATACATAAAAACCTAGTCTTAGGCGAGACAGATTTTTTTAATTTTTTTTGGCCGATTTTTGGGCAAAACGCGGTCCATTTTTTCGTTAAATTGAAATTTTGATTTTTACAGGTCACTATTTTTGTTAAAATATATTTTTGAAAATTCTGTCTCTCTTAAAGACAAGATTATTAGGTTCTTAAAACGTTCACCAATATATATGAAGATCGGCCCATTCGTTTTGGAGCAAGCGTTGGCACCGCAAAACGCTTTTACAAAAAATGGGTTTCGCAAGTAGCCATTAACCACAAAACTTTGCAATATTTTTCAACTACAAAAATGCCAAAGGTAGTTTAAGATGTACTCTTTCATAGGAATAAAAGATTTACCTAAAAATATTGGTAGTTTTCTCAGAAAAAAATATGAAAATTGAGTTTTTTTGGCCAGCACAACTAGAGATAACCCATTAAAGGCTTATTCAGTTCAAGAAAAAAAGCTGTCGCACTGCATTATAAATACGGTTCAACGGCTACTAGAAAAGTATCTGACTTAAAAATGAAAACGTGAATATTTATCATCAAAAATCATTTTATTGTTTTCTAAAGTCTTCTCCAGCATCCTTATACACTTTTGCAAGCACTTAAACCTATTGTTGAAGCATTTTTTCCACTCCGATTGAGACACCTCCAAAACATGGTTTTTGAGCGCTTCAACAGCATCTTCTGACAACAAAAATCTTTGATCACGCCTTTCTTGATGTGCGGGAATAAAATGAAGTCACTGGGTGCCAAGTCAGTGTTGTACGGCGGGTGGTGTACAATGATTCGACTTTTCTTGTTCATTTTTGGAATTGCTCCGAAGACTTTAGATAAACAAATTCATATAAACTCAGAACTAAGAGTCCTATGTTGCTCATGGCGTATAACCTACACATGTACAGTTTTCCGAAGAAAGAGACGACAATTTGCTTCGAAGTGCTCCCCCAAAGAACAACTTTCAATGCATTTGGAGCGTCTTCGAAGACCCACAAGTCCGGTTGCTGTTTATTTCGGGCTCATGCGCATATACCCATGATTCTTCACCTGTGACGATCTTAAAACGTCTTTTTAAGCATCGTGATCGTGTTTTTTCAAAATTTATTTACACACATCTACACAAGCCGTTTTTGGATGCTTTTCAACGAGACTAACGAATGTATGTTTGTGGTAGAAATGTCCAAGGATGCCTCTATCTCTCGGTATGTCACATGACGATCATACATTATCAGTTCACTCACGGCATCCATGTTTTCTGGCACAACAGTCGTGTTAGACGACCTTCACTACCTGCGTCTTTGAGTGAGCATTGACCACGACTGAATTCATTAAACCAGTTTTTCACAGTGCTAGAGGATGGTGCTTCATCGTCATACAAAGATTTAAGTTTATAGATGCACTCCTGCCGTGATAACCCACGTCGAAAGTTGTGAAAAATTATCGGACAAAATGTTCACAAGAAAATTCATTTTTTGGCAAATTGATTGTTTATTAGGGCTATAACCAAAAAAATACCACCACATAGCCGTGTAGAGCTTGGAAAACTATTATGAAATACGGCGTCAATTTTTCTCTATCGCGAAAAAAGTTTCCGCACCAAATGCATTGAAGTTCAGTAATGCATTTTTTAATTTTAGCTGTTATGACAACATATTTGCTTTTAATTAAAATTTAATTTTTTTGTAATCTAATTTAAAATCATTATCAAAGCGTTCTGGACCAATTTGTTCTCAAATCGCGCCATTTCGGAGCATATTACGAACTTTTGATACTATTGCAATTTTTTGCTTTTTCTTTATAAACTCGTGAATTTTATGTTTCTACTTTTTTCACCTATCGGACCAGGGAATATGGGGTCATTTGCAACGAATTCGCGAAAGTTACAGGCTGTTTTTGTTGACTTTGCCTGTGAGAATCGTATATGTTTTTTTTTTTGCAAAAATACAACACCTGTACCACGTGGGGAATTTTGTCCTAATAATGAAAACGCGTTTCTAAGATCGATTCGGCGAAAAATGTTTCCGCGCCGACTGTAATTACTAAAACCCTTTTGATATTTTTTCTACTTATAATTTTTTTAAATTGGCTTTGTTTGAATAAATATTCATAGAAAAAAATACAATTCTCACAGGCAAAGTCATTAAAAACTGTCTGTAACTTTCGCGAATTTGTTGCAAATGACACCATATTCTCTTGTCCAATAGGTACAATAAATATAAACATAAAATTCACGAGTTTATAAAGAAAAAACAAAAATTGCAATAGTGTCAAAAATTCCTTATATGCTCCGAAATGGCGCGATTTGAGAACAAATTGGTCCAGAACGCTTTGATAATGATTTTAAATTAGGAATTTTGTTTTTTCAAAATAGTCTGGCTTAATCCCATTGTTGTTGTTTTAATATTTTAAAAACAACTATTTTATTAAATTTTATGGTGGATTTTATTCGACCTTTTTTTTTTGATTTTAAATAAATAGATGAGTATTTTTTGAGCTTGAGGTCATTATTCAGGGTTTTTTATTTATTTATTTATTTGTACCAATATTTCGCAATAGTTTACATTGCATCTTCAGGGATATCTACAAAGTAAACATAGTGTACATATGTATCCATTAGTATCACAGCATTGGCTTAATATAATAAGAAAACAAACACAAAAAAATAATAAACACACAGACCGCTTACATTATAAAAATGTTTCTAAATAACTAGTGTCAAGTTCACTTAAAGCTACGATAGTCTATTCTATCATCGTCGAGTGTAAATATTGCACTGAGTTATTTTAGTATTGCATTGATCTATTTTTTCTGTGTGAGATGGCGGTAACAGTAAGCTGCATTGTCGATATCGCTCTTGTAATTTATTCTCTTTGATGTTTCTAAGTTGTTTATGTGTAACATCTCTAGTGTTAGTCTTTTGTTGTAGTTGTTTTCTGTCTGCAGTACTTGTACTTTGTCGAAGTTTGGCGTGTGGTTGTTGGTCTTGCAGTGGTCTGCAAGGGCCGTTTTTTGAATCACATTTTGGTCTCTTAGTTTTATATCTGATTTATGCGCAGATAATCGAGTTTTTAATTTGTTTTTTGTAGTACCCACATACATCATGCCACATTTTTCTTCCTTATTTCCATCACATTCAATTTTGTATATGACGTTGTGTTTATCTGTAGTCTGTATTTTATTTTTTGTGTTACTAAAAAGCTTTTTGAAAAATAACTTCGGTGGAGAATATCCACAAACAAGAAACAAGGGAACTGATGAGATCCAGTGGCGTGGATCGAAACTATAGTATTCCCTGCCTTACCCCTTGGCGAACAATGCCAAATCTTTTCCACTAATAAAATAGTTGTTTTTAAAATATTAAAACAACAACAATGGGATTAAGCCAGACTATTTTGAAAAAACAAAATTGCAAACGCTATCCCAATAAAAAAAAAAAAAACGCCACAATGCTTCAGATTTTAAATTAGATTACAAAAAAAAAAAAAAAATAAAATTTTAATTAAAAGCTAATCTGTTGTCATAACAGCTAAAATTAAAAAATGCATTACTGAACTTCAATGCATTTGGTGCGGAAACTTTTTTCGCGATAGAGAAAAATTGACGCCGTATTTCATAATAGTTTTCCATGCTCTACACGGCTATGTGGTGGTATTTTTTTGGTTATAGCCCTAATATACACTTTCACATGGGCAAAATGTGCTTCATAGAAATAATGGTTTTAGACCCCAAATATGTTTGGACGAAATACGTTTCAGACAATTTGGATTCCGTCCTTCTGTCTAACTAATGAATGAAATAATGAAGCGATTTGTCCAAAATTTGGCCTTCGTAATATTTTGTCCAAACTTACTATAAGTTTGAAGTTGGGTCATATCGATCCACTCCTTCGGGTACCTCCTCCACAAAAGTTCAAACCTTTTCAATAAAATGGTAACAGAGTTGGTCCATATTTTGCACATCGAAGGTACACGTTTTTTCAGGGGTAAGCTCACACTTCTTGAGAAAATTGGCCCGAAAGCTGTAAAAAAATCTGAAAATATACTGGAATGTTTTGCCGATGAGTAGCATCACCACAGCAAAACATAAAGGAAATCAATCACCATTTTTAGTGGGTGGAGCGCACCCACTCTCGAACAGATGAGTCGATTCGGTCAAAAATTTGGACTCCCAAAATGAGATCCACTTCCGAAATGAGGTATGTAGATCCATTCCTTCAGGTACCTCCTCAACATCACTTACGAGCTGTAGTCCAAATATAGGTAAATTTTTTTCGGAAAGTTTATACGCTCAAAAGGGGCCACAATATCTGAAAACCCCCTAATACACAATTATTGGGGAAGACGATTTTGGTTGCGCAGCCGGAATTCGATTCTATATCGTTCATAGATGAAGTTTCAACTCACATAGCCTTATTTTGAATCTGAGGTATGGGGTATTGTAACTCTCGAGCAGTTGTACTATACCAGAACTTTTAAACGCATTTCGGTAAAATAAGCTGTTTTATCCCGATTCATTGATATAGTATCAAATACTTTTTTAATTTTTTTGAAATGGAAAAGGCAATTTTAGAAATTTTTCGTGATATCTCTGTCTGTAAAGCCGACTGTTTTATTTTAAGAACAAGAACAAAGGATTTACTTATTGTCGCCGAGATTGAAAGGTGTATCGTACATAGTTCGAGGCGAAATTAAGTGAAGTAGTTGACCGAAAATAAGTAGACACTTGTCCCGGCGTTTTGCCCCATCACTTGAACTTTCGCGGTTATTGGCCCACAAAGACTTGAGGCCTCCATCTCAAAAGGGATCATTTTGTGAGGCTTATATCTTCTAAACAGCAACAAATTTTGGTTTACTCGTGGACGCAAAGTTGTAGCTTTTTTCTTAAAGAAATTTGTGAACACATATAATCAAATAAAGTTTAAATATCCTTTAAGTTTATTTCTTGGGGTTTTGAGATATCAAACCGACCAAAATTCAAGCAAACAACAAAAATGTACATTGGAATCATCCCTAGAAAGTTCATACGCTCTCGAAAGTTGCCAATAAATCAACAAATCAAATTTAAATAAATCTTAAATAAATGTTTGTAGTTGAGGGGTTTTGTACCTACCTATGGATCAGAATCGGCGAAAAAAGTATAAAAATCGAATATTTTCTAAAGTTTTTTTTTTTTTGCTATTTTGACCTTTGAGTGCAGTTCGCATGTTCCAGAAAATTTCTTACTGTTTTTTCTCTGCTACATTATTGTAGTTGATTGTTTTCTTGAATTTGAGGGGTTTAGTATCTATGGGACCAGAACGAGAGAAAAAGAATAACAATCGTATCTGTCCTGCTATTTTGACCTATAGGAACCGTTTCTAAAGAGTTCGGGTGTTCTAGAAAGCTGAGACATGTGTCTTCTTATTGTCAGAATATCATTCGTTTTTCATGACTCAAAAAAAGTCGTACTAGAGCGCCAGAGGTTTTCACCGAATAAGCCATGGGTGTGGTAGGAGTAGACTGTCCAAAAATTTGTTTATTGAAATGCATGCCCTCTTCAAAATTGTCTCGGATTTTTGTATACCTATATAGGGCCCAACATATTTAAAATAACCTAAATATTCATAAAGGTCCGATTTTCATATTTTTTGTAGAATTCTGTTTTTAGCCACAATAAGAGATGCGGTTTGTAGAGCGATTTCCTAAAAAAATGATCTTTGAACCCATATGAGTGGCTAAGGAAATAAAGATCAGTCAGTATTAAGGTTTTGGATCAAATAAGAAAGCATTGGGGATATGCATTTTTACACTTTGGGACATTCTAACCCGGAATGTCAAAGAGAAGAAAATAAGTTTTTTAATAAATAATATAATATAAAACAGTAAAGTATCTTATGAAATTCCGGATTTAGTCTATGAAAAGACTGTGTAAACAATTTAAAATGGGCCCTCCATAATGATATTTGAACCGCTCAGCGCCAAAACGACCTAACCCACTTGGCAAAAAAATCAAATTGACTATAAAGATTTTCCCGGGACCTTTTGAAATAAATACTAAAAACAGCTCCCTATTGCATTATATAACACTAGGTTATACTACCTCCGAAAACAATGCAATATGAAGTTTTTAAAAATTTATTTCAAAAGGTTCCGGTTGAATCTTTATAGCCAGTTTGATTTTTTTGAACATGTGGGTTAGGCCGTTTTGGCACTGAGTGCTTCATTTGTACTGCTGCATTATGAGGCTAGACAACATCAAAGATTTATTTTCAACGGTGACAAAAGCCCCTCAGCTTAATGTTGGCTTACATATCCTGGGTATTGTTCACCCATATAAAACTTCTCTAGTGTCGTTTGACAAGTAGTTTGGATTGGCGATAAAAAGTAGGTCCCATATCATAGAACTAGTATATAGAATCGGGTAGAGCTCATTTATATGAGAGAACAATTGCTTTTTATGATAATTATGATGAAAATACATACATAAAATATTATCCAGAACAAGAAGCATTTACCGAGATAAGAATTTGATGCATACATAAACCTCGAACTACTGTAAATATATCCTCGTGTTGTTTTACTATTATATTCAATGTAGTTTGAGTCGTAACTGATAATCGTGTTTCTATTTGCATTTTATTGATTACACCCACAATAATGAAATTAAAAATATTGTGAAAAATTAATTAAATTCATACTTTTTCACACAACATGTGTTCTCTTTCTCTTCATTACTCCATCAATTATGTTCGTAACAACTCTCTAGGCACTCTAGGCACAGAAGACGTGCACAATCAATCGAGCACACCGGAAGTAAATATTGATTGAATCCTGTGTCAGCAGATAACATGTATCTGTCTATCATTCGATTGGATACATTTAACCGAAAAGGGATTTCCGTTTGAGTAGTTTGCCATCAATGTATGTATGTATGCGTGAGCAAAATAAAAAAAGAAAAATAAAAAAGGGAACAATAACCCTTACATTTATTGCAAACTTTATCTTCCATTTTCTTCTCCACCGAATGTCCTTTTGTGTCTGTAGAACATCGTTAAAAGTTGCAGATAAACGATATTATGGCCACATATGGTGTTCATTGTTTTTGTTTTATTTTTTGTCTTTGGGAAGGAGTTGAATAAAATTCTATTTGAAATAGATTATAAAATCCCAGTGTCAATAACCTTAGAAAGTTAATTTATTACAAGTTGAAAATGCTACATAAATAGGAACGGATATTTATAGCGATAAAGAGAAATAAGTAGACAATCGAAGGAAATAGCATTTAGTTATTAGCATGTATTGCCAGTTGGAACGCACGATAACTCTTGAATATTTTGTCCAAACTTAAATGAAGGTCGAAAATAAGCCATATTGGCCAACCCGTTCTGGTACCTTTCCTATAACTCTCGAATGAATCAACCGATTTGGTCCAACATTAGTTTTCCGTTATATTTGATCCAGACAATCATAGATCTGGTTGAAACATGGACTATATCGTTCCACACGCAGGGAAGAGATATTGTAGGAGCAATCATATTCTAATAACAAAATAGTGTATTTTAAAGCTCTGAAAGTATATATTGTTGTTTCAACCATATATTTTTTATTAGGAAACATAATGACACAAGATATATTGTTGCACCAACAATACATATTTTCAAAATTTTAAAATACACTATTTTGTTATTGGAATATGATTGCTCCTACAATATCTCTTCTCTGCGTGCAATCCTTCCGATACAAAATTTCAAAATTGTTCGCGCATGTGCAGATTAAGGACATTTCTCGTTTTAAAATTGTAGCAGCAGATTATCCTCGCGACTGCTATTACAATGGTACATTTTTTCGGGCGCAAGTCTATACTTCCTGAGATAATGGCCCAAAAGCTTTAAAACACACTGCCGGTACCATCCGATTTTGCCTAAAATTTGCTCATAGTAATGGTATGCACACTAGGGGTATGACTTTTTTTCTCAAAAACGATTTCCTGTAGCAAGAATAAAAAATAGTATGAAATGAAAAAAAAATTATCAAAAAATTAATTCATGTTTCACGAATGAATGACCTTTTTCCCATTTATAATAGAAATAACTTTTATTCCATTTAAATATTGAAAAAGGTCCCGAACAAACCACTTTTGTATGTAATGATGTAAAGATAATTTTATATATATAATTTAATATATATAATTTTATAATTTTCATTTTGGTTATGCCGTGGGCCTCCAAAGCTTATTTGCAGTTATATATCTGCTTATAGTGACAAAAGTTTGTCAAAAAAGGTCATATAGAAAATATTTTAAATGACTTTGTGAGTGAACTTTTTTTTATCGAATCGTCTTATAATTAAGATTTTATTTAATCTTAGGTAAAAACTCTTCAAAATATGATACAGGGATAAGAGGTTGTGAAAAAGTCATAGCCCTAATGCACACCTGCCTTGCACGCTGAAGGTCGTGACTTCGATTCCCCCTCCAGGCAAAATATCAACGGTGGCAAAATACCCCTCATTAATGTTGGCGACATTTCCTGAGTATTCCAGCCATGTTAAACTTCTCTACATGTGGTGTCTTAAGACACGCCGTTCGGACTCAGCGATAAACAGTATGTCCCATATCATTGAGCTTATATAAATAGGGGTGCACTCATTTAGAGAAGTCTCCCTTGTCAATTCTGGGATGTTTGTGGAACAATTATTATATGTCTTCTAAATGTACATCAGTTCCATGCTTGCGGCCATAATGACCCAAAAGTACAAAAAAATCCTTAAATGCCTAGTTTGAACGATGACTATAAAAAACCGAAATTTTACGGCCACTTCTCGGATTGTATCTCTGTCGGTCAAGCTGACTGTTGTTTTCACCCATACATACAGATATTTTTTAGTATTGATGGAATTATTCTACGCGCCGCTGATGTAAAGTGATTGTGGTTTTTAGAACCCTTTGTTCAGCCAATGTGGTAGATAAGTGAGATATGTTTCGAGCTACAACTCCCAGGTATAATTCTGCAAATCATCGGGTCCTTCTAGCCAGATGATCTTACGCCTTATTTATCACTTTATAACCAATCGGATCCTACTTTCTTATTATTCTTCAACCGGCTTACACATTCTGGCTAAACGGTATACCTTATTAAAATCTTGGAACTGGAATGTGCATTCCAAGTATTGTCTGTGGGTCAGTATTTATTAATGATATCTGAAAAATATAGTTTGTTTAGCTGATGACGGTTTCAAGGTGAATAAAATCAATACATCAAAGTGAACAGTCCGTCAAAGTCCACAAGATGTTCTGCCATTGCCTTTTCGCAATATTTGTGGAATGAATACCTCCTCTCCAATAATCTCCTCTCTCTAACTAATGCACATCTTCCTGAAATTATTATTTTTTCGATCAAAGTCTCTTCGATCTGGGGGAAAATATCGTTCCAGTTTATACAACATAAACTAATCCATCTGTGACAATAGCATTCCTTATCTCTCTAATTGTAAACAAATAAAAGTTAAAATAAATCGGCCTATCATCAAATCAATGACCCATCATTTTCATTCATTATCCAATGACTTATCAAAACTCACGCACACACACTCCGCACTCCAGCAATGATTGCCACTAATCGATTAATTATTTGTTTATGGAATACCAATCAATGCAGTTGTAAAGAAAAAAACAAGTTCATTCAATCATTCAAAACTAAAATGGAGGGAGAACTCGATAATCGTACAGAAAACTGAATAGAGGAAACAACCGGTCGGTCGGTCGTATTTGATGATTACATTTAATAACGCTTGTTTGAATAACGATTTTAACCTAGAAAATGCAGCAACATACATAGAAACATTCAACACAAAACAAAAACTCAGTGTGGACAGTCAGTCGAGGGAGAAAGCAAGCGTTAACGCCGAACAACGTTAATGTCGCATATACGACTTTAATGTCACCATAACGACCAATCATTAGTGGCTTTAATTGATCCGGCCTTCATGTGTCAATCATCATCAATCAACAACAACGGTGACGACTACGTTGAACCCAAAGTAACCAAAGAATATAACCATGAAATGGGACAGAGAACAAAAAGTGAGCAAGAACAACAACAACCACAACACCAACTACGCTATGCAAACACGTTAACGTCTGTCCTTCGTCCATTTGGATTCGAATAGGAATTGATAGCAGTAATATCTATCAGCAGTGGCAGTAGCAATGAGAAACAAACAACAGGCGAGGAATGTAACTTTATTTGCTGTTAAACCACAGTTAACGTCAAAACACACACTCACATACACACATTTATTCGCAGTCAAATCCATAAGCAGCCATAGACCACCCATGAATACCCCCACCGACCAGTTTGGATTATGTTTTTAAGTAAACTCATTCACTCAGTCGTCCCTCATCGAAACCAAACACAGCCAGCCAGTCTCTCAATCACCCACAACAGCCCACACTTACGGGTCTTGTTCGATACGCTACGCTTTAAACGGGCGTCCCTTTAGCCACCCTCACTAGATATGTGTGACGGCGGCGCATTGTTTTTGTCGAACACTACTGCTGCTGGTGATGTTGTTGTTTTTGTTGCTGTTCTCCGCAAACCAACAAACAAACGAGTGGAATTCCAAAGTAACTTTTGTTAAATGCCAGTCTCAATTTATAACAATGTCGTTAACATGACTAGCATGCAGCAGCAACAACAAGAATAAGAATAGCGACAGCAACAACAACAATGTGAAATGTTGTTATAAATGAAAAGCAAAAAGCACAACACAAACCGACATCAACAACCACGGAAAAATAAGAACAACACTCAGAACGGAATTTGTTTGATTTCCCAAAACGCCACTTCACTGGGTCTACTACGGTTCCGTACGCCCACAATGTTCACGAGCAAACGACAAAAGGTAGCTATGGGTTTTTTCTGTGTTGGACACAATTTACTACATCATGTTGTACGGGTAGACCTCAGCAGATCGAATAGAAAAAATGAATTAAAATATAATCTTTGTTGTACGAGTAGTGGAAAAATGCTGTTTCACCATTCCAAAACTTTTAGAATTATGATAGTTTGTTTTGTTATTTGTTCCCTTGCAACATCTTTCCCGATGGATACATCCTCACAGTTTACATGAAAGACACCACTTCTCATATTTTCAATGTTTTCTCCCTCTCAACTTTCTTCCTGACTAGTCGCTCAACTAGAGGGCTAGTAGTTTTTGGAAAATCTGTAAAGGTCAAGAAATATAGGGAATGATAAGGATTTTTACACCCTACACCATACTGTGGTAAGGGGTATTATGTATTTGTGCATTTGTATGTAACATACAAAAGGAAACGAAATAGACCCATAGTTTCTTCTAGGCATATACATCACTTTCTGAGCCGATTTATGCATGTCCGTCCGTTCGCAACGCACATGCAAGTCCGATTCTGATGAAAATCGGGGAATATAATTTTTTTAGACATAGGAAGAACTTTATTGCTTTTGGTGAAAATCGGTTCAGCTTTGATATAGCTCCCATATATATTTTCGACCGATTTCACGTATTTGCTGCACCAAACACGCTATATAAAAATCCACATAAACACATTTTAAGAAATTAATCACTTTTATTAAAGCAATGGAATACTTTCATATATGTAATGAAACTGTTTCATAGTACTAGTTTTATAATATAAATGAAACTGTTGTATAGGATTTATGAAACAATTACATAACAATTATGATAATACTTAATCACTTTAATAAAAAAGTTACATTGTATTAATGAATATTTTCATTAATTTTACTTTAATGAAACACAATGATTTTTCTTTTCATTATTGCAGTGAAGTTTTATGTTGGTTGAACATCAGCAACAATCGGCTAAAGTAAAAGTTGTAGATTTAACAATTGTCTACAAGAATGGCCTCTGCGATTTTTAAAAAGGACTTACCATTTTTGAGTTATCGCAATCTAAGTGTCAGATTAAAAATATGGTTAAGATAACCACTCCATATTTTAGGTATTTTCATAAGCTTTCAAACGATGTCACTTTGCCTTAATTGGTTCTGCAGAACCGAGTCTAACCCGTTTTTAAAATCTGAACTTTGTACTGTTTCTACTTTTTGGGGGAACAGACCCAGTTACCCCAGTTATTTTAGCCGGTTCGCCTAAATATGTGCATATTCCCTTATATGTGCATAAAAGCGATGTGTTTTTTTAGAACCGCTATATCTCAAAAATGGTTCCCTCTAAGAAAAAAATCACATTTTGATCAGACCAACTGTTTTCAACAAATAAAAAAAAAAAAAAATAAAATTAAGTAAAAAAAGTGTCAGTCGGCTTTGCCGACAGAGATATACCCTCAGCCAATGGGAAGTGAAACTTTCATCTACGGACAGATCGAATGTATTTAGGGTCTCTTCAGAATTTAGTGGCCTTTTTGAACATTTGATTAGGATTAGGAATTAACTACACTAAGACACAAATGTTGAACTTTTGTGGGGAGGTACACCTAGGGAGGACCGATATGGACCATTTTAGAAGTTAAACTA
This sequence comes from Musca autumnalis, assembly GCF_047663935.1. Classification (NCBI taxonomy): domain Eukaryota; kingdom Metazoa; phylum Arthropoda; class Insecta; order Diptera; family Muscidae; genus Musca; species Musca autumnalis. Next base: position 6,721,401 of record NW_027412088.1, on the reverse strand, counting down.
AATTTTGACAAAATATTAGGAGAACCAAAGTTTGGACCAAATTGGTTGCCCCTTTCAAGTGATATCGCCCAAGCATTTTAGTGACATAGTTGTGGACCGGTATTGCCCCATGAAACTAAGTTTGTATAAAATATGACGAAATGTTGGACCAAATCGGTAGAACAGTTCGCGAGACATTGTGGCCTCCACATATGGTGACATAGGGTTTTTTACAGCCCTCCCAAGAAATATGGACTTGCCTCTGAAAAAACTTTTACCGCCGTAATGGAGGTAGCGAATGCAAATCGCTTCAACAAAAATCAAAGTGATTCGAAAGCAGGTCATAAAGTGAACTTATCCGAAATTTTGTGTGGTAGGTACCAGAAGGAGTAGACAAATATAGTCCATATTCGAACCTGATCTATATCTGGTAGATATATTAGGATGTGCAGAGTATGGATTACATCGGTCACTCCCTTCAAGAGTTATCGTGCGCACACTTTTTCGAACATTTTTGAACTTTTGTGAGGGAGGTACCTGAAGGAGTGAACCGATATGGTTTATCTTCGAACTTAAACTATGTTTGGGCAAAATATTACGAAGGCCAAGTTTTGGACCGAATTGGCAGATCCGTTCTTGCGCTACAACCACTACACACGTTGTCATAGGGGTTTTTGCACCTTTCAGGCTATTTACTCAGGAAGTGTGGACTTGCCCCTGATGAAACTTATGCCATAGTATGGGGGACAGTGAATACACGTTGTTACAACAAAAATCAAAGCGATTCGAGAGCAGATCCTAAACTGAACTTTCCGAAATTTTGTGTGGGAGGTACCCGAAGGAGTGAACCGATATAACCCATCTTCGAACTTGAAGTAAGTTTGGGCAAAATATTACTAAAGCCAAATTTTGGACCGAATCGGTTGATCCGTTTGAGAATTATCGTGCGCTCCAGCCAGCCAGCCAGACAGACAGACTAACGGACATGGCTAAGTCAACTCCAAATTGTTTGAAACACATTTCGTCCAAACATACTTGGGGTCTAAAACCATTATTTCGATGAGGCACATTTTGCCCGTATAAAAGTGTATATACCCTCGTTAGCATAAATGCTGACGGTATAAAAATCGAAAACCTAAAAACTTGACAGTTGACCCTGAATAACTTTTTCTGCACACAGTGGATCGAAAGGGACTTTTACGACATTGATTTTAAAGACAAACCCTAGCTCTACACCAAAATTCAGTTTTGTGGGAATTTTTGCTATTTCAATGTTTATTTTGACTGGATTATCTCAGTGAGTCTTTCGTTTAATGCCGCTTTGACTAGTCTTAGGTCTATTTTTTTTTACATTTCTCATCAGCTTGAGAGATCTCTTTCGAGTGTCACAATCTTCCTCCATCGTTTACGACGTTTACTACTTTTTATACAGGTATATGATGTTTTTAAGTTTAAAAATTGTTGAGTTCGAAAACTTAAAAAAATTGTAGCTCTAAAAATCAATCACGAAATTCCTTAATGTAACGTCAAAATTCGTTACTTATTTTTTCGTTAGATTATTTAATATTTATTTTTAATAATTTCTCATTGGAGTTGAGTTGAATAATCGAAAATTTTTGTATATAAAAAGCAAAGCCGAACAGATTCCCAAACAACCACCAAATTATGCGATCGGTTTCGCTGTTAGTTACGCAGCTTATGCCTGATCGGCTGTGGAAGTGGCAATGCAGGTTACTTAGAGCTATCCTAGAGTCTTTTAGATTGATCAGTTCGACCTAAGGTTAGTTTTTCCCAGACGATGATTGTAAAGGATGTTCGATTTGCTTCTTGTTGAACTGCTCTATGACAATAGAAACCTTATACAAGATCTTCTCTTGATGACCACCCATCCATAATGGAGAGAACTAGGTTTATGCGGTTGATGTTTTCTAAAGCTTTGAGGCAGCCACTCTCTATGTTAGTCAACTTAGCGCTAGGCCTAATTTTCTGGACCAGAAGCATTTTTGGTTTTTCGACAACATAAGCTTTGTTCCAGAACTAAAATTTTTTAAAATTTTTACGACTTTTACACGTTTTACCCGAAAACCCTTTTCCGTACCCAAAAAGTCGTAAAATGTTCATTTCTCTTTAAACAAAAATGGCGCTGAATGACGCTCTCTTTAAAAACTTTTTACTCGACAAATTTGAGCGTGTAAAAAATAGTAACATGGCGTCTGATTGGCTGGTACGTTGACTTAAACATTTGTTCCAGCTTTTTTGACGTTTTTCCATTTTTGCGTTCCCGATCTTTTAGAAAAAACTTTTGTGTGAAAACAATTTTTCTCTCTTTCTCTCTTTTACGAGTTTTACTATTAAACAGTACGGGAACAAAGCAATACATTCGAACCTGTCCCATTCTGCAATGGTGAATTTGAAGCAACCTCTCTTCTTGTCCCCTGAACGTCACTAACGACTGTGTGAAGCTGCCTTGGCGTGCTCCAACTGCTTTTGATAAGGACGATTTGAGTACGAGATGGTAGACCCTTAGCAGTCCAAAGGCGATTATGGTGTTGTGCGATTTGGTTTTCTTATATTCTTCTGCAAATTTGGAATATGTCTTCGGAACATCAGACGAATTTTTCTTTTCTTTGTTGATGTTTGTAGGTGGACTTTGCATTGTTAAGGAAGGCCGAACCATTGCTGATGTCAATTTTGAGTGTAGAAATTAGTTAAAACTGTTGCCAATGCTGACTTACAGTCACTACTACTTATTTAAGTGGTCAAAAATAACTAGTTATTTCGTTTTTTGTAATGGGTATTTTCGCTAGGTAGAGCTGTGTAGTTTCGGAACTATCTTGTTCATCCCCCAATAAAACGAGATTTTTATTTATCAACTCCGAAGATCAGAACTATGAAACCGCGTGGAAACAGAAAGTACGGTGAATTGAAAGATAAATTTAATAATATCGGTCACGGAAGTATTTAGAAGTGAAGAGAAATGATTGTATCGGTGTCGGAACTACTTAGAACGGTCTGGAAATGTTTAGAAGTAGATTTGCCAACTCTGCAGGCTTGTATGTTTTGGATCCTCTTTTGTTTCTGTTGTTGTTTATAGTCAACTGTCGATGTACTTCCGACCCATGTCCTGGCATAGGAGGAAGCTGCTAGCGATTAACTTTATGTGTATAATAGTCCCACAAAAATATATGAAAATCGGATCATCCGGTTAAGAGCTACAGTGGCACCGCTTTCAAAAATACCATTTCGAGGAAAACACGTTTTTAGTTTCTATGCTACACCCAAAAGGAAGCAAATCTCCTTCAATCGGTGAAAATGTCAAAGGAATCGAAGGAGGGACCTTAAACTGCACCTAAACGCACCTTTTTGTCGTGTGGGGACGGTACCAAAATAATTGGAACGATATAGTCCATATCTTTGAAGCAAATATTATTATATGCATAGTTTTGACCAGGGCTTCGGAGTCGAACCATTTTTGGTCAGACTCCGACTCCAGTCCAATTTTTTTCTCGACTCCGACTCCAACTCCGGAGTCGACTCCGAAAATAGATAAAATAAAATTCACAACTTAAATTACAGTCATTTCAGTTTGAACTTTCAAGATACATTACATTGGGAGGATACCAAAACATAGACCTATATTGTTCGTTTGCTTTCTCGTTGATAATACGGAATACAAAGTAACAAGCACTTCAGTATACTTCACACTTCAGAACATGTAGCAAAACCCTTCAAAGCAACTGCAATCGGACGGTATCGTTCAAGGTTTCTCTACCTAAACACCTACATACGAGTATATTTACAATTTTCCGAATTTGACTTGTGTACCCAATGAGACTCGAAATATCAAATTACCATAATTACTGTCCGGTAACACTCTTTGTAATTTTTTGAGTTATGGAAAATTAACGATATTTTAACACCGCATCGTGATAGAAGACCAAAATAGCCTATTTTCCCTTAACATACACTTTAGTGGTTAAGGTTACTTGAGGTTCACATTTTTAGGTTTTTTTATGTTTTCACGATTTTGCTTGAAAACGGTAAGTCCTATCGAAATGGGGCTAAAAAAATATTGTTGCTGCAAAAATTCACTAGATTGACCTTTATAATTTGTTAGTAGGTTTTACCATTTTTGAGATATAGAAGTTTAGATCACATTTTTAGGTTTTTATTGTTAGGTTTTTGCTCGGGAACGGCAAGTCTTATCGAAATGGAACTGGAGAAAATCATATAGCTGTGGAAATTCTCTACAAGACTGACTTTTCCAATATTTTCCTAGGTTGTACCATTTTTGAGATATATAAGTTTAAGTTGGTAAATTGTAGTCATGGTATAGTTTTATAAAGAGGCGATACAGTCAGTGCATTGTCCCAATTTGAACTTCTATATCTTAAAAACGGTAAAACCTACGAAAATATCATGATGGTCAATCTTGTAGAAAATTTTCACTGCTACAACATTTTTCTTTCACCCATTTCTATAGGACTTGCGGTTTTCAAGCAAAATCGTGAAAATTGAAGAAACCCCTATAAGTGTGAACGTTGACCGCGATTTATTTAAAAAGCCCTCCGGCTATTGCAGTTTCAGAATCCGCAAAAACTTCTCAGATGTAAGCACTTTCCATTTAAATTTGGTTAACGGGCACCGTGGTTGGTCTTTCGTATGATTTCCCTTAAAGTACTACAAGGTCATTCATAGAAGTCCAACAGGTTCTTTTACAGCAGACATAAATGACTTCTAATAAAAACAAGAGAAGACCAATGAGCCTTCCTTAAAATGACCTGTAAATCTTCTAAAAGATCTTCCTCAAGTATATTTGAAGCATGCAAACATTATTCCAATCAATTGACCCAAAAATGCTTCCGATTTGCATTTTGTAGTCAAAATGAGATTAAGATGTTTTTTAAACTATGATCATTTAATTAATTTAAATTGATTTGACAAGTTTTGATAAATGTAGAGCAGATTGTTGCCCGGAGTCGGAGTCGAGCTTTTTTTCACGACTCCGGCTCCGACTCCAGCAAAATTTGCTAGACTCCGACTCCAGACTCCGACTCCAACTCCGACTCCAACTCCGACTCCGATGCCCTGGTTTTGACAAAACGGCGTGCGATATTTGAGAGTTACCGTGCTAACAATGCATCTAAGTTGGTGAATGTATATTCAGAGTTTTAGGACCATTATGAATGGATGCACATACATACGCTCTTATGAAAATAATTATGTCATTATAGTAAATGGTAATATTAAAATTTCAAAACGGTTCTAGAGAAATCTAGAAACAAATTTTAAGTGCAAAAACGTGTCTTTAAACTTGAAATAAGTTTAGAAAAACAAACTGCACAGATCGTCTATTCCGTTCGTCCCAGGCCCCAAACAGATAGTTTAATCGGTGGACATGGCAAAACCCATTTGTTCTTAACTAACTATTTTTGAGGCATGCTGGCGCACTTCTGAATATTTAATCTTAAAAGCTTTCTTAAATTGTACGATGGTTTCAATTCGGTTGTACAAATTATTTGTACATGATTTAGTAAGGGTTGCGCTGTTGGGGAACTTCGTGTAATATTGGAAAATATTTTAATCAGCCAGTTTTCCAGCAGCAACATTTTTAATATTTTAGATAGGTATGTCTTTAAGTGTTTTAGGCTATAAATATTAATCTAGCCCAACCAGAAATATGAATGTACTAGCGCTATAGTGATAACACTTTATGCAGCTGAGTGTGCATTGATAATAAAGGCATCGCCCAAGAGATAATGCACTCAGCAAGGGAGCAGGTTCTTATAGTGATAAGTGCATAGAACATTTTAACATTAATAAAATTAGAATAGAATTTACAACCCAACGAGACGGTTGTAGTTTTTATTACTCAAACACGGTAATATAATTTCCTTATTTCCTACTGCACATATTGTACTGCATTTCTGGAGGTATACCTGTCTGCATCCAACGTGTAATCAAATACAGAAACACACACACGCCTAAACCTACAATATACCAACCAAATCGTTAACCAACAAAAGCAAAGAAATATACTGAGTAAAGACTACTTCATTTATTTACTCAAATAGGGCCCCTCAAAAAACCAACAGTTGGTCGTCTGGCTGTCTACATGTAGGCGGTTGTGGTGGTGGTGAACAAAATATCAACTCTTGCTCTCCAGTCACACTAGAAACAAAACAGATTTGAAAAGTTAGTAAAGCGAATGTGGTGTATTCAGCCATAAAGTTTCAAGCACCACATAGTTTTTGACTAAGTTTGAGAGGACTGGCAAAAAAAAAACTCGATATCATTTTCTGGGTGAAATAAAAGTTTACATCTTTTTCAGAGCTCACAAAACTTTCTTTCATTTTTCGTTTGCGGTTGAGCTGAATAAAGAAATTTTGTGGTCATAACTATGGCAAACCCGCAGTAGCTTCTTAAAGATGTTAACAGTTTTTAATCCATTCTGAACAAAACAGAAAATCTTTAACTTCTGGCATATGGTTGGATAAAAGTTTAAAGAAAACTTTACTGTCTTGCAAAAAAGGAAAATATTGCCCAGAATATTATTTTCGCATTTTTCATAAATTTATTCAATTTTGAAATCTGATCCCCCTGCAAATGTATCGTCGTAGCTTTTGTTTTCATTGCACTGCGCTTATCACACTTGCTAACTGCTTTCATAGAAAAGGTCAATGACGCCGAGAGCTACACTTTCACTGGCTGGTTAATAAATGCGGCACGTGCACAGCACCCGTAGTGCGGTAAACCCCCGCCTGTTTGACTCGTTTTCAATACTTGTTTGCCATTTGTGGTGTGGGTAGTGAGTAAGCGAGTGGGTGAAGTGTGTTTTTATTTATGCGGGACAAATGGAGATGGCTAGAAAATTGCTTGTAATTACCACATTCACAACTCATTTGAAAACAATTACATGCAAATCATGACGACGATTGGGTTAGCCAATTGTAGTTCTAAGAATATTTGGGGTAATGTTGGAAGGATATTGAACAAATGATACGTTCTTGGACATGGGTATTGGTGCTGTGATTTCCACAATAATGCTAACCAACAATTTCATTTATAATAAATCTTAATTTTAATTGGAACTCTTTCAGCAGAACATAAATAAAGTTCAAAATTTTGCAGAAGTTTTAAATTGAGTTTATGTATATCATGATCTTTATAGCTTTATAACTAACAACAACTGCAGAAGTGTTTTGGGCATTTTTGTCATGAAACACGTAAATTTGTTGTTCATAATTGTTTTGTTAATACCATGTACATATGTATATGGGTCGGAAGACTACTATGAATGATTCTAGATACTTTTGTGTGAAATAAGAGAGCATATTCTTCATTAAGATTGTCGACAGTTTATTATCTTCGACTTTATAGCACAATTACCTCCACTTAATAAAAGCTAAGTAGGGAAAGAAAATATGAAAGATTAAGTGTACAAAAGAAATATACAGTAAAAGGGGAGAATCTAAAAATATAGAATCCTTATGATGACAATCACCACAAATGTTTCATAGCATATAACTGTTCAGATTATTACTTCGTTGCAGTAAAAACACAGTTAAATTACTATATAACATATCGCGAAAAATGGACGTAACTCGATTATATTACTCTTTGTATATCATTTTGTATCATACAATTTTGGAATCAAAAGTCTGGTTCAATCAGGATTGTCATAAAATCTGTGTGCATAACAGACTTATAGAATAGAAGATAAGTCTCGTACTGCTAAGGACTTCAGGGTAAGACGAGGAATAGAAAAGTTCAAAATCCTACCATAAGTCAAAATGTTGACTTTAGTACAAACCTGTTCTCCTGTGGAGACATGCAACGTAATCTGATAACAGATACCGATAGCGAATCCTGCAAAAGCGATGGTATAGAATGAAACGCTGAAGATGTTATTCAATGTACACTTACCATTCAGATTGAATTAAAAAATACTTCTGGGTTTTCATAAACCTCACATAAAACTCATATAAAAACTCTCATAAAAAAGTTTCCATTTGTGTAAAAAAGCTATTATTTATATGGGAAACGGTATGGAAAAACCAGTGAGCAAAGGCTATAGTCGGGACAGAGCTGACTATATGATACCCTACACCACTACCCCTGTGCATAAGCTTTTCGCTCTTAAACAGTTTTTTTAGGGAGATGCTAAAGTTTTCATCTATGGCTTTAAAACCAAATGAATTAAGGCGAACTGAACCAAAATAAATACTATTTACAAAATAATTACTATTACTACTGTCGACATCTACTTGGTACTGATTGAAAGCTTTGCTGGTCTTCTTGATTCGCATTTTACATGTCTACATAGAAGCAGAGGTATTTGACATTAAAGTAAAAACTACAAAATATTAAAATTGTGATACCTTAGCGCCTTTTGCAACAACTCCGATATATTACCATAAATGCCACATTTTTTATAAATTTAAAGCTCAGATGATTTAGTTTCATTATCAAGCTCTCTCCTTGAAAATATGTCCAACAGAAGCAGACATATCTGACATGGAAATAAAATTCCATAAATTGGAAATTGGGATATCCCAGCGTCTTTTTCAACATCACAAGCATTTCACCAATTTTGGTAACGCAATTGGGAACATTTTAAAGCTCAGAATGTTGAAACGTATCCAACGCATTGTTTAAGCGCATCCAACCATAGGTACTCGTCAGTACAATTCAAATAACAAAATGGGTAAGTGGGATGTGCGCCAACCTATTTTGCATCATAATATTGGTGATATTTTCCTCATCCATTGATGGGCCTTCCTTTTGGAATACGACTACTAACAGCGGTGATATACGCATAAAAATAAAATTTTGAATTTTTGTCCACATAATTTTTATGCCCATTCCGACTCTTGAATACTATCCTACCGTCACCACACTCGATATGCTTTTTCACCTCTGGGCGCCCTAGTGACCACCAAAATTTCGTGACGATCCTATCAAAATTGCGACTAGTAGCGTGGTTACTACTATTATATTATTAAAAATATCTCCGTTGTTTGGCCACCTACCCCAACCTACTTTGCATCATTGAATAGATTGGATTTTCTACTTTCATACTTAGGCTTTACTTTTTGGAAGGTCCCCAATCAAAGCAGTGATATTCGTCATTAAAATTAAAATCGCAAAAATGAAAAGTTGGGTGTCATTAGCGACTATTGCGATATATTTGCTTTGAAATAAAACGTTGACTTTTCGCCAAATAAGTTTTTTGCCCATTCCAACCGCAGAATATTATCCGGCCATCACCAAAATCAGTAGTATTCTTTCCCTCCGGGATCCCATTAACCACCAAAATTTCGTGACGATCCGATCAAATTTGCGATTATTGCGATATTTCCGTCATTTGGTCACATACGCCAACCTACTTTGCATCATTGCAAATATGGGATTTCCTAAATTCTAAAGTTGGAATTTCACTAAAATTTAGTACCTGAGGAAAAATAAAATAGCTAAAAATAACGCTACGGCAACTTATTGAAATGGTTCTTAAAGACAACAGTATTACATACCTAACAAAAACAATGAACACAATATCTGTTATAGTTTCCGATAAATAGCTCTCTCTTTTTCAGAAATTTGCAAAAATTACAGATTTTCCAAAATGACAGAAAATGTATGAATATTCTATGCCTCATCCAAAAAAGGAGTGTCTGAAGGTCTATTGCCACTTAAAATTTAAGTACAAAAATAGTGTTCATCATTATGCGTCTGCTTTTTAATGTGGGTAATCGTATTAATTTTAGTCTGCTAGTGTATGGAGGAAGGACAAAGTCACTACTCCAATGAAAACTTCTCAAGGCAAAGAGTAAGAACTGTTTTTGAACAGATTCTATTTTATCGGCATAAATTGCATAGTAAGGATCCCATAGTACTGACCCATATTCTAATATGGGCCTAACAAGGGAAACAAATAATTGCTTAGTAACATATGGGTCTGAAAATTCCCTAGCCCATCGTTTTATAAAACCTAATACACCATTTGCTTTATTCACCATTGATATAATGTGATTATTAAAATCTAGTTTTGGATCCATTAAAATGCCGAGATCAATAAACGATACTACGGACATCAAATCTGTCCCATTAATGTTATAATAACCTGAAATTGGATAATTCCTGGTAAAGCACATATGCTTACATTTTTTTTATGTTTAAATCCATGTTGTTAAAATCACACCACAGAGCGAAGCTATTTAGATCGTTTTGAAGTAGATCAATACTTTCTTGAGACTTATGAGTATAGTACATTTTAACATCATCTGCATACATAAGTAATTTTGAATTGTGTACCGATGAAGGTAAATCATTAACAAATAGTAAGAATAAAACTGGACCTAGATGACTCCCTTGTGGAACACCAGATGGAAAACTAATCAACTTTGATTTGTAATCTTCAAACAGAACAAACTGGGATCTGTCTTGTAAGTAGGAAGAGATCCACCACAATAAACTTTTACTAAAACCAATGCGATCTAGCTTATATAAAAGAAGTTTATGATTCACTCTATCAAATGCTTTACTAAAATCCGTATAAATTGTGTCAGTATGTTTACGTTCTTTAAACCCTTTAATAATATCAGATGAAAATTGTATAAGATTTGTAATAGTTGATAGTCCATTGCGAAATCCATGCTGACATGGACTCAGAATAGATTGAATTTTATGAGAAATAACATCAGTGATTAGTTTTTCAAATAACTTCGGTATAGCACTTAATTTTGCTATACCTCTGTAATTTGAGACATCGCTTATACTGCCAGACTTATGGAGGGGAACTAAATAAGATTTTTTCCAATATGATGGAAAATGTCCTAATTTTAAAGAATAGTTAATTAGCAAAGACAAAGGCGTGGCCAGGGTAGTATGACAATGTTTGAGTACTATGCTAGGCACACCATCAGGACCAGAAGTTTTAATTGCTTTAAGTTTCCGTAAGTTTTTAGAGATATCATCGGTTTGAAGATATGGCAAAGAAATATGATCTAATCGCGATAATTGATAAGGGTATGGAGTATTTAACTGGCATTCTTTTTGAGAATAAGTTGATGCAAAAAAATCAGCATAGAATATTTCCATAAGAAAAATGTCTAGCGCTTCTTTTTTTTAACTGGTTGTATACCCAGCTATTGTGCTGATAACCCAATCGAACACCAGGTACGAAATGGGTTAATTGTACCAGTCGATGTTTTTAGACTAGATGACATTAAAAACTTTGCTGGACATCGTTCATCCTATTTATACTAGAATTCACATATTTCCAAAACGAAGTTACATAGTTCTGAAAAAATAACAATAACAATTATTATCGACAAGGACTCTGCACACACCTTGTGCCGAAAAGAGTTTTAAATTTTTCATAACTTGTGAACGGTTGGAAGCAAACTCATGAAATTTCTTCAGACGTGCCAATAAACATTTCGAAACTTTTAGGGTATCTATCTGCTTGGGTGTTGCCACAGTGAGCATCCCCAATACAGTGATTTGGACAGGATTCCCTCACTCATGCATGTCAGGAGAGATTTTCATAAAATTAAGAGAGAGAGAGAAAGAGGAGTCCAAAAGTACAAACAGGAAACTCTAGATCAGCGATAGGCGGCGGGCGCTTACTGAGAGCAAGTGAGCGTAAATTTCAATATAAAATGCATTGCAATTTATGCTCACTTTCTCTCAGTAAGCGCCCGCCACCTATCGCTGCTCTAGATCAACAAGTCTATCAAGCATGCATGAATGGCACAGGCAGTTCAGAGGAAAAGAAGCATAAAGTTCTTCTGATAATAGTAAAATGTGTATAGTCATAATATTATCTGATTTGACATGTAATAGTGTCCCAACAAAAATATTTTTTTTTTTGACATAGTGGACAATTTTATGTGTCCTAAATATGAATACGTATTGTTACTTCGATACTTCATATCATTGGTCCCATTAACAATATGTATTGTTACTTCGACAATATAAAGTGTTGGGGGAATCATGTCATTCGACCCTTTATCCACGTCATGTTATTCTGTCATATAGTCATGAGAAGGAATGAAAATGACAAAAACAACGTTTAAAACAGGTGAGTTATGTTATATATATTTTTTTTAATTTTGAACTTTTTATTTTGCTTTTCTTAATATTGAATCGATCCCCAGTGCGTATGATTTTTATTATATTTCTAATTAACAACAATCATACCCACTGGGGATCGATGAAATATTAAGAAAAATAGTTCTACAATCTAGTGTATTTTAAAGATGTAGTTCATATATGTACATAGTTCAGCTCTTTTAACTGAACTAGTTCAGTAACACTATCTAGTTCACATAATTTGTATCAGAATCGTTCGTTAACAAATTCGTTCAGTGGACGCGAAAACGCATACATGCACCAAATAGAAATAAACAATGGAACATAATTAAACAAAAAGTATTACATTTAGATATTTTTCAAAGACATAAATACAACAAGATAAGATATTTTTTTGCTATCATTCTTGAGTGAATGGCTTTTGAATTTAACATAATGTTATATTACGATATGGTGATATAACATTTTTTTCTTTTATACATTTTTACGTATTTAACCGAATTTACTGATATAACTGACATAGAATTATTCTTGAATAGATCCTTGAATTCATATATTTCGTTTCTGATACCATTTCATGAAATGTTCCTCCTTGGTTGCGATGTTGAATTGACTGCAACCTGTTAAGGGTAATGTTTCTATACAAAGTTTCGTAAACATTTTTTTGTTGCATGCATTTTGTCTAGTCCATGGCACAATTACCAAGGTAGTGGCATCGTAAAATTTTGAATATGTTATGTCAAAACTTTCTTTATGTTGTTGGGAAAATTACAACAAATACAATTTTTTTATAAAGGGATTTGACTTTTCATATTCGATCAGCTGGTGGGATACCACTACCTGGTAGTTCTGACATGGTCTAGTCTTAGTTGTATTTATGTCTTTGTATTTTTATTAAATTCATAAAGAAATGTTAAATTTGCTGTAAGTTTTCAAATTATAAAACCGTCTTTCGGAAAAAAATTGTAATTAGAATTTAAATACCAGCCAACTAGGCAATAAAGACTTATGTTGTGTGTGTGAATATGAAGACTAATCGTGTGTTTGTTTTTATCTTTTCTATCTATCTTTTTTCTATCCAAAACAAGGCACTTGAATAACACAGTGCAACATTTTTAAGGTGATCTTGTGCAAACAATTCGAACTGAAGATTTTTTGAAAGTACAGACCCAAACGACAAGAAAACATAGTTGGGTTGTGTTGTGTCAGATCCAGCTCGGATTTTATGGCCCCATCCAAACATGGTTAAATATTGAGATTTTAAAGAAATTCGGGGCTATATCTCTGAAACCAATGCGAATCTTCTTATGACCTCTGAAGCAAAATTGTAGATAAGGACAAGAATAAAATATTTGAAGAAATAATAAACTCAAACAACTTGCATTTATTGCCTCAAACTTCAAAATATACGAAAAAATTCCACAATTTTTATACATTTCGCACCGTATCTCCAAAACCGTTAATTTTTTCTGAATATTTTCTTTTGGAAAAATATTCCCCGGAATGTAATACACAACTCTTCAGAACATATCATTGTTGTAAAATGCCTCTATGCCGTTGTTTTCAGTACATTTTTCAACGACGATTTAATAAAAATGTCAACAATGTAGTGAAATCCGAAATGCGAGAATAAACTGTTGGTGTGAACTGTGTTTGAAATACGTGTTGTAAAAGATATGGTGCAAAATACCGCTGAAACAATACGAAGTAAGCATTTTAGAGTTTCGGAATGGTCTAAAGAATTGTTGAGAACTTTATTTGGAAGATTTTTGCAAAAGGTTACTTGGCTCAACTCCCAATAGTTTCGCGGAAACTGACCAGAATTTAAGCAATTATGCAAAACTAGCAAAATGCCCGCTACTTCGTAAGCGGAAAAGGAAAAATATACAAATAAACAATATTTAATATGGAGAACACTGAAAATTTTGATGTACTAATACCTATTTGAATTGATATTTAATTTCTTTCAAGTATTGCTCTACACTTCAACAGCGGCCTACATTTTAAATTCCAATCCATGTTTAATTAGAACGGTATGGGCATTTTAAAAATTTTATCCACATTTTCCAACCGAATTTTGGAATTTGTGATATCAAAATGTAGAAAAACCATTATTCAGAAAATGTTACCCTATATAACAGCTAATTTTTGAGAAATTTTATTTTAGGCCTTTTTTTCTTAGGATGTAAAAACCTTCTTGTAAAACATTAGCCGCATAGATCTACCTTTTCAAATGAACTTACTATAACGTTTAGATTAGACAACAAAGATAAAAACAATATTGTTGAAAAGGTACGTTTGACTTTTTGATATCAGTACATTATTTAGAAACCGAATTCGTGTTAACTTGGAAACAATAGTACATTATTCAGTAAAATTTTTAAAATCCAGGACTTTAGCTCATGTTACAGTTTTAGCTCTACTGTAAATAAACATTCTGATCCAATCTCAACAGTTATCCTCATAACAAATTTCATTTATCGATTCACCCAGTACCAGTGCTTCAATATTTAGTATTATTTAATACTTCTAGTACACTTATTGTACCACCACCTTTAACAATGAACCTGACAAATTAATAATATAAATAACTTCTATTCCTTAGCCCAATACTAAATTTATTGCATATTTTTACTTTTCACGCACTAATGATATAATTCCATCTTCATTGCTACACCCAACGTCAAATTTAACAGCAACATTACGTATTTCTCAATAAATCATCCAGCCCTCAGCCTAATTTTATAATTTGCATTCATTTCAAAAAATCCGTATCTAAACACCAACACAATCCCTCATACAACAATTCGAAATTCCATCTATATCCCATCATGCAACACGAAACTGGGGCTCAACTCTGTTTCTATGAAAATGTGAAATGAAAACTTTTATAAAGGGAAAGACTGTCAAATGAAAAAAATTATAAAGGAAATATTTTTCATTTCAAATTTTCATAGAACAAAAATCCACCCCCTGGTACCAAATTTAGTACATATAGTATGTATAAGTTTCAAAAATTACTTCCTTTTATCTAAAACTATATCCAAACCGCGATTTAGTATTTTTCGTATACATTAGTACTAATTTCCCAAACTTCCGCTCTTTCCCAGATAGCATTTAGAAGACTGTTTTGTCAAAAATCACATTGAGGAGTCTTTTTAGAGTCCTTTTGGAGATCAAAAATTGATTAAGTCGCTTGTGTGATCAGAAAGGGACTCGAAAGTGACTCCCTGTAATGATTAAAAAGAGTTCAATTTAAAATACAAAAACAAATGTGTAGCAATCACAAATAAATCATTGAGGTGTTTAAAATGTGACAATTTTTTGTTATTTATTGTCACATTTTGATCATCTGGAAGATTGAAAAATGCTTAATCAAAAAAAGGGTCATACAGGTGTTTGAAAAGTGATTATAATTATGTATACTCTGATCATATTTTGAACAGTTAGGTGATTAAAAACTGATTGCTTTGTTTTATTTTTATTTGGTTGTAAATAAAAAAATAAAATTCTCATATACACTTTCTACAAAATTTTACTATAAATGTAACGTATAATATTAAGTGTACAGACAAACACAACACAACAGGTTTTGCCAAGTGAAATGAAGAAGCAGTATACTAACCACCAAGCAACATAAAGGATAATTAAAAGACATAACAAAGCAGAAAAGACTATAAAACATAGGAAAGAAACAAAGAAGAATAAAAATAATTTTTTTTTAATTTATTTCGTCTAACAAAAAGACTCATAAATGACTCCCTAAAGTCTCATAAATGATTATAAACATGACTCTAAAAAGACTCGAAAAAGGGTCCGAAATTAATCAACAAAACACCAATAAATGATTGAAATACGACTCGAAAAAGACTCATTTGTGATTTGTTTAGAAGAGTCGCCTGAGGTTATGTTTTCCTACCGACAAAGGAGTCATTTATGATCAGAAAATGAGCTCATATTCTAGCTTTTTAATCCTGCAGTCGGATCAAAAAAGACTCGAATTTGATTAAAATTTTCAAAAAATGCTGACTGGGTTCTCACTCTAAACGTCAACTACTATACTACTACCGAGTTTCACAATTTCAGCTCTACCCCTTTACACAATAACAATTTGGACCAAATTCTGTGCCATTTAGTAATTTTCGTACATTTATTGTACGTATATCCACAACCACATCCATATCTCAACCCTACACACCAACAGCGGCTATAATACCAAATTTCCGAATTCCACCTCTATTCATAATGCCATTAATACTTTTCGTATGAAAGTACGAATTTCAATAACTATCTCCAACAGTAATTGCGAATTTCAGGATTCCACCTCTATTCGTCCACTTAAATCTAAATTGTACCATTTACTACTTTTCCTACCCATAAGTACGAATTTCCAAAACTTCCTCAATCCTACACTCCAACAGTAACCTTAATTCGAAATTTCAGGATTCCAGCTCTATTCGTTCCCCAAATCCAAATTGTACCAAATTTAGTACTTTTCGTACCCATAAGTACGAATTTCCAAAACTTCCTCAATACTACACTCCAACAGTAACCTTAATTCGAAATTTCTGGATTCCAACTCTATCCGGTCACCCAAATATAAATTGTACCAAATTTAGTACTTTCCGTTCCCATAAGTATGAATTTCCAAAACTACCTCAATTCTACACTCCATCAGTAACCTTAATTCGAAATTTTAGGATTCCAACTCTATCCGTTCAACTAAATTTAAATTGTACCAAATTTAGTACCATTTAGTACTTTCAGTACCGATAAGTATAAATTTCCAAGACTAACTCAATCCTACACTCCAAAAGTAATTTAATTCCAAATTTCTGGATTCCAGCTCTATCCGTTCACCCAAATATAAATTGTACCAAATTTAGTACATTTAGTACTTTCCGTTCCCATAAGTATGAATTTCCAAAACTACCTCAATCCTACACTCCATCAGTAACCTTAATTCAAAATTTCAGGTTTCCATGTCTATCTAAATCCAAATTGTACCAAATTTGGTACCATTTAGTACTTTTCGTACTCATAAGTACGAATTTCCAAAACTTCCTCAATCCTACACTCCATAAGTAATCTTATTTCCAAATTTCAGGATTCCAACTCTATCCGTTCACCCAAATACAAATTGTACCAAATTAAGTACTTTTAGTACTCTCCGTTCCCATAAGTATGAATTTCCAAAACTACCTCAATCCTACACTCCATCAGTAACCTTAATTCGAAATTTCAGGATTCCAACTCTATCCGTTCAACTAAATTTAAATTGTACCAAATTTAGTACCATTTAGTACTTTCCGTACCCATAAGTATAAATTTCCAAGACTAACTCAATCCTACACTCCAAAAGTAAATAATCCAAATTTCAGGATTCCAGCTCTATCCGTTCACCCAAATCCAAATTGTACCAAATTTAGTACTTTTCGTACACATAAGTACGAATTTCCAAAAATAACCCTCATATCTCAATCCTACTCTTCAACAGTAGTCTTAATTCCAAAATTCAAGTTTTATCCGTTCACCCGTTCACCCAAATCCAAATTGTACTAAATTTAGTACTTTTCGTACACATGAGTACGAATTTCCTTTCATAAACACCACTTCCCAACCTTTATTTCCATACCAAATTTTAAGATTCTAGCTATAGCCGTTCAAAATATACAACTGGTACTAAATTTTATAACTTTTAGTACTTTTCGTACACTTATAGGTCGAAATTCCAAAAACCCTTTGGTACATCTTTCTAACTCTCCACCAGTGACCCTCATTCCAAATTTCAGAATTCTAGCTCTTCCCGTTTGCCTTATACATAGGGTACCATATTTAGTACCTTTTAGTACTTTTCGTACCCTTCCAGTTTGAATATCCAAAAACCGAGCCTTATCTCATGCCTACATACCAACAGCAACTTACACTCCAAATTTCAAGCTTCTAGCTTCAGCCGTTTCGTCTGGGCGATGATCTGTCAGTCACTCACTCACTTATCACTAAGCTCTTTTATATATATAGATGTTCTATATTTTAAAGATTTTGGTGCCCTAGATGGAGTTTTTCTTATGTAGTTTTTTCGAAAGATAAATTCTTCTAGTTTAGGGCTACAATATTGCTAAAGACAGCAAGGCCAAATTCCTATTCGTTTCTGAGATAAAGGCCTGATAAATGCAAAAAAGTGTAGATTCAGCCCGGTTTAGATGAGGCCATAAAATCCGAACTGGATCTGACAGGACAAAACCCTACTAGGGTTTTTGTAGTCCAAATATGTACTTTCAAAAAATACATACTAGAAGTTGTTTGCATTTTCAGTTGTAAGTAAAGGATCCGACATATTAGAATATGTTATGTCAAAAATGTTCTTTATGCTTTTGTCGATATTAATTTTATTACAATACTATGTGAATGACATGCTGAACTAGATTAGGAATCGTTCATTCGTTTCGTAGACTGATACTAGTTCAGTGAACTATAATGAACAGTTTATCGGCTGATCTAGTTCATACGCTCTTTTCAACGAATCGTTCACTTGATCTTGTTCGTTCATGAACTATACAAATCTATTAAGAAATACAGAGATGTACCGTCGGCCTGTGTGAATTGAAACATTCATATATTGCCAGATAAAATAGCGGCTACACAACAAAGATCAAAATTATGTATTCACAAGGTTTTCAGAAGGAGGATGTATCTGAATTGTTGGACCGCATTGTGAATTTGAAACTGTATTTTATTTTGGGAGTAAAAGGAATTTATAAATATGGCGCCAACCAGTCATTTCAAGTGTTTACCGAAAAATGTAGAACTTTTAGAGCACTAGACTTTAATTAAACAAAAATATTGAACTTTTGTGAGATATGTACCGGAAGGAGTGGACTAATGTGGCCAATTTTCGCAATTAAACTAAGTTTGGATATAATGGATTATTACGAGATATTGCCTTAAAATATTTTAAGCTTTGGGGGGGGAGGTACCGGAAGGAGTGGACAGAGAAGCACCATCATTGAACTTTATCTAAAATTCGATAAGCAAAGTTTGGACTAACGCAGTATATGGTTCGAGAGTTGTCGTGTGCACCATTTTAGTTTAGAATTATGTGGGAGAGGTACCTGAAAGAGTGGACCAATATGGCTTATCTTCGAACTTAAAATAAGTTTGGACAAAATATTACGAAGGACCGAATCGACTGATCCGTTCGAGGGTTATCCTGCGCTACAGCCACTACACAGGTGCCATATATGTTTTTACACAGAGATGATTCCAGAGGAAGTCGTATTGCCTGTTTCTCTAAGACGATTCGAATTCAAATTCATTCAAATTACTACCAAACTTCTGTTGTTGTAGGAAATTTTTGTTTGATTGAAAATAAAAACAATTAAAATATTTTTTCAAAAAACAGATGTTTGGTAGTAGTCCGAATGAATTTGTATTCGAATTGTTTTAGTGGAACAGGTCATTAAACTGCGTTTTTCCGAAATGTTATGTGGGAGGTCCTCGAAGGGGCAGAGCGATATATTCAAGTTCAAACCTGATCTATGTCTAGTAGGAATATTACGATGTGCAAAGTATGGACCAAATCGGTTGATCCGTTCGAGAGTTAACGTGCGCTGCAGCCAGCCATAACGAAGGACGGACACGGATTATGCATTGCCACTAAACTTGAGTTGCGTTGTCAATTGTTGGCACAACTGAGATGAAATGTTGTATCATTGGTTTCAACCCAACTGGGTTGTCGATAAACGTGTTATCGATCAGTGTTTTTTCAAACTTGTGAACTCTATCAAATCCAAAAGGCACAATTCGCCAAAAAAACTATTTTAAAATGATAACTTCAGTGGAATTATTTTTTGATGATTAAGAAAATGTACAGGACATGACATCTATTAGAAGAAATTTGAGGGACAAGTCAAATCCAATGGAATTACCATCTGTACTGTAAGTTGAAGCTCATGTTGGAAGGATCTGTATAATCAGTAAATTATTTTAGGTTTAGGCGTATTTTCGATTATTTTCGATTATTTTCACCATATTTTTGATACACAAAATTGTTATGAAAATGTTTTTTCCTTTCAATTTTACTTCTTGTTTCTTCGAAAATATTCCCAAAATAACTGGTTTCTGAAAATAGCCGCTTCGTCAACTGAGATTCGCAACTTCTGTTGAAGGTTGCCATACATAAAGTAATTTTCACAACTGACAACTCCACTCAACGATAATTGCTATTGCCATGCCTCCAAATTGTCTGAAACGGAAAACGAAAACTTTTTGGAACTCCTTCCCCCTAAATTTTGGATCAAATCCAAAAACCTTAAATGTGAAACTTTATGCCGCTGGAACGTTAACCCGTGCCACCCGGCCGATCTTTGTGTCCATAATTAATAATAATGTAATTTGTATGGGGCCAAAGGTGTATTTTCACGAAAATTCTCTAAAAGCAGAATTTATGGTCCAATCGATGAAAATTATTTACCAAAAAAATAAAAATCCTACAAAAAATTTTGAAAAAAATCTTTGGCCTCATAATAATTACTACCGAAAAAATTAGGGTGTAAGAGCTGATTTTTGTTTGTTTTTTTTTTTTTTGGGTCAGGTCGAAACCTATTACTCTGCGTGTTGCGTGTGCATTCAAAAATACAAAAACAAAATACATGCATTTCAAATTGAAATACATGTATTTTGTTTTTGTTTTTTTTTTTTTAAACGCAGAGTTATAGGTTTCGCCCTCAGTCTAAATGCAGAGGTTATAATAACGAACATATAATCAAAAGCGAAATTGTATTTCTATTCTATTTTATTGGTTTTTGCCATTTTACATTGTTTATAATAATAAACACTTATATTGTTTGATATCTTCATAGCACCTTAGAGACAATTTTTTATATATTTCGCTTTCAGACTTCAAACACTATAACCTAGCCATTTGTTACCCGATTTAAACATATAGCGCGTTTGAAAGTTAATATTCGATACTTTTTAGGAAATTGTGAAACAAAGACGTTAGTCCGTTTTAAAAATGAATCGACCCAAAGAAACCAAACCAAACCATCGGCTCCAACAAAACATAATTGGTACAACAGAACCCCTTAATAATTTTGAGTAATGCAGTGATATTAATGTATTTGAATAAGTAGTAGCTCAAAAAACTGGAATCAATTGGAAGTGTTGGAAATATATTCTTATATTGAAACAAACGTTGTGTTATAGCAACACAATTAAAATTGATTTTAATTTCAACTTCTTTACATCGATGGACCAATATAAATAGATTGATAGATTGACATCCGAAGTACACAGAACATTTTGTTTTTTAAAAGTCTCTGAATATGTGATGTTGATTGGCCTGGGACTCGAACTCAGCGTGAAAGGCGGGCATGTAACCATTGACCATTAACAAACGGACTCAAATCGTTTTCGACATTAAATTTTGTTGTATTCCCTTAAACAACCTTCTTCAAGCGAAAATGCTTCACAACAAATTTTCTTCAAAACAAAACCCGTTTTACAATTTAATGTTTTAACAGAAAGCAAACAAACAATTCCTATTCGAAAAGAATTTCAACGATCACTTTACGTGTTTCTTCTGCCAATCAATTTCATTAAAGGCCAGTCAAACATAATTGCAAATTCTTGCAGCTGGAAATAATTTTGGCGAAATTTGATATCTTCTCAGAAAAAAGCCTCGTCCAGACACATTCAACAAACCGCCACAATGTGCCCAACAACTAACTGAACCAACCTCAAAAACAAAAATGTCGTTAACATATTTGGCCCTGTGTGTGGAGCACTTGGATACTTTTGCCTCTGCCCTTTTTCCTCTCGCTCCCTCCCTCCAACTCTAGTCTTTTTTACTCTATTCACTGATAACGCCAAGGAAATGAACCAAAATGTGCCAGCAACTTTCCTGTTGGCATTAAAACTTCCACTCGCCAACTCTTTGGTAACTGGAGTGCCGCGCTCGCTGTGTTTGGCAATGGAGGATGAAGGCGAATTTCTGGTGTAAAGAAATGTGTATAGAGAAGAGGCAGGACAATTAAGAGGGGGAAACGATTAAATAAATGGATGACTGGATATTCTTAAACAATTTGGCGACATTTAAAAGCCAAAGCCTTCCGCCGTTCTGTCCTTTTGGCCTCCTATGCTTTTGTTTTGTGCTATAAGCGGCGAAACCTGTTTGGAGTCTCCCAAACAGATTGGAAACAGTTGAGTGCAAATTCGCGTTCAATTCATTTCATTTAAGTTGCCGTGACAGTTGCCAGACATACAAACAAACAAACAACCATTGAGCAAGATTGCGACTCAGACTAAAGACTTAGTTCGATGGCAATAAGCCAAGGAGAGCAGGCAAATAAAAAACAAACGAGAAACTGAAAAAACGGCAACATGACACGCACGAAATCTGGATAGGACACCAGCCACTAATCATCGTCAACATATGCCAGCCACAGCGCAATCGCCTTCAGTACTATCGTAACTCCTTAGACTAACTTTTTGTTGTTGTTGGGCTTCTATTACACTCTGTGGCCTGCGTCTTGGCGCTAGGAATCAATGGATGAACGAACCGAACGATCTACGAACGATCGTTAGTTTTAAAATTTAAAATAAAAAATATATTGAATTTAGACAATAGCCGTAATGTGCTGCCATGAAACGGGTATTCGTTGTTTGGTATTCGATTCGTTTCGTTTATTTAATGGTGTTTGTTGTTGTTATTTGTGTGTGTTTATTTGTTTCTTGCGGTTCGTTAAAGTTGTTTGCTTGATTTGCCAGTTTTGCTTGACTTTGCATTAAAACCCCACAACAACCACCGACATCATGTGAATATTAATGAGTAGCACGAAATCTTGTGACAATATTGTCTGAATGTCTCGTTTGTGAATGTCTGAGAGTCGTCGCTTCAATACATTTAATCTAGAAAATTATAGCTTTGCAGGTATTGATAACTTTAGGTTCGGCTATTAGGCACTTGGGATTTAATGAAAATATTCATGAACGTATTTATAGAATCTATAATATATCCTTCCAAAAAAATTAACTGATCAGTGTTGTAAACTAGATTAACTAACGTCACAATCAATCCTTTGTACTTCTTTATGATGGGATGGTCATTTTCAAAAGGTTGTCCTTCTTTGCGTATCTCTTATATCCTCATCATAAAAACATGGATTCTATCGGTTTTTGCCATTCAGAGCTGTTGGTTGAAAACCTTTCTGACAGAAA
Organism: Musca autumnalis; assembly: GCF_047663935.1. Classification (NCBI taxonomy): domain Eukaryota; kingdom Metazoa; phylum Arthropoda; class Insecta; order Diptera; family Muscidae; genus Musca; species Musca autumnalis. Next base: position 6,698,106 of record NW_027412088.1, on the reverse strand, counting down.
AGACACACTGCAGGACCATATCTTGTATTATCCCACATTTCAGATGCTTTTAGGCACATTTTTAGTCGGTATTCTTTACGTTTTCGGTCCTCCTTGACAAAATGTAATTTTTGATAAACAGCATTGTTTGAAAAAAGTCCTCCCACGTGCAAAATCAAATCCCGCCCCATTTGGTATATTCAAAGTTAAGATAGAAAAACAATTTTTTATTTGGAACAGATTTTTAAATATCCAAATAAACACAACAAGGTAGTCTAAATAAAATAATCTAATCTAAAGGTAGCTACCCGGAATTTACCTGGTATTTACCCATTTCTTGGGTAGAATCCCATGTTTGTATGGCCTTTTAGGGATATTATCGGGATGGACTCATCGACTTAACCCCAAAGCATTTTCTGGCTCTCTCCATTTGGGAAGTTGAAATATCTGCCCATGCGGTTAAGGGGTTTGTCACTATTTGTAAATTAATATGCTGGTAAATAACCAATACTTTTGAACGACCCCACACTGTCATTGCGAATAAACGCTGATAAACAGAATAAAGAATGGAGTAGACGTGGCTAACAAAGTTAAACTTCGCCTAGATATTTTGTCAGACAAACTTTGCCCGATTCCTGTTAAACCATTTGAATTCTAAGCATCGAAGTAGCCAGTTGTGGACAGCGGCCCGGCCCCCGCTAAATCCTTAGTTCTACACAATAAAAATGCATCGAATTTGACGATGTCTTAAGTGAAAACGAGTAAGAATAAATAAAACTGTGTGTAATTTTTTGAGTCATGGGAAAGTAACCATATTCTGACACCGCAGAGTGATATAAGACGAAAAATAAGAAGACATGTGTCCCGCAGTTTGTCCCGGTTACTTCGAATTTTGCTGTTATGGGCATCCAAAAACCTGAGGCCTTGATGTCAAAAAGGATCATTTTGTCAGGCTCATATATTCTAAACTGCAAAGAATTTTGATTTACTCGTGAACACATAAAATTCATTTAACCTCATTTTCAAGGTCAAAATCGTAAAGGTCATGTTTCCGTTATATTTTTTCTCGGATTTTGGTCTATAGATATCAAACCGATCAAAATTGAATCAAACAACCAACTGTAAAAATGTACCTTAGGTCTAAGTAAACAACTTTCTGAAACATACGAACTCTATAGAAACGCGTCATTAAGGTCAAAATAGCAAAACAAATGCTATTTTTATCCTTTTTTCGGTTTCTGCTCCATAGAAACTAAACCATTCAAAATTCTAGAAAATAATCAACGAACCGTTCGAAATTCAAGAACGCAAACAACTACAAAAATTTATTTTAGATCTCAGTAAACAACTTTCTAGAACATATGAACATTCTAGGAACGGTCCTTCAAGTTCAAAATTCCATTAATTTTACCCATTCATTCCTGTTCAGGTCCGTAAATAACAACCTTTTAAAATTTCCTTGAGTTTTGAACAGTTTGTTATTTCCAGACCTGAGCAGGAGGAAACGTTAACCATGATATAATTGTTAGTGAATTTTGAGCTTAAAAAACGTTCCTAGAATGTTCATATGTTGTTTGCTGAGGTCATAGTCCATATTTACATGAGGAAATTTTCCTTGCGGCAAATGTCTGTTCGATGGAGAGAGAGGTGATGTACGTGGGAACCTTTGCCTTTCAACACCCTCTCTCACATACAAACTGATAATTGCCGCAAGGAAAAATGCCTAATATAAGTCCACATTTACATTAGGCAATTTTCCTTGCGGCAATTGTCAGTTTGTGGGTGAGAGAGGGTGTAGAGAGGCAAAGGGTTACCGTATGCCTCACCTCTCTCTCCATCAAATTGACAATTGCATTTTGATCGGTTCGGTATCTATTGACCAAAGTCCGAGATGTTCCACAAAGTTGTTTACTGAAATCTATGCTACATTATTGTGGTTGATTGTTTTCTTGAATTTTGAATGGTTTAGTTTCTATGGAGCAGAAACCGAAAAAGAGGATCAAATAGCATTTGTTTTGCTATTTCGACCTTAAAGAAGCATTTCTATAGAGTTCGTATATTCCATAAAGTTCTTTATTGAGATCTAAGGTATATTTTTGTCTATCTTTAGACCAAAATCCGAGAAAAAATTATAACAGAAATTTGACTTTAACGATTTTGACCTTGAAGATGAGGTTGAGTGGATTTTATGTGTTCACAATTATTATTCTTTAAGACAAGAGCTACAACTTTGCTTCCACGAGTTAATCAAAGTTCTTAGCACTTTATAGATATGAGCCTGACAAAATGATCCCTTTTGACACCAAGGCCTCAGGTTTTTGGGGGCCCATAACTGCGAAATTCGAAGTAACACGGACAAACGCCGGGACACGTGGTTTCTAATTTTTCGTCTTCTATCACGCCGCGGTGTCATAATATGGTTAGTTTTTTTCGTGTCGCACAGTGTAATTTATTTATTTTGAATAAAGTATGGCACTTCTATTAACATTAACTTTAACCGATACTGCATAAATGATCTAATTTCCTGAAACCTTCCGTATGTCTGTCCGACTGTAGCGCACGATAACACTAAAACGGATCAACCTATTAAATCGGCCAAATTTGACCGCCTTAATATTTTTCCAAACGTACCCAGCAAAATGTTCGATGCCAAAGATGACATTCAATCATGGGTGCAAGTGATCTAGCATGTCATCTTTTTAGCATCTTCATCGATGAATTTTATATGAGCGTGGACCCCAAAAGATGACGTTCTTTTCTGGATCCTAAGCATGTCATTTTAACCAATGCGTTGACATGTCATTTCCACCAATGCTTTGGCATGTCATTTCCACCAATGATTTGACATGTCATTTTCACCAATGCTTTGACACGTCATTTTCACCCATGCTTTGACATGTCATTTTAACCAATGCTTTGGCATGTCATTTTCACCAACCCCTTGGCATGAAATTTTCATGTATTGTTTGGAAAATGGAAATGCTGTATTGAAATATGGTTTTCATGAAAAACAAAACTCTTTATTAATTCAAACGAATTCATGAAATAGCTACAATTAATTTATCAGTTTAGTTTTTCAACAGTTTACATCCACAAAATTGCAATGTAATCACCACCGCTGCAACGCAAAATATTACTTCCTCCGTTCTCCGCAACTGATATTCTTTCATCTTACAAAAGGTTTTTTCAACTATCTTCCCATCACCAGTTCAGATTTCAACATGGACTCCAAATGCACTCCTTTAAGTATTTGTATTTCGTAAATTACTTTTATTTTATAATTTTGTTATTTTATAACAACATTTTGGTAATTTATACTCTTTTGTTTAGTGACGGAAATATGTAGGGATATACAACCCGGCTTGCTTTAGGGATCTCTAAGAACAAAATGTAACGAACGGGGAGGAGAGACTTTTTATGGAAAATACCATTTATGCTTAATTAATTTATTTTTATTGTTTCTTTCCAAAAGTAGTTTCTTCTTTACTTTCAGATTCTTGTTCCTTTTCGTTTCGGACGTTTTTTTCAAATTCCAAGAAGCGAGATTTGATTGATTTCATTCTATGTCAGATTTAGAACAGACAAGGGAACTTTTAAAATAGCAATGTGTGCAGTCCGATTCTATTTTTAGCTCGATGGTTGGGACTTCATATAATACCAATTGTTTAGAAGTTTTAGTTGTTTGATATGCAGGAAATGTAAGACAACATCACGACGACAGTTCTAACAACTTTGGTCTGTTCCAGAAACTGCAAGAATCTACTTATTTTTACTACGATAACAATTTTTCCTTTATGTTATCGGAAAAAATAGTAAAAATTAGTAGATGTTTGCAGTATTGGAACATACCAAAATGAAAATAAACAGGTGTGTAAATAAAAACACAAACATCATCTCTATTGGATCGATGGAATGGGTACAAATGCTGATGAAAAGATCGGATCTTTCACGACTTCCTTTGCATTGGTTCAAATCCTAATGAACAGATCGGATCTTTCACGACTTCCTTTGAACCAATGCAAAAGATGACATGAAATCACGTCATCGCAAAGAACCCCTTCCGTCAAATTTTGCTGGGGTATGGCCCCGGCACATACGGTCCGTTGGGAGTCGCGTCACACGTTATAAACAACAACCACATGAAAAATGAGTAATTGATGCCAAGTTTGCTCTTGAATTTTTCATCTGGTTGTTGAAACGCGGCGCTCAACGGACCGTATGTGCCGTGGCATTTAGTTTAAGATCGAAGATAGGCCATATCGGTCCGCTCCTTCAGTCAGGTACCTTCCCCACAAAACAACAATCCTCATTTGATTTGACTGAAGACATGTCATCTTAAATATAAGCTTAAACAACAGCGAACAAAGATATAAAGCTGATTCCAGATGGTTTTTAGGGTCTCCAGCAAAATATTCATCATGCCATATCGCGAAAGTTCGACGCACGAATCTGTCCTTCGGGGTTCTGTATATACTCACCAGGGGTTTCCTCTCCAATAGGAATTTTCCAGCCCCCAGACTTTGTGCTCCATTTTGTTGCACAGTGTTATTAATTATATTATCATGTTGTTACGAAATTAGATTTAACTTAATCCCAAGTAAGCGTTTTATTCCCCAATATTATTTGTACAAAAAAAAACGATTTTACAATGTTTGATTAACTTTATTCACGCAAGACTTTAGTTCTTTACTAAGCACTCAGCTTAACTTTAATAAACACACAGCTTTACTTTTTTCAGGTTATTCTTTACTTAGATTACACTGACGGTTTTAATTCGCGGTGTGAATTACAACTTAACTCGTCCAACTGCATTTATACTCTCTCGCTGACACGTAGACTGTTCTAGCATCCTTGATGTAGAATGCTCCACAATGATCACACGACATGCTAGTCGATTCGCAAATACACATACAAACAGACGGATGAATGTAAACCAGGGTCGAGCTTCTTTGCTTAAACCGTATAGTGAGGGCGCCCACTGAGTTGTTTTTGCATTTGCTTCTCTCTCTCACGTACAGTGTAAATGAATGAAAACAAACAAAAACATAATGTGGTTGTTGCTTTTTTCACTCATACGTTCATACATGTCTTCGCTTTGGTTGTATTTCTGTGGTCGTCGCTGATGTAAACAGAGGTACTAAATAAGAGAGAGTAGAAGGTGTTACAATGAATAACGTCACAATGTAGAAAGATTATTAGAAAAACCAAATATGAGAGGGAGAGAAAGAGTTCAACAAAAACAATAACTAAATAAACATGGAAAATAGTGAGTGGACTTTTTGTATATAGTAGTTTAGAGTTGTATAGTTCCGGAACGAACTAGTTCCAAGGAACTATTCCGGACAAGGAATTTTGGAACTATATCCAGCTCTTGTGTTTATATAGTTCCTTTCGTGTTTCTCGTTCCTTCAATTTAACGCCTACGTCGATCTTTCTATGTTGCTGTTTGTTCGCTGCAATTTATGCAATTTTTATGTCAATTCATCCACCAAACCATGAAAACATTTTGGTCTCGGAACTATTTGGAACGAAGGAAACAAAAGGAGCGATGAAAGAGAACTATTTCGGTTTCGGAACTATTTGGAACGAAAAGAACGATGAAATGGAATGCACACCCGCCTTGCACGCAGAAGGTCGTGGGTTCAATTCCCAGGCTAGGCAACATCAAGTTTTCAACGGTGGCAAAATACCGCTCAGTAATGTTGGCGATATTTTCAGAGTATTTCAGCCATGTAAAACTACAATAGAGTTGTACAATCTAGTTCATTTGAAATATCTAGTTCAATAGCTCAGATCTTTTAACTGAGCTAGTTCAGTAATCTAGTTCATAGTTCACTATCCAGCTTAATCATTCGGATCAGAATAGTTCACGGGCTCTGAATCGTTCGCTTCATGAAAACACATACATACACCCACCGAATAGAAGCAAAGATTAGAGTAGTGTAATTAAACTACAAAAATGTTATATTTAGATATTTTTATTCCCTTCATAAAAAATGATTTATTTTGCATTAAGTTTAGAAAAAACGTCCTTTGGAAAAAATTGTAATTAGAATTTCATTTAAGTGGCTGGCAAAAAAAATCTTATGTTGTGTGTGTAGAAATTATCACTGTGAAAAAACCTTTGTGTATGTAGGGTAAGTGCACTTTAAGCGTTTGCCTAACTTCAATCCTTAGCCAGTCCGAGCCAATTTTTCCAATGGAAAGATATAAAGCTTATTTGGTTCGAAATTTTGTTTACTTTCCGATGACATAAATAAATGTTGAAATACTTATTTTAAAACTTGTGAAATTTGCGAATTTGTTAGAATAGTGCTTTTGTGCTAGTAGTCGGCATCATTTTCCAATAGTCGGCATCACAAGTTCCAGTAGTCGGCACTTTTTATTTTTTAATTATTTTAAATGAGAAAAAAAAAACATACTTTTACAAGAATAATACATATTTTAAACGATATTGCTTTTAAAAAGTAAATAAATTAAAGATTTTGTTAACATTTGGAATTCATTTAAAATTGTTCGTTTTAGATTTGTTTTTAATATCAACTAAATTAGTTAAAAGGTCAATAGTATTTACAGTTTTTTATTTATTTATTCAATATCAATTCAGTTTAGTTTATATTCCAAATAATTTTGCATCATAAAAGTAGGAAATTTTAAATATATTGCTTAAATAGCGGTTTACTACAAATGTACGCATTTCAAACCATGCATAATATTGCCTAAAATCACTAAAAAGTCGTTATTTGAATCAGTTATTTATATTAATTAGACTTTAACGTATTTATTTAAGATTTTTGTGAAATTTTGTGCAAAAATAATGGAAAAAGTGCATATTTTTCACACCATGCCGACTTCTGGCAAACTTTACATTTTATTGTCTCTAATGTCGGCATCGGCCAAAAAGCCAGAATTATAATAATTTTTTAATAATTTGTTTTTCTAAAATGTTCTTTTGACTATTCTCTACCAACACAATAACAATTTTGTAAATTTTTTTAATTTTAATATACTCGTACATAATTACAGACATTATTATGTTGACGTCTCCACTAATTTTTTCTTAAGAGACATGCATTTTCGGTTGGGGTGAAAAACGCTCACTAACAAAAAGTTAAATTCCGATATAATAAATGGTCTTAGCTCAATGAAATTTTACACATAGTTAGCTGAGAGTATTGTTGAAGCCTTTTTGATGTTATTTTCGTATTTTGTTACAGTAATTTTGAGTTATTTAAACTCAAATACGAAAGATGCCGACTACTGGTATGATGATTCGTTTTATTTTTTTTTTCCTTTTTTCTATCCAAAACGAGGTACATTGAATAGGTAATGGATTCGATATATTGAGATGTGTTATGTCAAAAATGTTCTTTATGTAAAAATTACTTTTATTACAATGGGGGTTGACACTTCACATTGATCCAAAACATAACCAAAACTCATTACATTACGAAGGCATCATTTAGCACAGAAGACGGCGTCACTTTATTCATATGTGAATGACATGCTGAATTAGATTGTGAATCTTTCGTTCGTTGATCTTCTTCGTGGATCTTTCGGTCGGCGCTCAGTGAGCTATTGAACTATAACGAACTATATCGACTGATCTAGTTCATACGCTCTTTTCAATGAATCGTTCAATTGAACTATTTCGTTCATGAATTATACATACTGACTCTACAACTGGTGTCTAAGGACACGCCGTTCGGACTCGGCGATAAACTGTAGGTCCCATATCATTGAGCTAATATGAATCGGTGTGCACTCATTGATATGAGAGAAGTCTCCCTTGTCCCGCCTGGGGTGTTTGTGGAACAATTATACTTACTTACTTAGTTGGCCCATTACAGAACATTTGTTCCATAGACCGAACTAAGAAAAGATCTCCATTCCTCTCTGTTTTTCGCTTGACTTTTTGGAATACCGCGCCTTTCCAATTATAGTTGCTGTAAATTTGATTTAAATAAAGTAAATGCTTAATAAAAATGTACGCTACTAAACAGATATTTAAATTAATGAAAATTCATTTAAATTAATTTATATTTACCAGTTACTTTCGTAGCAATGCTATATTATCGAAGTGCTGATTCACAAATCCCATTAAAGTGTCGTTGTTGATTTTATTTGATACCAAATAATACCGTCAACATTCGAGATGCATTTACTTCTCCCTGTGCAGAATGTTGTTATTTCCCAGAATAGAGAAAAGTCGGTTCGTCTTTACAGACCCTAAGAACAAACCATCGAGACACAACTAGCTGAAAGCTATAGGAAAAGATCAGATATCCATTGGTTTCGGTATGATGAAGTGCACACATGTGAAACTCTTATTCCACCATTATTTCTGATCTATTCATATACTATTGTCATCATAGAGAAAGAAATTAGATGCATTAAAAGTTTAGTTATTTAAATATTTTTTAAAAATTAATTTAAAAACAAATTTAATTGAAACGCCAAATTAGCAACCGATAACACTATGTAACACTGAAAATACAAACAACTTCTAGTATGCATTTTTTTAAAGTACATATTGAGACAACAAAAACCCTAGTTAGGTTTTGTCCTGTCAGCTCCAGCTCGGATTTTATGGCCTCATCTAAACCGGGCTAAAATACAGTTTTTTGAGTTTATTGTGTCTTTATCTCAGAAACGACTAGGAATTTGGCCTTACCGTCTTTGGCAATATTGTAGCCACAAGCTAGTAGAACTTGTCTTTTGAACAGACTACATACGAAAAACTCCATATAGGGCATCAAAATCGATAAAATATGGAAAATTGTACATAATTGTTGAAATTCTGGTCAGTATCAGCTAAACTGTTGGGAGTTGAACCAACTTTTGCAAAAATCTTCCAAATAAAGTTCTCAGCAATTCTTCAGAACATTTTGAAACTCTAAAATACTTACTTCATGTTTTTTTCAGCGGTATTTTGCATCATATATTTTACAACACGTATTTCAACCACCGTTCACACCAACAGTGTATTCTCGTATTTCGTATTTCGCCACATTATTGACATATTTATTAAATCGTCGTTGAAAAATATGCTGAAAACAACGTGATAGAGGTATTTTACAACAATGACATGTTACGGAGAGTCGTGTATTACATTCCAGGGGATATTCTTCCAAAAGAAATCATTAAGACAAAATTAACGGTTTTGGAGATATGTATGTTGCGAAATGTATACAAAAAGTTTTTCGAGTACATTATTTCTCCAAATATGTTATTCTTGCCCTTATCTACAAATTTGACTCAGAGGTCAGATGGAGATTCACATAGGTTTAAGAGATATAGCCCACAATTTCTTTAAAAAGTCAATATTTAACCATGTTTAGATGGGGCCATAAAATCCAAGCTGGATCTGACACAACAAAACCCAACTAGGGTTTTTGTCGTTTAGGTCTGTACTTTCAAAAAATCCTAAGCTCAAATTGTTTGCACAAGATTGCCTTAAACATTTTGCACAGCGTAATAGAAGGGTTGGATAAACAATGCTCTTTTTTACGGGGCGGCCAAATAGTTTCCACAAAAAGGAGTTCTGCACAATGAAACATTGTAAAAATTTACCACATATATGTATATAATTCCTTCAAAATATATAACTCTAATCGACACATGTTGTTGAGAATTGCGTCGTTCTAATCACATACTATATATTTTATTGTTTCGATTTCAGGTGATTTTCACATTAATTAATAAAGTTTTGCAGTTCCATACGAGCAGAAAACCCGCATTAAAAATGTTCCTAAGGTGATGATAAGACATACATACATCATCAACCTTTGTACTTTTGATTGAAATTAACATTTTTTCCAAGTTAAAATTTTAATGAGCTACACATTTTTTTGCTGTTGTAAGCTAAAAATACACCCCACTCGCTACATAACACATTGTGAAGTGTAAACGAAAGACAATTTATCAAACAGCCGATTTTCTCATGGCTACATTTTTATTGGACGTGCAGCGTTCCTTTGTGCTGCGTGCTAAGGATGCTGGGAACTCCATTTAGTCTGCTCTAAGTAATCATTCTTTATGGATTTTTATGAACGCATACTGAGTCGCTAAGCTGAACGCACGTTCGTCCATTGTAAGCTGGACAGCTTTTGGCATTCATTCATGCAATGTGCAAAACGCTCAATTCAAGCGGCATCATATATCGCCAGCAGGAGATAGATATGCGTTTTTTGTTTTGTTTTCATTTGCACCGTCAAGTTATTGGGCTGTGCATGTCTGTCGGTCTGTCTGTCACTGACTGGCTACCATTGAATCGTTGAATAGGAATGATTATTTTTGTTTTTATGATGCATCCGTTAATTGGTCTGTCTGTCTGTCGTTCTCTTGGCCATGATTACAGTGTAGCCGACATGTCTGCGTGTCCGTCCGTTACCGACTGGTGTGCATCAATGTAAATGGTCGTAAACGAAAAGCAACAGAAGCCATTTACGGCGCATTGTTGCTGCCGCATTCATATCGTGATCGTTTTAAACTTGTGGCTCGAAGTGGTCATTATTATTAGTGATTATTAGTGTAAATGTTTATCGCTTGCGTTGGGATGGAAGAGCATGGGATTGGAAGAAGAATCTTCATTTATTCACACAAAAGTTGTTAAAATTTTAATTTCATTAAATTACTCCATGTAATGTATTTATCTATTATTTTATGTTACAATATTACTCTAAATGTATGTACAAAATTCCAATATTTTTTATTATTTACATCTAAAACGTTAATGTTTTTGTGATGACACACTATTTTCGTAAAACATTTCGATTACAACTCACTTGTCTTACGCTTTTGGAAGGCAAATTTTGAATGCTTACATGCCATCAAAAATACATACATATGTACATACGATGTATGTATGTATTTATAGTGTTACATAAGCCATTTATTACTTTCGTAAGCTCATTTAGAATTTTAAGTAGGATTTTTTCTATCTGCTACAGTTTCCAAGATATCCACGTTTCGACTAGACACATTTCAAAAATCAGAACTTTAATTTTCGATTTAGAAGTTTTGAATTTATTGAGGCCAAGATGGCAAAATTTTGTTGGCACTTTGTTCCATTGAACAATTTTTATATTCCAACAGATATTCCTTTAAATTCCTAAATTTTGCAAATATCCAACAATAAAATGTTATTATGTTAAAACGGGAAAATGGCGTATGGAACACTTAAGCTTGACACTGATGAATAATACCAAAATTATAACCCTCTTCGAAAAATAGCGACGGATTGAACTTTTTTACTTTTAATATTGTCATTGTTGAATAGAATCTAAATGGCTCAATGTTGTTAGCGTCGTTAACATCATGATGCCGAAATATTTATTTCTCGGTTTCTTATTATTTCTAAGCCAGTCCGGCCAGCAGCAGATTATATGATGCTAGTCCGGATTACTTGCTTGTAGATTAGCAATGAAACTTCCGATGATAATTGTTCTCGCCTACCAAATGGGTTTCGGTATGCAAAGTCATCTTCTTAGATTTTAAATGAAAATAATCCACTTGATACCACTAAACCATACGATATTCCGATGATGCTGTTATCGCATTTAATAATTAGGCTATATTTCGCAATGGATTTACCTATACCGTGAATAGCACTGACATGCATTGTAAGTAATAATCCTTCATCAGTTCGCCCTGATGGCAACGATCTAAACTAGTCAGGTTTAAACTTAAACCTGATTTGGAAATGCATTGTTGGAACCGCAAGCTGTGTAGAGGTTTCCACAATGCTACTTTCCAGGCTGAAGATTTATTATATTTGTTAAACGACCCAGGTCCACAATTTTTGGTTGAAATGTTTTGTGACCTCTAGAAACTCTAAGTACCAAATTACAGCTAATTTAGTAGGAAAATGTGGCTTAAATACTCAAAATACCGAAGATCGGAAAGTATCGCTATAACGGCGCTATACCAAAACATTATCTGATATTGTTCATATTCATCCAAAAATGATGCTACAGCATCTTCTGGTCAAATACAAAATCGCTAAGATTTAAAAATTAACAAAAGATCGATTCACAGAAGAACGGTAGATGCCAGATTATTCAGTCGACGACCAGCAGAAAAAAACCTTTCATATCGGCAAAAAATGAAGGAGCAAGACTGGAATTCGCCAAGACCCGTTTGAACTGAAAAAATGGAGGACTGTGCTGTTTTCCCATTTCTATGTTTAATTTAAAGTATTCAAGTGGCAAATAGCGTGGACCAAATGGGCAACGGTTATATTCTAAATATTATAGATACTTTAAACAGGGAGGCGGAACATAATGGTCTGTGATTTTTTCTCGGGGCAAGGGACCAATTCATATAATTAATGAAATTATGGATTGTTTCAAGAATCATAATGTATTAAAAGGCGTGATGTTGTATTATGCTGAAGAAGAGATTCCACTTAGATGGACCTTCCAGGAAAATACGAGCCAAATCATATATCGAAATTGTTTAAGGATTGATTCCAAAACAATTCGACAGAAGTTCTCCACAAAAGTAGCCTTGGAAACAATATCGTCTGCAATAATTAATAAATTTATGTATATCCTCTATGCCTAAAAGATGTGCTTGTGTCATCCAGAATAGAGGATACGCAACGAAATGTTGATTTCAATAGTTTCTGTTGTACTTCAAATTGGGGGGTGCTTTAGTATTGTCCGCTTATGTTTCGAACCTAAAATATTTTTAAAATTTTAACTTTTGTTTAATAAATTCTGAATTCCTTATTTTTGCGTTTTCCAACAATAAAGATATAAATAGATAAAAAGAAAAAAAAAAACAAATGTATAATTTTGTTTTCTTAAAAAATTATCATTATAAAAAATGTACTGCGGGGGTGCTTTAGTTTTGGCCGACACTGTAAGTAGTTATTTTTTTACATTACTTTGTAATGGGTTACATAATGACTAACGGATTCGAATTTTTGCTGGGCATGTTTGGATCATTACATCGCCAAAAAACTGCGGTATTTGATTCATTATACCGCATATAATACACAAAAACGCGTGTTAGGGTTAAAGTCCTACCGTAAAGTCGGTACGAGGGCTGCAAGGTAGCTTTGATTTTTTTTAGTTTTTTTTTTTTTTTAAAGTTTTCAGTTTTTAGCCTAAATGTACTCAGGACAGTTTGATATACCACCAAGTACGTTGCGTTGTTATACCCTCAGCATTTATGCTAACGAGGGTATTTACACTTCAAACGGAAAAAATGTGCATCATCGAAATAATGGATTTATTGTGTTTCAGACAATTTGGAGTTGATTTAGCCATGTCCATCCGTCTATCTGTCTGTCTGGCTGGAGCGCACGATAAGTCTCGAACGGATCAACCGATTGGGTCCAAAATTTGGCTTTCGTAATATTTTGTCCAAACATAGTTTAAGTTGAAGATGGGTTATATCGGTCCACTCCTTCCGGTACCAACCCCAGAAAAGTTCGAAAATGTTCGAAACTAACCGATTTGGTCCATACTTTGCACATAGTGAAGCGTCTACCAGACTTAGATGCTGTTCAAATGTGGTCTCAATCGGTCCACTTCTTCGGGTACCTCCCACGCAAAATTTCGGATAAGTTCAGATTAGGATCTGCTCTCGAATCGCTTTGATTTTGTTGCAAAAACTTGTATTCACTGCCCTCCATACGACGGTATAAGTTTTAACAGGGACAAGTCCATACTTCCTGAGAAAATAGCCTGAAAGTTGTAAAAAAACCCTATGACACCGTGTGTAGTGGTTGGAGCGCAGTATAACTCTCGAACGGATCTGCAAATTAGGTCCAAAATTCGGCCTTTTTAATATTTTGTGCAAATTTAGTTTAAGTTGGAAGATAAGCCATATCGATCCACTCCTTCAGGTAACTCCCCTACAAATGTTCAAAAATGTTCTGAAAAATTGTGCGCACGATAACTCTTGATGGGAGTGACCGGTTTGGTCCACATCCTAATATATCTACAAGATATTGATCAGGTTCAAATATGGACTATATTTGTCCACTCCTTCGGGTACCTCGCACACATAAATGCACTTAAAGACCTGAAGCAACTTGTATTCGCTGCTTCAATTACAACAGTAAAAAATTTTTCAGGGGCAAGTCCATACTTCTTGAGAAAACAGCCCGAAAGTTGTAAAAAACCCCTATGGCACCATATGAAGTGGCTGGAAAGCTCGAACTGAATACTGTGTTATTCCACACTTTGGATATTGTAATATTTCTTCGAATATTAGATGAAATTCGAAGGTGTCTCTTATAGGTCCACTCCTTCCGTTACCTCCCCCCCCAAAAGTTCGAAAATATTCGCTAAAATCGTAAGCGATTTCTCATACACGTAGCAACCGATTTGATCCAAACTTTGGTTCTATAAATATTGTCGATACTTAGTTTTTGTTCAAATTTGGGCCCTATCTGTCCAATTATTTTGGTAACACCCACACAAATGTTCAACATTTTTGTGTGGTTAAGGGTCTGTTCGAGGATCCTTTGGAAATTTTTACCGAAGGTTTTCCTGTTTAGAGCGATGTTATATTTTTCGTAAGCTAGTGTGATAAAAAAGCTCCATCCATCGATATCCCCGCAAATTTTTGAGCTTTAATCATATCCATACTTTTGTCGGTTCATACGCACAAAATTTTGAAAACCCTCTAAATACATACGTTTTTTTTGGGAAAAAAGTATTTCAATCTGTCGGCAAAATTAAATTTACTTGTGAATATTTTCGTCCAATAATTTTTCACAACTTTCAACGTGGATAATCACGGCAAGAGTGCATCGATCAAATTAAATCTTTTTATGTCAATAAACGAAGGTCATGAGGGTCGAACGAAAACGGCCGTTGTGCCAGAAAAAAATTAAGCCGTGCATAAACGGATAATGCTAGATCGCCATGTAATATACCGTAAGACAGAGACATCTTTGGACATTTGATATTGCATGAACACCTGGTCGGAACAATGGGGGTTTCTCTTTAGATCCATCACAATTTGGCAATCGCTCAAAAAAGGTTCTTGTCGATTGGTTCAAAGAAATTATGAATAAATACGATGGAGGATCTATGAGTATAAGCCCGAAACAAAACAGCAATCAAGATGAGCCAAGCTTTGTTTTACAGTATAGTTATAATAGAATATATTGCAACAATTCCGCATCGATTGGACTAAAATTGTCGGAGATATGAGTGTTCAAAGCAAGAACCCGTTGTGTTCCTTATGCGTAAAGGCGCAGGTTTTTTTTATTTTTTCATAATTCTCTTATTTCAGTTTCAATTCATTACTAAAGTTATTTGTTGCCCCAGCGCCTTGAAGCTTTATAGGGCTTACAAAAAATAAAGAAAGAATAAATAAAGAACGGATTCTATATATCTCATTTGAAATTTTGAATATGTAAAAAATTTAAATCAAGTATGAAAAATTTAAATCAGGTATGAAAAATTTACATCAGATATAAGAAAGATTTACATTAGAAGTATTTCGAGAAGTCTCCCTTGTCCCTTCTGGAATGTTTATGTATATTATCTGTATATTGAATATTTTTTGGGATTGCCACAAAGAACAAAATTTTCAATGAAAACAATTAAAAAAATGTTCAAAACAAACATAATGGAAATACTGATATACATATAAAGCTTTTCGGAATCAGATGAATGCCTTTAATTAAAAAAAAAGAAATTTTAAACGGATTCGTTTGGGAACGAACGGTTCCTTTGAAAAACATTTTTTGAACAAAAATAATCTGTTTGTAATTAATTTAAATAATTTTGAAATCTATAACATTTGACGTTTTCTTTGTACCTCTTTGCACCAACGTGATTTTAAAGGTTGGCCAGTGTGATTACTTACTTAATAATATTTCTTATTCATAATAATATTTACGACTTTATCATAATGTTGTTATACATACAGTTAGTGAACTATATTATTGCAAAACCAAAATTATTACAAAAGTTTAAATAAAACATCATGTTATTGGTATAAATAAATATCATTATTAATATTTTTGTTAACAATACAATTCTTACACATGTTTATTAATATAATAAAATAAAAAGTAGCTAAATTTCACTAAACATTTTCTTAAACTTAACAAAAATGAGTACAACTCATTATTTGCACTGTCAACTAAAGAATTGCAAAATTCACAACTTTTCAGTTTTTCACGGTATTTTTCGAAAAGTTGGTTTTAATATTTCCTGTGCCCACAATTGGCATCAAAAACAGCTTGTAAACGTATCTGAATTTAATAAATATGTTTTGGAATGTCATATTCCAATGGTATTTTTTAACTATTCTTCTTTATTGCATATTATTTAGTCCCCCAGGTTAGTGGGCGACCTATTCCCGACTTTTTTTCTTCAGGTGTACCCATGAATTGTCGATGTTGGGTTAATATTTAGGCTTTGGACTGGGGTGTCAATGACTTTGGTGCAGTTGTAAAACAACCAAGTCCTACATAAATACGATTTATGCGTAGGGTCGTTGTCTTGGTAGTATTCATATTGCAATATTTTTGCATTTTCAGGGTCAACAGGTCCAAATTTCTTGACGTTTTTTGGATAAATAATGTTTAAAACACGTAAATAAACGTACTCTGTCATTGTTTCCTTCAAAATCTGGATGTCACCAACGTCACTGCTTGGTATACAACCCAATACCATAATGGACAGTTTTCCGAACTTTGCGGTATTTATTAAATTTTTGTTTTCCATGGCTATAAAGGGGTTTCGCAGTACTTTTTCATGCCCATCGTGATAGTACAACATAATTTTAGTCTTATCAGAAAATATAACCTCATCCCAATACTTAAGATGGCATGAAAAGTTGTCTGTAACAAGTCTGAATAGTTTCTATATGTTGTGCTAGGAGGGCAATATTTTTTACCTAGTCACTCATGATCAAGGATTGTTGTTATGTAGCACTTTTCTGACTTCTCCATGTGAAACACTTACTCCAAATTCTATTTTGATTAGAAAAAGCAATTATCTAATGCTGATTTGGGTTCTTTCGTCAATTTCTTTAATCAGTCTCCTGCCAATTCGTGGATTTACTACTTTTGGCCTACAATGTGACGTCTTTAGTTTGAACCTGCCTTCTCTCTCCGTGCGGTATATGATGTTGCATACAGTTATCAGCTTATGAGAGGTGATTTTAGCGATTTTTCTGGCGGATTTACCATTATTATATTGGAAAAGACCAAATATAGCATATTTTCCGAAATCCGTTTACCTGAGTTTCTCTTTTTCTGAATATACCGCCTATGTTACACACAGAACAATTAATTTATGATAAAAAATTATGGGTTTACATGTCCACATACCATAAAATCATAAAAATCCTTAATTGAAAAAATCGCTGTGAAAATCCCACGATTTTATTGCACATTCATTCATTTTGCAATTATTTAGTTGACACCACAAAAACCAGGTACCTATACCTTTTGTCCGCTGTTTTTGTAATTTACTACCGATTTCTGCATTTTTTGGCTGGATGTTGTCATTAACAGGTAAATCAACAGATACGTACAAAAAACCCAACATTATTGAAAGAATTTGTTGTAGTAATTCC
This sequence comes from Musca autumnalis, assembly GCF_047663935.1. NCBI lineage: Eukaryota > Metazoa > Arthropoda > Insecta > Diptera > Muscidae > Musca > Musca autumnalis. Next base: position 6,680,568 of record NW_027412088.1, on the reverse strand, counting down.
TAATTAAAAATCTAAATGTTTAACGATTCATCGTTTGCAATAATATAGTTGACTAACTGTATATAGACAAAATTATGTTAAAAAAAGTGGAACAAAAAAATCTCCTTCGAGCCGGATTTGAACCAGCGACCTATGGATAACTGCCTCTTTCGAATGTAGTTCACACTTCGAAACAAATTCACTCTACAGTCCACCGCTCTACCAACTGAGCTATCGAAGGTATGCGATAGCGATGAAAGAAAATGGATTAAGCTGCAAAGGCAAGCTAAGCTATAAACAAATAATAAACCCCAAATTTCGAACAGGTCAAATTACAAAAAGTAAGAAAACTGTGGGAATATTTTGGACAAAAACAAATGGTAAACAAATGCTGCATTGCAAAAAAAATCGAATGTTATTTAAAGAGAGGTATTGAAAGCCAATGGCAGAAAAAGCTCAAGTGAAAATGTTCAAAAATAGCATTGCTTTGAAATGCGTCTGACTGTGTGAGTCTGAGTGTTTGGTTGAATGTTCATTCGTTAGTTTATTTGCTGATTGATGGCATTTGCATGTTGGCCAAACGAGTGTTCGTCCGATTGTTTGTTCGACACGTTTGTTAAATTTGCTTTTGTAGTTTTTTTGTTTGTTTTACTTGGCTTTGTTGTTGTCGGGTTATCAGTGGGTACCATCCAGACTGTGATGTGTGCGGTATGTACATTTTATCAATGTCATTCATCAATTACGATAATTCCCATTCAATACTTAGGACAAAAACAGCAAGAACAACAACAATAAGAATAAAAACAATAGCATTTTGTTATTGTGGCTATTGTTTTTGTGTTATTCAGACATATTGTACTTTCAAGACGCTAAACTACAACTGAACGAACGTTAGACGCCAAGAAACAAACTAAAGAAAATCCACATCAGCAACAACAACAACAACTTTGAATGCAATACGATAATTTCCAACAAAAGAAACTCAAGACAAGAGAAACACTTTGAATTTGGAATAAGTCAAGATATTCATCAACAACCAACACCAACAGAAAACAATAACATCAGCCAGAGAATAAAACAGCAAATGCCGAACAGCAGTAGCGGATAACAAAATAACAACAACAACAATAAGGACATACACAAGTCCATACATACAACACACAAATATAAATGTATAATAGCTTATACAGAGTATAGGAATATTTAATCTGCTGCTGTATCGCTAGCTGGTGCTGTTGCTGCCACAGTTTGCTTGCAATGTTTGATGTCAGCTACAAAAGTAAAGTAAGCAACAACCGCACAAACAACTGTTGTTGCATAGAAAAGCTAAATGAATATTGTAATTGAACGACAACAAATTACACTCAGGGAAATTTGTCTGTTAACTTTATTTTTCATGCAACACTTTGTTGTGTTGAAGAAAAACAGGTTATGAAGAGAATACCACAGAACCAGTACCAGAAGATTGTATTAAATGTTTACTGCCTAGCCAAAACGATATAAGATAGCACTTAGCTTTGGTTTCTAGATTAAATCCGTTATATAAAATTGTGATTAAAACCAAATTCTTCAACAACAGCTTCACATCCCGTCCAAACGAGGTGACTAAAGACCTGGGGTCGGAAGCTGTAGCTTTCACAGTAATATCTTCGACAACGGAATGAGGGTGATAAATTTCTAGCATATTATTCACCCAACCAAATGTAGTGGGATATAAGGGCCCTCGTCGAGTTTGTTCAAAATCGTCTTAGATCACTACCCACTGTGCGGCTGAACTAACTTTAAATGAAAAATGCTTACACCTGGGAAGTTTTTGCGGATTCCGAATCTGCAATGTATATAGATGAGAAAAATAAAAAAAAATATCGGCAGATAGATTTTAAAATAAATCGCGGTCAAAATTCACATTTATAGGGCTTTTTCAGGATTTTGCTTGAAAATAACAAGTTCTATCAAAATGAAAGTAGATAAAATATTGTAGCTGTGAAAATTCTCTACAAGATTGACATTTATGATTTTTTTCTAGAATTTACTATTTATGATATATAGAAGTTCAAATTCGGGCATTGCACTAACACCATCGCCTGCTTATAAAAACAGTGTTATGACTGCAATATCCCAATTTAAACTTATATATGCATCTCAAAAATGGTAAAATCTAGGAAAAATTTACAAAAGCCAATCTTGTAGAGAATTTTCACAGCTATGCGATTCTCTGTTGTCTTGATAAGACTTGCCGCTTTCAAGCAAAATCGTGAAAACCTAAAAATGTGACATGAACTTTTACATCTCAAAAATGGTAAAACCTGGGAACAAATCAAAGGTCAATCTTGTAGAGAATTGCCACAACTACAACATTTTCTGTAATCCAATTTCAAAGTCTTGTCCTATTCAAGGAAAATGCTGCAAACCTCAACAAGTAAAAAAGCGTTAAGTTCGAACTTTTCATACCCTCCACCATAAAATATTCTGAACTAAAATGGAATAATTAGTTTTAATTCCTGTGTACGTTAAAATGTCAGATAATATACATAAAATGCTTCATTCGGGAGACCCTTTTTATGGTGCCTATATCTAACTATGTTGACAATTTTTGGTGGGCTAGAAATTGGGAGGTACCGTTATATAGGGGTTAAAATAAAACATGGACCTATGTTGACAGCCTTTAATGTCAAATAACTCCTAATTCGGTTAAAAATTGTAGCTAGAATCCTCAAAATACCGAAAATCGGTACATAGCGTGGGAACTTCAAATGTCATTAACACCTAGTTCGGAGGTATGTGGACTATACGAAAATATGAACTTAAATGAACAATTTTTGTTGCAGAATTTTTTTGGCTTTTAAATTTCAAATTACAGAAAGTTCGTCCAAAAAATAAAGCTAAGGTACGGAAAATCGGGAGGTTTGTTTTGGGGCTATACCAAAATATGGACCTACGTTCGGTTGAACATTTTAAGTAAAAGTACCGAAAATCGGGAAGTATCGTTATGTTGGGACTATGTTGAAAATTGTTGATGTAGATGTGTGGTGACCAATACAACCTTCAAATGTCAAATTACAGTTAGTTCGGTTAAAAATTGTAGCTTAAATTGCCAAATTACTGAAAATTGGGAGGTACCGTTATATGGGAGCTATATCCGAACATGGACCTATGTTGACAATTTTTGATGGAGAGGTGTTGTGACCACTAAGAACTTCAAATGTCAAATTACTGCTAGTTCGGTTTAATATTGTAGTTAAAATCATCAAATTACTTAAAATCGGGAATTACTTTTATATGGGGGCTTTATCAATACATCGATCTTTCTTGACAATTTTTGGTGGAGAGGTGTGGTGACCACTAAGAATTTCAAATGTCAAATGTTCAAATTACAGATAATTCGGTTAAAACTTGTAGGTAAAATTCTCAAAATACCGAAAATCGGGAGGTACCGTTATATCGGGCTATACCAAAACATGGACCTATGTTCATAATATTGCCAAAGACATTTTATACCTAAAATACAAGGATTCCAAGGAATCTGATGTCGAATATTTCAAAACCTGTAGAAATGGGCGGAACTTGCCACGCCTATTTAGATTACTTCCTGACGTAAACTTTCAAAACGCCGATATACGTGTCATCTTTTTTTCGGTCCTCTTTCATAATCTGTGCGGGGTTTCTTGTAATTTTAAAAAATGTTCGATTTTGTTGTACAGTGTAATCAATCAGTGTGTAAACACCGGGTAAAAAAGACCTGCCCGTAGCCCGATGTAGACAACGCCGTCTCCTCGATTTTGGACCTCTCTAACATATGTCCCAAACATATTTTGCAGTAAACATATATTTGTTTGCAACCAGTCCCAAATATAACATATGTTTCGGTCTTGCAAACAAATATATGTATGTTTGGGTGCAAACAAATATTTGTTTTGGTGCAAACAAATATATGTTTAGGTGCAAACAAATATTTGTTTGATTGCAAACAAATATTTGTTTAGATGAAATATAAATACAAACCCAAAAACCACAAAAACACATACACCAGAGTAATGCATTTGGTCTCCCGTGAGCGTAAATTTACTCTCGCTCACAACCTGTGTAGACTACAACTAGTGGTGACCGATAGTAAATTTACGCTCACGAGAGACCCATTGCCTTACTCTGACATACACACATTTTTATATGGAGGTTGTTTTTCTTTTTTTGAAATGTATAGAAAAACACAAAAGCAACAACAGACGCATAAAAGAAATAGGGTCACACATTTAGAAAGAAAAACAAATAAAAACTATTAATAACACTGTGCAACAAAATGGAGCTCAAAGTCTGGGGGGTGGAAAATTCCTATTGGAAATGAAAGCCCTTGGTGAGTATATACAGAACCCCGAAGAACAGATTCGCCGTGAGTCGAACTTTCGCGATATGGCGTGACGAATATTTTGCTGGAGACCCTGAAAGCCATCTGGAATCAGCGTTATATCTTTGTTCGTTGTTGTTTAAGCTTATATCTAAGATGACATGTCTTTAGTCAAATCAAATGAGGATTTTTTTCGTAGAACATTTCGACCTTCTAACTCGCTTCCTTCAATGTCCTTTTAGTCCTTTATTTCAAGAACCGTAATAAAAGTGGCACAAGATGCCATTTTCAGCTTCGGAATATTCTACAAAAATGTCGCTCGGAAGATTTTAGGTACGGTTCCCAAAGACATAAAATCGATAAAATCTTGTTTAAGCGGTCGTTTTTCAGTTTTACCCGAATCTTGCTCAGACAGCCAGCCCTATATGTATTTATTTCAATATATTATTGTTTACCTATTGATGAGCTAGCATTCTCGGAGTCATTAAAACAGTTGGATCTCGTTTTGCTAACGCGTTAATTTCATTATTTTTTGGAATAAAGATCCGGATATCCGAATTATGGAACCGGTTATTCTGATATTAAAACCGAATTTGTATCCGGTTTTTATGAACCGATTAATCGTATATGTATATCATTAGAAAGCTATTAAAATTGTCAATTAGATATGATTAATATGCATTAGACATTTTAATGGGCTTTGGTGCTGGAACAAAAAAACCGTATTTTTGAACCGTTTCTTGACGTTTGTGAGGATACATTTCTGTACGTGAAAAAAATTATGGTCATGTCCTGGGGGGTGGAAAATTCTTTTTGGAGGTGAAAGTCCTTAGTGAGGACATACAGAACCCTGAAGGGCAGATCCGCCGTGAGTCGAACCTTTGAGTTATGGCGGGTTGAATTCTGGGATGGTGACCCATTATTACAAGTGTAAAAAGCTACGTAACTGAATTTCAAGTGGGTTTAGGGTTCTACTGGGACAGTATGTGCTAAGTCAAATCGATTTAAGACGATTTCTGTAGAACATTTAGTGTCTTACTCTTATCCTGCCTTGTTGTTTATGTCCTTGTTGTTGAAAAAAGTTACAAAAATATTGTTTAAAGAAAAGGAAAGATACAATTTCGGGGTTAAAATATTAAAACAAAAAAATCCTCAGCCGATTTGGCTAGGGCATATCACGAAAATAATCTTACGCCCACATGTCACATATTGTCCCAGTAGAACCCTAAACCCACTTGAAATTCAGTTACGTAACTTTTTACACTTGTAATAATGGGTCACCATCCCAGAATTCTACCCGCCATAACTCAAAGGTTCGACTCACGGCGGATCTGCCCTTCAGGGTTCTGTATGTCCTTACTAAGGACTTTCACCTCCAAAAAGAATCTTCCACCCCCCAGGTCATGATCATAATTTTTTTCACGCACAGAAATGTATCCTCACAAACGTCAAGAAACGGTTCAAAAATACGGGTTTTTGTTCCAGCACCAAAGCCCATTAAAATGTCTAATGCATATTAATCATATCTAATTGACAATTTTAATAGCTTTCTAATGATATACATATACGGTTAATCGGTTCATAAAAACCGGATACAAATTCGGTTTTAATATCAGAATAACCGCTTCCATAATTCGGATATCCGGATCTTTATTCCAAAAAATAATGAAATTAACGTGTTAGCAAAACGAGATCCAACTGTTTTAATGACTCCGAGAATGCTAGCTCATCAATAGGTAAACAATAATATATTGAAATAAATACATATAGGGCTGGCTGTCTGAGCAAGATTCGGGTAAAACTGAAAAACGACCGCTTAAACAAGATTTTATCGATTTTATGTCTTTTGGAACCGTACCTAAAATCTTCCGAGCGACATTTTTGTAGAATATTCCGAAGCTGAAAATGGCATCTTGTGCCACTTTTATTACGGTTCTTGAAATAAAGGACGAAAAGGACATTGAAGGAAGCGAGTTAGAAGGTCGAAATGTTCTACGAAAAAAATCCTCATTTGATTTGACTAAAGACATGTCATCTTAGATATAAGCTTAAACAACAACGAACAAAGATATAACGCTGATTCCAGATGGCTTTCAGGGTCTCCAGCAAAATATTCGTCACGCCATATCGCGAAAGTTGGACTCACGGCGAATCTGTCCTTCGGGGTTCTGTATATACTCACCAAGGGCTTTCATCTCCAATAAGAATTTTCCACCCCCAAAACTTCGGTTCACAGTGTAATAAAATATGGAAACATCATTGAACCCTTCTCGTTAGTTGTAAAATAAAACACAATCTCTTCAATATTGAAATCATCAACGGGAAATCGGCATCTGAAATCAAATGATTATGTAATGTAATAAATAGGTACATCAATATTTCAAATATATGCATGTACATATATGAAAAATGTATTGATGTTATTAACAATATTAAATACGATTTCTTCCTTGTCCAATATAATATTTCCATTCACATTTTTGATTATACCCTCAGCATTTATGCTAACGAGGGTATATACACTTTCATACGGGCAAAATGTGCCTCATCGAAATAATGGTTTTAGACCCCCAAGTATGTTTGGACGAAATCCGTTTCAGACAATTTGGAGTTGATTTAGCAATGTCCGTCCGTCTGTCTGTCTGGCTGGAGCGCACTCTCGAATGGATCAACCGATTCGGTCCAAAATTTGGCTTTCGGAATATTTTTCCCAAACTTAGTTTAAGTTCGAAGATGGGTTATATCAACTCCTTCCGGTACCTCCCCCATAAAAGTTCGAAAATGTTCGGAAAATTTGTACGCACGATAACTCTTGAAGGAAGTAACCGATTTCATCCATACTTTGCACATCGTGAAATTTCTACCAGACTTAGATGAGGTTTCAATATCGACTCGATCGGTCCACTCCATCGGGTACCTCGCACACAAAAATTTCGGATAAGTTCTGATTAGGACCAGCTCTCGAATCGCTTTGATTTTTGTTGCAACAAATTGTATTCACTGCCCCCCATACGACGGTACAAGTTTCATCAGGGGCAAGTATATACTTCCTGAGAAAATAGCCTGAAAGATGCAAAAATCCCTACGACACCGTGTGCAGTGGTTGGAGCGCAATATAACTCTCGAACGGATCTGCCGATTCGGTCCAAAATTTGGCCTTCGTAATATTTTGTCCAAACATAGTTTAAATTCGAAGATAAGCCGTATCGGTCCACCCCTTCAGGTACCTCCCAAACAAAAGTTTCGGAAAAATTGTGCGCACGATGTAATCCACATCCTAATATATCTACCAGATATAGGTCAGGTTCGAATATGGACTATATTTGTCTACTCCTTCTGGTACCTCTCACACAAAATTTCGGATTAGTTCAGTTTAAGACCTGCTCACGAATCACTTTGATTTTTGTTGAATCGATTTGCATTCGCTACCTCCATTACGACGGTACAAGATTTTTCAGGGGCAAGTCCACATTTCTTGGGAAAACAGCCCTAAAGGTATAAAAAACACTTATGTCAGCATATGTGGCGGTCGCAGAGCACGATAACTCTCGAACTGTTCAATCGATTTGGTCTTCGTCATATTATAGCGAAACTTAGTTTCATGGGGCAATACCGGTCCACAACTTCCGGTACTTCTCCCCAATATTTAAAAAATGTCACTAAAATGCTAGGACGATATCACTTGAATGGGGCAACCAATTTGGTCCAAACTTTGGATCTACTAATATTTTGTCAAAATTTAGATTAACTTCTAAAATGGCCCATATCGGTCCTCCCTAAGGGTACCTCCCCCACAAAAGTTCAACATTTGTGTCTTAGTGCAGTTGATTCCTAATCCTCATTTATGTCGGCATGTTCAAATGTCCAAAAAGGACCACAAAATTCTGAAGAGACCTTAAATACATTCGATCTGTCTGTAGGTGAACGTTTTACTTGACATCGGCAAAACCGACTGACAATTTTTTACTTGTTTTATTATAAAATTTCCAATTATAAAATGTATTCGGCTTTTAATTTTCCTAAAATCACCATTTCATATATAAAACACAAGCACTGATTTATTCACTCGCTTTAACGTCTTTATTCAACGACTGCCTTGGGGAAACTGAAAAAAATGCCTCTATCGCAAATATACAAATAACAAAAATAGTTCATACCATTTTTTCTTTTTCTCTTCGCTTGTGGATGGATAAATCGCAACAACAAAGAACGGAACACACGTGTTTGGCCGCTATATGCATACACACCACCAAAGCAAAAACGAACTTTTTTCAACCTACCGTCGCCGCTTCTACGTCTTATATTGCACCATACACCAGCTCTTTATTATACAGGGTTCACGCTTACCCTGTTGTTACGCTCTTTGACAAAACTCCTCTCTCCATGTTCTAACATAAAACCTATGTTGGTACACAAACAAATAAAATTGAGATATGTTACAAAATTTTGTAAACATATATTTGTTTGGACCCAAACATAATATGTTTGGATCCAATCATATATTTGTTTGCAACCAGTCCCGAACAAACATATTTTTTTTCTGCGTGTAGGTATTCTACTTAACCCAATACATATTGTCTTCACCTATTTAAACCATCCGATCCATTGTTGAGCTCTCATTACAATCAAATTTATCAGCATTGGTCCTTTACTAAATTATCTTCTTGGAAGAAGCCGATTCTCATATATGTACATATTAACTGTGTGAACGAATGAAGATATCATAAGTGAAATACTACAGCCGATCAGATCTTAAACATACCTCAAATCATGGTAAAGGACAAAAAGAAACAAATATTTGATGTCACCATTTTTAAATACATTTGACGGCATGAGCCTACCGTTGAAGCTGTTCTAACGTCGATTTTAGTTTTGTAAGATGACATTAAGTGTTATACGATTAACAATTAGAACCAAGTCGTTCAATAGTTTCAGCTTTCAAATTCTGGATATAAAAAAATACTGTAAGATTATGATAGTATGTTAGTTATTTACGTATCGTTATCACGACATTCTGACTTTTGATAACTATTTTACTCGTTATATTTGCGAGTGTATCTTCAAGGCATTGTACAGAATACCTTCATAATAGATTTGCTTTTAGTTTTTGTTGTAGTCAACTTCGTGGTACGACGAACATTTCGAACAAACGAATGCTTAACTCTGCAAAAGTTGAAACGAATGCATGGCGCAGAATCGTGTTAGAGAAAATTGTATACATTTTTTAACACCCATCCCATTTCCCAATCTTCTAACCTCTCGCCCTAGGCCAGAGATTCAGAAATTCATTTAAAGCGAACGACTATTACCGCCATCACACAGATACGCTGTGGTGCATCATACTGTCTAAAGGAGGGACGGAGAGCAGAGAGAGATGAATATTAAATTTCAAACATTGAAATAAGGAATGACCCTAAAAGGTGAATCTGTAGTAATTGACCTTTAGGTTTCAGCCGCAAGCTGTATTTTGTGAATCATTTGAAGGAAACATGTTGAAGGTCCCCCCGATATACTACGTCCCTTCACTTGAATTTGATGGTATAACAGAGCTAGTCACTCGGTTGTAATTTATGTACAAATGACGGCTTCTGGTATTTGTTGGAATCACATGAAGGAGTAGCAGCAACCACAACAACTGAATCCCACCATCCAATGCCGATGTAACAGAGACACTGGGGGCTCATTGAATTTGTTTGTATTTTTATATTACAAGTTTGTATGTACGTATGTATGTTTGTATCGATTTTTATTCCTACACACTTACATGCACAGGCATCACTCCTCCGAGCTATAGGGAATAGCAGTAATTGTTGAAAGTCTTCCTAGCCAACAGCATTTGATGACAATGTTGCCAAGGTCTTGGTAAATTACATTGAAATCTTTCGTTGCTTTTTTAATCTTGCATCAACATTTTCTTTATTTTTCCTTAATTCAAATCTTATTTGGTGATATTTATCAATTTATATACATAAATACGAGTATGTTTGTTTTAAGTTCTTACAAAATTTTGGCAACACTGTTCGATAGCTCCTGACGAGTAGTGTCTCCCCGCAAACGCGCAGGAAATGAATGTGAGGGAATGTTCACAGCGTATGAACCGAATTTCATACAAATCAAATGACACTGTAATAAATTTTATGTGATTTGCACGAGTGTTCGTTCGTTCAGTACTTCTCTCCCTGATGGTTCAGTTGTTTTTGTTGTTATTGCTGTCAAATATTGCACGTTATAAATCTTAAGTTGTGCATGAAATTTGTTTATGAATTTTTTTGAGGATTTATTTTCGTCAGTTATTTCGCTCGTCGGCACGATACTACATTTGCCAAAATTGCATGAAACGAAATAAATATCAATAAAGCAAAGCAAAGCATAAAAAATAAATTATCGACTTTGAGTTGACACTCGTCTCTGGGAATATTTGCTATAGCGTGATTTTCTTATGATTTGTAGTTGCTGAGAAAAATCTAGGCATTTATTAAATAGCGAGAAATTGTGTGTATAATTATTCAAAAATTAAAAGAAAAAACAAATTTAATAAAAGATACAAACAAAGATCCACTATATTAAATCAGAACAAATGATCAAATAAATCCCAATTTTGATTAGGCAAGTTTACATGCGGCAAGTCTTAGCTGGCAATTCCAATTTTCAGGCAATTCCTTTGATATTTTTCTTAAATTACATTATTTTTAATGTTTTGAACACAACACTTGTCGGAACTGAATTGCTTGGACGTGCTCACTATTTTCTCGAAAACAAAATATCTGTTCCAGAACTGGAAGAATCTACTAATTTCTACCAAAATTTCGATATGATATAGGAACAATTTTTATCGTAGTAAAAACATGTATATTCTTGCAGTATCAGGTACTAGCAGTACAGATGTTCATGCCCACAATTTTTATACCCCCAGCATTATGGCTACATATACCCTATATACGTATACATTTTGTAATGATGAGAAATGTGTCTCATTGAAATAAAGGTTTTACACCCCACATCTATATTAAGGCCAAGTCCGTCTACCACAACTGTATTTGATCGGAGCCTTATTGATACCTGGGCGGATCTACGAATAATGCCACGGTCGAACTTAGTTCATCCACAAATTAATATCTCATAAATATACGAACTTTTACTAAAACAAATATCCCGGAAATAAATCTTCACTACCACGAGTGCATCAAGCTCACTCTCCCTGACTTTTACAAAAATGGACATTGACCGCGAATCCTTCATTGCTGTCGCCAGCGGCTCAAATTCTTGCCCGACATTGATGATAAATTCCCACAAAGTTTCAGATAAGATTGTATCCCGACGACGTTTGGAAAAATATCATTGACTGAGGTGGATGAAGCTGTGGATAGTGCACCCCAATCCGTTGCGTTGGAAAGGATTCTAAAACGACCTGTTCCATTGTACCGGAAGTTTTAGACAGTGAACACTATAGGAATAATCTAGTTACGGAGAATGATCCATCAAAAAGACGGTCGCAGATATCTCTGACCTCCAAAAATAACAAAGCTAAAGAAGCAATGAACAAGAAAGCGTACCTAAGGGTAGTTACAAACTGCAGCCGACGTAAATAAGGATCGGAACACCATCAGATGAAGGGAATTCCGGCTCCTAAGGTCGAACTTAAGGCAACCAAATTTTTCGAGACGCTTTCTCGAAGTTGAAACAGTTGATGGGCAGAGGAACAGAGCAATGATGGGTATGTGACAGCGTCAACCACTTTAAAGGTTGCAAAGCCCATTTCAACCAATTCGAAATCACAACAAGTGGTTGTGACGATGATGATGTCGCCTGAGGAACAGCAACCCGCAGAAGTTGGTACTGTCACAACCGGCCGATTCGTCCTAAGGTCGAACTTAAGGTTTCTGAGGAATTTATAGTCTTGTTCAGGTAAGGCTACGTCCTTGACCAAGGTGACTAAGTCCCTAAGTGTTCTAAGAAGACTGTGAAGAAGCCATAGAAGACGAAGACTGCAACCAAATTTTTCGAGACGGTTTCGATGGTCTCCTCATCTGGAGGTGAAACAGACGATGAAATTCGAAATCACAACAAGTGGTTGTGACGATGATGTCGCCTGAGGAAAAGCAACCAGCAGAAGTTGGTACTGTCACAGCCGGCCCATTGGTCTGTGTCTTATGCCTCGTTGGCGAAGAAGGTTGGAAAAAAGACCAAAGTCAGTGCATCTTCGCAGAAACCTTATACATTTGTGAATACGCAAAACACAGTGTGATGCCTAGTTCTTCATGGTTTCTGCGAGAAGCTCGTCTAGCTCGAAGCATGACTGCAATGCTTTGCGACGGATTGACCGGAGTGATCTCAGGTTGTCAATCATTGACAAGGCTGATCCCAAACGCGTATCGGTGGGAGTAATTGGTTGCTAGTCAAGGCTTGGCTCAGCGGCATCCTCATCTCAGCCATTGTGGATCAGAGCAAAGTAAGGCTCGACCAGTCAACCCTGTACAAAGGAGTCAAGGTCATTAGCTTCGGGAATAAGGAAATGGTTGTAAATTGCATGGGTTCACTTTATAAAGGCCGTAACCTGGCTGCCGTTCCTGTTGTTAAGATTTCGTTTGGCTTGATAACCTCAGTATGGGCACCTCCTCCTTCCATGGAGCTGGGCAAGATACTTAAGTTAGTCGAAAAGCAGAAAGTCTTCTTTCGAATAGGAAGATGGAGGGTTCTAAATTCATTTGCCATAAAGTTTGCTAACGTTAGTACTGGAGAAGACTATATATGAAGTCGAGGGCAGGTGCTAAACTTTGGATTGGGAGGGTTATGCATAGGGGAAAAGCAGCAAGAGCTTTGCTTTGTGCAGTTAAACTTGCATCATTGCAAAGCTGCTGATGCGAACTTCTACAAACTCTTTCGACCTTGGAAATCAGCATCGCCCTTTTCCAGGAACCTTATTTGTATAAAAATTAGGTGAGTTGGCTAAGCGGAAAGACGACCTATATGGTGTTCTCCGCCTCAAATGGGGACAAGAGGTGACATCACCACAGTGCGGGTAGAGGGATAACGTAAAAGGTGTCTGATATTGTCCTCGTTGTCCTCGTAAGGTCCAGCTGGAGATGTTGGATGAGCCTGACAATCCATGGACGTGACGCTAATACTAACCGCTTCCACTGTTGAAGCAGAGACACAAATTCCAGAGTACAAACCGTCGATCACAATCCTCAATTCACAAGCAATAACCATAAAAGATTCTAATCATCATCTTCAAATCTATCCAGGATCTACACAATGGGCCAAAGGTCTCCGAGAGAAGCAGTAATTTAATATTAGATGACGGCGCATCTAAACCAGTGGGCGCTTACTGAGAGCAAGTGAGCATACATTTCAATGTGGTTTACATCACTAAGCGCCTACTGGCTATACCTGATCTAAACCTATCCTAATATAATTTCTGTTTCAGAACCTGCAAGAAGCTACTAATTTTTACTACGAAAAATTTTTTTCCTTTATTTTATCGAAAAAATAGTAAAAACAAGTAAAAAAGTCGGCCTATGTGAATTGAAACTTTCATCTACCGACAGATCGAATATATTTAGGGTATTTTCAGAATTTTGTGGCCCTTTTTGAACATTTGAACTACAGACAAAAATGTGGATCATGATTAAAGTTGCACTTAACGGAATGGACCGACATAGTCCAGATTGCAGTTCTGGAACAGACCAATAGATGAAGTCGTAGAGTCCGAACAAAACTGGCCAGTAAAATACTGTACTTTCTTGTACTTTCAAGAAATTTTAGGTGGGCTTAAAGATGGTAATTAGTAATATTTCTAAAGTACATAAAGAAAGTAATGAATTTATGTATGTATTCTCGAAATTTTAACTTACACATTGTGACTTTTAAAAGAAGTACGAACTTATTATAATCCTAATTTTTTGTATTTTTATACTTTTGTTTTCCGACTAAAAACTATACATTTTTTACTTAAAGCTTTAAACGAAAGATCCGAATGAAATACATACAAAATAAAAAGAATTTCAATGATAAGCCAGCTTCTTCTTAACCAGACAGACGGACACAGAGTGAATGTTGTTTTGATAATCGCGTTCCGGTTCGCAGGGATGGTGGCTAAAGCATTTTCGAACAATGGCCAAAAACCTCAACATCTACAGCCAATTAAAATTATTCATGCGGCAACAGATTGCTTGAGGCTTGATGTTCAGTTTGGTGTTTTTTCTTTTTGGCACAAAGGGGACGGGATAGTGAAATACTTTTGATGCATATCTAGAGGGCAAATTGAAATGGGGGAATTTTGCAAAAAACGCAATTATTTCTTATATCGTGAGAAGGTAAATTAATTGTAGGATTATTACATTGTTCAAATGAAGTTTGGAGATGAAAGTAGTACTTAATAAAAATGGAAAACCGTTTTTTTTTAGTTCTGAATGTGATAAACTGTCTTAAAATTGATTATTATGTTTATTTAAAATATTTTAGGATATGCAATGAAGAATTACTCGTGGACTAATGAAGGTTTAAGCGAAGAAATATTCAAGTTTTGCATATTCATGGGCTAAAATCGAAAGTTAAAACTTTTTTGAAGACCATTTTTAGGGAATATTGCAAGATTTCTTTGTCTATTTTTGTCCGCCAACGGTATATACATATATCTATATACGTAAGTATAATAAACAAAAAAAGATCTACAAATTATTATTTAACATTCGAAAATGTGTTTGAACAGCATTTATTCGTATATACCTTCATTAGTCCGTGAGGGTGCTTTTATTACCTTTATGTAGTAACTTTTCGCCTTGGGAATAATGCGATTGCGAAGTATATCAAAATAAATAAGTGATGGAATACACTGAGCAATACGAACGTTATTAACCATATTCTGACACCGCAGTGTGATAGAACACCAAAAATTAAAAAAGACACGTGTCTCGCCGTTTTTCCCTATCTCATCAACTTTCGCGGTTATAGGCCCCCAAAGCTTTGAGGCTTTGGTGTAGAAAGGGTCATTTAGTCAGGACTATATCTTCCAAGCCGTTAGGAAATTTGAATTTACCTCCCACATCGATCTGGTTTCCGACATTAAGGGCCAACTAAAAATTCATTCGGGAGCAAAGTTCTCCAATTCTTATTCAATTTCTTATGTATGCCCTACATTATTTATGTTGGCTTCCGGAAATGGATAACTCAAGTATTCCATCAATCAAGAAAAATTTTAATTTCCGTCTATCTACATAAGGATAGAGTTTGATGCATTTTTCACTTTGCTATTGATTTGACCCTTGGAATATCTGATGTTATTTATTCCACAGTCACAGTCAACCCGTTTCATCCCCTGTAAAAATTTGTGTACATTGAAAAAGCGTAAAGTCAATGCTGGTCTAATTGAAGTCAATTAGAAAACATTTGTTTTGTCAGTGCAACCACTTAAAGGCAAATTATAGTGTATGTATGTACAAACATACAAACGTATGTACGTACATATGTGACACACTCGCACACATAATTGCCGATAAATGTACAGGTTGAAAAGGGTACAACGATTGTCACGACAAAAATTTTCTAAACGATAATAACCCTGTAACCCGATAGGGCCCTATGCTTCTCAAGAAGTTAAGCGGAAAGAAGAAGAATCCGATGAATGCGAAAATTAAACAAGTAAAAAAGTATCAGTCGGCTTTGCCGACAGAGATATACCCTCAGCCTGTGCAAGTTGAAACACTTTTTTCACAAAAAACTTATGTATTTAGGGGGTTTCAAAATTTTGGTCGTATGAACCGACAAAAATGTTGATTAGGATTAAAGTTCAAAATTTTTGCGGAAAAGGTACTTAAAGGAATGGACCGACATAGACCATGGTTTTTACATAGGGGGTTTTTACACCCTTCGGGCTGTTTTCTCAAGAAGTATGGACTTGCCCCTGAAACAACTTTTACCATCATAATTGAGGCAGCGAATGTTAGTTGCTTCAACAAAAATCAAAGTGATTCAATAGCAGGTCTTAAAGTGAACTTATCCAAAATTTTGTGTGGGAGGGATGGAGTGGACAAATATAGTCCATATTCGAACCTCATCTATATCTGGTAGATATTATGAGAATGTGTAAAGTGTGGACAAAGTCGGTCACTCCCATCAAGAGTTATCGTGCGCACAATTTTTCGGAATATTTTTGAACTTTTGTGGGGGAAGTACCTGAAGGAATTTACCGATTTGGATTATCTTCGAACATATGTTTGGACAGAATATTACGAAGGCCAAATTTTGGACCGAATCGGCAGATCCGTTCGAGAGTTATCTTGCGCTCCAACCACTACACACGGTGTCATAGGGTTTTTTGTAACTTTCAGGCTATTTTCTCAGGAAGTAGGGACTTGCCCCTAATGAAACTTACAGCGTCGTATAGAGGACAGCGAATACAACTTGCGTAAACAAAAATCAAAGCGATTCGGTCCTAAACTGAACTTTTCCGAAATTTTGTGTGGGAGGTACCCGAAGGAGTGGACCGATTGAGTCCATATTGAAACCTCATCTAAGTTTGGTAGAAATTACACGATGTGCAAAGTATGGACTAAATCGGTTATTCCCTTCGAGAGTTATCGTGCGCACAAGTTTTGCGACAATTTTTGAACATTTGTGGGGGAGGTACCTGAAGGAGTTGACCTATATGGCCCATCTTCGAACTCAAATCGAATCTGGACAAAATATTTCGATACCCAAAATTTGAACCGAATCGATTGATCCGTTCGTGAGTTATCGTGCGTTCCAGCCTGCCAGACAGACAGACGGACGGACATTGCTAGATCTACTCAAAATTGTCTGAAACGGATATCGTACAAACATACTTGGGGTCTAAAACCATTATTTCGATGAGGCACATTTTTGGTCGTATCAAAGTGTAAATACTAGGGTTATGACTTTTTGACATTTTTTCTCAAAAATGATTTCCTGTAGCAGGGATAAATGAACTTTTGCCTATTAATCACTACGCTATCGTTTATTCCATTGAAATATAAAAAAAGTTCACGCACAAATCGATTTTAAAAACATAATTTTTTGAAAAAATTTATGAAATGAAATATAAAAAAGTTCACTCACAAATCGATTTTAAAAATATAATTTGTTGAAAAAATGTATGAAATGAAAAAAAAAATTGTTTTTTTTTTTCAAAAATTATTTTTTGTTGCACGAATGAATAAATATATGCCTACTAATAACTATAATAACGTTTATTCCATTCAAATATTGAAAAAGTTCATGCACAAACCACTTTGAAAAAATTTTAAATTTTTTGTTTTTTGTTAAAAAATTATATCTTTGAATAAAAACGTTTACGACTTTTTAACGATTTTCAGAATTGTAGAAAATTTGTGAGAAATAAATGTTATGCCACTTTAATTATCTCATATGGCTTTAAAGTTTATTTTCAATTGTATATCTGCTTACAGTGACTTCAAAAAATTGCACATAATTTTGATAAATTCGAATTTTAAAATCATTTTGTGCGTGAGGTTTTTTCACCGAATCACCTTATAATTAAGATTTTATGTAATCTTATGACAAAACTCATCACGCTATGATACAGGGATATGAGGTTGTAAAAAAGTCATAACCCTAGTAAATACCCTCTTTAGCCTAAAGGCTGAGGGTTTAAAAAAGAATACCGAGCATAGTGGACCTAAATGCGCATAAAATTCTTAGTTCCTAATTTATTAAGGCAGAAGCAGCATTTCCTACAAAATGAATGCTTTGTTCGGAACCAGAATGTCTTCTAGTGGTATACATTTCCAAAACGATGTGGACTTGGATTTAAACTGAGTTTAATGCCATTTTTAGGTGATATCCCAATGGCATGACGAACACCGTCTACACAAATTCTTAATTTATTACAATTTTCAATTTTGGCCAAGCCACATTTATTTGCATTGCACTATGCATATTAGCTGAAATGGCAATCTGTGGCATTTATAAATCAAAATACAGCTATTTCGCTATCCACTACTATGGGTTAACCAGGAACAGCTATACACAATAAAGAAATTACATTCTTAACTTGAGCATTATTATACACAATATCGTTCACACTAACAACGTTGTACCGTCTATGGTAGAACCGCATCCCCATCGAGAAATAACAATCCTTCATAAAAAGTAGAATTAAGTTCAACCACAATATCTGTGCCATCCGTTTTGCCCAAGAATTTCAGTGACCCGATACAAGAACCTGATTGTAGTTCCAAAAAACTGCGTGTTTAGTAATCAAACCCAAATTGTTGCAGTTTTAAAAGCACACCCCGATGTCAGACGGAGACACAGGCTATAGAAAAGTTAGTCCTAAAGCTATAGTTCCTTGACTTTTGTTGAGATCCGAAACGACATATCGCACATTTACTCAAAGAGTGGCATAACTCAAAAAATGCGTCTTCTGAGTTAGCAATTTCTATTGTTTCTACTATTTCTACTTTATCTTGTGTCCAATTTTCATGCTGATATCTCTAAAACTCGACGAGTAACAGCTCATTTATTACGAGTTTCGCATAATTTAACACAAACGTTTTTTGATTTTATGAAGCACTAAAACACTTCAAATCATACTTGATCTTGCACAGAAATTTAGCACTGATATCTGGCTAGCTGTTTACAAAATATGGTTTAAGTAGTTGTTTTAGTTTTTGTGTAATAATATTTTTAAGTTGGGAAGTCAAAATTCAATCGCCAACTTAAAACGCGTTTTTCTCGAAACTTGATTTTTTGAAATGTGTCATTCTTTGAGTAAATGAGCGATATGATGAAAAGGCTGTTAGGGCATGTATAGTTGAAAGACCCACCCTAAAACCAAATTGGTTATCTATCCTTTAACACCATTTTTTTCTTTCACAATTAGATTGATCCCTTCAAAGATGAAGGATTCAAACAGTTTCCCAACTTCAATTATTACGGTATTTTAACCCACTGCAAACTATTAAAAGCATTGTTGTTGTTTCAGTCGTATCCTAGATCGAAAAAAAGTAAAACATAATAAACAAGTGAAAAAGTATCAGACGGCTTTGCCGACAGAGATATACCCCAGCCTGTGCAAATTGAAACACTTTTTTCACAAAAAACTTATGTATTTAGGGGCTTTCAAAATCTTGGTTGTATGAACCGACAAAAATTTTGATTAGGATAAAAGTTCAAAAATTTTGCGGAAAAGGTACTTAAAGGAATGGACCGACATAAACCAATGGGGGTGCCATAGGGGGTTTTTACAATCTTTGGGCTTTTTTCTCAAGAAGTATGGACTTGCCCCTGAAACAACTTTTACCATCGTAATTGAGGCAGAAAATGTAAGTTGCTTCAACAAAAATCAAAGTGATTCAATAGCAGGTCTTAAAGTGAACTTATCCAAAATTTTGAGTGGGAGGTACCAGATGGAGTGGACAAATATAGTCCATATTCGAACCTGATCTATATCTGGTAGATATTATGAGAATGTGTAAAGTATGGACCACAATTTTTCCGAACATTTTTGAACTTTTGTGGGATAGGTACCTGAAGGAGTGGACCGATATGGCTTATCTACGAACTTAAACTAAGTTTGGAAACAATATTACGAAGGCCAAATTTTGACCGGAATCGGCATATCGGTTCGAGAATTATCTTGCGCTTCCACAGATAAACATGGTGTCATAGGGTTTGGTTTTCAACTTTCAGGCTATTTTTTCAGGAAGTATGGACTTGTACCTTCGTATAGGGGACAGTGAATACAAGATGTTACAACAAAAACCAAGGCGATTCGAGAGCAGGTCCTAAACTGAACCTTTCCGAAATTTTGTGTGGGAGGTACTCGACGGAGTTTACCGATTGAGTCCATATTGGAACCTCATCTAAGTCTGGTAGAAATTTCATAATGTGCAAAGTATGGACCAAATGGGTAACTCCCTTTAAGAGTAATCGTACGCACAAATTTTCCGAACATTTTCGAACTTTTGTGGGGAAGGTACCGGAAGGAGTGGACCGATATAATCCATCTTTGAACTTGAACTAAGTTTGGCCAAAATATTACGAAAGTCAAATTTTGGACCAAATCGGCAGATCCGTTCGAGAGTTATCTTGCGCTCCAACCACTACACACGGTGTCATAGGGTTTTTTTTGTAACTTTCAGGCTATTTTCTCAGGAAGTATGGACTTGACCCTAATGAAACTTACAGCGTCGTATAGAGGACAGCGAATACAGCTTGCGTAAACAAAAATCAAAGCTATTCGAGACCAGGTCCTAAACTGAACTTTTCCGAAATTTTGTGTGGGAGGTACCCGAAGGAGTGGACCGATTGAGTCCATATTAGAACTTCATTTAAGTTTGGTAGAAATTACACGATGTGCAAAGTATGGACCAAATCGGTTATTCCCTTTAAGAGTTATCGTGCGTACAAGTTTTGCGACAATTTTTGAACATTTGTGGGGGAGATACAGTGCTGCTCAAAACATTTGCAACTGGAATGACTAGTTCATATTTTATATAGTTCTGAGGAAGTTTGTGGATTTGAAATGCAAATATTTTTGTAGATTGATAGTTTATTGAATCCTTTTTAAAGATTTAAAAATTAATTTGCAAACATTTCACTTATTTTACAAAAAATATACAAAACAAAGCTCGAACTCACTTTTGGTTCTGCTCAAAACATTTGCAACTGAGAAAATTTTATTCAAAATCTGAAGAAATTATTTTTGTTTTGATAATATATTGAGAATCAAACATTTTATTTATTATCTGGAGACATCGTAAGAGAAACAGTTAACTAAATAAATTAATATATCCTTTGGAATCTTGTGCTCTAAGGATAATTGTCAAATACCAAGGTTTTATACGATTTTTAATAGTCTACAGTCCAGATTGGAGTACCGGAACCTCCTATATGAATTTAGATTACTATACCTGATTGGGTTCGATAAGAACCTAAGCATATTTTCAAAAATTACTAGTTCTACGTGATTATATACACGTTTAGATGCGGTATTATGCCAAATCATTCTGTTATACGACATTTCTGGCGTGTACATGGTGAGATTTTGACATGCTACCTGTCAGGTTATTTCTTGGATCTGATAAATATCAAGACCTCATGTATCCTATAACATTCCTGTCCATAAAAATACCTCCTGAGCAATGTAAAACACCTTCAACATTTTGGGTCAACTTTTTCGTATAAGGGGACAAATTCTATTATCTTTCGTTCTAGTGATCAATCATATTTTTTCAAGTAATATAACTTAAATATTGATTTATATCGAGGAGAAGTACTAGGTTTTACTACTCCAAAAACATAATCACACATTTTTTGCATAATTTCTATGAAAAATTCCACTTTTCCTGGAAATTACTGTTTTCCCAAAATTTGCCTATTTTGGTATACCGGTGTCCCTGGTATGTATCGGAGGTGTTTTCATAGATTTATCGGTGTCAAGTCTTTTTTTAACATCTGTTGATGGCCTCTGAGAGATCTGCTTAATAATTCGTATAATTATTTGATCATCCCCTGCAGTAGATGTTGTTGTCCTTGCATCTCCTTCCCATCTTATGGAGATTTTAGATCTTTTTACGCGGTATCCAGCTCTGTTTTACATATTGTGATGTTCCTATGTTTATTTTTGGACCTCGTCGAATCCACAATTTTCAAAAATTACCATTTTAGCAAATCGTAGATAAAAATTTCTGGCCATAATTTAAGTTTTTCTTAAAAAATTAGACATGTCTTGTTTTCGGCATACTTGTCTATCAAAAGTAAACATATGTGGGATAAAATGTACTCCTCATGAAAGCTTTTTGTCCCCTTCTTATGATTAAAAACAATTTGATGCCAATCAACACAAAAAAATTGTCAAAAATTAACTAATAGATATTCGTACCACGGAGTTGCAAATGTTTTGAGCAGGCTAAAACATGTGTTCCTACGATATTTCACACATTCTTTAAACATAAGTGTTCATAACTGAATAATCCTTTTTAAATCTTGAAAATATGGTCAACAAAAAATCAAATAACAAAAACAAACATATTTTAAAACTCAAAATGTCCCTAAAAATAGACTGAATTTGATATAGGCATCTGAGTTGCAAATGTTTTGAGCAGCACTGTACCTGAAGGAGTGGACCTATATGGCCCATCTTCGAACTTAAATCGAATCTGGACAAAATATTTCGATACCCAAAATTTGAACCGTATCAATTGATCCGTTCGAGAGTTATCGTGCGCACCAGCCAGCCAGACAGACAGACAGACGGACGGACATTGCTAGATCTACTCAAAATTGTCTGAAACCATTATTTCGATGAGGCACATTTTTGGTAGTATCAAAGTGTAAATACCCTCTTTAGCCTAAAGGCTGAGGGTATAAAAAGAATAATATTAAAATCCTATCTTTCCAATTACAATATGACATTTTCTTCCTTCCCTTTTTTTAACAAATGACAATTTTCCCGATTGTTCAAGAAAAGTTCTCATAATTCTGGTAAAAGTAGTAATTTGTGGCCAACGAAGTGAGACAATACCAAAAGTACACCTTTTGTCAAGTGCACGATGATGGCAAAATGATTGTATTTGTTGTTGACCAGCCGTTTCTCTGGCTGTCTGGTTGAATGGCTTATAGGAAAAAATAGGGTTTGCGTGTTGCAATGACATTGTACATTATAATTTGTACAAATCATGAGATTCAACACGCAAATTATTAGTCTACCTTAATGCAGCAAAAAAAAAATATTTATCTATATAAAGCATTCAGAAAATAGGACAAAAAAGTAAGAGAATAAAAATAGCATTACGTTGATGTAGCCATCCGTAGTTGATGGCGATTCAAAGCAAAAATCTGTAGTTTGGTTGCAACTTCATCTTCTTGGCAATAAAAGCACATAGCTTTAGTAAATTTACAAGATTTTTGTATACATAGATTGTATGATTATCTATGAGCGATGATGAGTAGTTCAATTAGCAACTCATTGTAAATTTGTTAAAAGTTAAAGGCAAGGCGAAGTCATTTTAAACCAGAAACGCAAAATTGAAATGAAGCAGCAGACAAGGCACTGAAATGAAGTTGGTTGAATCCCGAAGTGTTAAAACTCAGTGAGACATAAAATGTTGAATTGCCTTGCTATTTATAGTTAGTATATTTTGGATTTAAACCATGGTTCTGGAGAAGAAGTTTTCATCACCGTTGTTAACAAGATACACGGAGGAAAAAATGCAGCAAACAAATAATATGTTTGGGCGCAAACAAATAATATGTTTGCATCCAAACGTATTATTTGTTTGCTGCATTTTTTTCTCCGTGTCTAACCAAATGTCTGTTTCTAGATATAACAAGTTGTAAAGAATCAAGCTTTATTGTACCCTACACTACATTGAGTATTTGGTATCACACAGCAACACTCTTGCATAGTAATACTACCATGTGGCATTGTGGATATAGTGTCGAACGCTTTTTGGGAGTCTCTCAACGTCCGATATAATGTAATTCATAGTTATATAAATTGTTATATGACGATTCTTATAGTATTTCCAGAAAAGAATAATTTTGTCGAGAACCAGTTTGCTGCTTTTTACCTCTGGAGTAATCGCTGAAAATATTCTGTGATTTAAAATTTGCACAATATTTTTATTTGACATGCTCAAAAGGTTTATGCCCCTATAATTCGAGCATTGATAATTACACTGTGCGACAACAAAAAATGATGGGAAAAACTGAGCAGATTATGAAAGTAGAGCTAAAAATATGAGACACGTGATCGGCGTTTTTCACCTTGACATCGGAAAGTAACCAAAGTAAGCGGGACAAGTTCCGCCCATTTCTTGTTTTTCCGAAATATTCGATTTAAGATATCTTGGAATCCGTGCATTTTAGGCATATAGTGTCTTTGGCAACTTTAAAGACAAGAGTATGGGGAATATTTGTGTTAAAAACTTTAACCCTCATGCTGTTCATTAAAAAGGTATTTTTGGTCCTTTTTTCGAAAATTGTTCAAAATCTCCTTTAAAATGCGATCGTATCAAATCAAAATATTTCAAAAAATGTTTAGTCATAAAATTACACCAAATCTGTAAATCGATTCTAATCGCCAGAAATCTTTAAAAAGGAAAAACACGTTTTAGGGTTAAAGTCGGACTTCATCTGAGTTTATTCAAAATTGTCCAACAAAACATAATTTTAGAGGGATGATGTCAAAGACGAAAATATTTCTCGTCAAATTTCACTATAGGTCACCAAAGAAATGAAGACTTTATTTGCATAACGCATCATGAAAATATCAGTATCAATTTTGCTGAAAAAAACGCGAAAATATTTACCAATTTTTCCAAGATAAAAATTTCCCTATTTTTTTTTTTTTTTGTGTTGATACATGAAAGTAATATGAAACTTGATTCTAGGTGAAAAAGGTCAAAACTTTGGATCTCCTAATATTTTGTCAACATTTAGTTTAACTTCTTAAATGGCCCATATTGGTCCTCCCTAAGGGTACCTCCCCACAAAAGTTCAACATTTGTGTCTTAGTGCAGTTAATTCCTAATCCACATTTTTGTTGGCAAGTTCAAATGTCCAAAAAGGACCACAAAATTCAGAAGAGATCTTAAATACATTCGATCTGTCCGTAGGTGTATATATCTGTCGGCAAAGCCGACTGACACTTTTTTACTTGTTTTAGCCCTACTTTCATAATCTGCTCAGTTTTTCCCATAATTTTGAAAAATAAATTGAATTTTGTTGCACAGTGTTATTGTCTGTTTTGACAAATTTATTACAAACCATTCTTTAGGTCCGATGACAATTCCCAGTATTCCTAAAGTTGTCGATGACTGGATGTGGAATAAATTTGCGTTTTCATACCATCAGCATCTACGCTAACGAGGGGTATATTCACTTTCATACGAGCAAAATGTACCTCATTGCAAAAATGGTTTAAGACCCTATATATGTATGTTTGGACAAAATCGGTTTAAGGAAATTTGGAGTCAATTTAGCTATGTCCGTCCGTCTATCTGTCTGGCTAGAGCGGACGATCACTCTGCAACGGATGAACCGAGTTGGTCCAAAATTTGGCCTTCGTAATAGTTTGTCCAAACTTAGTTTATGTTCGAAGATGAGCCAAATCGGTCCACTCCTTCAGATACTTCCCAAAAAAATCAAAACTTTTCGCTAAAATAGTGCGCACCATAACTCTCGAAGGCAGTAGCACATTGTGCTACTTCTACGAGACATAGATCAGGTTCGAATATCGGCTATATTTTTCCATTCTTCGGAAAACTTCGAAAAAGTGCAGTTTAAGAGCTGCTCTCGAATCCCAAGGTTTTTCAAGGTCAAATCCATAGTTCCTGAGCAAATAGCCAGAAAGCGGTAAAAAAACCACAATGGCACCACGTGTAAAGGATGGAGCGCACGTTAAATCTCAAAGGGATCAACCGATTCTGTCCAAATTTTAGATTCGTAATATTTTGTCCAATCTTAATTTGGGTTCGAAATTGGACAATATCGTTCCACATCTTCCGATACCTCCCCCCCAAAGTTAAAATGATACACGCTATATCTATTGAATGGAGCAACCGATTTGGTGCAAACTTTCGACCTCCTAATGTTTAGTCCAAATGTAGTTTAACTTCGAAAATGGTCATCGGTCTTCTCCTTAGGGTACCTCGCCCACAAAAGTTCAACATTTTTGTTTAAATGCAGTTTAGGATCTGTTTGAAGGGCCTTTGGAAAATTATACCGATACTACTCCTTGTGTTCCTGTTTACAGCAAAATAAGGTTTTGAGTTTAAGTGCAAATATACATATATTTGTCGGCAAGTTCGTACGTCCAAAAAGCGCCACCAAATCTAAAAATCCCCCAATACGTACTTGTTGGGGAAAAGAATTTTATTGCGTAGCCGGTATTCGATTCAATATTGTCCATAGATGAAAGTTCCAATGCACGCCGGCTAATGGTATAGCTCTGTCGGCAAAGCCGACTAAACCTCTTGTTTTCACTTATCGATTGGTACCTCACGGTGCTCTTGAACCAACTTTAAGTGGAAGGTGCTTAAACCTGGAATGTTTTTGCGGATTCTGAAACTACAATGTTCATAGATGAGAAAAATCAAAAAAAAACTAAAAAAATCGTCGGAGCGTGTTTTGGATAAATCGCGATTCAAGTTGATATTTTTAGGGGTTTTTTTTTAAGTTTTCACGATGTCGCTTGGAAACCACAAGTCCTATCAAAATGTCACTAAAGAAAATGTTGTAACTATGAAAATTCCTTACAAGATTGATCTTTATGATATTTTCGTAGCTTTTACCATTTGCGACATATAAAAGTTTAAATTGGGACAATGCACTAACTGTATCGCCTCCTTATATAACAATGTAATGCAGGGTTTACGTGAAAACCGCTTTCACCTGGAAGTTTTTGCTGATTTTGAAACAGCAACGTTCATAGATGAGAAAAATTTAAAAAGAAGAAAAAATCGCTGGAGGGATTTTTAAATAAATTGCGGTCAAAGTTCACATTTTTAGGTTTTCAGGATTTTGCTTGGAAACGGAAAGTCCTATCTAAATGGGATCAAAAAAATGAGGTAGCAGTGAAAATTCTCTACAACATTTTCTTTGGTCTAATTTCGATAAGACTTTGGGTTGTGTTTAAAACTTCAGTCACCTTAAGCCATGGTAGGTACATAAACATTTTAATTTATATCCTATGGAAGTATCAGTAACAGCTTGCCACCAACAAATATTAAGCTTGGTAAGAAATAGGAAATCCTTCGGAAATAATATATGTATTTATGAGATATCATAAGCAATGTGCCTAATTATTCTATTACAAATCCAACAAGCACAACCTACCGGAATAAAGTCCTCAGTTCACTTGTATGGGGCTTTTGTATCTTTTTCTAGAGAAGAATGGGCCTTACTGGAATAAAATTATACCGATGTAATATGGTCCACAAAAGCTAGCAGCAAAAACTCGTTTTAAACTGTACATAGCCGTAAAAACTTTTAATTCTGGTACAGTACAAAAGTTGAACTTTTGTGAGTAAAATATACATACAAAAAACAAGTGAGCCAAGGCTATAGTCGGGTCGGGGCCGGCTATGTGATACCCTACACCACTACGTCTGGGCATAAGCTTTTGAATGGTAAAATTTATAATATTAAAATTGGGATAGCTTAGCGCTTTTGCTCTGAATGTCTTCATTATTACAGGTCAATTTTGTTGAAACGCATTTAAGTACATCGTCAGAAAAACTTAAATAAAACAACAATTGAAACAATTTTTTCACAAACAACGTATGTATTTAGGGGTTTTTAAAAATTTCGGTCGTTTGAATCGACAAAAATGTTGAATAGGATTAACAGCGTGTTTTTATACCCTCAGCCTTTAGGCTATGAAGGGTATATACACTTTCATACGGGCAAAATGTGCCTCATCGAAATAATGGTTTTAGACCCCAAGTATGTTTGGACGAAATGTGTTTCAGACGATTTGGAGTCGATTGAGCAATGTCCGTCCGTCTGTCTGTCTGTCTGGCTGGCTGGAGCGCACGATAACTCTCGAAGGGATGAACCGATTCGGATCAAATTTTGGCTTTCGTAATATTTTGTCAAAACTTAGTTTTAGTTCGAAGATGAGCTATATCGGTCCACTCCTTCCGGTACCTCCCCCACAAAAGTTCGAAAATGTTCGGAAAATTTGTACGCACGATAACTCTTGAAGGGTGTAACCGATTTGGTCCATACTTTGCCCATTGTGGAGCGTGTACCAGACTTAGATCAGGTTTTAATATGGACTCAATCGGTCCACTCCGTCGGGTACCTCCCACACAAAATTTTGGAAAAGTTCGGTTTAGGAACATCTCTCGAATCGCTTTGATTTTTGCTTTAGCAATTTGTATTCACTGCCCTCCATACGACGGTATAAGTTTCATCAGGGGCAAGTCCATACTTCCTGAGAAAATAGCCTGAAAGTTGCAAAAAACCCCTATGACACCGTGTGAGGAGGTTGGAGGGCAAAATAACTCTCGAACAGGTCTGCCGATTCGGTCCAAAGTTTGGCCTTAGTAATATTTTGTCCAAACATAGTTTAAGTTCGAAGATAAACCATATCGGTCCACTCCTTCAGGTACCTCCCCCAAAAAAGTTCAAAAATGTTCGGAAAAATTGTGCGTACGATAGCTCTTGAAGAGAGTGGCCGAATTGGTCCATACTTTACACATCCTAATATATCTACCAGATATAGATCAGGTTCAAATATGGACTATATTTGTCCACTCCATCCGGTACCTCCCACTCAAAATTTCGGATACATGTTCACTTTAAGACCTGCCTTCGAATCACTTTGATTTTTGTTGAAGCAACTTGCATTCGCTGCCTCAATTGCGATGGTAAAAGTTGTTTCAGGGGCAAGTTCATACTTCTTGAGCAAACATACCTGAAGTTCTAAAAAACCCCTATGGTACCATATATAGTGGCTGGAGATGCATTCTTTTTAGTATCTCCTCCGCAAAACTTTTGATATTAAATCCTAATCAACATTTTTGTCAGTTCAAACGCCCAAGATTCTTAAAACTCCCTACATACATGCGTTTTTTGGAAAAAAAATTGTTTCAATATACACAGGCTGAGGGTATATCTCTGTCGGCAAAGCCGACTGATACTTTTTATACCCTCAGCATTTATGCTAACGAGGGTATATACACTTTCATACGGGCAAAATGTGCCTCATCCAAATAATGGTTTTAGACCCCAAGTATGTTTGAACGAAATGTGTTTCAGACAATTTGGAGTCGATTGAGCAATGTCCGTCCGTCTGTCTGTCTGTCTGGCTGGAGCGCACGATAACTCTCGAACGGATGAACCGATTCGGTTCAAATTTGGCTTTCGTAATATTTTGCCCAAACTTAGTTTAAGTTCGAAGATGAGCTATATCGGTCCACTCCTTCCGGTACCTCCCCCACAAAAGTTCGAAAATGTTCGGAAAATTTGTGCGCACGATAACTCTTGAAGGGAGTAACCGATTTGGTCCATACTTTGCCCATCGTGGAGCGTGAACCAGACTTAGATCAGGTTTTAATATGGACTCAATCGGTCCACTCCGTCGGGTACCTCCCACACAAAAATTTGGAAAAGTTCAGTTTAGGACCATCTCTCGCTTTGATTTTTGCTTTAGCAACTTGTATTCACTGCCCTCCATGCGACGATATAAGTTTCATCAGGGGCAAGTCCATACTTCCTGAGAAAATAGCCTAAAAGTTGCAAAAAACCCCTATGACACCGTGTGAGGAGGTTGGAGGGCAAAATAACTCTCGAACGGATCTGCCGATTCGGTCCAACATTTGGCCTAAGTAATATTTTGTTCAAACATAGTTTAAGTTTGAAGATACGCCATATCGGTCCACTCCTTCAGGTAACTCCCCCACAAAAGTTCAAAAATGTTCGAAAAAATTGTGCGTACGACAACTCTTGAAGAGAGTGACCGAATTGGGCCATACTTTACACATCCTAATATATCTACCAGATATAGATCAGGTTCAAATATGGACTATATTTGTCCACTCCATCCGGTACCTCCCACACAAAATTTCGGATACATGTTCACTTTAAGACCTGCTTTCGAATCACTTTGATTTTTGTTGAAGCATCTTGCATTCGCTGCCTCAATTGCGATGGTAAAAGTTGTTTCAGGGGCAAGTCAATACTTCTTGAGCAAACATCCCTGAAGTTGTAAAAAACCCCTATGGTACCATATGTAGTGGCTGGAGATCCATTATTTTTAGTATTTCCTCCGCAAAACTTTTGATCTTTTTTGTCACTTCAAACGCCCAAAATTTTTAAAACTCCCTAAATACATGCGTTTTTTTGTGAAAAAATTGTTTCAATATACACAGGCTGAGGGTATATCTCTGTCGGCAAAGCCGACTGATACTTTTTTACTTGATCAGACAAAAATTTAGATTTTTTCAATCCGCTAAATTTTTTGGATTTTATGTTGTTTTGGAGATTGTTTTGTTTCCCCAAGCTTATTTTTGCATCATAAGATAATCGGGACCAATCGGGACCTTTGTTCAAGTCATTTTGTATTAACAGCATAAAGCAATTCTTACCGTATACCCCCTCCAGAGGGGAAAGGGGGAGAATGTTACGCTCGTGGTTTCTTAAAACACTCTTCGCAGCACCACAAAGCTGTAACCGGCGCATTGGATTGATTTTTACACTTTAAATATTTTTGGCCACTTTCTCCATACAAGTGGATCCACTGTGCAATGTGGGGAGGGTATTTGCCAAAAAGTTTGTAACGCATCGAAATAATGGTCGAAGATCCATACTTATATATACCAAAATGAATGTCTCGACGAGCTGAGTCGATCTGGCTATAAGTGTCCGTCCGTCTGTCCATCTAAACTTTGTAATCACGCTACAGGTCGCAATTTTGATCGGATCGTCACGAAATTTGGAGGCCCCCCCGGAGGAAGAAGCCTATATATTTTGATGATGGTCGGATAATATTCAGGGGTCGGAATGGGCAAAAACTTATTTGGAAAAAAAGGCCAAGGATTTATTTCAAAGCCACTATCTTTTTCTTTAAAAGGTATATCAAAAGCAAAACCTGGCAAGGAAAGTAGAAAATATCCCTTTACAACTACCTATGTAAAGTAGGTTGTCGTAGGTGGTCAAACAACAGAGATATCGCAATAGTCGGTTATGCATCCCATTTTCGTTTTTTTTTTTTTTTTTTTTTGTAATCACGCTACAGGTCGCAATTTTGATCGGATCGTCAGGAATTTGCGAGTTGATGCGGGTACCACAGAGGAAGAAGCCTATTAAGTTTGGTGATGGTTCGATAATATTCAGGAGTCGGAATAAGCAAAAAGCTTATGCGGAGAAAAGTCTACGTTTTTTCTTATGCTAATATCTCCGCTTTTGTTAGCAGTATTCCATAAGGAATATGAAAAGATCTCATTTATATTGGTGCAAAGTAAGTTAGCGTAAGTGGGCAAACAATCGACATATCGCAAAAGTCAGTAATCTATACAATTTTTCAATTTTTTGTAATCACGCTTCAGGTTGGAATTTTGATCGGATAGTCACGACATTTTTGGGCATGAAGGGTAAGAAACCTATTGATTTTGGTGATTGTTGGATAATATTTAGGGGTCGGAATGGGGAAAAACGCATGTGGAGACAAATTCAAAGTTTAATTTTTTGTGAATATATCGGATTCTAGTAGGGGTATTCTAACGGCAAGGCCTGTCAATGGAAGAAGAAAATATTACCTTTACATTGGTGTAAAGCAGGTTGGCGAAGGTGGTCAAACAAGGGAGATACCACAATAGTCGGTAATGCATCCAATTTTTCAATGAAAAGCTTATGCACAGGGGTACTGGTGTAGGGTATCACATGGTCGGCCCCGTCCCGACTATAGCCTTTGCTCACTTATTATTCTATTGACAAATTCAACAAACACAGCCTACCGGAATAAAATCCTCTGTTCACTTGTATGGGGCTTTTGTATCTTTTTCTAGAGAAGAATGGGCTTTACTGGAATAAAATTATACCGGTGTAATATGGTCCACAAAAACTAGCAGCAAAATCTCGTTTTAAACTATACATAGCCGCAAACACTTTTAATTTTTGTATAGTACAAAAGTCAAACTTTTGTGAGTAAAATATAAAAAAATTACCGATTCGGCTCTACTGTAGGTTTATTGTCGCAGTTGTGTTGATCAACTAATTTGTGCAAATAAAAAATTATTTTAAAATTTTCTACTTCAGAAAGATGTTGCTGTGCTTTAAGAAAATAATTTAAGTTATATGTAGGTACCTTCTTTCATCTTCTAATTGAAAATTAATAGGTTCATGCCTACAATTAGTATGTGATGATTTTATGGTTGAATTATCAATCATTTCCTTTCTATTTCATCTTTCTTCCTCTAAAGGTTCAAAATATTTTCATCTGCTTTTTGAATTACCAGATTGGCAAATTGTTTATTTGTTCATTATCGCAATTATTTTGTCATTTTTGCATTTTGTTTATGCTTTCTGTGCATTAAGTCAGAGCCAACAAAACATCAAACCATAGCTATTTGACTGACAATGACTTGAATTACCTAAAACTAACTACAGCTGCTGTGTTGCCACGTTTCATTTTATCTAAAGCTTGTACGGTGTAATTTGCGCAATGAGCGCAAAATAAAATTCAAAGCACAAAACGCGACATACACACACTTCAATTTACACACCCATACAATTGCAAAATGCCATACAATTTTGTTGTGAGGGAGAGAGAGAGAGAGACAAGATTTGCAGAGAAAATATTCTCCATTTAGCATTGAGCGCTCTCTCACTCTCTTTCTTTGATGATTCAATTCGCCGCGATGTGAAATTATGTTTGTGTGCAAAGGGAGACTACATTGCAGCAATTCATTGGATAACGTTTTGTTTGAAGCTCTCTGCTGCAAAACAAAACAAAAACTTTCGCTCGTTTATTTCCTTTACGAAAAAGGTCACAAAACACTCAAATTCAGAAACACCACCCCACAAACAGATATTAGGTTTGTGTGTATGTGTGAGCGTTTATAAATGAAAACATTGCTTTTCAGTTACAACGTTGCCAAATTTCACATGGCAATACTCTTTTTAATATTATTCTGTTTGTTGTGTGCTTGTTTAATGAAGAAAAAATGGTGCGGACTATAGCAAAAACAAAAAAAGCTTAGCTGTTATCAATGGGACTTCATTATTTTTAGCAAATCATAATCTTTATCGCAAATATCTGCTTTATACAGTCCCGCGTATGAGTAACAAAATATTTGCACTTGATGCCACTTGTCGTCATCCATTCGTTATTTTCTTTCTTCTCAACTTGTTTATTTATTTATTGCTTTATAATTATGAGGATAGCCGATAATTATAATGACAATGTGTGAGATGTTGCCTTGAATGGAGTGTGGCGTCCAGCTCATTTAGTTTTAAGGTTCACTCCACATCTGGATGAAAATACATGCATATGTTGATGCCATGACATGACTTCATTGAGGAGACATGTCAATGTCATAATGTGAGGTTCGAAACTGAGGCACTGGCCATATGCGGCAAAAGAATAAGATGAGAAACACTCCTCCTTCATTTGTTGTTGTATCGTTTTCATAGTATTTGTTATTGTTTTTTTTTTTTTAGGTAACATATTCATACACACAGTGGATAAATAAGCAATCGGGGAGATTATTAAAATTTGTTGTGAGATTTCAACTAATTCCAAAAATATTCAGAGTAATAGGTATATTGATGGAATCAATGCCTAGTGATCTGAAAAGTTTATTTTAATAGTAGCATCCCACCTAATATCTAATGACTTTTTATTAAATTTCTAGGTTTATTTTTTATTACAACATAAAGAATTTTCATAAATATTTGTTTATTTATTCAACAAATTTTCGTCTGGAAAATTATCTGATTTGTATATAGGATTAGTGCTCCTAAGGTCGACATGTATCTGCAGTCGGCAGTTTTTTTCAAGAAAAATGAAGTCATTTACGCCATTAAACTTTCAGAAAAATAGGTAGGTATTTGTTTGGATATGTAAAGTACGATATTAAAGAAGTCTTCGCCTTACAAATTGAGTTGTTTGGATGCAGATACTTTAAATCACAACGAATTTAGAATTTATTTTTTAAACACTGTGCATACCTATTTTGTAACACCTTGTTTTATTTATGGATTTTCAAATTTTGTTTCATTTTATGAAAATTCTTGTTGTTGTTTCCAAACCACATGTTTTTTTCGGAGATCTTTGTTGTTGTTTATTTATTATTATGTATTTTATCGTTTTTCTAAGGGTTTTCTATTTCATCAAGTGTTTTTTCACACTAGTGGCATTATTCATTAATTTTTTTTCTTCATGAGGTGCATAGGTATGTATATTTTCTGTGGTATTTTTAAATTATTTTTATTACATTTCAAATTTTTCTTTGCAGTGATATGGCTGTAAAATATACACATAAAAATCTACATCAATATTTGACCATAAGTATCCAAAAACTAAATCTATTAACGTCCCGGTAAGTACTCGTAGGTACGGTACATACATATGTATGTACATTTGAAAATTGTATGTGTCCCAATCTACTAAATTCCGTGTGCCACACGATGCAATGTTTAACAGATTCACATTGAATGTCTTCAGTGTAAGTATCCGGCAAAACAATTTCAGATTATTAAACTACTCAGCGTAAAATTGGAAACATTTCCTCAATATTTCCTCTGTATTTACTTGGCTTAGAATTCCTCGTGAATTGCTTTAAATGGTTTATCTGATATATGTACATATGTATATGTAAAATTCCAAATTCGATCGATATCAAACTGTCTGATCTCCATATGTGGAGAATAAACCGGTACTTTTAAAATGGGGACTCAATTCAAAGAAAATGTATGTCATAGTTATCTATAACAGGAATAGGTGGAATTCTTATCCGTATCTCCGGTAAAACAAAATACCATGGGACCATCAATCATGGCAGATTTGAACATTGCAGACATACATGTTGACTACATGTTAAAGAAAGTAAAGTAAATATGTATCACGGTGCGCCTTAACTAACTTTAAGTGAAAGGTGCTTACACCTGGGAAGTTTTTGCGGATTTTGAAACTACAATGTTCATAAATGAGAAAAATCAAAATAACAAAAAAATCGGAATTAAACAAGTATCAGTATTAGTCAGCTTTGCCGACAAAGAAATACCCTCAGCCTGTGTATATTGAAACAATTTTTTCCCAAAAACGTAAAAATTTTGGATGTATGACCCGACAAAAATGTTGATTAGGATTAAAGATCAAAAGTTTTGCGGAGGAGATACTTAAAGGAATGGATCGACATTGACCATTATGGAAGTGGATCTCCAGCCACTACATATGAGGCGTTCAGAGCACACTTCGACTAACTCCATAAAACAAAAAGTTGAGAAAAGCAATGATGAAATGTATATTGTTTTTTAAAATTCCCCTGATTATATGGATTCAAATATATAATGTAGAATGCATAATAGCAGGTATAGCTTTCATCTAACGGTATATAAAATAAAATAAAAACAATAGTCAACAAACAATCGTTAGTAATGTTGTGGTAATGGTGGAGTTAATCGAAGTGTGCACTGAAAAAAGTAATAAAGTTAGGTCTTGAATTTTTTTATTAACGAAAAACTTAGTTTTTTACACATATATTACAGGTTTTACATAAAAATTAATGTTGGCAGTTCAGTTATAAAACAATATTTGTAATTAATTCATGTTAGCTTTATGTTAGCGTCATTCTTCATTCTTCATGGCTAGGTTTACGACGTTTCCGACGTATGTAATATACGTCAAAAATGTATGTTATATACGTCATAATAAGGCCATCTATGGTTTCAACAAAAGCCGAAAGGACATTGCATGTAAAAATGTACACGTTGCGAGCAGAGCTACATTTGAATGTGGAGTTAATCGAAGTGTGCACTGAAAAAAGTTGCATATTATTCAGTGGTCAATAAAAACTTGTTATTTAAAGGTGCTCATCTTTATTAT
Source organism: Musca autumnalis (assembly GCF_047663935.1). Taxonomy (NCBI): domain Eukaryota; kingdom Metazoa; phylum Arthropoda; class Insecta; order Diptera; family Muscidae; genus Musca; species Musca autumnalis. The sequence continues at coordinate 6,644,707 of NW_027412088.1, read as the reverse complement.
TCAGAAAAGATATTATAATCGTAAATAGATATGGCGATATCAAAGGCTTTGACACTAAAATCTCAAATTTTTCAAAAAGTGGAGTTAGTCGAAGTGTGCACTGAGCGCCTCATATGTTGCCATAGGGGGTTTTTACACCCTTCGGGCTGTTTGCTCAAGAAGTATGGACTTGCCCCTGAAAAATTTTACCATGGTAATTGAGGCAGCGAATGCAAGTTACTTAAACAAAAATCAAAGTGATTCGATTGCAGGTCTTAAAGTGAACTTATCCGAAATTTTGTGTGGGAGGTACCGGATGGAGTGAACAAATATAGTCCATATTTGAAACTGATCTATATCTGGTACATATATTAGGATGAGTAAAGTATGGACTAATTCGGCCACTCCCTTCAAGAGTTACCATACGGAAAAACTTTCCGAACATTTCTGAACTTTAGTGGGTGAGGGACCTGAAGGAGTGGACCGATATGGCTTATCTTCGAACTTAAACTATGTTTGGACAAAATATTACTAAGGCGAAATTTTTGACCGAATCGGCAGATCCGTTCGAGAGTTATCTTGCGCTACAACCACCTATTTTCTTAGGAAGAGTGGACTTGACCCTGATGAAACTTGTACCGTCGTATGGGGGCCAGTGAATACAAGCGGCTGAAACAAAAATCAAAGCGAATAGAGAGCAGGTCCTAAACTGAACTTATCCCAATTGAGTCCATATTGGAACCTCATTTAAGTCTGGTAGACATTTCACGATTTGCAAAGTATGGACCAAATCAGTTACTCCCTTCAATAGTTATCGTACGTACAAATTTCCCGAACATTTGTGCGGGAGGTACCGGAAGGAGTGGACCGATATAACCCATCTTCGAACTTAACCTAAGTTTGGACAAAATATTACGAAATCCAAATTTTGGATCGAATCGGTTGATCCGTTCGAGAGTTATCGTGCGCTCCAGCCAGACAGACAAACGGACGGACATTGCTCAATCGACACCAAATTGTCTAAAACACATTTCGTCCAAACATACTTGGGGTCTAAACCATTATTTCGATGAGACACATTTTGCACGTATGAAAGTGTATATACCCTCGTTAGCATAAATGCTGAGGGTATAAAAATGCACTGACTGTTTTTTAGGTTTTCTTGATTTTGCTTGGAAACTGCAAGTTCTATCGAAATGGGACTGAAGAAAATGTTGTAGCAGTGAAAATGCTCTACAATATTTTCTTGGATAGGGCAGTTTCCAAGCAAAAGCATAAAAACCTAAAAAACAGTCAGTGCATTTTTTTTAATTCCATTCCTACATTTTTGAACTTCTGTATCTAAAATATTTTTAAACCTACGAAAATATCATTAATGTCAATCTTGTAGAGAATTTCCTGCTACAACATTTTCTTTCATCTCATTCCGATAAGACTTGTGGTTTCCAAGTAAACCGTGAAAACCTAAACAAACCCCAAACATGTGAACCTTGACCTCGATTTTTTTTAAAAATCCCTCAATACACTTTATTTATTATGAAGATTATAAGTAGTTTTAAATATATGTATGTCTGACTTCCTTTCCTCATTTGTCACAATACACAGCCAGATTGTCGATAATTTTTTGTAATACAAGTGCATTATCTGCCAGAATAATCCTCTGCATACATTAATATCCTGATGTTCCTATCATCCATTTGTATGTACCCAGTAAAATTTGAAGGAAGGGGTTATATGCGATGACGTGATTTCGTGGCATCTTTTGCATTGGTTCAAAGGAAGTCGTGAAAAATTCGATATTTTCATCAGTATTTTAAGCCTTTCAAAAGAAGTGGTAAAAAATCCGTCCTCATCCCTGGCATCGAACATTTTAGGGTATATACCAACCACCATCGAGTTCATCATGCAGGTCATTGATATATAACGCAAATAATGTAGGGAATAATAGGCATCCTAGTTTCACTCCATACCATAGGTACGATCAATTTTGTATTTGTGTAGACTTTCTCTCTCGTACTCTATCAAATACAGCAAATCGAAAAAATTCCTGTTAGATTAACATTTACTATTGAAACAAAATTGAATATAGCTCTGTTCCTTTACGTGCAAGAATCTTCAAGTTTTACCACATTTTACTCGAAAAGTGTTTCTTTCCTTGATGTAAAGTAAAGGAATATACATTGTATGTATGTACATACATATATATGCATGGTCTGTTCCTTTACTTTTAAAAATTGTCTGTTGATGAATATCTTTTGCGGAACCCTAAGATTGGTAGGTATTTGTTGAGGGTTTCGTTTCTTTTTATCCATTCCGAAATACTATTATTTATCGTACCATCTTTTATTTTGCTATACAATTCATAAATGCAATACTTCTAGGGTCGTTTTTTTCTCTTTTTATGAATCCGGAATTTTATATTAGACCAAAATATTTCGAAGTCATCATAAACGTTGAATATGTTGTGTATGTCTCACACAGTGAAATGAAACCATCATTTGTGGTGTGAATAAAGAATTCGTATGGGATTATATCCACACCTGGCACTATTTGTTCTTTGAGGTTTATAAGAAGGTTCCTTATTTCCCAGCTTAGTATGAGAGAGGGACTCCCAACCAATGTTAAGTTCTTGATTTGCAACTAGCCTGCCACTTCCCAGTGGTGTCGTCGCCACTTTCCGATCTTGCAAGTCTTGACTTATTTTAGAAACAAAACATAATTAAGTGGTTAAAGTTGATACGTACCAAACAGGGAATGCTTTGGCCAACACAAGTTCTGACACTTTCGCATCGGTCACGTTCTGATGTTCACTCATGATTTGATTCAAGAATTGCATTTTTATCAGACATTTTTTTATTATCTTGCCTAAAATATCGTAGAGCTATAGGAAACTTTGCTTACTACAGCCAAATTATATTTGCGGGGAGTAAAACTTGAATAAGAAGCATTGAAGTACTCTCAGATGTGAGTTACGTCATTATTTTCCTTGACACAGCAGGTAGCTTTCCCATCGTCAACCCAAACCACAACATGTCTTTGAGTCAGCCAAACTACCTACCCACATCACCTTTCGTATATGGCTTCATTTTCATTGCAGTTGCCTGTTTTGTGTTGTGCATTTTTGATTTATGCTCATATTATGAAAACATGCTTCGTTTCAGATGCCCCCCATAAATCAATTCTTTTTTTGAACAACACAAACATTTTTCATTAAAGCCATTTTTAATCGATAAAAGAATACAGAAAAAACTGCCGCACGTCAAGATAGACGGACAGAAGATGACAAAATTAAAAATGGAGAAACTGAAAAAAGTACACACATGCCCATTCATACGAAGGAAGCATTGTCGGCACAGACATCAAAATGCCGTCGCTAACCAACGAGCCAATCGACATTGCCAAGCGCAAGTCAACTTCCACGTTGGACAGCCAACGCCAAACTAAACATTCGACGAACGTACTGTACTTACTTTTGACCAGAAATAACTCAAATGTGCTCTGTGAGTAAACGAGGGAGAAACTTGTTGTCGCCACAAAATCAAACACGAGAGATAAATAGCCGAATAGCAAGCAAGAAAAAAACAGCACCACCCCTGTTTGAGGTGGTGAGATTGTTGTTTGGTAAGAAGACAACTTGATTCATTCTGCTGATTGGCTTTTGTGTTCGTAAGACATACGAATATTAACGAAATAAAACGACCGAAGTTTCGATCAGCCAATGAGAGGCTAGATAGTTGATAGGTGGGATTTAAGAGTAGAATGAGAAATCAATTGGGGAGGGTTTTTGTTGTGTATTTTGGGTGTGTTGGCAGCAGTTACAAAAATGTTCTTTGAAATTCGAATAATATAAAAAGGGGGTGAAGAGACAAGAGATACACACACAATTGATAAAGCCAACAAATAAGGAAAATAACGAAAAACAAGAAAAATTTAAAAAACTGGCATTTAGTGGTGTATGTATGTGGGCATTTTAAACGTTACGTCAAATGCATTTTCTGTATAACAAAAATCTAATAAAATTTTGTGTAGTTCAAAATCTGTATTATTAATACAAAATTTAATATGCAGATATTGCCCATGTTTTTATACCCTCAGCATTTATGCTAACGAGGGTATATACACTTTCATACGGGCAAAATGTACCTCATCGAAATAATGGTTTTAGACCCCAAGTACCTATATTTGGACGAAATGTGTTTCAGACAATTTGGAGTCGATTGAGCAATGTTCGTCCGTCTCTGTCTGTCTGTTTGGCTGGCTGGAGCGCACGATAACTCTCGAATGGATCAACCGATTCGGTCCAAAATTTGACTTTCGTAATATTTTGCCCAAACTTAGTTTAAGTTCGAAGATGGGCTATATCGGTCCACTCCTTCCGGTACCTCTCCCACAAAAGTTCGAACATGTTCGAACTTGTATTCATTGCCCCCCATACGACGGTACAAGTTTCATCAGGGGCAAGTCCATACTTCCTGAGAAAATAGCCTGAAAGATGCAAAAAGCCCCTATAACACCGTGATCGAACGGATCTGCCGATTCGGCCCAAAATTTGGCCTTCGTAATATTTTGTCCAAAGCATTCGCTACCTCCATTACGACGGTAAAAGTTTTTTTCAGGGGCAAGTCCATATTTCTTAGGAAAACAACCCGAAAGATGTAAAAAATTCCTATGTCACCATATGTGTCTGTCAGAGAGAACGATAACTCTCGAACTGTTCAACGGATTTGGTCCAACATGTGGTCTTCGTCATATTATATCCAAACTTAGTTTCATGAGGCAATACCGGTCCACAACTTCCGGTACTTCTCCCCAATATTTAAAAAAATTCACTAAAATGCTAGGACGATATCACTTGAATGGGGCAACCAATTTGGTCCAAACTTTGGATCTTCTAATATTTTGTCAAAATTTAGTTTAATTTCTAAAATTCCCATATCGGTCCTCCCTAAGGGTACCTCCCCCACAAAGGTTCAACATTTGTGTCTTAGTGCAGTTAGTTCCTAATCCACATTTTTGTCGGCAATTTCAAATGTCCAAAAAGGGCCCCCACAAAGGTTCAACATTTGTGTCTTGGTGCAGTTAATTCCTAATCCACATTTATTCGCAAGTTCAAATGTCCAAAAAGGGCCCCAAAATTCTGAAGAGTCCTTAAATACACGCAGAGAAAATATATTTTTCGCTTTTGTTGGAACAAAAATATCTGTTTTGGTTCCAAAAATGTATTTGTTTTGTTCAAACATTGCAATCCAAATCCAAAAATACTATCTTTTGTTCCAAACATAGAAAACAAAACCAAAAACAACAACAAATTGCGCAATATTGTAAAAATCGTTAACAATACCGATTGTAGGAACTATCATAATCTAATTTTGTTTACAAAAAGTATTGTCAACCCAGATACACTTTTCACATAACTTGGATATAAATGTCGCGTATAATATGGCAATCATTGATGAACAAAATACATGGTTTGCTGCATTGGCTGACAACAAAGACAAACAAAAAGCCACAAGCACCCACCACAACATAAGGAATAATTAAACACCATAACTAACTCCGGTATAACATCAAACCTCAAAGCACAATGAAGATAGAAGAATGAAACAAAACAGAAACAAAAAATAAAAACAAGAGTCTCATTGTTGGTATACATACACACAAAAACAAAGTTTAAGGCATCATGTCATACAAACAAAACTCACCATAATTGTTTTTTTTTTCAACACGGCATCGAGAGAAGAGAAAAAATTGTCGAAGAAAAGAGAGAACTATTGTTCAGTTGACAAAAACTATTTTTGGATTTAACAAAACCCAATTGTTGGAATCACAATACTACATTTGGAATTTAACAATATCTTTACAATACATATTTTACTCTTCGAATATTGTTGGATCAATCATATTTTTTTCTCTGCGTGTACATTCGATCTGTCTGTAGGTGAACGTTTCACTTCACATTGGCTGAGGGTATATATCTGTCGGCAAAGCCGACTGACACTTTTTTACTTGTTTCTTGTTAACACTCGCACAATTCCAATAGACGGCATATTTTCTATTTTGATTTTATTTTACATGATTAAAATAAGTAAGAAATTATCAGTCAACAGTGCTGACGGAGATACAGTTAGACAACAAATGTATTGTAAAGCCCAACTCCTCCTACTGCCTCCCACTATTGCTTAAATTACACTGTGAACACAAATTTTGGGGCAGATATAATTCCTTTTGGAGATGAAAGCCCATGGTGTGTGTATATTAAAAACCCCGAAGGACAGATGCGCCGTGAGTCGAACTTCCGCGTTATGGCGTGATGAAGTTTTTGCAAGAGACCCTATAAGCCATCATGAATTAGAATTATATCTTTGTTTGTTGTTTTTGTAGAGCACTTAAGCAAAAGTGAACAAAGATATAACGGTAATTCCTGATGGCCCACAGGGTCTCTAACAAAAATTTCATCACGCCATAACGGCGGATCTGTCCTTCGGGGTTCATAATATACTCACCAAGACCTTTTTGCCCCAAGAGGAATTTTCCGTGCCCCAGACTTTCACCTCCATTTTGTTGCACATTGTTATCCAATCTAATCTAAAATATGTGTTCAGCTAGGTGAAAGGTACCACCTACGGGATTATATCAAAGAGTCAACCTATCTTTACATTTTTTGCGAAACGTTTTATAGCTGCAGGGAACTTCAAGAGTCAAATTGAGGGTAGTTTCATCAAAACAATGTAGACCCTCAAAAATGGACCCATGTTGACGAATTTTAGTGAAGAAATTTTGTGACCACTGAAAATTCCCGAAAATCGGGAGGTACAATTACATGGGGGGATATACCAAAACATGGACCTATGTATATTAACAATTATTTTTGAATAGACAAAATTGTAGCTAAAATTCTCAAAATACAGATCATTACAGCTAGTTCGGTTAAAAATTGCAGCAAAAATTCTCAAAATACCGAAAATCGGGAGATACCGTTATATGGGGCTATACCAAAACATGGACCTATGTTGGCGATGTTTGGTGGAGATGTTTCATGACCACTGAGAACCTCAAATGGCAAATTACAGCTAGTTCGGTCAAAAATTGTAGCTAATATTCTCAAAATACCGAAAATCGGGATGTACCGATATATGGGGGCTATACCAAAACATGGACCTATGTTGATGTTTCGTGGAGATGTTTCATGACCACTGAGAATCTCTAATGTCAAATTGCAGATAGTTCGGTTAAAAATTGTGGCTAAAATTCTCAAAATACCGAAAATCGGGAGGTACCGTTATATGGGGACTATACCAAAACATGAACCTATGCCCATATCCTTTGGGATATAAGTTTGTTGATCACTAGGAACACTAAGTGCCAAATTATAGCTAATTCGGTTTGCAAATGTGGCGAATAACGTCAAAATACCTCAAATCCGGAGGTACCGTTATATGGGGGCTATACCAAAGAGTGAACCGATATAGCCCATCTTCGAACTTGACCTGCCTATGGAAAAAAGACCTTCGGGTGCAAAATTTCAGCACTCTATCTCAATTATTGCGGACGGTAGAGTGATTACAACAGACGGACGGACAGACGGACATGGCTAGATCGTCTTATCCTGATCAAGAATATATATACTTTATAGGGTCGCAAATGATTAGTTCGATGTGTTACAAACGGAATGACAAACTTAATATACCCTCCATACTATGGTGGAGGGTATAATTAACTACTGGTTGGAGGTTACAATAAATGTATTGCAGAAATGACCAAATCTCCGGTTTTTTGGAGAATTATGTTATGTTCCTTAATGAGTTGTCTATCCACTTTGGAATTCATTGGAGCAGTAATGAGCTTAGTTAAACCAAAATTTAAGGCTCGGCATGTTACACCCTAAGGGTACTGGTTCCCCAATTTGTAGGTATTAAATCTTGAACTTTCGTTGGAGGACTTTTTTCGAGTTTTTTCTTAAACTGGACCAAAAAAATTATAATGGTTGATACCACTGTGTGTAATTTTTGAGTCATGTTTTATTAACCATATTCTGACACGTGTCTCGCCGTTTTTCCCTATCTCATCAACTTTCGCGGTTATAGGCCTGCAAAGGTTTGAGGCTTTGATGTAAAAAGGGTCATTTAGTCAGGGCTATACCTTCCAAACCGTTAGGAAATTTGAATTTATCTCAGAGGAAAAGTTGTAGCTCTTGTCTTAAAGAACAAAAATTGTGAACACATATAATCCATTAAACTTCATCTGCAAGGTCAAAATCGTCATGGTCAAATTTTTTTTAAAAATTTTGTCAAGTTTTGTTATACAGCTATCAAACATCTTTCTAGAATATACGAACCCTGAAGGAACAGGTCTTAATGGTTAAAATAGCAAACCAATTGCGATTTGTATCCTCTTTTCTCGGCTTCTGCTCCAAAGATACTAAACCGTTCAAAATTCAAGAAAACAATCAACCACAATAGTGCAGCAAAGGCATCAATAAATAACTTTCTGGAACATGCGAAATGTCTATGAACGGTTCTTAATGGTAAAAATAGCAAAAATCTTTTGAAAATATCCAATTTTTATACTTTTTCTCCGACTCTGGTCCAAAGATACGCAACCGCCCAAAAATTAAGGATACAGTAAACTACAAAAATGTACCTTAGATTTCAACAAACAAGTTTCTAGAACAAATGAAGATTCTACGATACTCATTAACGCATCGAAACAATTTAAAGATTATCTGTTCTGAACCGAATTACATACTGCAAACATGATCTTAAATTGACAATAGGTTGATTAATGCATCATACATAAACATTGATGTAAATGTATTCGAGAGCAATGACCGACTTTGCGATCAATGTTTGGTGCAGAAGATTTCGAACTGCTTGAAACCCCAAATACCAAAATCTGGACCTACATATGTCTACAATTTTTGGGTGGGTAAGTTCCTGGCCCATGCCAAGTTACAGCCAATTCGGACCTAAAATGTAGATAAATACATCAAAATGGTACCACTATGAGGGGGCTATAGGAAAAAATGGACCCATAATGGTTTTGGTTTCATATTCATGTATTGTTATCCGAATCTGAAAAGTGTGCAAAGTTTTAGTTCGATTGGTCAACTGCAACTGTGTTAAAAATGAGTAACCCCCGTTTACACATGCAAGTGACAGTTCGAAAAATACCAATACACTCACACATATTCACTGCCACACCAACTATCAACCTTAAGCTGGGTACACATTGTCAGTTTTGAATGACAACTTTGTTGTTGCTTGCTAGTACACGCAGAGAAAAAATATTTTTCGGTTTTGTTGGAACAAAAATATCTATTTTGGTTCCTAAAATGTGTTTGTTTTGTACAAACATTGTAATCCAAATCCAAAAATACCATCTTTTGTTCCGAACATAGAAAACAAAAACAACTTTCGAAAACCAGATACTAAATTTTTTGATTTGAGTGTATATACTTCTCATATACACTTTCCACACAACTTTGATATAAATATCGTGTATAATATTACGAGCATTGACAACAAAGACAAACAAAAAGCCACAAGCAGCCACCACAAACATAACAAACATGAAAAGGAAAGAAGAATGAAACAAAACAGAAACAAATAAAAACAAGAGTCTCATTGTTGGTATATACATACACACAAAAACAAAGATAAAGGCAGCATGTCATACAAACACCACAACTCACCAAAATTGTTTTTTCAACACGGCATCGAATAGCGAGAGAAGAGAAAAAATTTCGAAGAAAAGACTGAAATATTGTTCAGTAGACACAAACTATTTTTGGATTTAACAAAAACGATTGTTGGATTCACAATACTACATAAGGAATCCAACAATATGTTTACAATACATATTTTGCTCTTGGAATATTGTTGGATCAAACATATTTTTTTCTCTGCGTGTATGGCCGTTCATTTTTGTCATTCATCATGCAACCGCAAAATGTTTTGTGCTTGCTGGACGGTTTGACAGGTATCGATAATTGCGAAATATCGACATTCAAAACCTACAATGTGTACCCAGCTTTACTGCCGAGAAAATTTCCTTGTCAGTAATCAATGCAAGTGCGTTGAAAGTAACTTCAATTTTTTCCGAACGTTTATACATCCAAGTGTCAGTTCGTAAAAATAGAAGTTTCGACTATAATATGTACCTATACACAACTGTCTGCAAGTTACTTGCATGTGTAATCATCGGGTTCTAGATTTGTACTAAACAGACAACAAAGCAAGTTAAATAAAACACTGTAAAAATGACACAAATATGTATGTTGATAATGTGCAAGAGCGCAGTGTGAAAATCGATGTTGGGTAAATTATTCTGTAGTCTGTCTTGGGCGCCAACTTCGCTGTGGCTAAAATACCTCACGAAATTGTTTTGAAGAAACGTCCCTATATGTGGTGTCATACTAAGGGCCATTATTACATGTGTTCTTTTACTATCTGATGGATTTGAAAATGCAAAATAAACTAATTTGGAGGCATTAGAAATATAATTTTCACATTGAAAGTTAGTAACTTGAAGCTCCTACTTGAAATTCAATCATCACTTTTAACTATAAGTCAACCGGAACGCTATAAATCTGTTCGGTAAATCCAAGCTATAACAAAAGAAGTCTTATAGTAATGGGGGTATGTAAGGCAGTTCGTTCGGACTCGAAGAATCTTCCATTGACATGAGGGAAGTGGGAATGAAATACGAAGTCACTGTGTGGGATTGTAACATGAAGTCTCTGTGTGGGAAAGTAAACGGAAATCCTGAAATATACGCTGATCTTTACACTGTTTACACCAAGGCATATTTATAGAAGGTAGAAGAGACAATCGGCAGTATTTTTACTTTTTTGTGAATTGGTTTTTCAAAATGTAATTCGAAATTTGCTACAATAAAATATTTCTTTTCATCCCAAGCGTGTAATACAAATTATCTACGACAGTTCTGAATGCTTTATATTTACATTTTGATTAAAATTTTAGAGGATTTTCAAATTTATGGTTTTCCTGAGAAATTCTTATGAACGACCCTATTACACAATATTTTCTTCGACATTTTATTAAATTACTTAATTACACTGTAAATTAAATCTAAACTTCACGGGGGCAAATGAGATCAAACTTATAATGATCGAGATAATAGTTTGGAAGTTATAGCCAAAATTAACACATATTTGAGTAACAAAGCATACATTTTGGTTTGAAAAAATAGTTTTCACATGCATTCTAGAGTTGAAAGTATTGAAAAAAATCTATAGGAGTAATTCTTTTATTTTTCTTGAAACTCCCAAGAAAATGTGCGGATTTTGCTTTATCTACATTCACATAGAAGGTTTCCCATTGAGGAAAGTTATCGGTTTGTTGAGATATATCATTAGGCTTCTTAAACGGAAATAGAGTTCAAATAAACCGTTTAAATTTATATGCATTTTAAAATACGTTTAAATCGCGTAATTATCAAAATCATTTGTCCGCATGCAATTTTTATGTACAGCAAGACCTTATCTTTTAATTTGTATTTTGACGTTAAGATGTAGCATCGGCTGCATCTTAGCATTAAAAACCCTACAAAGAATCACTAATTTGCGCAAAGTGCATACAATTTTGTTCCGCATCCGGTTTCAGTGTCACCATGAAAATTTTACATCGATATACTATATACAAATATATTTCAAGGCGATTAATCCAGAACCGTGGATGTAGCATCACACACTATTTTTTGGGATAAATTGAATGTAACGCCCTTATCAGTGACGTTTTTAAGTCTATGTTTCTGCAAAAACGAAGATGCTGCGCTAGTTTTTTTCATTGAAGTGGAAACGGCACGCAGAATACGCGATAAAATACGCGATATATTTTTTTTTTTTTAAAACAATTTTAGGTGATTTTCCTACTTTGGAATTTCTTGTATCTCGCGTTTTAGTAGATGGATTTTGATGAGTTAAAATTTGTAACGTAAAAATCTAAAAATTTGCAATCAAGTGCGATGAAATCGAATGACAATTGTAAAAATTAGTCTCGACAAGTAAAAAAGTATCAGTCGGTTTTGTCGACAGAGATATACCCTCAGCCTGTGGAAATTGAAACACTTTTTCCCAAAAAAACGTATGTATGTATTAAGGGGGTTTTCAAAGTTATGGGCGTATGAACCGACAAAAATGTGGATTGGATTAAAGTTCAAAATGTTGCGGAGGAGGTACTTAAAGAAATGGACCGACATAGTCCATTATGGAAGTGGATCTTATTTTGGAAGTCATATCTTTTCGCGCCCACTAGTCATTTCAGTTTGGACCAATATTCCAGGAAACCGATATGAGCCATTTTGGAAGTTAAACTAAATTTGGACAAAATATTAGTAGATCCAAAGTTTCGACCAAATTGGTTGTCCCGTTCAAAAGATATCGTGCATACCATTTTAGTGGCATTTTTTAAATATTGGAACTGGATCTAAGTTTGGACAAAATATGACGAAGGCAAATTTTGAACCAAATCGATTGAGCATTTCGAGAGTTATCGTGCTCTCCATCCACTACATATGTAGCTATAGGGGGTTGTTTTACACCTTTCGGGCTGTTTTCTTAAGAAGTATGGATTTGCCCCTGGAAAAACTTTTACCGTAGTAATTGAGGCAGCGAATGCAAGTTGCTTAAATAAAAGTCAAGGAGATTCGAGTGCAGGTCTTAAAGTGAACTTACCCGAAATTTTGTGTGGGAGGTACATGAAGGAGTGGACAAATATAGACCATATTTGAACCTGATCTATATCTGGTAGATATATTAGGATGTGTACAGTATGGACCAAATCGGTTACTCCCTTCAAGAATTATCGTGCGCACAATTTTCCTGACATTTTTTAACTTTTGTGGGGGAGGTACCTGAAGGAGTAGGCAGATAGGGCTTATATTCGAACTGAAACTAAGTTTGAACAAAATATTACCAAGGTCAAATTTTTGACAAAGTGTTACAACAAAAATCAAAGCGATTCAAGAGCTGGTCCTAAACTAAACTTATCCGAAATTTCGTGTGGGAGGTACCCGAAGAAGTGGACCGATTGAGTCCATATTGGAACCTCATCTAAGTCTGGTAGACATTTCACGATGTGCAAAGTATGGACCAAATCGGTTACTCCCTTCAAGAGTTATCCTACGCACTAAAGGATTGGACCGATATAACCCATCTTCGAACTTAAACTAAGCTTGAACAAAATATTACGAAGGTCAAATTTTGGGCCGAATCGGGAGAGAGTTGTCTTTTGACTCCAGCCACTACACAGGGTGTCAAAGGGGTTTTTGCACCTTTCAGGCTATTTTCTCAGCAAGTATGGACTTGCCCCTGATAAAACTTGTACCGTCGTAATGGAGGCAGCGAATATAAGTTGCTGCAACAAAAATCAAAGCGATTCGAGAGCAGGTCCTAAACTTAACTTTTCCGAAATACTGTGTGGGAGGTACCCGAAGGAATGGACCGATAGAGTCCATATCGGAATCTCATCTATGTCTGGTAGAAATTTCATAATGTGCAAAGTATGGACCAAATCGGTTACTCCCTTCAAGAGTTATCGTGCGCACATATTTTCCGAACATTTTCGAACTTTTGTGGGGTGTACCTAAAGGATTGGACCGATATGGCCCATCTTGGAACTTTAACTAAGTTTGAACAAAAGGCAAAATATTACAAAGTGCAAAATTTGGTTCGAATTGGTTAATCCGTTCGAGAGCTATCGTGCGCACCAGCCAAACAGACAAACGGACAGACATTGCTAAATCGACTCCAAATTGACTGAAACAGATTTCGTCCAAACATACTTGGGGTCTAGAACCATTATTTCGATGAGGCACAATTTGCCCGTATGAAGGTGTATATACCCTCGTTAGCATAAATGCTGAGGGTATAAAAAATATGATTTTTATAAAAATGTTCGCACAAATTTTCTCTATTTGGATACATGTTTCTGTGAAGCTGTGTAGACTACATTCAAATAACTCAGAATCGCGAGTTCTACAATCCTGTGTATGATTTTTTGAAAAACCTGTTTGCGGGACGAATTTAGAAGATAATTTCAAAGAACACTTAAAATATGGCTTCAAAATGTCAGCATCATTTAATGGTAGACGCAGGTCAAATTTTGAAAAGTTATACATTGGTGAGATGATCCTTATTTAGTTGGCTTCTACTTTTACTTTGACAGGAAAATCGTAAAAATGGAACTGACATTTGAAATTCAGTAGGTTTATTAAATCCGGTTATATGCAAACGTACGATTACTCTTCATATCTGTAATCGATGTAGTCCAGGCTTCGAAGTAAAACGAAATGTCGTTATACGTTAATATTTCAAAATCTATTACATAAATGAAGTACGCATGTCCGTTTGTCTGCCCATGTATTTTTGTAAACAAAGTACAGATCGCATTTATTGTCCGATTGGCATGAAAATTAGGGAAGATAGTTTTTCTGGTAAAAATCGGTTCAGATTTGGATATAGCCTCCATATATATCTTCGCCCGATTTAAGACATTTGGTGCACGAAACACGCTATATATGTCCGATTTCAATTAAATTTGGAATGTGCGACGGTATTTAGTCTAGAAATAAGTGTGAAAAATTACATAGAAATCGGTTCAGATTTGGATATAGCTCCCATATATATTCTCGGTCGATTTTAGGTATTTGATGCACGAAACGCGCTATATATGTCCAATTTCAATAAAATTTGGAATGTTTGCCGGGATTTGGCGTAGAAATAAGTGTGCCAAATTATATCGCTTCAGATTTGGATATAGCTCTCATATATATTTTATGCAGATTTGAGGTATTTGATGCACGAAACACGCTATATTTGTCCGATTTCAATGAAATTTGGAATGTCTGACGGTGGTTAGTCTAGAAATAACTGTGCCAAATCATATCGAAATCGGTTCAAATTTGGATATAGCTCCCATATATGTATATTTTCGACCGATTTGAGGGAAACACGCTATATATGTCCAATTTAGATGAAATTTGGACTATGTGACGGAATTTGGTCTACAAAGAAATGTGAAAAATTATATCGAAATCTTTTCTGATTTGGATTTAGCTCCCATATATACATATATTACATATTTGCAGTGGTGTAGGGTATTATATAGTCGGCCCCGCCGATTTTGAGACATTTTAGTCGTGTTCCTATTTTAAACTGGTTTTTTGTTTATGTGTAATCTATCAATGTAACGACAATTCCCGTTAGTTTTAAAGATAATCGACAGAAGTGAAAAATATAGTCCGTTGTTTGAGAACTGTTGAACTATTTAGTGCTTTTTGTACATGTTCCCGAAAATTTGTCATTTCCGTGCTGAGTATTTTTTCCGTTATTTATATTATAATTTCCAAATTGATGGTATAGATATGTTCATTTTTAGTCTGTATTTTAATTTTTGCGATTTTAAATTAATTTGATGACGAATATCACAGCTTTGGTTGGTGATTTTTCAAAAGCAAAGCCTGGCTATGAAAGTAGAAAATCCCTTCTTTATCTGAAATTTGTGCAAATGTTACTTTTGGTTCAAAATACATTGACATTATTACGATACAGTAGAACCTCGATAATTCGTAATCCAAGGGACCGATCATTTTATACGAATTATCGAGGTTCTACTGTATATGCATCCCGCTTATATGCATTCCCCGCTTATAAGCACTTGAAATTTGGTTATCATTCTTTCATTTTAACTTAAACAAATTCGTTTATATGCAACGGCTCAAAATAATTTGGATGATAGTAAAATTCATCGGCGTTAAATTGTTATATTGTATATGACGACAGGCAAAAAATCGAACTACGTGAAAAGGACAATAAAGTGGAGAAACACTTCACGAAATCTCAATATAAAGCGCATTATGAGTAACCAGTCTTCGGAGGATGAGCGTGCAGTTAACGTCTGGTTTAATCAAATGCGTTCGTCTGGAGCTGTTATTTCAGACCAGGGGTGCCAAGTTGGTGGTTTTCCCGCTACTTGTGGTGATTTTTGACGTACAAAAACCACTGTTTAACCAGGAATGTCAACTGTTTTAAGATAAAAATCGCTACAGACCTATGGTGCGTATGTGGCTGTAGCGGTTTTTACCTCGGAACAGTTGGCATCCCTGTTTCAGACAATATGCTTTTAAAGAAAGGTGATTGCAATAAAAATAAACAAAAAGGCAAAAAACTATTGACTAATTTAGAAAATTAATTAATATTATTACTGATCAAAAAAGGTATGATTTTGTATTTACATACAATTTGATTTTTGGCGTGCAGTGCAAATTTTGTGAAATATCCTCGGAAGAGCATTTTGATGAAAAACATCCTGTCCGATGAAGAAATTAAAGATATCGTGCAATCTGATAACAATTTACAATGTTATGCAGAGCCAAGGGATGAAGATATCATCAGAGAAGTTATGTCGGGGAATAATGAATTATCTGAAAACGATTCTGCAGAACATGAGATTTCCTCCGAAAAAGAAGTTTTAAATGCAATAAATATTATTCGTAGCACTTCTATTTTGGACAACACATTGAATTAATCATTTGCAACACTATAAAGTAAAGACATTCTTTATTAGGGTAAAATTCTGAGTCGATTTATGCATTTCCGTCCCTCCGTCTGTGGTAGTCACTCTAGCATCCACAAAAATAGAGATAGTACGCTGAAATATCGGAAAGACGTATTTTGTTTGCAGTTCGAATATATGGGCTATAACCGTCCCATTTCAGTTATTTTTACGTTCTCAGCTACATTTTCAGACCAAATTAGCTATAATTTGGCATTTAGGTTTCCCAGTGGTCAAAAAACGTATCTATCCAAAATTGTGGACATTGGTATAGCTCCAAATAACGTTACCGCCCGATTTCAGTCATTTTCCAACTTTTAGCTGACTGATTTAGCAAAAATTAGGTATTCCGCCTAGAATTGTGGAAATTATTGTTTGATTAAAAATTAATAAACAGCAGTGTTAATGAGAATTTGTATATTCATTGCATGTGCTTGTAAACAGGGAATTTTTATATATACACCGATAGTGCTTATAAGCGAGATTCGTACATAAGCACTGATTGTGGTTATAAACGGGATTTCGATATATGATTCCCCCGCTTATATGCACTGCTTTGCTTGAATTTTCCACAGTGCTTATATCCGGGAAATACTGTACATCCTATTTTTTCCACTTTCTTGAAATTTTTAGGATTAATGGGGGTCCCATATGGTGACGGTCGGATAATATTTAGCGTTCGGAATGGTCTAAAAACTTATGTGGAAAACATTCAACGTTTTATGCATATAGTTATGTTTATGAGTTCGAAATGAAACACATTTTTTTATTATTATTCAAAATTTTATTAGTATTATAATTATTGTATTAATTACGGATGAAGCCTTAATATCCAACTCGTAATTATTTAAACAATATCTTCAAATGAGATCCAGATACGAACTAAGACCTTATTTCTAACACATCTTTTATAATATGTAGTAATAAATAGTAATAACAATAGAGAATCAATCTTGGAGCAAATTGAGGAGCATTATAATTAATATATTGGAGAGAGAGAGAGAGAGGGAGTTTATATAACAGTAAGTTTGACTGAGATAGTTAGAATTAGAATGGAGAATTAGAAACTAGAGAGTATTTATGTATAACAGTAAGTTTAAAAGAGAGTTTTACTTAGAATGAAGAATTATAAATTTAGAGTATTGAAAAACAACTAAGAGAATAATATAATATTAAACTAGGATAAAGTGTGGAAAGTTACAGTGGTGGCCATGAATATGACTCCCCCATCCCTTGATAATACATTACCCCTGGAATGTAATTTACTGACATATTTTATAAGTGATGGATATGAATATTTTTTCTATAAAATTTACATTTGGTTTTTAAATATTTTAATAGTATACATTTTTTTAATTCTTATGTAATTGATTGCTATTTTGACAGTTTGCTTATTTAGTATTTGTGTATACAGAGATTTAAAGTAATGTTCTAAAATATAATGTTGTTAAAAATTATGATAAATAAATATTTGTAATATATTCGTATTGTCTGCTTTCATTTTAAATTTTCTTCCATCATAAATATATCTATTTATTGAGTGTCTGACGTTCCTTTCTCTGTTATATAATTTAAGACCTAAGTAATTTACAGTGAACTCTATTACATTTGTATTGTAGCAATTTCTTTTATATAAAGTTAGTTCATAATACTCATTTTTATACTCCATACTTATACTTTTTACGTCTTTTATAGTTTTTTCTAATAACTTGTTTGTATTTGTTCTATTAATTATACTGTTTTTAATAGTTTCTACTTTTCTGTTTTCAAGACTTTTTAAATCGTCTGTCTTAATTAAGAAAACGTTGCTAAGATAGGGATTTTGCTTTGTTTCAATTTTAGATAATGGAGATGATATTGTATTTTGATTGGTAACTGTCTGGTGGACCTTAAGGGGTACTAAAGTGTTCTTATCCTGGATTAGTCCATATAAGACATTGTCTAAATCATTTCCTACATTAATATCCCTAAAGTCTTCCGAAATTGTGTCAATCTTTTTTGAAATCATACTATCGCCTATAACGAAATAGGGTAGGGATTTTGGGTTTATATTTAATGAATTTGGGTTACTACTGTTAATTTGTTGGCAAATTTGGGACGAAATACTTTTTAAAATTCGATCTGTTTTTAAAACTTTTGGTTGTAAAGTGTTTACACAGTCTCTGTTTTCCAATTTTATTTCTTTACTTTCTGGATAATTTTCTGTTCGTTGTATGTAAGAAGAATGTTTAATATTATCACTATTTTGCTCTTCATTAGTATTATTTTGAATTAAGTTTAAATTGTTTTCATTACCAAATGTTAGAATATTTCTTTGCGACAAATTAGGTTGTTTCTTACGAGAATAATATAAATATTCGTTATTTAATAATATATGTTTTTCTTCTAAAGGTGTGATTGATTTTTTGTCATTTAATATTAATTTAGATTTAAGAGGTGATTTAATTTTGAAAGTATCATATTTTATATCTTCATTATTTTTACATATTTTTACTTGCTCATCTGCTTTTGAATACGAATTTAATTTGGTTGAAAGTTTTTCTGTATAATCTCTTAATTCTGAAACATTAATTTCATTAGTTTCATTACTTTCTCTACTATAAAAATTACTCTTCAAAACTGATTTTATTTCTTCCCAATTCATGGGGTTGTTACTATTAATGAGAACATTGCCTGCATTACCAACTGTTTTATATCTTATTTGAATGTCGAAAAATTTTAAAATTGGACCAGAGACATTTTGCCTTATTTGCTCAACATTTTTAATAAAGAGAGAAAGTTCATCGGGATTTCCGTCAAATGCAGGTATTCTCTTTAAAGAGTCCAATAAAGTCAGCGGTGACATGACGAATGAGAGTGTTAAGTTATATCTTCTCCTTGCTGTTAGCTCCAAGAATGGGTGGGTGAGGAGGTGATCAAAAACTTTGCTATTCTCCAAGTGATTTCAAGGCTATTTGTGTTGTTGATTAATTTCCTTTCTTGTTGTTATGCAAAAACGATATGGTATGTGGAGTAAATTCCAGCAGGTGCAGCTTCTATGTTGGTGGTCACGTACACCAATTTTTGTGTGAAATGTGACAACACGTTAATTTTGATTTCTTTTTAAAGAGTTGTTTAGTTGTTTTCTATTTTTTTTTTAAATGGTTGTAATTGTTGTGCTTCTGTTGTTAGAGTTCGTAGTTTGTAAAATCATTTAAATTCTGTTAAAAGTTATTCTTCAATATTTGGGTACAGTTTGTATTAAATTAGTAGATTTAGTAGTTAAGTGATTTTGTTTCTTTGATATTGTTGTAAATTTGTACAAATCTTTTATTTTTCTTTCCAATTCAAATTTGGCTTACGTTAATGACGACACACTTGCCCTTTATGGTAGGCTAATATTGTTCGTTAGATTCACTTAGTTCTTTTTTAATATTGTTCTGTTTTCCAATATAAGCTATTTATTAAAACGAATTATTATTCTGCATCTTTTGGTTTTTGTATTTCACTTAAAATTTTTGTCCGAGAATCCGGTAACTTTTCGAGACTTGCACATTTTATGCGCATTACATGGAACACGCTGTAAGATGATTTGATAATCCCACTATGCCGTGTTTTCTTTAGGAAAATGCTTTAATAACTTTCACTAAATACTTTTTAATTTTTCTTCCGGAAAAAGCTTTGTATTTTTCGCGGTTTTTAGTTCGCCGACTGCGCCAGTTATGTCGTCTTAACTTTTTTATTTCGTGAAAAAGCCTTTATATTTTTCAACGATTTAGAGTCCGATTACCGACTGCGCCAGTTATGTTTTATGAGTTCGAAATGAAACACATTTTTTTATTATTATTCAAAATTTTATTAGTATTATAATTATTGTATTAATTACGGATGAAGCCTTAATATCCAACTCGTAATTATTTAAACAATATCTTCAAATGAGATCCAGATACGAACTAAGACCTTATTTCTAACACATCTTTTATAATATGTAGTAATAAATAGTAATAACAATAGAGAATCAATCTTGGAGCAAATTGAGGAGCATTATAATTAATATATTGGAGAGAGAGAGAGAGAGGGAGTTTATATAACAGTAAGTTTGACTGAGATAGTTAGAATTAGAATGGAGAATTAGAAACTAGAGAGTATTTATGTATAACAGTAAGTTTAAAAGAGAGTTTTACTTAGAATGAAGAATTATAAATTTAGAGTATTGAAAAACAACTAAGAGAATAATATAATATTAAACTAGGATAAAGTGTGGAAAGTTACAGTGGTGGCCATGAATATGACTATATGCGAATATCTCCGCTTCTAGTAGGCGTATTCCAAAAGGAAGGTCTGTCAATGGAAATAAAATAAGATTTCCATTACTTTGTTGCAAAGTATGTGGGGTAGGTGGTCAATCACCGTAAACGCAAAGTCGGTAATGCATCCCATTTTTCATTTTGTTAGTAATCACGCTACAGGTCGCAATTTTTATTGGATATGATAGGAATTTTGGTGGTAATAGGGCTCCCAGAGAGGAATTACCTTATTGAGTTTGGTGATGGGCGGATAATATTCAAGTGTCGGAATGGGCAAAAAACGTATGTGGACAAAAATTCAAAGTTTTATTCTTATCCGAATATCTCCGCTTTTAGTGTCGTATTTCAAAAGGAAAGCCCGTCAATGGATCAGAAAAATATCGTCTTTATTATGATGCAAAATATGTTAGGGCACATCCCACTTACCCATTTTTTTATTTGAATTGTACTGACGAGTATCTCAGCTTTGGTTGGATGAGTTTCGACAATGAAGACATTCTGAGCTTGTAAATGTTTCTGATGGCGTTACCAAAATTGGCGAAATGCTTGTGATGTTGAAAAAGACTCTGGAATATCCCAATTTCCAATTTATTGAATTTTATTTCCATGTCAGATATTTCTGTTTCTGCTGGATATATTCGAAGGAGAGAATTTCATAATGAAACTAAACCATCTGAGCTTTAAATTAATTCAAAATGGGGCATTTGTGGTAAAATACCAGAGTTATTGAAAAAGGCGCTAAGTCCATATTTATACTAGGCAATTTTCCTTGCGGCAATTGTCTGTTTGTTGGAGAGAGAGGTGAGGCATATGGTCCCTTGCCCCTCAATACCCTCTCTCACCTACAAACTGACAATTGCCACAAGGAAAATTGCCTAATGTAAATATGGACTAAGCTATCACAATTCGAATATTTTGAAGTTTTTACTTTAATGACAAATACATGCAGTTTGGCAAGTTTAGTGAAAAATTACAAAAAGTTGTCATAAAATGTCGCGTTTTTTGCAAAAATTGGTTAGTTTTAATTGTTTAAGACCAGATTAAATGCATAAATAAAAAATTAGCCCATGTAGTTCAACTATATTAACCAAAACTAATAATTAACATGTTATACAAGGTGGCAAACAAATGTTTTCAAAATGTAATGAAGGGTTTTTCGACAAATACTTAAAAATCATGACATTTTATGACTTTTATTGTTAAAAAGGGTTACTACTAACAAGCGTCAACAATATTAGTTATATAATATCCCTACTAAGAGGGTTATCATATGGTCCAAGGGGGTACCAGATCGTATTACATGTAAACAATGTCCTATGGGCCTCAAACCAGGATTATCTAAAAACTAAAACGTTTTGTTAGTTCACCAGGATGGACTCCCATCAATTACAATAAATATTGCCTCCAGAATAACTCGATCAGGATGGTTGCCAGATCAACTAAAAAAGTACCAGGTCTTATTAACAGTAAGGTCTTATTACGATTTTTTTGTAATGTAAGTGCATATTTTCTATCTTCTGAAAGTCATTTAGGACTCAGTGACCAATTTCAAGAAAGAAGATTCCTCTACCTTACCTCCCAGTTTTTGGTTTTGGCTGGCTTATATGTTTCACGAAATCGACTATTTCTATATTTTCGTGGCTTTTGCACATTATTTCAACTATATTCGACAAAATATTCAAAAATTAGCAAAATTTCCTTTTATTTCTGCTGTTTTTATAATGAAATATGACCGGTTTTCTCTTTTCTGGGATAGCGTTTTTTCTTAGCGCTAAATTTTAATAATTTGCTATAAAATATAATATTTTTGCACACAGGAACAAAGATTCTGTTCGCAATTATTAAAATGTATACTAATATTGCAGAAAAAGATCGATAATGACCTGTTTTTTGGCAAAATATTTAACAAAAGTTACAAAAACCGAATATTTTTGACGCATAGAAAACAGGGTTAACAACAAGCCTGTCTGGTTACTTTCTCAGCAAGAACTTTCTCAGAGAGTAAGGGGTTTTTATTCTCTTTTGCTAGAAAATTGTAAAAAGTAAACAGACACTTCCCAGCAAAAACCAGCAAGCAATCAGCTGGCTTGCCAAAACAGAAAAATGTGTCCGCCAATAAAGAAGCAAACACGTTGTATTTTATTAAAATAGAAAAGAAATTGAAACAAGTATTTTTCCACAAATTTGTTCTCCATAAAACAATACAATTATGCTTGGTTTACATTTACGAAATCCACTCGATTTCAACTGTCAATTCCATAGGTTAAACGTCAAATGAAATCCAGGTGTGATTTCATTTGACGTTTGAGCTATGGAATTGACATTTGAAATCGAGTGGATTTCGTAAATGTAAACATAGCATTAGACTATGTTATTTCCACAAAAAATAGTTTTTAATTTTCACAAACATACATCAACCACAAATTAGAAACAGATGATTGATTGTTTTCAGGAAGAAGAAGAAGAATTGCTTTGCCAGTTGTTGCTAGAAGAAATTTGTCCAGCAAGAATTTGCAAGCTCTCAGTGAAAGAACTGTCAAAATGTCTCTCTCGAATCGCTCTCTTTTGCTGGTTTTTTTGTGTTAACAGACGACTTCCAGCAACAATTGGTACAAATTGTTGCAAATTTTAGGGTAACCAGACAGAGCTAACGTTTCTTTGTTATTCTCGCTTATAGGGTTGTCATGGATCCATGTTACATACACTTTTTAATTGCCACAGGACCAACATATTTTTAAGTATTTGGTTTTTATACCCTACACCACACAGTGGTACGGGGTATTATGTCTTTGTGCATTTGTATGTAACATACAAAAGGAAACGAAATAGACCCACAGTTCCTTTTGGGGATATACATATAATCACTTTCTGAGTCGATTTATGCGTGTCCGTCCGTCTGTCCATGTATTTTTGTTCGCAACATACAGGTCGCATTTTTTGTCCGATTCAGCTGAAAATTGGGGACTACAACTTTTTTAGCCATAGGAAGAACGCTATTGCTTTTGGTGAAAATCGGTTCAGATTTGGATATAGCTCCCATATATATTTTCTGCCGATTTCACGTATTTCCTGTACCACACACGCTATATATGTCCGATTTCGATGAAATTTGGAATGTGTGACTGAATTCAGTCTAGAAATAAATGAGCCAAATTATATGGAAATCGGTTCAGATTTGGATATAGCTCCCAAATATATGTTCGCCCGATTTCACGTATTTGCTGCACCAAACACGCTATCTACGTCCGATTTTGATGATATTTGGAATGTTTGACTGAATTCGGTCTAGAAATAAGTGTGCCAAATTATATCGAAATCGGTTCCGATTTCGATATAGCTCTCATATATATTTTCGGGCGATTTCACGTATTTTCTGTACCAAACACGCTATATATTTCCGATTTCGATGAAATTTGGAATGTGTGGCCGAATTCAGTCTAGAAATAAATGTGCTAAATTATATAGAAATCGGTTCAGATTTCGATACAGCTCCCATATATATTTTCGGCCGATTTCACGTATTTTCTGTACCAAACACGCTATATATTTCCGATTTCGATGAAATTTGGAATGTGTTACTGAATTCAGTCTAGAAATAAATGTGCCAAATTATATCGAAATCGGTTCAGATTTGGATATAGCACCCATACATATATATTTTCGGCCGATTTCGTGTATTTTCTGCTCCAAACACCATATATAAGTCCGATTTCAATGATATTTGGAATGTGTGACTGAATTCGGTCTGGAAATAAATGTGCCAAATTATATCAAAATCGGTTAAGATCTGGATATAGCTCCGATTTATATTTTACATATTCACAGTGGTGTAGGGTATCATATAGTCGGCCCCGCCAGACTTTGATCCTTTCCTTACTGGTTTGGATATTGGGCATGGGCTTCTAAAATACTGAGGTGTTATTATAGGTGAAATTGAAAATCGAATATTTTTGACACTCACTGTAGGTGAAAACTTTGGTATCTCCCTAAAAGAAATGTTGACGAATGAAAAGCTTATGCACGGGGGTAGTGGTGTAGGGTATCGCATAGTTGGTCCCGTCCCGACTATAGACTTTGCTCACTTATTAAATCATATTCGACTTAAAAGGAACATTTTAAAGTGCTCTTTTCATGCACCTCTGTTTAGCAAAATAATCTACGCTGTATTTCACGGTCGTCTAGAAATCTCAACAATCCATTAATCACAATTCCCAATGCTGCTCTCAGTGAGTATCTCGTTATTGAAATGCCCCTTTCGCCCCTTTCAGGCGACCTTTTACGAGCAACGCATTCATTCATTCAAACATTTCACACTTTTAAGTACCGTTAAATTGTGTGCGTGTGTTTGTCTCTGCATGCTGGTAGTGTAAAACACTCGTAGCAAATGAATCTTCTGTCCCTTTCTCTCTTCCTCTTTTTCCAAAGTTCAGCTATGACGTGTGTGTTTTGTTTGGGGTTTTATTAATGACGACATGCTACCAACAAAAAATAAGTACGTTGAGTGTACAGCATTTCATGAGGGGAGGGTTTTAGAATATTTATTAGTGTGGATATTTTATGACATTTGCGTACTATATTTAGTACATATTGTACAATATCGTGTTTTGTCTCATCATCGAGGTTTGTGTCTGAACTACAGCGTCTCCTGGTGGAGGATAGTGGTACTTAAAGTTGCGGCTGTATACCGCAGGATGACAGACATACAAATAATTTTGTATTGAGGATGGTTGATATCTATAATATAAAACAGATTTGTGTTTGTCTGAGCTACTTAATCGTTTAAATGGTTGGTAACATTCATTCAATAGAGTTGCCTAAAAAGTCACAATATACTCCTATAGCTAGAAAAAAACTGTAATTCACAATAATTACTCAATATGTAATTAATACTTGAATAATAGTTTGTAATAACAAATAAATAGCTCCTTCCTTTACGTGCAAGAATCTTCAAGTTTTACCACTTTTTACTCGAAAAGCGTTCCTTTATTTCAGACACCATACAATTCATATGGAAGCAGTTAACAACTTTTACTACTTTTGCTGGTTTTACTATTTTCGAAAGTAAAGGAACAGAACAAAATATTTATATGTTGTTCGTTTAACCAATAGTCCAGGAACAGAAGAAGGATACTGAATAATTTGTACTGGAAAACCAGACGAACAGATAAAAGTAAAAAAACTAATAAATAAAAATCGAGTTTATTTCTGAAATGTGTTTATTTAGGTTTTAATTATATTCCACTTAATGCACTATAAATGTCCAAAATGCATGATTATTTTTTATTTCGTCGGATGCTGACTGGTCCTGACTCCGAACTCTAAGGACATAAACTGCTTACTTAGTCCAAAGTAGAAACTCATGGCCAATACCATTCTTCTTTTTATTTCACAACTGATGTGTTTTTTTGCATGGTACAATAATGTATAAGGTAGGCCACAGCTAATAGCTGATTACAACTTTTTCTTGTTATGGCCTATTCTGTCAAAAACAGGGTTGAAATTTTTTAACTTTGTTGACATTATGTAATTATAAAGGTAGATGCATCGGCGAATTGTTCCAACAAAAAACTGCTTTAACACTATGTCTTAAAATTGAAAACAAGGACAAGCAATGTTATTCGCGTGGCTCAATAAAACTGTTGATTTTTTAATATGCAGTAATACATGCGAATGAACGATCTGTCAAGTATTGACATTTTTTTGAAATTTGTTCTAAAAGTACGGGAACGGAAATCGGGATGCCAGCAATGACGATGTTAGATCATCGAAACTTTTCAAGTAGAAGATAAGAGAAAGCATTTTTGTTTTCGCTGTCTTAAGTTTTGGGTACAACTTTTGCTATTCTAGTACACCTTTCTAGCAATAATATTCTGGAGCATAGCTGAAGTGGATTTTATATTTTACTCTATTTGGTACTTTTAACATAAACAGTGAAGTTCTAAATTTCATATGTTTTTGTAAAACCGACTAACTAGGCATATACATCTACCTTTATTATTGCTACATGTCATTTCATGTTTTAAGCTATGGTTGTATTTTTCAGCGATTTACGTACCTGGCCTACCTCTATTTTATTATACCAGGGTTTCTTGAATGTATGGCGATGTCAAGGTAGACGACCTCAAAATTGGAGGCACCAACTTCCGCAGCGTCGATATCATCAATTTGGTTACATCGCCAATCAGTGCCGTCCCAACTCTAGCAGATTCTTCTTATTCCATTATGGTACCTGTATGGTCTGGGACCATACTTATGAGCACAACTGTTCGGTTGCTTTTTCAACATTGGCTAGCGGAACATTTACATATATATACATACGTGAGTCCGCTAACCAATGTAATCCTTCCACTGCCTTCCCATGAATCCTGGAATACGGAGAGCTGATGATGTCGACAACAACGGAGAGCAAGTTCAGTTCGTTAGTAATCTTCAAAGCGCTCGATCGTGATCCCCCGTGAAAAGTACAAACAGTCACAATTACTTACACTATTTTTTGATACATTAACAAACACAAAATTAAACATTAAATTTGTAAATACACATAAAAAAACATTGAACATAGAATTAATCTTAACATACAACACTGAATTGAAAATACAACAAGTACAAATTATCTACTTATGAATAAAATTTGTTAATTAACCTACAAATTGCACTTCCCTGAAAATAAATTATCCTACAATAAATATTACATTAAAACTTACATCTACCTAAAATTTGTGAATAAATAAAAAACCTAAAAACTATACTAAAGAATTACCTAAAAACTAAAAAGAATTTGAAATATAAACCTAGTTAAAACTTAACCTACATTGTGCTAAAAAAACCATAAATTGCATTACAAAGCCTAGATAAAATCAACACACATTGTACATACACACACACATAACACTCATTGAATTACAACACGAAATAAAACCAAACATTTGAAATTTAAAACCACAAAATACTTACTTATTATTTACGAATAAAAAAGACAAAAGGTTTGTAAATAAACATTTGGTCCATATCGAGCCAGATAGTGTTTTTTTAATCATAAAAAATTGCTAAAAGTGAAAGTTTTTATCGAAAAAGTGATAACATAAAAAATTTTCAATCACAAATAACTAGTTCATTATATTAAAAAAGTGAACTTGAACACATGGTTCATTTCTGTGAATAGCTACCTAATTGAACAGCAAAAGAAAATATGCAAAAATAACGACACCAAACAGTAAACAAGTGACAATTAAAAATTATTAGTGAAAAAAATTAACAAAATTACCAACAAAAGATTGACACAACAATACAAAAACAAAAAAACATATTTTGGAACAAAAGAGTGACAGTGGAAAAAGTGAAAAAGCAAAAATTATAAAAAATGAAGTGTTCCAATAAGAGAGTAAAACGCCGGTAAAATTACATTAAATACAACAACAATACGAACAGTGATTTCTGGAACTGAGTTTGGAAACATCCAGTGTAAAGAACAAGAAAAATAGAAACATATTGTGTGAGACAAAAAAACGCTTAGAAAGAATAACATACAGTGGTCCCAGTGATTATTGTCAAAAATTTAAAGTTAATAATTTTATATTTTTTAATAATATTGAAAACACTAAAAACATCAACAAACTGTGAATTACAACAACAAACACAAATCTACAAATATACAGTGGGCCACAAATAAAATAAACAGTGAAACTTAATAATAAAAGTGACATAATTCTTGTGCAAAAATATAACCACATAACACAATAAGAACAATAAGTGCGACCCAAAAGAAAAAATAGTGACACATTACAGTGGAACATTGCTAAACACTACGGATAAAATACAAAAAGGGGTTCAATTCTTGTTCTATGAAAATTTGAAATGAAAACTTTTTTAATGGAAATAAAAGTCATAAGACAACATTGATAAAGAGCTATTTTTCATTCCAAATTTTCACAAAACAAGACTCCCTTACTGACCCTTTACATTTTGTCAACAAACATAAACAACAAATATTCAATAATTAATTATCGGTTCGGTAAAAACAAAATTCTATAACCCAACAATACCAACACAAGGCGCCAAAACAAAGAGGAAGAAGAAGCACTGGACGGACAAACACACATAAAGACATACTCCCAACTTTACATAGAGAGTCAAAGTGAGTACCAATGAGTTTTTTTGTGCATTGAAAAGCGTGGAATCGAAAAAGGACTACAGGGTTCGGCGAAATTTGACACCGACACTCTACCTTTATGATGAAAACGCTATAAAACATACAACTTGACCCCTTTGACCCTAGTTTAACAACATTTTGCAACCAAGGACTGATGTTGACCCTTTCTAGTTCGTGGGAATACACAAATACGTCCACACTTTTACACATACATACATAACTCTCGATCTCTCTTCTTGAATATTTGGAAAATTTGGAAATTTCTTCCAAAAATTGGGAAATTACCAGTGTGTTTTTAAAGGGACATAATTCTACTGGAAAAATTGGAATATTTGGAAAGAAATATACTCTCTTGTCACTCTCTTTGTCTGTCCGTTTACAGTGAGACCTTTGTAGAATTGACCCGGCATAATAAAAGTTTTTATATACAACTTTTTGAAAACATATTGAGGAAAAATACTTCCATATTCTCATATACACTATTTAAATCAATTTTCCTTGAAATTATTGATTTTTTTTTGGAAATTACTGCTTGTCATTTGGAATCTTGCTCTCATTTTTTGGGAATATTCTCGTCGATTACATAAAAAGCGTTTATTTTTACGATTTTGGCGCAAATTTGTGGCGTCATAATTGTGACACAATAATTTACATGAACTTAGCAGACATTTTGGAGAAAAATTTACATAACAATTACAATACAAACATACTTAGCGTTTATATGCAAACTTTGGCGCAACTTTTTGGCGTCATAGTTTAACAACCATAACCTTGCAATTTTTTGTGGGAATTTTTTTGTGGGAATTTTTTGGAAAAGAATCGCCGTTTATTAAAGACTCATACATAACCCTACAACATTTGTTACATAGAGACTCAGACACATTTGAACATTGTTAAACATTTGCATATAATCGCCATATTAGCATCCCAATACATCAATTTTGGGACTATTTGGAAAAATTGGCGGCGTTTGGTGGACAAGCGCTAAAATATTTTGAGGTTAACTAACCACAAAAATTTGATCATTTTTTACAAAAAAATTTTATAAAGCATTTGTTGGTTAACTAACCTTAAAAAATATACTTAAACATTTCTATACATTTCTTTGAAAACACTTAACCCAAATTTAAACAACTTTATGAAAATTTCTGAACTTATACAAAATCTTTGAAAATTTTTGAACACTTTTTGAATTCTTGCTGATGGAAATTTTTGTTCTTGATACGAAATATTTTCATCTTTCTTGAATTCTTTTGTTGAAACATTTTACTGTGGTTTTTTTACAACATTTTGCTAAAATATTTTTCTTTGAAAGCTAAAATTTACATTATACCTTGCTGAAACATTTGACCCAAATCATTCTTTGTTGGATACAATTGGAATTTTTCATTTATTTTGCTGAATTTTTGCCGTTGACCCAAACTTTGTTCGAGATTGAAACATTTTGCTGGGATTCTTAAATTTTCTGATTTGGTTAATTTTTGGTTTCGACACTACATCATATTGTTTTTAGAGCTACAACATATAATAAAATCCTCCTACCAAAGGAATTAAGTGATTTTATTGTTCTTTTGCCGCAAAACTCTCTGTATCTTACCATTTCTTCTGTGCAACCCAGCACACATTTTCTTGTCGGATATTTTTTTGGAATTTTTTTGAATTGAAAATAATTTGTCTGTGTTTTTTTTGCTATCGTCTATTGCATTTGCACAAAATCTTTCGTGGAAACAAAGGAATAGCCGTTTATAAATTCTCTGACTCATCTAAACAATTTTCCTTAGCGGTTTTTTATAATCCAATTTGGACTGTTTTTCTGGCTTTTCTTTCGGATATTTCATATCAAATATTCTTTGGACTCGAAGGCTCTCCACAAAATTAGATCCACTTGTCGTCAATCAACTTAATTGGGAATTAACAACAAAATTTTGCAAAGACAAAATTCTTGATTTGTTTAAACACCCAAGAAAAATAACACTTTGTCCTCGTAAAGGGCAACTTTGTCAAACCTTTGTAAAACAAAAATTTGTTCTAAAGTCTGACCCTCGTTACAAAAAGGATGGATAAAACTAAGTGCACAAAATTTGCAAACTGCGTTAATGACTTGCAGGATTACGTTTCAATTTTAAGCATTGCGAACACTGATGACGACATACATAGCCTGGAGGCGTCACGAGTGGAACTTAACTCTTTTTACGACCAAGTAAAGAAAGCTTATGTGGAATGCCGCGATTATGAGCCAGGAGAGGGACAAAAACCAATCGACAAAAACAAGCTGAGGACACATTATTTAGAGGCAATTGATGTTTATAAAAAGGCGATTGCAGCAGTCAATGGACAAATTCAGACGCTAAAGCAGAAGGAATCAGAGGAGAAAATAAAACGAGAGACCCTGTTGGCGCAGAAGCAAAATGATTCTACAGCAATTTCAAGACTACCAGCATGTGACACAGACGTTTTCAAGGGAGGTTATAATGCCTGGCCGAGTTTCCGTGATTTATTTACCGCAATCTACATTAGAGGCTCAAAGTTGAGTAATGTGGAGAAATATTTTCACTTGACCCAGAAGACTTCTGGAGAAGCAAGAGAATTAATAAGCCATGTTCCTCTTACAAATGACGGATTTGAGCTAGCTTGGAAGATTTTAACCGACAGATATGAAAATAAGAGGATGCAGGTGAACGAGCAACTGAAAATTTTATTCAATTTACCAAACGTCACTTCAGACTCAAGTCACAGTATTCAAAAGTTACAGCGAACAGTGAATAGCTGCATTCAAACTCTGGAAACTCTTAAGGTCGAAGTTTCAGGATGGGACCCAATATTAACATATATTTGTTCCAGCAAACTTCCAAGAACATTTTTAGAAGAATTCGAGAATACTCTTGAAGATTGCAAGACACTGCCAACGTGGAACGATTTCAATAACTTTTTGACTCACAAATTCAAAACTTTGGAATCTGTGGGAAACATAAGGCCCAATTTTTCGAAACAAAATCAACAAACTCCATACAGACAAGATAATTCGAAGAAAATGAAGTTCACAAGCAGCTTTCAAACTAATATAAATCAGAAGGCTCAGAGTTCGAAGGGTACATTAAATGCAAATGCTTCTCAGCAGCCCAAGACACAATATCAAAATTCGTGTCAAATTTGCAAAGCTAATCATTTTATACGAGATTGCCCACAGTTTCTGGCTAAAAATGTGAATGACAGGATTCATGTTGTAAAAATCTCACACCTCTGCTATAATTGCTTATCTACGAACCACGGCGTGAAAGAATGCAAAAGTCGTTTTGGATGCAGAACTTGTAATTTGAAACACCATACACTACTACACAAGGGAAAGGAGACCCTATCTGCAATACAGACTACAGTTCAAGAGGAAGCACGACCTAGTACCAGTGCTGCCGCTCTTACGACACTTATACAGTCCACAACAAACCAAGAAGCAGAAAATATCACAACTTTGACTCTCCAGGATGGTGGAAATAGAGATCAACATCCCGGAGATACTTTACTTTTCACAGCCGTAGTACAAATTGAGGCTAATGGTCATTATTACGATGCTCGTGCGATAATTGACTCAGGATCACAATCTACATTCATTACTGAGAAGTTAAAAAATCGTTTAAATTTGCCAACAAAACGAAATCTTGTTCATGTTACTGGAATAAACCAACTCATTTCGGAAACTTCTGCTAAAGCATGCGTTTTTAAACTACGATCTAAGCTAGACCCAAATTTTAAACTGGAAGTTTGGGCACCTGTTTTGAAATCTTTGCCTTCGAATTTACCGCCATATACTTTAGAAAAAACACAAATGCGCGATGCTACGAACTTGGAATTAGCAGACCCGAAATTTTACGTCAGCCAACCAGTTGATCTCCTAATAGGGATGGACATAGGACCCCTAATATTTACAATTGGAACACCTATGAAGTCAATTGGATCCCTTTTGGCCCAAAAAACCGTTTTTGGATGGATAATTGGCGGACCCTTGCAGGATGAGACTCAAAAGAGAAGACAAATATCACTTTGCAATACAGTATCAATCGAGAAGATTCTAACACGTTTTTGGGAGGTGGAGGAGACCCCAAAACAAGTTTTGAGATCAGATGAGGATGCATTTTGTGAGCAAAACTTCGTGGATACTACTAAAAGGAACACGGAAGGGCGATACATAGTGACCCTCCCCTTTAAAAAATGTGAGGAACTTGGAGACTCTAGAAACATTGCTCTTGCTCAATTTTACAGAATGGAGAGAAAGCTCATGAAGACCCCCGAGATTAAAGAATTATATGACAACACAATTATGGAATATCTCGAGCTGGGACACATGAGAAAGATTTCTTCAAATGACATATCCAAGACTCCAAACTACTACCTGCCGCACCATGCAGTTATTAGACCCGAAAAGATTACTTCAAAATTACGAGTTGTTTTCAATGCATCAAGTCCAACCTCAAATAAACGAAGCCTTAATGATAATTTATATGCGGGTCCAGTTTTACAGCAAGATATAGTGCTGCAAGTGCTGAAGTGGAGGTTTTTCCGACACGTTTATAATGCCGATGTTACCAAGATGTACCGGCAAATATTGTTGGACCCTACTCAAACTAAATTTCAACGAATATTATTCAGAAAATCTCCGTCTGACCCGGTAGAAGATTACGAATTACAAACCGTTACCTTTGGCGTAAACTGCGCACCATTCTTGGCACTTCGAACACTTATACAATTAGCTGAAGACACAAAAGATACGTACCCAATTGCCTCGAAAGTTATTTTGGAAAACTTATACGTGGATGACGTTCTAGCTGGAGGTCATTCATTAGAGGATACTGTTAAATCTCGCAAGGAGTTAACAGCTGCCATGGAATCAGCTGGCTTTGAGCTGATGAAGTGGACTGCCAATGACCCAAAGTTAATCAGCGACTTACCGAAAGAAAAACTTAATCCTGTTAATTCGCTTGATATCTCCGATGATGCCTCAACGAAGACACTAGGAATAAAATGGAATATATCTGGAGATTTTTTCTCGTTTACACCGCCCACAATGGAAATTAAAACATCATATACTAAGAGAGAAGTCCTATCGATAATAGCCAAACTGTTCGACCCATGTGGGTGGCTGGCTCCCATTGTAATAGTCGCCAAATTAGTGATGCAACAAATTTGGTTGGACAAGATTAACTGGGATGACATGCTGAAGACAATTACTCTCATGAATTGGCAGAATTTTGTAAAGAATAGTGGAGATATTGGAAATTTAAAGATTCCACGGTGGATACACTTCACTCCAGACAGCGACGTGGAAGTTCACGGATTCTGTGACGCTTCTGAGAGCGCATATGCAGCAGCATTATATATCAGAGTCCGAAATACTAGTAATGAAATCCAAACCTCCTTGTTAACTGCTAAGACACGAGTTGCCCCAATTAAGAAAATTTCACTGCCAAGACTCGAACTTTGTGGAGCAGTACTGCTATCAAAATTGTCTTCATCGATATTAAATAATCTTCAAATCTCCAAATTCAACGTACACTATTGGACAGACTCAACAATAGTTCTTGCTTGGCTGAAGAAACCACCTTGCCATTGGTCGACTTTTGTTGGCAATCGTGTATCAGAGATTATTGAAAATGTGGGAATAGAAAATTGGGCGCATGTTGACTCGAAAGATAACCCAGCAGACATTGCCAGCCGAGGATGCTCACCTAGCGAACTCAATAGCCATCAGCTATGGTGGAATGGACCTGATTGGTTAAAATTACCCAAGGATAGTTGGCCATCAAAGGAAGTAAGTGATGTTACATTAGAGGCAAAAACTTCGAAAGTTCTGATGTTAAATACTGATGAAATGATTGAGAAGGACCCCATGAGACACATATCTTCACTAACAAGAGTATACAGAGCATATGCGCAAGCACTCAGATTTTGGAAAAACACCCTCGTATGTCGACAAAATCCACTAACTTCTGAAGTAGACCTCACTGCTGATGAAATTCAGGCTGGCAAACGGGCCAGTATAATTCGTACCCAGCGTTTCTTTTTTCCAGAAGAAATTCAAGCGTTAGAGAAGAAATCTAGAATACCTTCAAAGAGTCCATTGCTATCTTTGAACCCATACTTAGACCCGAAAGGCATTATGAGAGCTCATGGGAGACTCGTACAATCCCCGGCGCTCACTTTTGAAGAAAGACACCCAATAATTCTTCCTCACAATGCGAAACTTACTACTTTACTCGTCGAACATACACACAAGGTGACTTTACATGGTGGGAACCAATTGATGTTAAGAGTTTTACGGTCCGGATTTTGTATACCCAGACTCAAGTCGTTGATAAAAAAGACGATACGTAATTGCAGAGTTTGCATTCTGCACAAGAAGCGAACAGAAAATCAGATTATGGCTTCACTCCCACCAGAAAGGACTTTGCTAACTAGACCTTTCACTAATACTGGCGTAGATTTTGCGGGACCCTTCAGCATACGAAACTTTACTGGTAGAGCATGTCTTATTACAAAGGGATATGTGTGCCTTTTCGTATGCTTTGCTACAAAAGCTATACACCTCGAACCAACCAGTGATCTCTCGACTCAGTCATTTTTAGCGGCATTTTCCAGATTCATTAGTAGGCGTGGATGCCCATCTTGCGTGTACTCCGACAATGGAACTAATTTTGTTGGAGCAGTCGATGTTCTGAAGAAAGATAGACTCTTGTTCATGAAAGAATTAAAAACTAAAGCGATTACTCAGAATTCACATCAGAACCTCGATTGGAAGTTCATTCCACCCGGCGCTCCACACATGGGAGGTTTGTGGGAGGCCGGAGTGAAGTCTTTCAAAACGCATTTGAAGAAATGCGTTCCAAAAATGACTTTTACTTTTGAGGAGTTTTCCACCATTTTATCAAAGATAGAAGCTTGTCTTAATTCGAGACCCTTGAGTCCAGCTAGTGACGATCCTAGCGATTTGTCGCCTTTGACCCCAGCTCACTTTCTAATTGGTACCCCAATTCTAGCCCCACCAGAACCCGATGTTTCAGACCAGGATGAAAGCCTGGTTAATAGGTGGAAGCGCTTAAAAATTATTTCTCAGTACTTTTGTAATAGATGGAAAACAGAATATCTACAAGAACTCCATCGACGCACCAAATGGAAGTATCAAAGAGACAACATTAAAGAGGGTGATTTAGTTGTAATAAAAGATGAACGTTTGACCCCAACTGAATGGAAGTTAGGGCGGATTATAAAGACCCATCAGGGAACAGACCAAAACGTAAGGGTGGTAGATATAAAGACTGCTGGTGGTGACATCAGTCGACCCATAACGAAGATGGCAGCCTACCTACCAAACGACTGGCAAGTCGAAGCAAGCCCCAGCCGCCCCGAACGCCGAGAGTCCCGCCGCCTTGTCAACGAACGAAGTCCCGAACAACGCCCATCCCGCCATCAGTCTACGAACCGACCAGCCCGTGCAGCTGAACGTCGCCCAAGCCCTGAACGTCGTCAACGGAGCCGGTCAGATAACAGGAATCTCCCCAGAGTGAGACCAAGCCATTGGCAATATGCGTGTGGCCTGTGCCAACAAGATCACGCGTTGAGCGGCTGCCAGCGATTCCGAGAAAAAACTCCCTATCAAAGGTACGAGACAGTAGAGCGCAGGGGATATTGTCGAAACTGTCTGGCTCGGAGCCACCTTGCCCCTGACTGCCCTTGTATAACTGGGTGCAAGCGTTGTGATTACAGGCATCACACGTTGTTGCATGGCGCCCCGCAATTAAACGACAGCTTGCAGCCTGCAGTAGCAGTAGTGGAACCAGTTTTCACCTGGGACTTGGTGTTTTTACCAACGGCAATGATTCGCCTTAAGACTGATGAGATGGACACATATTACAATATGAGAGCTTTGGTAAGCCAATCAGCAGTAATGACGCGCATTGCATATTCCACATTCCAGCGCGTAGGGTTGCGGTCCTTTACGTACCAAGGGCGAAGATTTACAACTTTCAAGATAATGGCCCGACGCACTAACTCAACCTGGGCACTAAAGGTTAATGCGCTAGTAACAGACGAATTGCCACGAAGACTCTATTCTGACCCACTCATAGAGAACCCTACATCATACTTTACGGATGAAGCTATAGCGGACCCAGACCCAAGAAGCAACATTCCCATCGATTTAGAGCTGGGGGCAGACACATACTCGGCGATAATAAAGGAAGGCTCTACGGCGGCTGGGGTTGGTGATGTCAAGGCCTTCAATACCAACTTGGGCTACGTCTTCGCGGGGCCAATTAGAAACATGCCAGTCAACTAGAAGGATGAGATAAGCACGATGTCATGGGGGCGGAGAATGTATGGTCTGGGACCATACTTATGAGCACAACTGTTCGGTTGCTTTTTCAACATTGGCTAGCGGAACATTTACATATATATACATACGTGAGTCCGCTAACCAATGTAATCCTTCCACTGCCTTCCCATGAATCCTGGAATACGGAGAGCTGATGATGTCGACAACAACGGAGAGCAAGTTCAGTTCGTTAGTAATCTTCAAAGCGCTCGATCGTGATCCCCCGTGAAAAGTACAAACAGTCACAATTACTTACACTATTTTTTGATACATTAACAAACACAAAATTAAACATTAAATTTGTAAATACACATAAAAAAACATTGAACATAGAATTAATCTTAACATACAACACTGAATTGAAAATACAACAAGTACAAATTATCTACTTATGAATAAAATTTGTTAATTAACCTACAAATTGCACTTCCCTGAAAATAAATTATCCTACAATAAATATTACATTAAAACTTACATCTACCTAAAATTTGTGAATAAATAAAAAACCTAAAAACTATACTAAAGAATTACCTAAAAACTAAAAAGAATTTGAAATATAAACCTAGTTAAAACTTAACCTACATTGTGCTAAAAAAACCATAAATTGCATTACAAAGCCTAGATAAAATCAACACACATTGTACATACACACACACATAACACTCATTGAATTACAACACGAAATAAAACCAAACATTTGAAATTTAAAACCACAAAATACTTACTTATTATTTACGAATAAAAAAGACAAAAGGTTTGTAAATAAACAGTACCCATTACACTTGTTCTGATCGACCTGTGATGTCGATGTCAGTGGCATAAGCGAGTGGCATGTGATTTTGGTTGCGATTGTTCAAATTTTGTATTCCAGTCAAAATAGACTTGGGTATAAAGGGGAAATAGCAAAAATTCCCACAGAGTTGAATTTTGGTGGAAAGCTATGGTTTGCTATTAGAATTAACGTCCTAAAAGTCCCCATCGATCCAATGTGTGTAAGCGAAGTCAGGGTCGAAGGTAATTTTTTGTTGGTCTTATTCAGTTTTTTTTTTTATTTTTCTCTAAAACGATAAGATTTATCGGACATCGAATTAAGTAAAAGTTGTAGGCTTACAAATTATCTACAATAATGATCTGTATGACTTTTCAATAGGAGTCTCTATTCTTGAGATATCGTGATATAAGTGTCAAATTACACATGTGAAAAAGAAAGCCGCGTAAGAATATTATAATGTGCGACGGTTAAAATAACAGCGCCATAATTTCCATAAGCTTTCAAACGATACCCACTTTGCAGTAATCGGTTCAGAAAAACCGGGTCTAACCCGGTTTTAAATCTGGTCTTTCGGGTCAAATAACCGGCGAACCGGACCCGCCGCCCACGAAAATTATACATTTCTATAATCAACGCAACAAACACTACCATTTGAGAAAATTTAAAAAAAAAATCGGAGAGTATTCGTTGGGGTCGTTCCCGCTGGGCTTTTGATTACACATGTGGGTTAAACGGTCTAGTTTTGCATAAAATTATTCTGACATGGAATAGCTCTACTAAACACGCTCCGATTTTATTGGATTTTTTTTTTAAAGAAAGATATAATTTCGGTCTTCCATGAAACATATACATATATTTTTGGGACCCGGTTACTCCGGTTATGTTAGCCGGTTCCCTGAATAAGTGCGTTTTTCCCTTATAAGTGCATATAAATGGTGTGTTTTTTTAGAACCGCTTTATCCCAAGAATGGTTCCATCTAAAAATGATAAAGACCAGACTTGTAGAGAATTTTTCTGTCTACAGTATTTTATTAATCACTTTTTGACTAGACACACCGTTTTCAGGGAAAAAATCCGAAAACCTAAAAAATCCATAAATTTTGACCTTCGACACGTGGGAATGGTGACTTTTAGGACATTGCTTCTAATGACAAACCCTAGCTCTCCAACCAAAATTCACCTTTGTGGGAATTTTTGCAATTTCAATGTCTATTATGAGTGGACTAATAACACTGTGCAACATTTTTAAGGTGATCTTGTGCAAACAATTCGAACAGAGGATTTTTTGAAAGAACAGACCCAAACGACAAGAAACCCTAGTTGGGTCAGATCCAGCTCGGATTTTATGGCCGCATCTAAACATGGTTAAATATTGAGTTTTTAAAGAAATTCGGGGCTATATCTCTGCAACCAATGCGAATCTTCTTCTGACCT
Source organism: Musca autumnalis (assembly GCF_047663935.1). Taxonomy (NCBI): domain Eukaryota; kingdom Metazoa; phylum Arthropoda; class Insecta; order Diptera; family Muscidae; genus Musca; species Musca autumnalis. The sequence continues at coordinate 6,605,154 of NW_027412088.1, read as the reverse complement.
CTGAAGCAAATTTGTAGATAAGGACAAGAATTAAATATTTGGAGAAATAATGATCTCGAAAAACTAAATTTATTGCCTCAAATTTCAAAATATATGCAAAAATTCCATAATTTTTATACATTTCGCACCGTATCTCCAAAACCGTTATTTTTTTTCAGAATATTTTATTTTGGAAAATATTCCCTGGAATTTAATTCACAACTCTTTAGAATATGTCATTGTTGTAAAATGCCTCTATACCGTTGTTTTCAGTACATTTTTATACCCGCAGCATTTATGCTAACGAGGATATATACACTTTCATACGGGCAAAATGTGCCTCATCGAAATAATGGTTTTAAACCCCAAGTATATTTGGACGAAATGTGTTTCAGACAATTTGGAGTCGATTGAGCAATGTCCTTCCGTCTGTCTGGCTGGCTGGAGCGCACGATAACTCTCGAACGGATCAACCGATTCGGTCCAGAATTTGGCTTTCGTAATATTTTGTCCAAACTTAGTTTAAGTTCGAAGATGGGTTAAATCGGTCCACTCCTTCCGGTACCTCCCCCACAAAAGTTCGAAAATGTTCGGAAAATTTGAACGTGCGATAACTCTTGAAGGAAGTAACCGATTCGGTCCATAATTTGCAACTCGTGAAATGTCTACCAGACTTAGATGAGGTTCAAGTATGGACTCAATCTGTCTACTTCGGGTACCTCCCACACAAAAATTCGGATAAGTGCAGTTTAGGACCTACTCTCGAATCGCTTTGATTTTTGTTGTAACAACTTGTATTTACTTTCCCCCATACGACGGTACAAGTTTCATCAGGGGCAAGTCCATACTTCCTGAGAAAATAGCCTGAAAGTTGCACAAAACCCCTATAACACCGTGTGAGGTGGTTGGAGCGCAAGATAACTCTCAAACGGATCTGCCGATTAGGTCCAACATTTGGCCTTAGTAATATTTTGTCAAAACATAGTTTAAGTTCGAAGATAAGCCATATCGGTCCACTCCTTCAGGTACCCCCCCACAAAATTTCAAAAATGTTCGGAAAAATTGTTCGTTCGGTAACTTTTGAAGGGAGTGGCCGAATTGGTCCATACTTTACACATCCTAATATATCTACCAGGTATAGATCAGGTTCAGATATGGGCTATATTTGTCTACTTTATTCAGTACCTCCCAAACAAAATTTCGGATAAGTTCACTTTAAGACCTGCTATCGAATCACATTGATTTTTGTTGAAGCAACTTGCATTCGCTGCCTCAATTACGATGGTAAAAGGTTTTTCAGGGGCAAATCCACACTTCTTGAGCAAACAGCCCGAAGGGTGTAAAAACCCCCTATGGCACCATATGTAGTGGCTGGAGATCTATCCATAATGGTCAATGTCGATCCATTCCTTTAAGTATTTCCTCCGCAAAACTTTTGCTCTTTAATCCTAATGAACATTTTTGTCGTTTCATACGCCCAAAATTTGTAAAACCCTCTAAATACATACGTTTTTTGGGAAAAAATTGTATCAATATACGCAGGCTGAGGGTATATCTCTGTCGGCCAAGCCGACTGATACTTTTTTACTTGTTCAACGACGATTTAATAAAAATGTCAATAATGTAGTGAAATCCGTGTTGTGGGTTTATTAAATCCGGTTAAGTGCAAACGGGGTAATATGATGTTCACGATCCCATCGTCGGGCATGCGTCCACCTATCGTATGGTTCTAACGCGCTGAAGCATTCACCTTATCAGTTCGTCGCTTCCGGTTTTTATATGTAATTTGTATGTACCTTAACCAAATGATTGCTACTTGTTACCAATAGCTTGAGAAATGTTTTTTGCATATCTTATGTGCGGTTTCTGCATCCGTTACCAGTGTAGATGTTTGGAGACTATCGGACGGCAGTATCGATAACCTCGACAATTTGATGTTATTGGCACCACATAAGTTGCCATAAAAGGTCGTGATACCATCTCTATGTATTCAATCAATCTGTAAAACATTGAAGCAGATGCAGCAACTTTGCCGCGAAAGTTAAAGTCTGCAGAATTAGAACCGCTACAGGAAAAATGTTCTGTTTTCATTCTATGTCTTGTACATCTCGATTTCTTCACACTCATGTTTTCCATTTCTATCTTTCTTCCACTGAAAAGACGAATATCTTCTTTCCTCCTGATGTCGCTCCGAATGTGCAACGCATTGTAACTGCGCCACATTCTTCTCCTTAGTAGTACTGTGGTTCCTTTATGGGTGCCGTCAACATTTGGGTTATTTCTCTTCCTTTGTTTTTTCTTCGTAGTAGGCTGTTTTTACAAGTGTGGCTTGCCAAGCCATCGTCTAAACCCTCCTCCTTTCTCATTCGGGTTTGGGTCTACTGTCTCCTAAATTAACAACTACATTAATTTTATTAAAATATTTATTAACGTTAATTCCAATTCTATTTATTTTTCTTCTTCCAACAATTTAGTCTTCAATATTTATTACGGTATTGGTATGAAATTTGTTTCCTAATTTTCATTGCTAAATTATTTCTTTGTCCCTCTTTGGGAAAACCAGCTGAGCTCGAGCCTATTTATGGCTTAACTTTCCCTATTTTAAGTTGTCCCTTGTTTGTTTTTAGTTGTTGACGTTTTTATGGAATCTGCCATTTTGTTCAGAACCATTACGAAGCTTATGCATTGCAGATATCCGGTTCCGGTCTATTTTTTCCCTTCTGTACAGAAAACAAAATATATTCCAATTTTCCTTTTTTGCTGTTGTTGTTGCTGCCATTTTGATGCTGTTGCTGCTGGTCTCGTTCTTTACGTTGATCCAATTTTCCTTTCGTTATCGTCATCGTCGATGTCCTCTTTTCCGGTGAGTGGCTACATTGGCAATGTGGTGCCAAAGTATTAAATTTATTAAAAAATGTTTACGTTTGTATGTATATATGAGTGTATGTATGTAACAATACAGGCAACTACCACACATACAAACCACCATACGCATGAAGAACTACAGACGCATAGATATGCGAATATGGCCAAAACACAGTTTGCCAATGGCATTGGCCGGTTGTTGATGTTATTTTTGATGATGGCATTTGGGCCACATCGACAGAGCAGCGTCATCGACAAACCAAACCAAAACAACAACATCAACACTTACTTCTTCCACAGCCGGTAATCGAAACGTACAAAGCTCACACAAAAAAAAAAAAAACAATGAACAAACAATAAATGTAGTGATTTGCACCTATTGCTGCAAATAGGGATTGGGCCCTTTGTGAGGCCTCGTTACAAGGCACTAAATTTCTGATACATATATCTGTAAATTGAATTGTTTATATGTATATCTACAATGACTCTTCGATATACAATTGGTAATGTGAATATGCGGCCGATTCAGTAGCACGTCTTAATAAGTAAGCAGATGTAATAGTTGTGTTCCGGAAATCCATAATGTTGTATGAAAACGTACTACTACTATTACGTTGATTTAGACGTCTTTTCCTGAAAATCTTCCAAATTTTACCCTTAAAAAATTTGAAAGATACCGAATTTTTGCCAATAATTTAAAGGTAACATTAGTTTTCTCAGTCGTAGCAAGATTTTTGTGATGAGAAATCTGCACTGTGCTACCGTGTTTCAATAGTAAGGGCACTCTGTATGCCCGGGTTCGAATCACAGTCCATCAAATTAAAAAAATACCCCTCAGAGTAATGTTCGCCACACTTCCTGAGTATTTCAGTCATGTAAAATGTCTCTACAATTGGTCTCTACGATTTTAATGCCAAAATTGGACAGGAGACTATTGGCCCAACAGTCGGGAAATTCAGTCTCCACAGTGAAACATCTGACAATGGAATGAGGCTGATAGACTTCGCAGTGGCAAAAACATAGTAGTTAGCAGTACCAGATTTATTTATTGTATTCCTTTAACTCCCACTAGAGCATAGGGCGCTAACAATGACCGTTTTCCACCACACTCGTTTTGGAGCTATATATCGAAGTTGATCCCAGGTCAATCCGATAGATCTCATTTCGGCTTCTGTGGAAAGTCTCCAGGTTTTTTTTGGTCTTCCAACTGTTCTTCCTTCTTGACTGAACGGATTCCAGCGTAGAGCTTGGTTTAATATATTATTGTCATCACGGCGTAGAACATGTCCAATCCATAGCCATTTACGTTTTCCGATTTCAGATCCCACATCCATCTGATTAGCTTGGTGTAAGAACTCTGCGTTTGTTATTGCACGCGGACAAAATATACGTAGAATCCGGCGAAGGCAGCGATTAATGAAAACTTGTAGTCGTTTTGTAATGCCGTTGGTGACCTTCCACATTAGATTCGAATATACGGCGCTTTGTTGTTTTGCCAAATTGGTGCCAGCATTCCATCGAGTGTGTTAGATGTACGTTCCGAGGTGCAAACATAGACCCTTGTTGCAGCAAAGGTACGTACCAGATTAAACGTAGCAAATAAAGTACGAACAGACACAACACAAAAGCTAGACATCGGTAAGCTGCAATCACAACAGATAGCCACAGCATATTCCACTCAACTGGCCCAATTGCTTAATCAAAGCACTCCTCGTCCCGATAACATATCAGTACAATGGCAAAGTATTGCCCACTCCAAGCAAACATCCGCAAAATCCATACTTGGACACCAGGACCTCCATGGTATGGAAAGGAGTGTCGTGCTGCTACAATCAGTAGCAACGCGTACCGCACGAGAGAGGCATCGGGAGAAAAGGCGAGAGGAGAAACGTCTTTTCCGCAGGAATAAGAGAGAAATGGAAAAGCGGGAGTGTGAAAAAATCGAGATGTACATGAGCCAGAGTGAAGTCTGAAAGTTCTACCAAAGAGTGAAACATCAAACTGATGGCTTTGGTAGAGGCACATCCTCTTATAGAGACCAGTAAGATAAATTAGTAACTGATACAGATAGTGTGTGGATATGGAAATAACATTTTTCCAAACTGTTGGTATCCAATAGTGTAGAAGGAAGTTGGTATTGAATGTATACCGCCCAGCCAAGATAAGCTAAAGAATAATAAGTCAGCGGGAGCCGATGGCTTATCAGCCGAGCGGTTCAAAACCGGAGACGACACGTTGATAAGGTGTATTTATTAGCTAGTTAGCACCATCTGGCAGGACGAAAGAGTACCCAACGATTGAAACCTGAGCTTCCTGTGCCCTGTCCACAAGAATGGAGATAAGACTGTATGCTCTAACTATAGGGGAAAAATCTTCTCCCTATTGCCTTCAAAATAGTGTCAGGGACATTATGCAAACGACTAAAGCCTATGGTCAACGAAAAAATTGGGCCATACCAATGCGGCTTTAGACCTGGGAAATCCATCATTGACCAGATATTTACCCTGCGGCAAATCCTGGAGAAAACCCAAGAGATGCAGATCGACACCTACCACCTTTTTGTCGAATATAAAGCAGCCTTCGTTCAAAGGTATTCCAATCCATGTCTGAATTTGGTATCACCGCAATGCTCATTCGGCTTTGTAAAATGACATTAACTGATACTCAGTCCTCAGTTAAAATAGGAAAGCACCTCTCCGAAGGGTTTAGTACCAAATGAGGTTTCAGACAAGGAGACAGTATGAAAAAATTCTGCTCGAAAATGTTATACGAGATGCAGATTTTAAAAGAAATGGTAAAATGTTTACCAATAGCCACATGTTACTGGGTTATGCGGACGATGTAGGCATCATGGGCCGATCAGTAAAATAAGTAACTGATACATTTAAGATGGTAGAATGAGAATCTGGTAAAGTGGGTCTGGCGGTAAACGGCGAGAAGACCAATTTGATGGTGTCGACACGCAATGCGTCCATATAGCTCGGACCAACAGTGGATGTTGGTTCCTACATTTTTGAAGCACCTCGATAAACACAACAAACAACATTACTTGTGAAATAAGAAGAAGAAGAATTGTATTGGCCAACAGATGCTACCTTGGCTTAAGTAAGCAGTTTAAAAACAAATTTAGAAGATAGCGAAGCCGCTCCACAGCCGATATGTCTGATGAGCCTCTACCAAAGGCGAAACATGCATTTCACATAGTGGTGGTTGTGTGGGTTCGAATCTTCGGCTTTCCTATGTTCACTCCCATCATTGGCCATTAAGCTCGACTCTAACGAGAAATTAGTTAAAATCAACATTAACAAGTAAAAAAGTATAGGTCGGCTAAGGGTATAGCCTGTGTGGGTTGAAATATTTTTTTTTCCAAAAAAAAAAAAATGTATGGGCGTATGAACCGACAGAAATATGGATTGGATTAAAGCTAAAAAATTTGCGGGGGATATCGATAGATAGGGCTTTTGTACCATACTAAGAAAAGCATAATATCCTCGAACAGACCCTCAACTACAAAAATGTGTTGAACATTTGTATGAGTGGTACCCCAAGTATTGGACCGATAAGGCCCAAATTTGAACATAAACTAAGCTTGGACAAAAAATATCGAGATCGAAAATTTGGACCAAATCGGTTGCAAATATTAGCAAATATTTTCAAACATTTGTGGGAGAGGTACCGAAAGCAGTGGACCAATAAGCACTACCATCGAATTTCATCTAATATTCGAAGAAATATTACGATATCCAAAGTGTGGACGAACGCAGTATTCGGTTCGAGCTCTACAGCCACTACATATGGTGCCATAGGGGTTTTTGACAACTTTCGGGCTGTTTTCTCAAGAAGTATGGACTTGCCCATGAAGAAACGTTTACTGTCGTAATTGAGACAGAGAATGCAAGATGCGTCAACAAAAGTGATTCGAGAACAGGTCTTAGAGTGAATTTATCCAAAATTTTGTGTGGGAGGTACCCGAAAGACTGAACAAAACAAATATAGTCCATATTCGAACCTGATCTATATCTGGTAAATATATTAGGATATGTAAAGTATGGACCAAATCGCTCACTCCCATCCAGAGTTATCGTGCGCACAATTTTTCCGAACATTTGAACTTTTTTGGGGAAGGTACCTGAAGGTGTGGACCGATATGGCTTATCTTCGAACTTAAACTAAATTTTCACAAAATATTACTAATGGACCGACTCAGTAGATCCGTTCGAGAGCTATCTTGCACTCCAACCACTACACATGGCGCCATAGGGGTTTTTTTGCACCTTTTACGGCTAGTTTCTCAGGAAGTGTGGACTTGCACCTGATGAAACTTGTACCGTCGTATCGGGGCAGTGACTACAAGTTGCTACAACAAATATCAAAGCTATTCGAGAGCAGGTCTTAAACTGAACTTTTCCGAAATTAAACTAAGTTTGGGCAAAATATTACAAAAGCCAAAATTTGAACCGAATCGGTTCATCCGTTAGAGAGTTATCGTGCGCTCCAGCCAGCAGGACAGACAGACGGACGGACATGGCTAGATCGACTCCAAATAGTCTGAAACACATTTCGTCCAAACATACTTGGGTCTAAAACCATTATTTCGATGAGGCACATTTTCATCGTATCAAAGTGTATATACCCTCTTTAGCCTAAAGGCTGAGAGTATAAAAATGTTCTTCGCCCTAATAGACAAAATTTTCAAGTCACATCTCGTCAAACAAAAGTAACACTTTACAAAACACTGATACTGCCCGTGCTAATGTATGGTTCCGAAGAAGATAAGGCCGTGTGCTCATGAGTAAAATTCTTAGGAGGATCTACGCGCCAATCTTCGTTGACGGCGAATATCGACGTCATATGAACCCCTTACTGTATCTGCTATACACCGACATCATTATAGTTAAACGTATCGATATACAACGATGGCGTTGGCTAGGCCATGTCATAAGAAAAAGCGACGATGAACCCGCTAAAAAGGCGTATAAATAAATACGAGTCACATGGCGTTACACGCAAAGGTGGTAGGCCAAGACTTCGATGGAGCAAAGAAGTGGAAAAGCAAAGCAACAAACAGAGAGGAATGGAAATCTTTCTTAGTTCGACTTGTAGGACAAATGTTGTTAGAGATGTTAGAGGTGGTTTACACTAGCTATCAATATCATGTGACACGAAATAAAAATATTCCATATCTACCCACGCTGGCAATGTGGAGACGTAATTTCACAGCATTTTTGCTAGTGTGGACACAAAAAGTAAATGGCGCAAGGAAAATCCCCAATATTGCACACATTAGCGACTGCAAAACGATGGAAAATTTCAGCACATATGACGTCGATGGATAGTGTAAACAACCTCTAAGTATGTAAGTATGTATACATATATGAAATCTACACAGTCTTCAACTGCCAATCTACAACAGACAGATATCGAAGAAATGTTCCACTTTCTCCATCAGATGATATTTTATGTCTGATGTCACATTTCAAAGGGCCCTTTACATTCACCTGTACTTATTTCTTGTTTCTGTACTCGGCTCTCTTGTAGATTTTAGCCAAGCAATCTGCCGGCCACAGCGTCTGTTGTTGTTATTTCTGTGCCTTATTGTGGCCTATGTAGCAATATGGAATATTACCTGCGGCAGCAATATCCGGAGAATATTGTGAATGCAGGAATTGAATGACTGAAGCAAATGGACGACAAGTCAACTGATAGCCGGCAGGGAGGTTAGTGGTAGGCAAGCATATGTAATGTCCCATTCCCAGTGCTAGTAACATGCAAGCGGCTTGTGTTTGTGGCCTGAATAGGCTGGAATAGTGGATTGGGCATATGTTTGATGTCAGGGTTATATTGGTGACACTTGTAGGTGATATTCTTGCAGTGAAACAACAGTTCGCTATCCTGGGCGATAGGTACTCCAAGCGTTTGCTTGTGTGTGTTTGTGTGATTTAGTGTTTATTTGTATGTTCGTTGGACTTGGTCCCCCACATTGGCGTTGCCTTCTTTATTGTTGAGTGGTCCTTTGTATGGATAGACGGACATGGAGGAACAAACATTGGACATTGATAGTTGAGTGTTGCGACACGTTCAGCCAAATACAACACACGCACACACAAACCTATTGGCAGAAAATACATAATCTTGTTGCATTTATTATCGTTGTGTTTATACGTATGTGGGTATCTGCGCTGCATGTTGGTGTACTTTGCCATGAGCTTTTACACTCAACGATGGACAGCGGGTGTTTGTCTAGCATGCCGGCCTACGTGCAAGCAGTAACTTGGGAATCATAGCTGGGCCATCGTTCTGTTTGCATCTGCAACATGTATTAAATTGTAATTGAGGTTGTCAGCATTTTCAGAATGGTTGCAACAGCAGTAACAACGACAACAACAGCAACGATGGTAGCACATATTGCTGTAATTTATAAAAACAATAATTTTTTCATGACCACCAGCATATTTTTGTGCTGCTGTTGGTCACATTTTGTTCAATATAACCTAGTTTTGGTTTTTTTGTTCGGTTTTGTTTTGTTTGCAAAAGGTATCGTTGTCATGGCAGGTGTGATGAGTTGAGGAAAATTTGGGGAATTAATTTGATTGCAAGTGTAAATGAAATATAAAGTTAAGGCACTTTAATTAAGAGAATTTGAAAATCAATAATTAAATTCTGTAAATCGGTAAAAATTGTAACGAAACATTTTAAATGAAAAGGACAAATAAATGATGACAACATTTAGCCTTTATATACGATCAAAAATGTGTTTAACTGAAATAATGGTTTTAGACCCCCAGTATGTTTCAGACAATTTGGAGTCAATATCTTAGTTTAAGTTTGAAGATGGTCCGTGTCGGTCCACTGCTTCGGGTACCTTCCCACAAAAGTTATTTTTTTTTTGCTAAAATGGTGCGCATTTTAACTCTCGAAGGAAGTAACTGATTATGCCCAAGCTTTGCACATCCTTCCACACACTATTTTAGATCACAGCTTAAGAACTTGCCTTGGAACTTTTGGAATCTTTTTTATAGATTTTGCTCTCGGTTCCTGTTACGACGGTTAAGCTTATACTTCCTGAGATAATGGCCCGAAAGCTCAAAAAGACCCTGCCGGTGCCAACAAAAATTACTGATGAGCACAATATCTTAGGATATGAGTAACCGATTTGGCCGAAACTTTGCACATCGTACACTTTTTTCCAAACGTACATGAAATTCCAAGAAGGTCCATATAGTCCAACTTCCTTGAGTAGCTTAGTCAACATTTTCAATTAAGGACAGTTTAACGCATGTTTAAGGATAATAATCTTTTGCCTAGGTAAGACCACAATTTCTAACATAATGGTCGAAAATCTATAAAAAGGTACGATAAACCAAACATTTGCTTATAGTTAGGGAACTAGTAAAGTTTCTGGCCTAGACGCCACTTAATTTTTTTTTTTGGAAAATTTGACTGTTTTAGCCTAAACGTAGGACAGTTTAACATACGAGCATGCGTTGTTGTTGTTAACAGTGATCTGAAAAAAAAAATCTCTCAAAAAAAAATGGTATTTACTTGTGAATTTTTTCGTCTGATCTCTCACATCTTTCGGCGTGGATAATCACGGCAAGAGTATATCGATCAAATTAAATCTTTGTATGTCGATAAAGGACCATCCTATAGCACTATGAAAGACGGGTTTAATGAATTTAGGCGTATGAGCCCTAAACAAAACAGCAATCGACCGTGGGGGGCTTAGAAGGCGACCCAAATCCAACGAAAGGTGTTCACGGAAAAAGCACTTCGAAACAAATGCTCACCTGTTTCTTCGGCTAAATTGACGGGAACGAGGAATTTAGGAAGGTTAATTCTGAGTGGTACACTAGAATTTGTTTGCCTCTACTCTCCTGTGAAATTCGAAAAACGAACAAGAGAAGAAGACTCTTTCTTCATCATGACAGAATCCCAGGTTGATATTGTTTGCTGATTAGCCCTATACGCGGTATTCTTTTATTAGGTAGCAGTATACCAACCCTGGTCGTACCACACCGAGAAAATGTGAGGTTCCCTGAAACAATTTTGTAAATATAGTAAGCTGCAGTTATCTCATAAAATTTTAACCTCACGATGTTAAGCTTTTGTATTGTGCCAGTTCAAACTTTCTTCGCTGTGACGTTGGTTCACCAAGGAATGTCCAAGATTATCAATGAGTTTGTTGAATGGTGTCATGTGACTTGATCTGGTGACAGTCATGCTTGTATATATATTTTGGTGTGCTCATACCTCGATCGGGGCGCTTTTTTACTTTTATCCGAATCTTACCTAGACTTTCATCCATAGGGGTGAATCTAGACATAAGATGTTTTACATCCCGGCAAACAATGAACCTACAACTAAATTAATGTCTAAATAATTATGGAACCTTTAGTAGAGTAGGTCAACTTAGGTGTTATTGCGTCGACTTTCCCTCGCATTTGCATTTCCCTTAAGGCCAATGCATTCTCTTCTATACCTCGATCATGGGCGTAGCCAGGAATAGCTAGGGAGGGGCAGCTGACCCCTTCTAGATCCTACAAAACAGTTCATTTGTATGTAAAAAAATTATGAATATTACGAAAAACAAGCATTTGCTCTCACTAGAACAACCCAAAAGCATTCCTGGCTACGCCCATGACCTCGATGTAAATAATTTTAATGTGTTTTGTTGGGTTCACATTTTACGTATTCTCTTTTAAAACTTACCATCCGTTATCTATACCAAACTCCACAACTCAGGGAGGGTGTTATCAATTGGTTTTTGGCCCCAAAAGTTTGTAAAATATCTAAATAATAGTCGTAGTTCCACTTTTATATACACCAATATGAACATCCTGACGAGTTGGCTATTTGTGCCATTCTGTCCATCTAAGTTGGTAATCACGATCGGAGCGTCACAAAATCAGGATGACAAATAACATTAGTATATACTACCCCAAAAGAGTGGTAGTGGTTTAGGATATCACATAGTTGACCCCATCCCGAATAAAGCCTTTGCTTTTTATTTCCCACAGCCTTGCAGATATTTTCAATTGAAATGAAGTGTGTTCTAGAATTAGGTTTCTTAGTGTCTTGAAAGCCTACTAGAATTTAAATCAAACAGTGCAAAGTGGATCCACCCATTGGCCAAAAATAAAAACATGAATATCAACATTTTGGTACAACATCTGCAAATCTGACAGCTTTGACATGGACCTTTTTAAAAATATGTTAGTTTTTGTTTCATTCGAACGCGATCTTCTTAAGAATAGCTTCAAAAGACGGAACAATTGACTAATGGTTTTTATTGTGAGTACAACCTATATTTTAAGTGCAAGTAATTATATTCAAAATATCGCGAAACTATTACGTATAGCAAAATATTATAGTGGATTTTGAAGGAGGAGGTAACAGCTTAGTTTTCATTAAAAATAGTGTTTTAGCGTGTTGTAGTGTTTTTTGTAATGCCAATTCGATCATATACTTAAATTTGACCTAAGGTTTTAGTCATGATACCCACCAGTACCCACCTCGGGAATAATTTTCCAAAGTAGGTCATGGGTTTAAGATTATTCAGTATTAAAATCAGCTGTCATCTAGTGCCAGACTATAAATGGTCGCTGACTAAAGCTGCCTTATAATTTGGTTTCTATGGATATATTAGCGTATAACTCTGCGATTAACCCCATTATCATAAGTTTTTAGCGTTCCGGTTAACTTAAAGTTAAAAGTGATCATTAATTTTAATCGTAAATTTTAATGTGAAAATTATGTTTTTATGACAACAAATTGGTTTATTTTCCGTGTAAAATACATCCAATAGCAAAAGAAAAAATATAGTAGTGACCCTTAGTCTACTAGCGAATGACATTAATATTTTTAAAAATCGTTCATTGTTTGTTTTCTTTTGGGCAGTCGATGTGGGAAATGTCTTTCGTTGTACCTTCTTTTCCTCTATTTTACCAATCATTCCAAACAAATCGCTCTTAAATGTAACTAAACCTTTAGAAAATACACATATTTCCAAATAATGTTATTCCGTGACCTTGAACTTGTGGACAAAAAAGGGAAATAAACAAATATCCATTCGAATTGCAATTTATAATCATTTCAACGGCCGCCATTCTCTGACACATATCCTTTCAGTGAACATTTTCTTTTGCCTTCCAACACAATTTGTCATTGTGATGGACAGAAAAAAATGTTCGCTTTTACCAACTTGCTGGGCCCATCTCTTTATTCACTCTTTGTAAATAACCGCAACTGTTTGTCAGCGGTGTCGTATGAATGTTGTGACATTACGTATACGTTGCGTGAGCTGGAGGTTGCTGTTGGGTGGTGATGGTTTGTTTGTTATTATTATAGAGAAATTTGTTTTCTTTTCCCCCTACTATTCGGGCTGGGTGAATTATGCACCATCCCAATTTGGTGCGGCCACAATCGTTCGTTCGTACATTTGTAGATTGTTGATATTTGTTTAACAACTTTTTAACGTTTTGCTGAAGACCTTTGTAAATATTTATTCAAGATTTCTTGTTATCTTTTCTATGTCAATTTCCATCTCATTCCTTGCTCTTTCAACGCCATCCATGGCCTGGGCATTTGCAACTGTACTTTAGATCAACCGCATCAGTCACATCTTTGGTTTTGTTTGTCATCATTGACAAATGCCACATCATATGTTTCGGAAAGTGTTTGCTTTTAGTTCTGTCCACAGAATTGGAGAAGGAGAACTGTTTATGAAACTTATGTTTGCTTTATTAAAACATAAAGCGCCCACTCCAATCGTCCTTCCCCAACGCTCGCTCTAATGCTGCCTGCATTGCTAAAGAAATCCATTATAAATTAACAAGAAATCCATCTATCAATAACCTTACCCCGAGCTCTTTTTCTAGCTCCACATCATAGAACTCTTCCCTTTTCTTTCCTTTTTGTGGCAAATTGGTTTTTCTACACACAAGACAAAAAAACAAGGAAAAGAAAAACACAAAGATGTGGGTGAGCAAACCTCTCTCTCATATACTCTGCTAGTCCATAAAAAAAGTACATATGTTTTCAATTTTGTTGTGGCCCCCGCTTTCTCCTGCATAAAAATGGATGGTAATGAGCCAAGAGATACAATTTGTTAAAAGGCTGCAGGGTCGAATGTGGTCATCCTGTCTATGATGAGCATCATCATCATCATTCTCGCCTGACATCTTTAACATTGCCCGCAGCAGCAGCTGGTGCAGAGGAAAAGAGACTTAGGCAAGGATCGACTGGACAAAATTGTTTTAAATTGAAAGGAAAAAGAACGAATCAATTTAAGCCTCAGGAAAGGTTATTAAAAAATAACAAATTTTTATCGAAAATTCTTGTGGTGTCTGTTAGTTGGTTTCTTTGTGTATCTATGTCTGTGTTAGTCATGATATTGCTTTGAATATCTGCAATGGCTGTCTGTCTGTCTGTCTATTTGTATTGGGTATTAATAATAAATATTTTCTTGATTAAATGTTGATTGATGCTTTTGGAATTTGAGTTTGATCCAAATATGAATTCTAAGTAAACTTGTCACTTTTTAGGCAGGCATGAGCGTTGTTGCATAGATATTTTGAATTTTAAATCAAAAACAATAAATTATTTTCCTTCACTATATTGTTGTTGATTTAGGAGACAACGTCGTCGTTTTTTATTTGCTTGTGAATATTCCAATAAAGATAAATTAAAAAAAGGGGCTGGACCACATCAGAATGAAAGTAGTACAGTTCGAAACATTTATTATATTGATTTACATCGTCAAGGCAATATTTGGTATGTAGACGTTTTTTCTGTAGTGACCGTGCAATTTTTTGATTCTTGTACACATAATTTTGTTCTCTACAAAACACACGTGTACGATATACATAATGGTTATGACTTTTTTACCTTTTTCTCAAAAATGATTTCCTGTAGCGGGAAAGAATGAACTGTTGTCTATTAATGACTAAAATAACATTTATTCTATTTAAGAATTAAAAAAGCACGGTGCTCTTGAATCAAATTTAAATGGAAGGTGCTTACACCTGAAAAGTTTTTGCGGATTCTGAAACTACAATGTTCATACATAAGAAAAATCAAAAAACTAAAAAAATCGCCGTAATGCTTTTTAAATAAATCACAATTCAAGTTGAAATTTTTAAGGGGTTTTTAAGGTTTTCACAATTTTGGTTATGTCGTATGGCTCCAAAGCAGCCGTGTGCACGGCCATCCACTGGTGGTTTCTGTAAAAAACTCTTAATTTAATTAAAACAACCACTTTTAGGCGTTTAAGTATTTTTGGTAATAATTCTTTAATAATTTATTCGTGCTACAGATTTTAGGTAACATTAGTGCCACCGTGGTGCAATGGTATGCACGCCCGCCTTGCACGCAGAAGGTCGGCGGTTCGATTCCCCGGCCAGGCAACATCAAACATTTTTCAACGGTGGCAAAATACCCCTCAGTAATGTTGGCGACATTTCCTGAGTATTTCAGCCTTGAAAAACTTCTCCACAAGTGGTGTCTTAAGACACGCCGTTCGGACTCGGCGATAAACAGTAGGTCCCATATCATTGAGCTAAATATGAATCAGGGTGCACTCATTGATATGAGAGAAGTCTCCCTTGTCCCGTATGGGATGTTGTGGAACAATGTTTTTTTGTTTTTGTTTAGTGCTTAAAAATGTCTAAATAAGTAATGAAACAACAAGAAAAATTAAATATTAATTCTCCCTTAAACTTTCTCTTTTCCTATTTCGTTACCATTGCTCCAAAGCTTATTTTCAGTTATATATCTGCTTATAGTGACTTCAAAAGCTCATATAGAAAATTTTTCTAATGACTTTGTGCGTGAGTTTTTTTATCGAATCACCTACTAATTACGATTTTATCTTGTACGATTGTATCGATTGTAATCTTATCTCAGGTAAAAACTGATCAAAATATGATACATAGATACAACGTTACACAAAGCCATAACCCTAATATACATACTTCGGTTTATATTGGGCCAAATGTTAAACAACTCGACTAAAATAGGTTTTTAGCGAACTCCATTGTAATATGTGCTCCAATAATCTAACGAAATGCAGCCACGTCGATTACACTGTGCAACACTGAAAATGCAAACAACTTCTAGTATGCATTTTTTGAAAGTACATATTTAGACTACAAAAACCCTAGTAGGGTTTTGTCCTGTCAGATCCAGTTCGGATTTTATGGCCTCATCTAAACCGGGCTAAAACTACACTTTTTTGCATTTATCAGGTCTTTATCTCAGAAACGAGTAGGAATTTGGCCTTGCTGTCTTTAGCAATATTGCAGCCCTAAACTAGTAGAACTTATCTTTTGAACAGACCACATAAGAAAAACTCCATCTAGGGCATCAAAAGCTATAAAATATAGAAAATTTTACATAATTGCTGAAATTCTGGTCACTATCGGCTAAAATATTGGGAGTTGGACCAAATAACCTTTTGCAAATATCTTCCAAATAAAGTTCTAAACAATTCTTCAGAACATTCTGAAACTCTAAACTGCTTACTTCATGTTGTTTCAGCGGTATTTTGCATCATTTCTTTTACAACACGTATTTCAAACACAGTTCACACCAACAGTTTATTCTCGCATTTCGGATTTCACTACATTACGAGTATTGACATTTTTATTAAATCGTCGCTAAAAAAATGTACTGAAAACAAGGGGATAGAGGCATTTTACAACAATGGCATGTTCTGAAGAGTTGTGTATTAAATTCCAGGGAGTAGTTTCCAGAAGAAACAATTAACGGTTTTGGAAATATGGAGAAATGTATACAAATTATGGCATTTTTGCATATATTTTGAAATTTGAGGCAATTTATTTAATAATATTTAATATTTCTCCAAATATTTTATACTTGTCCCTATCCACAAATTTGCTTCAGAGGTTAGAAGAAGATTCGGATTGGTTTCAGAGATATAGCCCCGAATTTCTTTAAAAACTCAATATTTAACCATGTTAAGATGGGGCCATAAAATCTGAACTGGATCTGACACAACAAACCTCAAATAGGGTTTCTCGTTGTTTGGGTCTGTATATATATGTCCTTTATTTACATCGGTATATCTTACATAAAAAAATTGCATTAATTACATAAAAATACAGGTGTAAAAAGTTCTGGTAGAACATAGGGCATCGACAAGCTCTCTCCATCTCCTTCTATCATTGGCCAGATGTTTTGCCTGGCCGCAGGATATATGGGCTGATTCAAGCTCTCTTTTTGTACAACGGATCCATGTGTTTCTTGGGCGTCCTCTCTTACGTTGTCCTTGCGGATTCCAGTCTAGAACCTTTCTGGCGATGTCACTGTGTGGTCGCCGAAAGATGTGGCCTAACCAAGTCCATTTCCTTCTTCGGATTTCTACCTCGACAGGGCTACAATTGGTTCGGAATAGTAGTTCCGAATTTGATATTTTATTAAGCCAGAAGATTCTCAGAAGTTGGAGTAGGCACCGATTGATAAATACTTGGAGCTTTCTAGTGGTCGCTTGCGTAAAACTCCAAGTCGTACAATCATACAGTAGAATAGATTTGACACTGCAGTTAAATATTTTAATTTTAGTTGTGATTGATATGGCACTACACCTCCAGACTTTATTGAGTGATCGGAACGCATTTCTAGCTTTGTTAATACGATCGCTGATATCCGCCGTCTTTGGTAATCTTGCTACCTAAGTAACATAAGTGTTCTTCGTCTTCGATGATTTGTCCGTTTATTGAGAGTGGCGTTTGACTTGTTGTGCCTAATCTCATACGCTTTGTCTTTGCGGTGTTTATTTTTAAACCAACTTTTGAGGCATTTCGGGTAAGCGTTTGGGTATGTAATAATATAATAATAATTGTTCCACAAACATCCCATACGGGACAAGGGAGACTTCTCTCATATCAATGAGTGCACCCCGATTCATATTAGCTCAATGATATGGGACCTACTGTTTGTCGCCGAGTCCGAACGGCGTGTCTTAAGACACCACTTTGTAGAGAAGTTTTACATGGCTGAAATACTCAGGAAATGTCGCCAACATTACTGAGGGGTATTTCGCCGCCGTTGAAAATGTTGATGTTGACTAGCCGGGGAATCGAACCCACGACCTTCAGCGTGCAAGGCGGGTGTGCATACCATTGCACCACGGTGGCACCCATGTTTGGGTATGTACTTTCCAAAAATACTCAGTTCGAATTGTTTACACAAGATTACCTTAAAAATGTGGCACAGTGTTAGTAAATACAAATACACACATACGAACCAGATATTAAGTAGTAAAAAGTATCAGTCGGCTGTGTCTCGGCCTGTGTGAATTAAGAGTTTGATTATGGTCAGATCGAACACCAACTACACATCCGAAATTCTTTTCCCCAAAAATGAGGGGTTTTCTGAATTTTATGGCCTTTTTTAGAAGAAAGGTGCTTGAACTTTTGTGGTATTTACCTTACCGTATATTTGTAAAATTGATTTAGATTAACATTTGCCTGGAAGGTACCTATGGACATAGTCCATGTTAGAAGTGGACCTAATTTTTGGAGTTATTCCTTTCTATAGTCGGTCATAGTTAGGAAACCTGGACTTGCCCACTAAAATATAATATCGTTGCAATCAGCTTCAGCATCATCTTCGATGAAATTTTCAAAATATTGCGTGAACAGTCCTTAAACCGTACATATATCAATGAAAATGTTTAACTATTGTAAGGGAAGTACCGAAAAGAGTTGTCTGAAATAGACATTCTTGGAACTAGATGTAAGTTTGGAGAATATATCAATTCGTGGGTTATCGATAATCGTACCAGTCATTTTAGTTGGTGCCGGCTGGAGTTTTTTAAACCTTTTCCCCGAAAACAATGTACTATCGTATTAGGGCCCTGAACACAACCTGCTGCAAACAATTATAGACGAACGGAGACAAGAAATCAAACTGACATTTTGCTACAAAATGATAATGATGTGCAAAATTTGGACCGAATTAGTTGATCCGTTCGGCAGTTATCATCGTAACCAACCAGCCAGACAGATGGACGGGCAGAGCTAAAACGACTCCAAATCATATGAAATTGATTCGTTAATGAATGAATGTAAACTACAAAACAGAGATATGTTATAGATACGGATGTAATGGTCATTTTGAGAGGTACAGCCCCGACCTGGCAATATGGTAGCCCCATATATTGCACTGTGAACGAGGAAATCACCAAAAGTATAAAATATATTGCCAGTTCAGATTAATTAGCCCCGATACAACCCGCGATTACCGTACTTCCTTTCCTGAGCCATTAAAAAGCTGAGAAACAGTGGTTCCGAAAGTTTGCCAATCACCGTTACAGAAAGCTGACCAGCCATCCCCATTTTGGTCGGGGATACCCGCTCAAGGATAAGGGAAGATTGCCGCAATTTGTAAAACGTAACAATTTAAGCCATCTACTTTGTATTCCATCTCCATCCGGCCATCAGCCTTTGGATTCTTTGATCATCGTACTTCGTTTAGAAAGTCCTTCAAATTCTCGAGGAATAAAGAAAATTTTCGCTCTTTGCTCTCCGAATATCTCAAAAGACATGAACATTGAGGCAACAGTTCAGGTTAATTATGTGTCCTCGTAACCAATTCTTGGTTTAGGCCAGATACTACCCGACCTTATAACCCCTGATTACCGTACTTTCCTTCCTGAGCCATTAAAAAGCTGAGGAACAGTGGTTCCGAAAGTTTGCTAATCATCGTTACAGAAAGCTGACCAGCTATCCCCATTTTGCTCGGTGAACGAGAATGCCCGCTCAAGGATAAGGGAAGATTGCCGCAACTTGTAAAACGTAACAATTTAAGCCATCTATCTTGTATTCCATCTCCATCCGGCCATGAGCCTTTGGATCCTTTGAGCATCGTACTTCCTGTAGAAAGTCCTTCAACTTCTCGAGGAATAGAGAACAATTTTCTGGTATGTATATGATAACTATAGACGTGCGCTATTTGCTCTCCGAATATTCAAAATTTACCAAATTTCCCAGCAGTTGCGAAGGGCTACTGAATGGGCGTGGTGAGCATTGTCGCACGAATCCAGATTGCCCATAAGTTTGAAAATTTACTCTTGAAGTTAATAGGTTAGTAGGCGAATATAAGCGGACAATGATTAAAATACTCCCGAATCATTTAAAGACATGACAGACCCGAAGAGTTGTGAGTATGTCAGCCTAGGTGAATCCTTCCTGGCTAATTTTTCTTCTGTCACCAGTAGCAAAAACTTTCGACAATGCTCATGATGGGAAACAGTTTTCCAGTTGTTCAAAAAACAGTATGAATTCCATAAAATCCTCAGTACCAAACATGATTTCACAGAGCGAGCAACTGAGCGGTCTCGGTGACTCTTAATCGTTAAACATTAGCAGATTTTCAGGTACTGCCCTGGTATGAGAATGTTGGCGCAGTGGAAGAATATTTAAACTCGTCAGAATGTCAATTTGAAGAGAGCATCAGGGTGCCTCCCCATGACATACGTAGATGATCTTTATGAGGATGGGAAATTCCTACATCAATTTAACAAGATTCTGCTCATCACCTTATGTACATATATGTATGTATCGCCTAGTTAGTGTTATTAAAATCAAGTTCGCTTGAATAACCTAGTTCACATATAGTTCAATGGACACCGGTCGTTTGTATAAACGAATTGCGTATGAGTGATTTCACCCTTTGTTTATATGAAATGAACTAGCGCACTAGATTTAACAACTCTGTCCCTAGGCACGTACGATTGGAAACACCCTATAGTATATGGTAAGTGAAGTCTAAAGATACAAAGCTCAGGGCTAATATTAACTATATTATTAAACGTCTTCGGAAGTATTGATGTAGTGGACCAAAGTTTAATCAAAATAATCATGCGGACAATTATTATTTGAGAACTTCGACCTTTAATATTAAACTGCAGGTGAGTTACTTCCCAGCAAATCAAATTCGATTTTCGCAGGGATAGGTTTATACATTTCTTTCTATATTCGGAACGAAATGTAGAAAAAAAAATTTCAGTTCGGAATTTCCCAATTTTACTACGACATTTCGCTCCGAAAATGCGTCAACCACTCCATACAACTTTCATAACAAATTCGTTAGGATTTGAAATCGGACGCTTGGTTAGGTAGTTGTCCGTAATATTATGGCGTCGTTATAAATTGACCTCTTTATTACATAAATGTTTATCTGTATCACCTCATCCATGAGCAATAGCAGTACGTCCCACATGCCGCTTGGACATAGGTAAACATGAAATAATTTGTTTTTAGTTTCTTTTCGAACTTGGATTGGACTGAGTTCTCCTGATGTTACTCCTATATTTACCAATTATTTGATGTTAATATGTAAATATTTATTACTATATCTCTAGTGTTCTTATTCTGATTGCCCAGTGTTCGAAAAAGTCCACACAGTTTATAAAAATATACTTTGTTTTGGCATAGAGATGCCATAGGCTATCCCTTGTTCGGAGTATTAACA
The DNA here is from genome assembly GCF_047663935.1 of Musca autumnalis. NCBI lineage: Eukaryota > Metazoa > Arthropoda > Insecta > Diptera > Muscidae > Musca > Musca autumnalis. The sequence goes on along the minus strand of NW_027412088.1, from coordinate 6,583,815 downwards.
TTTTTATACCCTACACCACTATGTGGGGAGGGTATTATAAGTTGGTTTTGGCCAAAAAGTTTGTTACGCATCGAAATAATGGTCGTAGACCCATACTTATATATATCAAAATGAATGTCTCGACGAGCTGAGTCGATCTGGCTACGTGTGTCCGTCCGTCCGTCTGTCCATCTAAACCTTGTAATCACGCTACAGGTCGCAATTTTGATCGGATCGTCACGAAATTTTGGATGTTGATGGGGGTCCCGGAGGGGAAGAAGCCTATTGATGTTGGTGATGGTCGGATAATATTTAGGGGTCGGAATGGGCAAAAAATTTATGTGGATAAAAAGACAACGTTTTTCTCCAAAGCGAATATTTCAGCTTCTATACGGGGCATACCTGACAATAAAAGTAGAAAATATCACCTTTCTAATGGTGTAAAGTAGGTTCTCGTAGGTGATCAAACAACAAAGACATCACAATAGTCGCAAATAAAATCCAAATTTTCATTTTTGCGATTTTAATTATAATGACGAATATCACAGCTTTGGTTGGGGACTTTCCAAAAGCAAAACCTGGCTATGAAAGTAGAAGATCCCATCTTTACAATGATGTAAACTAGGTCGGCGTAGGTGACCAAATAACGGAGATATCGCAATAGTCGGTAATACATCCCATTTTTCCACTTTTTTGGAAATCACGCTACAGGTCGCAATTTTAATCGGATGGTCACGAAATTTTGGGGGTTAATGGGGGTCCCAAAAAAAAGAAGCCTATTGATTTTGATGATGGTCGGATAGTATTCAGGGGTCGGAATGGGCAAACACTTATTTGGAGAAAGGTCAACGTTTTATTTCAAAGCCAATATCTCTGTTTCTTTAAGAGGTATATCAAAAGCAAAATCTGGCAAGGAAAGTATAAAATATCACCTTTACAACGATGTAAATTAGGTTGTCATAGGTAGTCAAATAGCAGAGATATGGCAATAGTCGATAATGCATCCAATTTCCTATTTTTTGTAATCACGCCACAGGTCGCAATTTTGATCGGATCGTCACGAAAGTTTAGGGGTTAATGGGGGTCCAACAGAGGAAGAAGCCTACTGATTTTAATGATGGTCGGATAATATTCAAGGGTCGGAATGGGCAAAAACTTATTTGTAGAAAAGGTCTAGGTTTTATTTCAAAGCCAAAATCTCTGTTTCTTTAAGAGGTATATCAAAAGCAAAACCTGGCAAGGAAAGTAGAAAATATCACCTTTACAACGATGTAAAGAAGGTTGTCGTAGCTGCTCAAACAACAGAGATATCGCAATAGTCGGTAATGAATCCCATTTTCCGATTTGTTTGTAATCACGCTACAGGTCGCAATTTTAATCGGATCGTCACGAATTTTTTGGGAGTTGATGCGGGTCCCACATAGGAAGAAGCCTATTGATTTTGGTGATAGCCGGATAATATTTAGGGGTCGGAATGGGGAAAAACTAATATGGAGACAAATTCAAAGTTTTATTCTTTGTGAATATATTGTCTTCTAGTAGGGGTATTCCAACGAAAAAGCCTGTCAATGGAAGAAGAAAATATTACCTTTACATTAGTGTAAAGCAGGTTGGCGAAGGTGGTCAAACAAGGGAGATACCACAATAGTCGGTAATGCATCCAATTCTTCAATTTTTTTGCAATCAAGCTACAGGTCGTAATTTTGATCGGATGGTCACGAAATTTTGGTTGCTTATGGGGGTCCCAGAGAGAAAGAGGCATATTATTTTTGGTGGTAGTCGGATTATATTCCCTAAAAGAAATGTTTACCAGTGAAAAGTTTATGCACAGGGGTAGTGGTGTAGGGTATCACATGGTCGCCCCGTCCCGACTATAGCCTTTGGTCACTTGTTTTCCTTAAAACTCTTTTCGATAGTATAATCTGAATAATTCGTAATCGATTATACGAAACTCTAAATAATTTCTAATTAGTACCCAGCAAAATGTTCGATGCCATTCAATCATGGGTGCAAGTGATCTGGCATGCCATCTTTTTAGCATCTTCATCGATGAATTTTATATGAGCGTGGACCCCAAAATATGCTATTCATTTTTGGAACAAAGCATGTCATTTTCACCAAAGCTTTGTCATGTCATTTTCACCAATGCTTTGGCATGTAATTTCCACCATTGCTTTGACATATTATTTTCACCAACCCTTTCAATGAAATTATCATTACGACGAGAGTTTTAACAACCTTGGTTGTGATTTCGAGTCTCCGACAACATCAAGCCTATTGTAAATAATTAATCTTATATATTTAGAAAAATGTGTATAAATAAAAACACAAAATTCATCTCTATTGGATCGATGGAATAGGTTCATATGGTGATGAAAAGATTGGATCTTTCACGACTTCCTTTGCATGGGCTCAAATGCTGATGAAATGATCGGATCTTTCAAGACTTCTTTTGCATTGGTTCAAATGCTAATGAAAAGATCGGATCTTTCACGACTTAGTTTGAAGCAATGCAAAAGATGTTATGAAATCACGTCATCGCATGGAACCCCTTCCTTCAAATTTTGCTGGGTAGTTTTTCATTTAAATCGGTTTACTTCTTGTTTAAACCTGGTAAAACTAAAACCTGTGTAATTCGTTATAAAGTGGCCGGTCCCCGGCCACTTATTTTACCCTGTGCTACGAATGATTTTGTTTTATGGTTGTCTTCAATTTGTAACATGGTCCGTCACATTGCTATCTCTCTGCTAGATATTGAGTTTTATAAAAACTATACAATTTTGTATGGATTTCATATTGGCTCAATCACAGCGACTGTTTATTTGTTTACTTTCTGAAATTTATAATAGCAAATAATTCCCCAGCCGTAAATGAAAAACGAATCTTTTTTTGAGGGTGTTAAATGCCTCCATAAAATAAAAAATAGAGACATGACTTTCATTGCCCATGGATATGAATGATGTCAAATACGCATATAAATGACAAATCGTTTCGTGTATCGTCCTGTTCGTTAAGTGTCACATGTCATAAGGCTGATTGTATTGCAATCTTATCATTAAAACCAACCAACCAACACCGCACCCATCCACCAAAATAATCACACTTTTTTTCCTGAACAACTTTTGGTACCAGGTTATGTGCTTGGCCTTGTATAGCTAGCTAGCTGGCTGCTTGTTTCCCCATAATCGAGAATATAATAATTTTTTGGATACTTTCATTTTAAATTTCAAATTCATTAAAACTCTCCCTAAGGGCTGAAAGTGTCTGTGTGCAAGTGTTTGCGAATGGGGTTTTTCGGTCTTATTTTATGCAAATTGTATTAAAGCAATTTTCTACTTTTCTTCTTGCGGAAGTTTTCCTTTCGCCTGCACTCCCCACATACACACAAAGACACACACACACACACTCATGTCCCCAAAGGGTGGGCTCATGTGCAGTGATGGTGCCGTGCGGTTGTTTGTTGAGAGAGAAAACGGAATTCAATGCAAAAACCAAAACTGAAAACCGTTCAAATTCCCTTGAAAGTAAATGGGTCGTATGACAAGAAATTAGCCAAATTACAAATTGGGTTGTTTTCATGTACCAAACAACTGCCGGTGCTGACTGGCATCAATGTCGATACTGGTAGCTGATATTGATGTGCCTGAGACTTCCAAAACGGAGGGGGAGACAGGCTAGCAAGGGCGTCCTTGTTTGAAATGTGGTGCATGCATGTCAAGCACTTGATAAGGTATTAAAAGAGCATTTGTTCGATGTTTGGAAATTTAGCAATTTACAAATTTAAAAGTAATATTCCAACGAAATCGTCATCATCATCATCACTGACACAGTCGACATGTGCAAGAGTGTGCCAAATGGCAGGCAGCTAGACGGTCCAAATGCTAAGTATTTCCCAAATGAAAACCTAAGCAAAAATTCCACCCTCTCTCGAGTGTTGCAAATGTGGAAAAAGCACCATTGAGGCAAAATGCTGTTGCGAAGCAATACAAAAATACAAATGTCAATAGCAACAACAACAACGACCATAGTTCAAATAGTAATAGCAATAACATCAATAGCAGCAACAACAACAAAGCCAACTGGAAAATCATTTCGTACCAAACACGAACAACTTGTTTTGCAATACTCGCAATACGAATTAGAAGAGTGGAGTAGCAGCAGTCAATGAAATGTTCATATGTCAAGTATGGAATGTGCACTTTTTGACAGTTTTCTTTTGCCAACATCCAAATGCCGGCATTTAGCTACCAACCACCACCACCACCATCTGCAACACCACCCTCATCACAAATAGCAATACACAGCCGCTGGTAACCCGCTCACTCCCCCTTGAGATTTTGAGATGCAAACAGAACGGTCTTTAGATGAATCGGTTTGTTTTTTTTTTAGAAAAATATATTAGGTTATAACGCAGTAAAAATTAGCCGAAATGGGCCGAATAACCCATTACAAAGTTATGTAAACAAGCTACTTTCTGCATTTCCAATAAGCAGAAAAATAATGGTTTATTTCTTAAAAGTTTTACAAGGCAAAATCCAATTACTTAACCCCTTACTATGTAATGAGTGCGGTGCAACAGGCCGTATATGTTCGACTACAAATCCCAGGATTGTGTGTTTTTTGTTAACAAAATAACGATATAAAGGAGCATTACTAATGACGTAGGAATAAAACTTACCATAGTATTTGTGAACATTGAAAAATGGGTTTACCAAGCAGGAATATAGGAAAAGTTTGGAGTTTCAATTAACTGACATAATTTCGCATATGCATTTATCTAATGAGGTGCGATATATATATACTAGTAACCAAGCTTTGCCTTCGTCTGCCACAAAAACATCCTAATACGCCTGAAGATCGGCTTAACCACCCGTGAAACGTAGCGTAATGGTTGGATGCGTGGGACGTCGGTAGACTCCTAATTTTTCAATGTATATCAACTCGAAAGAGAATTAATTAAATAACGACCAGTTGCTGATGCACATGTAAACGTTTAAACAATCCTTTATGTTCGTTAGCGTGGAACAGTGTATTAGGCTACTAATCAGAAGTTCGCTTGATCAAATCCAGCAGAGAGCAAAATAAAAGAAAATAAAAATGTGGAGTGTGTTGGAATTGAACACAAATTCATCTCAACTGTTCTAAAAATATAACAAATATTTATACCCTCAGCATTTATGCTAACGAGGGTATATACACTTTCATACGGGCAAAATGTGCCACATCGAAATAATGGTTTTAGACCCCAAGTATGTTTGGACGACATCCGTTTCAGATAATTTGGAGTTGATTTAGCAATGTCCGTCTGCCTGTCTGGCCGGCTGGAGCACACGATAACTCTCGAACGGATCAACCGATTCGTTCCAAAATTTGGTTTTCTTATATTTGGTCCAATCTTAGCATAAGTTCGAAGATGGGGTATATCGGTCCGGTAACTCCCCCACAAAAGTTCGAAAGTGTTCGGAAAATTTGTGCGCACGATAACTCCTGAAGGGAGTACCCGATTTGGTCCATACTCTGCACATAGTAAAATGTTCAGCAGACGTAAATGAGATTCCAATATGGACTCAATCGGTCCACTCCTTCGGGTATCTCCCACACAAAATTTCGGAATAGTTCAATTTAGGAGCAGCTCTCGAATCGCTTTGATTTTTGTTGTAACAATTTGTATTCACTTGCCCCATACGACGGTATAATTTTCAGCAGGGGCAAGTCCATAATTCCTGAGAATATAGCCTGAAAGTTGCAAAAAAACCCTATGACACTGTGTGTAGTGGTCGGAGCGCAAGATAACTCTCGAACGGATCTGCCGGTTCGATAAAAAATTTGGCCTTCGTAATATTTTGTCCGAACTTAGTTTAAGTTCGAAGATAAGCCATATCGGTCCACTCCTTCAGTTATCTCCCACATAAAAGTTCAAAAATGTTCGGACACATTGTGCGCACGATACCTCTTGAAGGGAGTGACCGATTTGGTCCATACTTTACACATCCTAATATATCTACCAGATATAGATCAGGTTCGAATATTTGTCCACTCCTTCGGGTACCTCCGACACAAAGTTTCGGATAAGTTCAGTTTAATACCTGCCATCGAATCACTTTGATTTTTATTGAAACCACTTGCATCCGCTGCCTCAATTATGACGGTAAAAGTTTTTTTCAGGGGCAAAAGGTAAAAACCCTAAAAAAACCCTATACACGATAACTCTCAAACTCGAACTGACCGATTTGGTTAAAACATGACTTTCGTTATTTTTTGTCTAAACTTAGTTTCAGTTCGAAGATGGGCAATACCGGCCCAGAACTTCCGGTATTTCCCCCCAATATTAAAAAATGTCACTAAAATGGTATGCACGGTATCTCTTGAACGGTCCAACCAACCAATTTGGTCCAAACTTTTCATCTCCTAATATTTTGTCCAAATTTACCTTAAGTTCTAAAATGGCCCATAAAGGTCCTCTCCTTAGGGTACCTCCCACAAAAGTTCGACATTTGTGTCTAAGTGCAGTTTAAGGTCCTTTCGAGCTGTTCGATACTGTTCGCTGTGGTCCTGTTTATAACGATATTATAATATCCGTGGACAAGTCCATGCTTCCTGGCATACTGGTCCAAAAGTTATACGATGACCCACTGAAATGACTAGTGGACGCGATATCTATCGAAAATATATGACTCCCAAAATAAGATCCACTTCCATAATGGACTGTGTCGATGCATTCCTTTAAGTACCTCACCAGCAACATTTTTGAACTTTAATCCTAATCCACATTTTTGTCGGCAAGTTCAAATGTCCAAAAAGGGTCAAAAATTCTGAAAAGATCCTAAATACATTCGACCTGTCCGTTTAGATGAAAGTTTCAATTCACATAGGCTGAGGATATATCTCTGTCGGCAAAGCCGTCTGATACTTTTTTACTTGTTTTAAGCTTATTTTCCAACTGTTAAAATAATGGGTTAGTATGGTGTTTTGTAAGTAGTTACGACTACCAAAAAGTACTATAAAAACCCGTTATTTGGTAATGATTTTTTGCTGGGAATAGATTACTTATATGGATTCTTCGAAAAATTATAGATGTATTATAAAGCTTTTCTTTGTTTAACAATTTTTACTCGTACCCAAAAAACTACCGGAGCTTTAGTTAAAAGCCTTTTCTTTTAATACATTTTATTTCTGATTTTCGGTTTTGTTGATTCTGGTTTTTTGACAATTTGCATTAATTTTCTTCTCCCGTATAGTTGTGTATTAGAATTTACGTGATATCCATTATACACATTTCTATATTTATGTCTTTCTACGGTTTAAAAGTATTCGTATTTTCTCATGGATTTCTATCCTAGACCTTCGACACCGTGAAAAGGTCATACAAAATCAATGAAACTAATAAACTAAAAATTTGTGTTTCTACCTTTATTTTGAAAAACTTGGAAACTATTGCCTACTTGTCGGTTTACTTTACATGGCATTACAAATGTGATATATTTGAACCCCTTTTATCATGGATTCCTTAATGTGATTGCTCATTGGCGCTGTACAATTCCGTCGATTTTTTGAGGCATCTAACCCGTTTATCCTTTGGCCACATCTATTTTTAATTAGTATAAACCTTGAATTCAGCATGTCTTCAATCACCTATGGCTTTTATCATAAACCCGCAACAAACTGTTCTGCTTAGCTTTTCACAACACTATTTTGCTACCCTGAATTGCAACGGCTGCTATGTTGGGTGTATGTCTGTGTGGGTGTTTGTGCCTTATCAAAGACTTTCGACATTATGCACGTTTTTTCAATAAAAATCTTAAAAAAATATAAAAAAAAAACATTTCAAACAAAAATGAAAACTTATAAACACATTTAGGCTTTTTCCATAAGAGTGGCTGCAGACGTCTAAGTAGACCAAAGAATAACATTTAATCGGGAAAATTTGAAAAAGAAAAAACAATTTTCTTTTACTAATGTTCCCCCCAATTGCTGATGGGTTGCCTTCGGCTGTCCCAAACTTTAATTTGCCACCCGCTGACAACGGTTGTTATTTGTTGCTGTTGCTACTCTTTTCGTTCCCATTACTCGACATGACTGATTCGGTTGGTCATTTTGAAAGGACATTATTGGGTGCTGATGTGAATGCTCTACCGTCAGCCGTAAAATTCTTCAACTTCATATCAGGCAAAAGTGGGATAAAAGGGTCTGGAGGCTGGTTGCAATCATGATTGACGGGCGAGCATAGCTTTGGTATGTCGAAATGAAATCAAATGACAACATGAAATGGATATTAAAAGTGGAAATTTTCTTTTGCCTCTTCTGTTCCATCCACTCTTTATTTTCCGTTTTGATTATTTTCATGTTTTCGTTACAATTTCGGTTTCAGTTTTTTTTTCAGTATTTTGTATTCGCCCCGCTTTTGGTCTGGTTCATTGTCATTTTAGGAGTTTTCATTTCACAGTTATGGCATTTTGTGTTAACTGTTGAAACTACCGTTGCCATTGTTAGGGGATTTTTGGTTGTTGCCATAACACAGCAAGCAGTTAGTGATCCTATGGCGAGAAATATTTGCTGCTGCCGCTAAAAAGGCAACATCACAGGCAGTTGCGAGGTGGAGGGAACAAGAAATGGGATGTGGGTCTAAAGAAAGTGTCATCACAAAACCAAAATCTTTCACTGCAATAACGAGGGCCAAAAAATGTCAACTGTTTCAAATTTGTGGAGTTGTTCGTGAGGGTGGGAGCGCTAAATTTACATAATGAAAAAGATGCACGAAAGATAAACCTTCGTCCGGATATTGGAATAGTGCTGAACTTGATTTTCTTTTTTATAATTTCAACAAGTTTTCTTTAAACGTTTTATATTTAAAATATTTTTGTTAAATAATTGTACAATGTTAAAGAGATGAAGTAGTAAGACTTGCTATTTCTGTGAGCTGATGGACTCTTTGGTGTAAAAAAATATGTTAGAATGTATCAGTAGGTTTTCTTTTACCTTACACTACAATTTTTCCTTAGCAACAAGAAGTACTTCATTACCAACAGATAAAACACTGGCTACTACGGCTAATTCCCTAATAGCATGTTAACTAGGGTTATGACTTTTTACAACCTCATATATATGGGTGCTACTGTGGTGCAATGGTATGCACACCCGCCTTGCAAGCAGAAGGTCGTGGGTTCGATGCCCCGGCTAGGCAACATCAAATTTCAACGGTGGCAAAATTGGCGACATTTTCCGAGTATTTCAGCCATGTAAAACTTATCTACAAGTGGAGTCTTAGGACACGCCGTTCAGACTCGGCGATAAACTGTAGGTCCCATATCATTGAGTTAATATTAATTGGGATGCACTCATTGATATGAGGGTAGTCTCCCTTGTCCCGTGTGGGATGTTTTTGGAACAATTATATTATTACTGGATGTTGCTCTACAGTACAATGTAAAATACCTTAGTCGATTACAAGAAGTTACTGGACTTGTACATATTTGTACAAATTATTTAGTAAACGAACACACGTAAAATTGAGATATGTTAAAAATGTTGCAAATATATGTTTGTTTGTACCCAAACATAATATGTTTGGATCCAAACATATATTTGTTTGCAACCAGTTCCAAATATATATTTGTTTTGATCCAAACATATTTCTAACATATAGTTTTCTGCGCGTACATAAGCTTAAGACAGCCCAAAACACAATCAACGTTTGAGTAAAGTTTTTCGTCATTTCTTTTAAAAGAATAAAAAATATTCGAACTTGGTTGACCTTTGTCTTCTATTATTTTCCAGAAATTACGCAAGACATACTCAAACGCATGGTAGAGCAAATAAGGTAAAGTAAATAATACAGCAAATACAACTCAACAACAACCACATCGAAATTTGTTTTTGTTTGTAATGTTAGTGTCACCGGTATATGTAAACAAAATAAGAGGAAATGTCTATAAATTATTGGAATTTAAAATATAATAATTTTTCATATTTGGAGGAATATTTTGGAAAACATGAAGGAAAATTCGTTAGATTTTCCATTTGAATGTTTCCCAATCATTCCACTAAATGCATCATTTCTCACAGATAGTAGAATTCTTGCAAAAATGTTTGGGATCACTGGAAATTCATTGAAAAAGGATAAGCTGTTTAAATCTTTTGTTTTTGAAATCAAAGAAGCACATGTTTATTAGTGCTTTATTTTTTTTTAAATTTAACAAAATATCACACATATTAACAAATGTTTTGCCGGCTCTATAAGTGGTGTTTTAGTGTGCGGCACGTCGTTCGGACTTGGAGGAGGTGATATGTCATTGATATGAAGAAGTCTTTATGGAAATAGTTTTTTTTCGGAATGATGTATTTTTTCCTCAAAAAATATATATCCCTAATGTAAATCGAAAATACAAATAAATATTTTAAATGTCGTATAGAATTTGACACTAACTTTACATCTCAGTTCAGTCAGCTGGGTATTGCTGTTACCTTATATTGTTCTACCATGACTCAAACGTAGATTGTGTTTTAGGCTTTATAGCATTCTACTCTTAAAAAGTCCATGGCATATTCAACTCTTTGAAATAGAATTGATTTCATAAAGGTGTTAAAAAATATCACGTCATCGTTTTAACTTTTTTAAAATAAAAACCAACCAACATCAACACATGTTGCACCTTCTTATTGAACTTGACCAGTTTTTTCTCACAAACTGTGCCTATTTTGTTTTTCTTTGTTGTGCAAAAAAAGCTTTAAAAAACAAATTAGAACCAACATTCTAATTAACAGATGAAATTTTAAAATAAACAAAAATAAAATATTTTTAAGTGAAATGAAATGATCTAAAGAAATCCCTCTCAGTAATTTGGAACATAAGATAGAGTAAAGACGTACTAATTTCCACAAAGAACCAGAATTTTCAGAATGAATAAAATATTGTTACTATTAATTGCAATAATTATAGTTGGTATTTGCAATGTAACTGAGGCACGTGGAGGAGGTGGTGGCGGCGGCGGACATGGAGGAGGTGGTGGTGGTAGAGGAGGAGGATTTGGTGGCGGTGGAAGGGGAGGAGGTTTTGGTGGAGGCAGAGGTGGTGGTTTTGGCGGTGGACGTGGTGGAGGCTTTGGAGGAGGCCGCGGCGGAGGATTTGGAGGTGGCTTTGGTAGAGGAGGTGGCTATGGCGGTGGTTTCGGCCGTGGTGGTGGTGTAGGTTTTGGTGGCGGTGGTTTTGTACCTCCATTTCGTCGTCCTTATCCATATGGCTTTTAAAACGAAATTTAACAAATTCAAGAAACAAATTCCGGAAATTAGAATAAGCACTTTGATTCTGTAGACAATATTAAAAATATTGCTTTTAAAAACTTTGTTCAATTATTGCTTAAGTGTCTATGTTATTATTAAAGTGAGCATATGTTTATGTTTTACTTATAATCCTAATGCTAAGAAAATAAAAAAATACAAAAAAAAAGTACAAACGCGTTGTCGAAAGAAAATGATTGCGAACGAACAAAAACTAACTTTGGTTTTCATGGACATATTGACTTTGTGTTTGCTTTAAAACAACTACAAAATTTAAAAATCATACACGAGTTTAGTTGTTTTTCTTTCGTTTTCATTTTCGTTCGACATAGTGAAACAGGCTGTTAATGGTCGGTCTTCCAGATATTGACAAAAATCTATAACAACATAAACTATTGTACCTTAAAAAATATTTTGGCTTTTACATATTTTTTGAGAAAATTACATTTTTGTTATACGCTAAGGATTTTATAGCAACGGTTGAGAACGGTTGGACCGATTTGGATAATTCTTTTTTTGAAATGTTCGTCATAATCCAACCTAGGTTTTTATGCAAAGAACATTTGACTGCGCCCACCTTTACGCCCACTTTTTTCAATTTTCAATTTTAATATTTACTACAAAAACTACTGAACTGATTTTCCTGAAATTGTCATGGAATATATAGGGATGACCCGGTGAATTTTGGAAGGAGCGGGGTACTTCCCCTACACACTATTTCCTTAAAAATGCTATATTTACAAAAATTACGAATGTATCGGTTTGGAAATTAATTTGCGAGACAATTGTGGTTGCGTCTCCGACATTACCTACTTATTTGGGACCCAACAACTTGACCACGCCCACTTTTTAAAATATGTTACATCTATAAAACTATTAAACTGATTTTCTTGAAATTGCCAGGGAATGTACAGGGATGGCTCCCGAAACAGGCTACTTATTTTATAGAATTCCAGAGGGGGCGCAGTACCTCCCCTATGTGATGTTTAAAAAAACGCTATATTTGCAAATATTACGAATGTATCGGTTTAAAAATTTACGAATTAATCTACAATCCAGGTACTTCTTTGGAGCCTAAAGACCCGACTATGCCTGATTTTTGTTAAATATCACTGTGCAACAAAATGGATGTGAAAGTCTGGGGTACGGAAAATTCCTCTTGGGGATGAAAGGCCTTGGTGAGTATATTAAGAACGTCGAACGTCCGCGTTATGTCGTGATGAAGTTTTTGCCATCAGGAAGCCATCAGGAATTAGCGTTATATCTTTGTTCACTGTTGATTTAGTTTATTTTTGATATGACATGCCTTCAGTCAAATCGAATGAGGATTATTTTCGTAGAGCACCTCGACCTTCTAACTCGCTTCCTTCAATATCCTTTTCGTCCTTTATTTTAAGAGCCGCTATAAAACGGAAATGTTCTGCAAAAATGTCACTCAGAAAATTTTAGGTATGGCTCTCATTGACAACTAATCGATTTTGTCGTAGTTTTCGTAGTCGTTTTGTGCATTTTTATATAACGTTTTCGACATTTAATACAGTTTGACGGTCGAAAAAGTAACAAATTGTCACCTCTGACTGGTACCCATGCCTTTGGTCCATACATTAGCACGGGTAATTGATTGAGATATTTGTCTGGTAAAATTATCCTTCCCTTTAGTTAAAAAAGGTAGATAATAGACATAGATAAAATGATCGATTTGTGCTAACTTAAATAATCCAGAGGACTTCTTGCTGTCTTGGCCACATTCGGGTTGGTTGGTGTTCAAAGCAACCTTTGGTTCTGTTGCAGTGGAAAACCTTGCTATATAAATCTGTTACAAGATAACCCAGCTGTTTTCATTAGGCAATTGGGTAAGTTAATTTGGGTATCCTGTAGTTTATCGATGTCCAGCTTTTGTGTTGTGTCAGGTGAGAACATTTGCTATAATTATGTAGTAATTCGAGTCGACACATACTCAACGAGTACCTACCTATATTCCACACAATGATGACCTTACCGCAGATTTTAAAGTATGATGGCCACTGACACGCTTGATGAAACACTATCCACCCTGGTGAATGTCAAAGTACTCAAAACTGCGAAAACATTCTGAAATGCTTTCCAAATCAGCTACCAAATTGAATCCTGGCAGAATTACCAAAAAAGCTAAAGCCAGAGTCAAAAAGTAATATTGGATTGTATTCCTTGGATTGTTAGCCAGTACTAAAGATACACCCAGACTGAGTAAAGTTGTGGCAAAAAGCCAGTCAAATCCCACTTGTATAAAGAGGAAACGGTTGTGGGTAATACAAAATGAGTAAGAGAACGAAGGCATTACTGGTCGGACAACTAAAAAAAATGTTGTGAAGCGCGTAGAGCATAATTAATCCTTGGAAAGCAGGGAAACATAGTCACGAAAATCCTATAAACTATACACTCTTAAGCATTTTATCGAGATTAGATGGATAATTCAAAAACATATCTTCCAGTACACATACTTACCTTAGAGGATGCCGCAGACACACCTACACGAAGTCGTTAGGACTATTGAGAAATCCTTAGAGTACACACAATACACCTTAGCCGCCTTCCTGAATATAGAAGGCAACAATTTCTAGATAACTTCGGCATGGAATTGTCCTAGGGGTGAACTCAGGTAAAACTGATATTATGCTTTTCACTACAAATACCAAATATGCAATCTCCAATCTACTACGATTACGAGGTCAAGCATCGACGTAGTCAGAGGGTAATTTTTCATACATTTTACTTGCAGAAGTTCAAATGAATTGGCGTGCGTGAAATGAGAAAAGTCTCCCTGGCCCCTTTCCGGATGTTGCGGGACCAGCAAAGTTAGTCCAATACTCACATATGGAACACTAGCAAGGTGGCCAACAGTGGATTTTTGTATGAGATACACAAAACTAATGCGTATACAACACTGTACAACACAAAAAATAATTACAAGATAATTCGGCCAGATTATGAAAGAGGGCCGAAAAAAAGAAGACACGTGTATCGGCGTTTTGAAAGTTTACGTCGGGAAGTAACCTAAATAGGCGTGGCAAGTTCCGCCCATTTCTACAGGTTTTGAAATATTCGACATCAGATTCCTTGGAATCCTTGCATTTTAGGTATAAAGTGTCTTTGACAATATTACTGACAACAATACTGGGTATCTTTTTATGTAAAAAATTAACCCTCATGCGAGTCACTATAGGGGTCTTTTTGGTCCATTTTTTCACAAAAGTTTAAAAACTCCTTTAAAATGAGATCGTATCAAATCAAAATATTCCACAAAATTATTTGTCATAAAATTTTACTATAGGTCCCCGAATACACCAAAACTCTAAATCGTACCTAAACGCCAGGAATCTGCCAAAAGTAAAATCACATTTTAGGGTTAATGTTGTACTTTATCTGAGTTTATTACGTTTTGTCCCACAAAACTTCATTCTAGATAGAAGATATCAAAGACAAAAATATTCTCCATCAAATTTCAATATAAGTCGCCAAATAAATGAAATATGTATTTACAATATATATCAAGAAAATATATACATAAAATTTGCCAACAAAACACCCAAAAATTTTTTGAATAAATTTGTTTTGTTCTTTTTTCGGGTTGATGCATGAAAGTAACATGAAATTTAGTTTTAGACGAAAGTTTGTTTAAAGAAGAAATATTGTACACAAAATTTCACTATAAGTCCCAGAACAAACTATATATCTAAGTAAAGTACTTTGTTAAGAAAATTACGTATTCGGGGACCTATAGTAAAATTTTATGACAAATAATTTTGTGGAATATTTTGATTTGATACGATCTCATTTTAAAGGAGTTTTTAAACTTTTTTGAAAAAATGGACCAAAAAGCCCTCTTTGGTGACTCGCATGAGGGTTAATTTTTTACATAAAAATATACCCCATATTGTTGTCAGTAATATTGCCGAAGACACTTTATACCTAAAATGCAAGGATTCCAAGGAATCTGATGTCGAATATTTCAAAACCTGTAGAAATGGGCGGAACTTGCCACGCCTATTTAGGTTACTTCCCGACGTAAACTTTCAAAACGCCGATACACGTGTATTCTTTTTTCCGGTCCTCTTTCATAATCTGTGCGGGGTTTCTTGTAATTTAAAAAAAGTTCAATTTTGTTGTACAGTGTAATCAAAGCAAGCAAGCAAAACAAGAGAAATAACTATTAATACTGATTACTGCACTCCGGCAATGACCTTTGATCAGCCTTTTGAAGTCTAATTCCCAAGCAGGAGAGAATAAAGTCATACACGGATTGCTCTGAGAAGGTTCGTGGAGTCGGCTGGATGTCTTCTCGGTAGCAGGGCTTCGGAGTCGGAGTCGGAGTCTGGAGTCGGAGTCTAGCAAATTTTGCTGGAGTCGGAGTCGGAGTCTGGAGTCGTGAAAAAAAGCTCGACTCCGACTCCGGGCAAAATGTTTTTTTCTACATTTATCAAAAGAGTTTTAATTTTTTATGACAGAGAGATTAACTTTATTAACATTTTGATAAATCGTTTATTCATTTTATAGGAAATCTATGAGTAAACTTGTAAGCAAAGGATTTATTATATTTAGTAATGTTCCATGACAATAGATTTATAATTGCATCTTTCAATATGAATCGATTTCTTAATATACCATCACATTTATGACAAAACTTATATACACTCTGGAATACTAGTTTTAGATCTCACATATTTATACTTCACAATATAATGTGGAAAAAGTATTATAAGTTTATTTTGTCCACAATTAAGGGGTTATGGTCACTTATTGTGCACGAAAAATGCAATTTTTCATGAATTTTTACAAGTAATCTACCAATTTTTTCCAAAAGATATTGTTTTCATCTGATTTATAATACCTTGAGCTACTTTCAGATTTTTTTTTTTTTGTTGAAAAATATTGCAGTTTTCTGACAAATGGCCACCTACGAAACACTGTTTTTACTAAAGCAGTTTGCGGTGACCACTGAAGCTCGAAAACGAATAAACCGATCAGCATATGTTTTTGTGGGATCATTAAGAACATAATAATCGTGTATTTAAGCGAAACGAATTAAAAAATATGCATTTAAAAAAAGGGAACTGTAGAAGTCAAAATTTCGCTTTCGTAATATCTGTAAGTAACAAATTACTGTTGGCATACCCATCTTCATATTTCGACAAAATAAAACGAAAAAGATATGTGACCCGTCCCACAGAGGGGAAATTTGTGTTAAAAGTTGATCAAAAGTCCTAGAAAGCTCATTTATACTTCGATTGATATAATATTTTGCACAAAGCATATCTTCTGCACAAGGATTAATCCTATAGAAATTAATGAAAATCGGTCCAGATTTGGATGCAGCTTCCATATATATTCACATCTGATATGAGATAAAAATGCACCAAAATCACTGAAATTTGACACATGCAACCTGAACTAGCCTTAAAAAACATTGAGCCAATTTTCAAACAAATCAGTACAGATGTATATATAGTCCCATATACATACATATATTTCATTCCAAATTTTATTTTTTGAAATTTACTTAAATTAAAATTTTCTCAATTCACATGAGAAAAGCCGTGAATGTTTCTGAATAAACATATTTGATAGGTGTTGGTTTAGTCTGATAAATTAGAGCCCCGGTTATAACGCGGAGCAAAATTTAGTGTGAGTAAACCTTTCAATTCCATATAAAAATATTTCATATTTTAGTTGAGAAAAATTAGATTTTTTCGGAATGGCGCAAATATGCGCAATTTTTTATGATTGAATCTGATATTTGAGGCTCAATCGCATAAAACATTAGAAAAAACTATGGTCGGGAAACGACGGGGAAATATACTTTTTCACTATTGAAATTGTAGTAATCTTAAAAATGATCATAAACAATTTTCCTAAAGAGGATATGTATTACCATTATTAAAGAGCAAAGATGTAAAATCAATCTGAAAATTTTAAATGCTAATCTTGTTCGGAGACTGTACAAAAACAATAAATCTTGAAAAATATAAGTTTTCGCGAAAACAATGTCATATTAATGTTCACCTAATTTCTTAGTTTTCCAAAATTTACTTTTTGTTTTCAGTAAGGCTGAGTTCAATCGACTGCTGCATTGGATTGGTTAATCTTACAAAGTCGAGGATGGTTACAGCAAATGTAGAAAAGAGTCTGGTTGGTCTGGTTTTTTCATAAAAAAAAAAACGATTTTCATATTTTGAGTTTTGAGCAACTTTATGCCTATGTTTACCCTCTGTGCGTCCGTACAAAAAAACATTAATCAAACTCGTCAGTTCTACTTGTTTTTGTTTTAAATTGATAATCGGAGGGTATACTCGTACATATATTTCGGCAAAATCTACTGAAACTTTCTAAATTCTTTCTGTTGTTGTTGTTCTTTTTGATATAAGATACAGCAGATTCAATACGGAACATCAATTTTACATCGCATTGCATTACACATGGATACATCGTTTCTGGTGAGAATTTGTCGTTTATTTAATTCGTTACCAAATAATTTACAAATATTCAATTTAACCATTTCTTCATTTCGAAATAAATTACTTGTTTTATTCCAAGAATCACTGTAAATTTGTGGTACCACAATTATCTTTGTTGGGAGTGCTTTTCTATTATTTTACCTTTATATAACCCCGATATGGGGTATAATTGGGAGTAGTTATTCCAATATGGAGTATTATTCTTGTATAATTTGGTTTTTTTTTGTTAGGAGTAGTTCTCTCCTGGGAGTTATTTTCCATATATTACTTTTTAGTCTTAATTTAGATTATTAATTTAGATTTTTCATATATATAATTATACCAATACAACTGTATATTTTCAAAGCTATGCATATTGTAATAAGTTATTGGCCCTCAGGCTTATCATTACAAAATGAAGAAATAAAATAAATAAATAAATAAATAAATTGTCTTAGAGAAATGAACAGATAAGCATATAGGGTCCTAGTATAGGAAAAGTTGACAAATTTAGCAAATTTTATTAATTTTTAGTGGTATAGGAAATTACCCCCGGAGTCGACTCCGGAGTCGGAGTCGTGACAAAAAACTGGCCTGGAGTCGGAGTCGGAGTCGAAGGAAAAATGGCTCGACTCCGAAACCCTGCTCGGTAGATGCAATTATAGTTCAGTGTCAGGCGGACATACTGAACATAAAGGAAACGTGTTTAATACTACTACAGCTTCCCACATCAACTCATGGAATTTTTGTAGACAGGTAAGCGGCGTTCCTCGCATTAAAATCAAACACTGCCACTTCAAAGCCAGTGAATGAATGTAAAGAAGAACTTGTTAAGTTCGGGTGTCTGACTAGAGTAGTTCATGCATGGATCCCAGGTCATAAGGTGCTAATGAAAAAGTAGATGAACTAGCCAGATGAGGATTCTCCCAAAGTCGTCAGACACAATACCAATGGAAGTAGTTAAAGGAGTTATCTTCAAGTAAAATCTATCACAAGCGATGTTCAGATAGGACAATACTAGGGATAGGTAATGGAAAGCTATAATCGATTTTTCGATTTTTCGAGTTTTCGATTTTGGTATAAAATTAAAAATTAGATTTTTCGTTTTGGCGATTATTTCTTCTTCTTTTTTTATTTGCCAATTCGTATTCGGATGTTAGCGATCATACAATTACAATTTCTCTTATTTCAATTAACTTAATAAATTGTTAATATTATGATACAATTAAATGACATTTTTTATTCAATTATCGAAAGGTTTCGGTTGCTGGCGGCGTTCAGAAGACGTTGTTCTTCGTGTAGACCCGTCCATTCTTTAATGTTATTAATCCATGTTGTTTATACCCTCAGCCTTTAGGCTAGAAAGGGTATATGCGCATTCATACGGGCAAAATGTGCCTCATCGAAATAATGGTTTTAGACCCCAAGTATGTTTGGACGAAATGTGTTTCAGACAATTTGGAGTCGATTTAGCAATGTCCGTCCGTCTGTCCGTCTGTCTGGCTGGTGCGCACGATAACTCTCGAATGGATCAACCGATTCGGTTAAAAATTTGGCTTTGGTAATATTTTGCCCAAACTTAGTTTAAGTTCGAATATGGGCTATATCGGTCCACTCCTTCCGGTACCTCCCCCACACAAGTTCGAAAATGTTCGGAAAATTTGTGCGCACGATAACTGTTGAAGGAAGTAACCGATTTGATCCATACTTTCCACATCGTGAAATTTCTACCACACTTAGATGAGGTTCGAATATGGACTCAATCGGTCCACTCCTTCGGGTACCTCCCACACAAAATTTCGGATAAGTTTAGATTAGGACCTGCTCTCGAATCGCTTCGACTATTGTTGCAACAACTTGTATTAACTGCCCTCCATACGACGGTACAAATTTCATCAGGGGCAAATACATACTTCCTTAGAAAATAGCCTGAAAGATGCAAAAAGCCCCTATGGCACCGTGTGTAGTGGTTAGAGCGCAAGATAACTCTCGAAGGGATCTGCCGATTCGGTCCAAAATTTTGCATTCGTAATATTTTGTCCAAACATAGTTTAAATTCGAAGACAATCCATATCGATCCACTCCTTCAGGTACCGCCCCCACAAAAGTTCAAAAATGTTTGGAAAAAGTGTACGCACGATAACTCTTGAAGGGAGTGACCGATGTAATCCATACTTCGCACATCCTAATATATCTACCAGATATAGATCAGGTTCCAATAAGGACTATAGTCCTTCTGGTACCTCTCACACAAAACTTCGGATAAGTTCACTTTAAGACCTGCTTTCGAATCACTTTGATTTTTGCTATTTGCATTCGCTACCTCCATTACGACGGTAAAAGTTTTTTTCAGTGTCAAGTCCATATTTCTTGGGAAGACAGTCCGAAGGTGTAAAAAACCCCTATGTCACTATATGTGGCGGTCGGAGAGCACGAGCTCTCGAGCTGTTCAACCGATTTGGTCCAACATTGGGGTCTTCGTCATATTATATCCAAACTTAGTTTCATGGCGCTATGGCCAAAATGCTATGACGATATCACTTGAATGGGGCAACCAATTTTTTCCAAACTTTGGATCTCCTCAGGACCCCCTTAGGGGTCCCTCACCCACAAAAGTTCAACATTTGTGTCTTAGTGCAGTTCATTCCTAATCCAGATTTTTGTCGGCAAGGGCCACAAAATTCTGAAGAGGCCTTAAATACATTCGATCTGTCCGTAGGTTAAAGTTTCACTTCACATTGGCTGAGGGTATATATCTGTCGGCAAAGCCGACTGACACTTTTTTACTTGTTTTCTTCTTCCTCTGGGTCTTCTTTCTTCCATATTGGTTTGAATAATGGCTTGGAGGAGCTTATATTTTTCATTTCTCATTATATGACCCAAATAAGATGTTTTCCTGGTATTTATGGTACATGTTATTTGTGGTTCGACATTCATGCTTCTAAGTACTTCCTCATTTGAGAGGCGTTCAGTCCAACGCATTTTTAAAATGCGTCGATATATCCACATTTCTTTTTTGATCAGCCACTTTCAGTGTCCAGGTTTCGGCGATTATTTCAATTGTCTTAAAACTCGACTTTTGAAAATCGATTATAATCGATTATTCGTTGATTTTCGAGTTTTCTTTTGAAACTGTAAAACCGCCAAAACTGTAAAACCGCAAAGTCAACAATCTATTGGCAAACTCGAAAATCGATCACAGGATAATCGATTATGCGATTTTCTTTCCAGCCAAAAATCGACTACGAGTTTTAAGTGGGGTACACACGATCAGTTTTGACTGTCAGTTTTGCTCAAACAATCGGTTGTTTGCCAGTGTTGCCGTTTTTGCCAGTCATCAGGCAAAATATTTCGTGGTTGCTGGAGACTTTGACAGTAATCGATAATTCCGAAAAATCGACAGGCAAAACTGATCGTGTGTACCACGCTTTAGAGTTTTGACTGCAAAAACTCTATTAATCGAAAGTCGACTTACCTATCCCTGGACAATACAGGGTCAAATTACAACGAAAAAAACACAAAGTTCCTGATAAGCCAAAATCGGAAACTGTCAGACTACTTGTAGTGTTAACCGGTCATTAGGCTATTGGCAACCATGCAACAAAACAACAAAAACATTGTTCCACAACATCCCATACGGGACAAGGGAGACTTCTCTCATATCAATGAGTGCACCCCGATTCATATTTAGCTCAATGATATGGGACCTACTGTTTATCGCCGAGTCCGAACGGCGTGTCTTAAGACACCACTTGTGGAGAAGTATTTCAAGGCTGAAATACTCAGAAAATGTCGCCAACATTACTGAGGGGTATTTTGCCACCGTTGAAAAATGTTTGATGTTGCCTGGCCGGGAAATCGAACCCCCGACCTTCTGCGTGCAAGGCGGGCGTGCATACCATTGCACCACGGTGGCACCCAATTGGCAACCATGCGCAGTGTCTAAATCTACCATATAACGTTCTCTGTCACATCTGCGTACTAGTTAAGGCTATGAAAGTTGTAGCTACCATGAAAACCAGCCAAACAACCTTTAAATTATAACGCTATAATTGAATAGGTTTCTTGTAAGTTGATCTGATGACAGTCAGAGGCTCCTTCTATGCATATCTTGGTGTTTATATTTTACCTTCAATGACATAAGTGTATGTCAATTATTTGATGTTTCACTTCGGAAACTAAATTGTGCTAGAGATTTGGACGATTTCTCTATTAAAATGGTTTATGATATAGCATCGATCATATCGTTCATTTATTTTTTAACCTGTTTGTCCTTGGCCTCCGACCTATTTTACACCTTAAATACTTATAAAGACTCTTCGTTTGTCTGTATGTGCTGCGATTCGGTCTACCATGTTTGTGTTTATCCACGTATTTATGATGTAGATTATAGTTTTAAGTTTGATAAGAATATCTCCGCAATTCACATTTTGGTATTTTATTAATATTTCGATACAGCAATGTCAGGATGCAGCTCATAAAAATCAGAGTTCGTTTGACAACTTTGCTCTCCATTAGTACAAACTTCTGAGAATTTAGCTATAAATATTAGTTTAATATTTGGTAACATTATTACGTTTAATTTTAGTTTTACTCTGAGTCTGCTTATGAACAAAGCAGGTAAGGGGAATTCAGATTCTGAAACAAAAGTGGCAGACTAGGAAATTATAGCAGTACAGTTCGGGAATACCACAATAAGTATTTATCTCCTTAACGCTACGGAAAAAGTTCAGTAAGACATACAAAAATAACAATAAAAAACACGTAACCTGATTCTGTAAATGTATTTATATAAGTGAAAGACAATTTTCCTCTTTGTAGTAAATTTTTAAACGTTGAAGTGCTGCCTCAAAATTTGGCCATTGTCATTAGCTGACCTGCTTTAAGTTTCAAGTTACAGGTGTTTGGCAACGTTATGTTCTGTCATTATAAAACCTTGAGGAATACACCCCCACAAATGTTCCCATCCAATTTCCTCTGGTAAAACCGATTCAAAAGTTTTCAATGCGTTTACTATTCACTGCTTACAAACAAATAATAATAAAAATCGTCCTTGTTGTTAAGCTGTCAAATATTTTCTGTGTTATGTAAAAGTATTTGCCAATAAAACATTCACAAGTCCATTCAATTGATGATGGGAATTTATGTTGTTGTGGAAACGGACAAAGCCTGCCCATGGACAACAAGAACAACAATAATAACTTGTTTTGTGGACTTTGTCCTATAGCAGTTTTTTAAAGCGGATGCTGGCGCTGTCCTCTGGCTGATGATAAAAATCATCGCACATGTTTCAAATCTTATCGATGATATCAATGAAATCAAATGAATTGAATGAATGAATGATGGACAGATTGCCTGTAAACAAGAGGACGCTGACTGGCGACTATTTGAAAACTTCAACAACAATAACAACAACAAGCCAAAAACACTTGTTAAAATTTCAACAATTTATTGGGGCCAGAGGAACTTTAATCATTTTTATACATCGTTCATTCAATGTTCGGTCATGTCGCTACTCGTATTGTTACAGTTTTTAATTGTAACGATAATTCCTCTTTTTTTAACTTTTCATTATGCTCTGATGCATGTTTGTGAGTGTGTGCGTGCTCGAGTTTTGTCCCCTCGCAAAAAAGGAAAATATTGGCAGAGGCAGGGAAAGAGAAAAAGAGAGAAAAATTAAAATCAGAAATCAATGGTCAAACGCGTTGGCACACAAAGTGTAGCAAGCGATAATATTCACAAAAGCATAAACTTTTAATTACTCAAACCATCCGACCAACCACCGCTATGGATGGTCTGTCGGCCATTGTCCATACTGCTGCTTTTTGTTCTTTTTTCCGTATGTTTTCGAAGTTTGCAAAGAAATCGCTCCACTATAACAGCACGGCAGAACTTCTCCCCCCTCCACTCAGGCCACATTATCAACATATGCTGGGGACAACAACAGCAATTGACCCATAGTTAAATTTTGTATAACTTTTTGAATTGATCTAAGGGGGGAGTTGTTGTCACACCCCTCCTGCTGCTAGGCGGCTTTTGATGTTTGCGTTTAATCAAATGGAAAAATTCACAATCGAATTGAAAAAGAGACGAAACGAAACGAGAAACAAAAAAATAAACTGTTATTTCAATTTTTACAGAATGCGTAGAGTAAATTGCAATCATCGTCGCTCCGGATAGCATTTGAACAGAATAAAAATATTTATGCTTCATTTCAAAGTATGTATGCATGGTCTCACTTGGTGTTTTGTGAATTTGTTGTGGAACCGTTTGCCACCCACTGGGTCAAAGGACAAATGATTAAAAATGATGATGCAGCATTTAAAGGAATTAAGAAAAAAAGCCCCATAAAAGCCCACCAACCAACATACACACAAAGGCTAGTTTTTCCTTTGTGTGCATGTTAAAACGAGTTGCTGGACAAAAGGCAAAACATGAAATGCTAAGTTGTCATTATCAGCACTCCAACACTAACACTCTACTTCACCATCACCACCAGCACCCATTATTCAGATGGCCACTTTAAAGTGTTTGCATTTCACAAAAAAAGTCCTTTGTGATTGTTTAAAGTCTGTGATTGCTCAGCCTTTGTTTATTTGATTGATTTTATTCCTCTACCCACCAGAGTCAACCTGCCATCCAGTCAGTCAGTCACCGGCCCATATTGAATTTTGCATTGTTGGTCAGCATTGTCGTTATTGGTTGGTTGCTATTTTCAGTTTTACCAAAAAATTAATATTTGTCTAAAATCAGTTGTGATGAGACAACAACAAAAACGCCAACTAACAACAAGAACTACAACAACAAAACTGCATCAAATCAAATTGAAAATGAGAATTGTCTGTGAAAACAGATAAAAGCACAATCAGAATGTTTTGTCAGATTGTTATTATTTTTGGAACCGGGGCCAGTAGGTTTTGTAGGTGTTGTTGTTGCTGTTGCTGCTGCTGTCGGTCTTGGTGCTGACGAAAACATACAATAAATGACAATCAAAATTTTGCTAAATTGTTTTACACACACATTGACATAGCCACTGACACACATACATAATGATATATGGGAATTCATAAAGATATCGATGCACATGTGTGTGTGCGTGTGTGATGTATGCTTATATGCATAATGCATTTGTGTAAGTGTGTATGTTTACAAAGAAGTATTTGAAAGGAAGCGATTAGAGTTCATCAGATATGGATTTGCTTTCAGGGCCTTTTTAAGTAGTGTGGATAAAGAGCATATCATTTTACCCACAACGCATTCATACGACCAAAATGTGCCTAATCGAAATAATGGTTTTAGGCCCCAAGTATGTTTGAATGAAATCTGTTTCAGACAATTTGGTGTCGATTTAGCCATGTCTGCCCGGCTGGTCCACTGGAGCGAGCGCCCAATAACTCTCAAACCGATCCACTCCAAAATCTTGGCCCTAAAACTTATTTTAAGTCCATATCGGTTCACTCTTTCGGGTACAGGTTAGGTTAGCTTTGGGGATGTGCAGCCACTAATTTGTGACTGCGTCACTCGGAGACCTTTCGGGCCATTGTGATCATCCGGGGGAAAAATGAGGGATGTGCTGTAAAGAAAAGAAAAAATGGAGAAAAGAGGCAAAACATGACAAGTAAGAAAAGCGTTAAGTTCGGTCGGGCCGAACTTTTATACCCTCCACCACAAATTTCAGCCATTTCGGTGGATTAATGTGGCCACAACCTTCAAAATATCGAAATTCGGAAGTTACCGTTCTATGGGGGCTATATGATGGCGTGGACCTATACCTACCAATTTCTGGG
Source organism: Musca autumnalis (assembly GCF_047663935.1). Classification (NCBI taxonomy): domain Eukaryota; kingdom Metazoa; phylum Arthropoda; class Insecta; order Diptera; family Muscidae; genus Musca; species Musca autumnalis. The sequence goes on along the minus strand of NW_027412088.1, from coordinate 6,558,305 downwards.
GGAAAGTTTTATACGCCTAAAGAAGACTAAATACCAAATTTCAGCCATCTCGGTGTGATAATGAGGCTAAAACGTTCAAAATATCGAAAATCGGGAGATATTGTATTATGGGAGCTATATCAACACGTGGACCTATATAAACATTTTATGGTAGAAATGTTTCTTAGCCTCTAGAAACACAAAATACAAAGTTACAACCGATTCATTGGTTAAGTGGGTCTAATACATTCAAAATATATTAAAATGACGCGTACTTTTCAAGGGGCCTTATGTGGGGGCTATACCAAAACGTGGACCTATATAACCCAACTTTGGTAGGAATGTTTTCTGGCCTCTGAAGACACAAAATACCAAATTACAACCAATTCTGTGGTCAAATGGGTCTAATACATTCAAAATATATTAAAATGACGCGTACTTTATATGGGGCCTTATATGGGGGCCTTATATGGGGGCTATACCAAAACGTGGACCTATTTAACCCCACTTTGGTAGGAATATTTTTTGGCCTCTGGAGACACAAAGTACCAAATTACAACCAATTCGGTGGTAAAATGGGCCAAATATCTTAAAAATTCCTTAAAACGACGACGCGTCACGCGTCATTTTGTATGGGGGCTATACGAAAGCGTGGACCTACATAGCCCACTTTCAATACCAAAAGTCCTACGTAAATATAACATATTTTCCCAAAATTTCATGAACCTACGTCAATCCGTTCGGACGCTATAGTGATTTCCACAGACGGACAGACGGACGGACATGGCTATATCGATGTAGAATTGCACGCTGATCAAGAATATATATACTTTGTGGGGTCTACAATGATTATTTCGAGTAGTTACAAACGTAGTGACAAACTTAATATACCCCCATCCTATGGTGGAGGGTATAAAAAGGAAGCTATGAAAGTGTAAAAGAAGAAATTGAGTAGAAAATTTTAGAAGGGATAAATAGTTTTAATGAAGATAAAGTTTGGGTGGTGATGGTTGGTAGAATATTTGAAATACGGTTCACGTGTTCAGGGAGCGCTGTCCCAGGCACTTCAGATTTCTGATGATGTTGTAGATTACAGCAGGTTCCACAGTTGAATAGAAGGCTAGACACGGTGGAAAGTGAACACCCACTAATCTATGCCGCCTACGAGCCAGCAGGTTGTCGATCGTCTCCATCTCCTTCTCATCCTTACAGAGTCTGCAATAGTCAGTAACATCCTCATCCCATTTATGGTAAAGGCCCTGATATAGCAGTGTCCAGTGATAACTCCCGTCATTACTCTAAATTCAGCTTTACTCAGATTCAACAGAGAATTTGTTCTTTTGACTGACAGAGACGGTTAAATGGATCTTGATGGACCCAGCGATTGCTAGATCTGTAGACTGCGATCCTCGTCTAGCTAATTCATCTGCTCTTTCATTACCCATATAGTAGCGGTGTCCTGATACCCAGCATAGCCTATAGCCGTTAGTTAGCGTTCCCAAGGCTGTTCTACACTTAAGGACGACATCGGACTTGATGTTGCAGGATTTGATGGATTTAAGCGTCGCTTGACTATCCACAAAGATAGTCACCGGTTCAAAGATTTCTGCATCCAAACTTTTTATCAATTCCGCTGCCTTCCAAATAGCGAAGATTTCAGACCGGAAAACACTACACTTGCTATCTAGGTTGCAAGCGTACTCAAGAGATAGCCTTTCACAGTAGACGCCAGCCCCCGTACCTTCCTCATTTGGAACCGTCTGTATAAAAAGTCAAATCTCAGGACAGGTGAAATATAGTCGCTTAGTTTTCCACGTTGGTTCACATTGATACCTGATTCAATCAGGATACATCCATACCCATAGGAGCAACCGCGCCAGAGATTCTGTTCATGCAGCCTTGGGGCACTACGAGTTGCCTGACACTTAATGCTGAGGCTCAGGGTCATAGGTTTAGCATTGCGTTCAGAGCAGCTTGGGGTGTGCTCCTGGCAGTTCCAGTTATGAGAATCGCGGCAGCTCTTTGCACCTTGTCTAGTTTGGTGGATGTCGATTTTTGTGCGCAGTGAGTGCCACCAAACAAGTGAATCATAGGATAAGATGGGTCTCACCACGGTGTTATACAGCCAGTGTATAATCGATGGGGTTAGACCCCAACTTTTCCCAATAGAATTCCTGCATGAATAAAGTGCAATCAGTCCTCTCTTCGCCCGCTCCTCATCATTCCTATTCTATTGCAATTGACAGTCCACAATTGTACCAGGTACATTGCCTCGGGCGAGAGCTGAAGCAGCACTCCATTCAGTGTTGGTGAAAAAAAAAAACGCCGAGCTTACGCTTCCTCGTGAACATTACCATTACCAGTTCAGTCCTAATTGGGTTTACTCCAATGCCGTTAACCTTGTTCCAGCGGGACAGCGGCGATAAGGCTTCTTGCATAAGCTCCGAAATGGTGAACGGAAACTTACCAGAAATCAGTTGTACTACGTCGTCCGCATAAGCAACAACTTTGATACCTTGATTATCCAGCTCCGTCAGATTATTGTTTATAACAAGTAGCCACAGTAACGGTGAGAGCACTCCACCCTGGAGAGTGCCTCTAGTTACTGTTTTCCTAATTCTTGTCTCCCCAATATTGGAGTTTATAATTCTGCTTTTTAGCATAGTATTTATCCAACAAGCTAGGGTTTCAGGTGTGTTAACTTTTTTAAGTGAGAGATTTATGGATTCAAGTTCTACATTGTAGAAAGCTCCTTCTATGTCTAGAAGGGCAGCCAAGGTAAAGTTTCAGTTTTCCATGTTCCTCTCAACGAAACCTACCACCTCATGCAAAGCAGACTCCACAGATTTGCTTTGATATAGGCGTGCTGCGAGTTGCTTATAAAGGCGGTGTCTACATGACTCCTTATCTTCAGATCGATCAGTTGTTAGACAGTCTTAAGGAGAAAGGATAATAAGATAATGGGAATGTAAGTAACTTTTACCTCTTTCCACAGACCCGGTACATACGAGAGAGTCAAACGCGTCCAATAGAACTCCTCCTGGATTTGATATAACCGTGGCGATGCAAATTGAAGAATCGCTGGTTTTATACCATCCGGTCCAGGTCAATCTCGATCAATCTCGAAGGCAATAACCAATTTGGTCCATACTGTGCATATGATAATGTTTCTACGAGAAATAGATCAGGTTTGAATATGGACTGTATCGGTTCACTCATTCGCGTTTTAGGCCTCCTCTTGAATCGCTTTGATTTTTTGTCAACAACTTGTATACGCTGCCCCCATTACGACCGTACTACACTGCACCCCGGTTATCTACCTCTCTGCTTAACTGCCTTTCCCGTTTAATTGCCTCACAACTTAAATCCCCAACGTTTTTTCATATAAATGAGTTCAAACTTTCCCGGTTAACTACTTTTCTAGAAGTACCCAATTCGGATATTTGCCCGTCAAATATTTTCCCCAAAAGGAACATACAATAATACTTTTATCGGTTTATTACCCCCGCTGATGTATTTCTGAGATAATAAATTTCGATGTCTACCGCAATTGTGATGAAGATGTCCAGTGATATGTTATGCTCACTGATGACTAAATTTCTTATGGTTTAAATAATATAACTTATATGTATATTTTTAGACTTGAAATTAACTATTCTACTATACACCGTTTTGTTTTTTGGCGATTATGTTCTTATTGTTGTCATTTTTTGTAAGGTTGAGATGAGATTTTTATAACTACC